>NC_136413.1:22350000-23550000 GCF_051521515.1 Lactuca serriola | reverse complement strand
TTTTGTAGTGACATTAATGAACACACATACTCAAAGTATAAATAAAGTGTTTGATTCGTATAGGTAAAGCAACATATTTAATTTCAAGAGACAAGATGATATCATGATATGTTTCACGTACGAAATGTTCCATGTAGTGTTTATGAATCACATATGATTTACTTGATAAAAATGAGTATTTAGTGAAACTTTGGGTTACACACGATAATAATCGTGTGTTTACTTGTATTCCCCCCTTAAAAGTGTATATAAAAAGTATTGATAACACATTTTAAAAATGTAGTTTATAGGGGTATGAACTCACTCGTTTGGTTTGAAGAGAGAGAGGCTAGAGTTGAGCAAAACTTCGACCGCGGAAAGCTGCGTCTTCGGGCTCTTCGGGGATCTCGGTAGCGTAGATCTTTCGTCTGGGCTCGGGTACGGAAACTGAGGGTGTCGGGATAGTCTCTGGAGCTCTAGGGTGTGTGAAAGTGAGAGAGGATATGAGAGATATGTGTCAAAACCCGTAGCTCTAACCCTTTATTTATAGTGTTGGAGGATCGCGTACGCGGGGCGTACCACCGGAGTACGCTGGGCGTACGCGTTACGCGGGGCGTAAAAATGCGTCACGGCTTACGAATCCGGTCTAGCTAGCGTAGAGCACTTGAGCCGATGGGAATTGACACTGGGTCTAGTACGCTGGGCGTAATCTTGGATTACGCTGGGCGTAATCTAGTCTCCCATCTTCTAAATTCCGTAACTTTCGCGTACAGGCTCCGTTTTTCGCGTTCTTTATATCCATGCGTAGGTGAGATTATGCTCTACAACTTTCATTTAGACTCCGTCGGCTAGTTTTGACTTTATTTTTAATGATATATTTTTAATAGGCCAGGACTGCTAAAGTTCGTTAAAAATTCATAGTTTCTTTATTCGACGTCGGTTTTCGTTTGTCTTTTTATCATTTTACTCCTATTGTGGAGATCTTCAACTTTCGTTTAGGTGGCGATAGCTAACTAACACTCGATCTTCAATTCGAGTTTTTAGCCCTCTACTACTGTTACAAAAGTTAGGAAAATCGTAACTTCTTCATACGAGGTCCAATTTGGGCGATCTTTTTATGCACACTCACTATTTAACGAAATCTACGACTTTTGTTTAGATACTTAAGGATAAAAATTATTGTATTGAAACTTTGCATTTTTCGCTTAATCGGTGTTGCCGGGTTTCGTCGTGAATCTTAGATTGGTCATAACTGCTTCGTTATAACCCGGATTTTTGTGTTCTTTATATGTACGAAAACCTTGATACAATTCCTACCACTTTATTTAACCCAAATAATATTTTAGGAAAGTTATATTTTGGTCTAAATTTGAGCGGTGTTACATTATATTGTCTCAAAATGTCGGGTTGTCACAGTTTTCATTTTGAATATTTTGGAGTTGAAAAAGTACTAAATGGAGTAGCAAATGGTGAAGAGAAGACATCACATGCAAAAAGATGCTAATCAAACAAAACATGGTGTGATAGGTTTTTGTGTTTCCATAATGTGATTGGGTTTCCTTTATGAATTGGCCAACTTTTTAAAGTACATACTCAATTCGCGGGAAATATTACCCACCAAAAATGAAAGTATCGATGAGATTAATGATTTAATCTACCAAATCATTGGAGAAAAGATAATTTAATATAGTTTTGATGAAACATATATGATTGAAATAAATTCTATCAAATGGAATTCTTAAACTCACTCGATGTTAGTGGTTTACCCCTCAATACCTTCGGTTAAAAGTTGGATGTCCGGTAATATTGTTATGAAATATTGACCATAAAATAGATTGTGTAATGACACCAGACTGATATGCAAAAGCTTTCAGTGTAGTCATTTATACATAAATAGTCGTTGCTCAGCATGTTGGATAGAGAGTATTTTTGTCAAGGATTCATCAATGTTCGTCTTAAAATGATTTCATATTTGCTAGCATGACTCTTGTTGATAATTGTTTAGATGTAGTAAACTATTTGCGGAAAAAACTAATAATTTCTTTAAATTGATTTCTAAAAAGAACTATTTGCACCCGTCGCTTGGCGTGGATAAACGACTAGTATATATATATATATATATATATATATATATATATATATATATATATATATATGTTCAAATGTTTTTAGCAACAATTGTGTGCATAAATGCACCAATAGGAATTTAGGAATAATAAAGTTATTAAAAAATAATATAAGGGTAATTTTGTAACTTTACATCACCTTCATTTATTAAACCAAAAATAATTCTCTTATATAGATAGAAAACTCCTTAATTAATGGAACAGTTACCCTAAAAGGCCCTAAACTAACCCTAGTCGTCTAAGTCCATTGTGTGAGGACATGTTGCGTTGGTTCCCTTTTTGCTATTGGCCGAAAAAGAGAAATCTGGAGGGGAGGGGCAGTGCAATCGGAAGAGAAGAGGATGAAGGGAAGTGAGGCTGAAATCGAGTAGGAATAAGAAAGAGGTGTTTGGTGGTGTCGATTTTGAGGTAAGTAGGCTTCGTATGCTCATTAGCTTTTGCTTCATTTGATTTTAACCCAGTAATTAGCCTATATGGTAGACGAATCTTAGTGAATAAGGGAGTCATGAACCCTATAATTGTGTTCAGCCATGGTCTAAAGCCTTAAAGAAACGTGCTAACGATTTAGCATGTGATGAGGGAAAGGTGTTCGATCAAATGCTTAAGAGAACAACTTCAAATGTCTTGGAACTTTATCTTGATTTTGTTTGTTTGTTATTCTTTTTTAATTTCTTGTAGGAACGCGTTATGATGGAGGAATATACTTTCTTCACATAACATTTCCTACTAATTATCCTTTTAAGCCTCCAAAGGTATGTCCATATCTATGCTGAATATACCTAGAATTTTGTTTTCATGGCAGAATTCTCACATATTGTAAATGCCTAGAATTTGATTTCATGACATTCTCATAGAATATAATTTTTTTTTATCAAAGATAGATTTTAATGGTTGTAGATAGGAAATCATTTTACTAAAATTCACATGGTTCTAAATTTCACATGGATATTGGCAAAGTGGATTTTGATTGCAAAAAAAAAGTTATTTAAATGCATTCTGTAATGCATTATGTCAGAATTTATTTATATAAATGCATTATGTTAGAAGGTTTTTTGAGAATATTTGAATGGTATTTAAGTGCATTCTGTAATGTATTCTTTTAGAATTTATTTATATAAATGCATTATGCTAGAATGTCTTTTGAGAATGTTTGTTAACAACAAGTATATTTGTTTAACGGGCAATACTAAGTAATACTAACTACTAATATATCTTATTCTTTCAGAATTGCGTAGAGAAGAATTCAATATTGATCATACAAGAGAAATATTTGTAATCGAGTTCAACAAGTATATATGCGAAGATCAAGTGGATATTTTGTTAAAATATGTATAACTATATTTAAAATGTATAAGGATTTTAGGTTGTAAGAATATGTATGAATTTGTATTTAAGTTCGGATATATAAGAATATATTAGAATGTTTGTTATTTTTCAACATCTGATTCAAGAATTTTGTTTTTCTTCAATAATATTCTATTAGAATAAAATTCTGAAAGAGCATCAATATAACAAAAAATATTCTGACAGAATAAAATCGATAAAAATTGAAATTTAATTAATTAAAAAATTCAGATTTTTTTAAGTTAGGAGAATTAGTCATCCCTAAAAATTCGAAAATTTCCTTTTATAAATGTAGTTAATTGTCTAAAATACCCTTTACTAAAAATTATGTGATTATATATATATATATATATATATATATATATATATATATATATATATATATATATATATATATATATATATATATATATATGTTCTCAATGTGTATAGTGTTTATAATTTTAAGAGCGATATGAACGATCAGCATTTATTAACATGTTAAATTAAAGAAATAAAAAATTATTTATTAGATTTCTTTAGTAAACTAAAATATTTCTTTTTATTAGAAGACAAAATTGTATAAAGCTGTTGCCTGCATTATTACAATTGAAAATTGAAAAGAATTTAGTTTATGTCATTAACAACTTTTATAAATTTATAAATTTTTTGGGAGTCAAACAAATTGATACAAACTACATTTTGTAAGATATTAATAGTAATTATTTTTTGTATCAACTATAATTGACACCCTGTATGGTTTAAGTAAAAATAAATTGATATTATACAATAATCATTACCAATTTTTATCAATTGAATTTTTTAATAGCCAAACAAATTGACACCAATTACACTTTGTAAGATACTAATAGTAATTATTTTTTATATTAACTATAATCGACCCGTGTATGGTTTAAATAAAAATAAATTGGTATTATACCATATTCATTTATATAATTAAATACATTATTTTTTAATATAATTGATTTTAGGTAGGGGGATAGTAGTTCCAACTGCTAATTTATGAAAGGGGTCCGTTTCGAATATATAACGTCTAGTGGAAACTAGTCAATTATGTATGATATCGTTTTTGATATCACAATTATTCTGTATACGATTTTTTTTTTATCACTGCAAGGGACACTTGCCATACACGTAACGTGCATATGATTCATATATATACACCATATGTATGACTATCAAATCATAAAATCAATAAGTTTATTAAATAAATGAATTTATTATACGTAATTTTTGTTTGAAGTGAAGATTGAAGGATAAATAAAAGGATGTTCATCCTAATGACCTCATTTTGGTATATTAGAAACTAGGTGTAAAACTTATGTATTACACGGGTTGAATAAAGAAATTAAATATTAAAATTAAACATTAAGTATTTTTTTTAAAAAAAAAATTGAAATAAAAAAAGAAAAAAAGAATTAATTACAATTATTATTATATTTATTACATTTAATACTTTGCATATATAAAAATTATATGATTTTTTAATTCTAAAAATTAGAAAAACTTAGAAATTGACATGTGGATATTATTTAATTTCAAAAATATAATAAAATGACAAGTGTCAAAACTTATAAGGTAGGCATCCGTATATGTTCATTACCTCGGATGCTAACAGGTGGGTGCCGGAATGGTTAGTCCCGTCTAGTTATCCATTAGCACTAGGATAGGCAGAACAAATTTACACGTATGGTATGTACTAGTAACTCATCATGTAGAATCTAGGTACAAGTATCCATGGAAGTGTATACAAGTAAATGTATTTATGTAAATGTACTCATGTAAGCGTATCTATGTAGACGTATTCATGTAACATGTAATGTACAGTATAGATTCATGAATGAACTGACTCTGGTGTAATTCCTTGTAATAGGAATAATGTTTTGTATCTCCTAACTATCCCTATAATAGTTAACTGGAAGGTAATTGATTGACCAAGAAGGTTTATACACCCTTGCTACACAAGAGTGTGGGAACTGAATGAAGGATGAAAGCTATCATATCAATACATATATAAGAACATAAGTGTATAGATATAGTTTTGATCAAGAAGATGAAAATGGTTTTGTAAGACATTTAAGAGTTTTGAACAATAATTAACAATGACTTGATGTCATTTTAATAAACATTTCAAAAGTAATACATTTGATAACAAAGTATTTTTAAGATAGAAAACCATTTCATGCATCACATTTTGAAGTATGTGAAATCTGCTGGATGAAAACACAATTATAAATCACATATGATTGATTCATTAACATGCTGTTTTCTACTTGTATTCCCCCCCCCCCCCCCCCCGTTAAAGCATTTAAAATCATTTAAAATATTGATTAAGGGGTATGAACTCACCTGTAGAGGGTGGTTTGGACGAACTGAATGATGTAGGATTGCTAAGTGTCAAGTGAAGATTTGTACACACCCAAAGATCCTAGTTAACATATAATCACACATATATGTACCCAATTAGTCTTAAACTACTAATTGAAAATGTTAAGACATCCTAGAACATGCTAAACACCTTATATAAGTGTTAAAAGCCCTAAGGATTGCATCTAAGTTGTTGTAGGACAAAGCTAGTGGGTTTGGAGTTCCAAGGGACCCCATTCTTGAGTTTACTCCCCAAGAACCATAACACAAGGAGTTTACGGTCATAAACCCTTAAGTTTACGGCCGTCATCTCTTAATCCCTTATTCATTTGATGTTTTGAAGCCTTACATGTTCCTTAGAAGTATTTCTACTTGATGGTTTAGTCCTTGGAAGAGATTAGGGCACCCTTTAACTCCTTTGAGGAGTTCACGTCCCTAAGGCCAAATCCCTTAGGGTTTGCGGCCATAATCTCTCATGAACATGGTGTTTTTGTGCTTTCAAGTCCTACACACATTAGGGTACGAGTCTAGGCTAGTTTCACAAGGTATAGAAGGGACTAGGGCACTCTTTTGGCCCTTAAAGAAGGGTTTACGGTCCAAGGTGTTCTTGGGCCGTAAACTCTTTGATCTTGTTGTTTTCTTATGATTTCTTGGTTATTAGACACATAAAAAACCCTATTATACTCTTAGATAGCAGCACTCACGATTTGGGATGAAAGGTCGAAGATCCATGAGAGAGAATTTGGCTTTTCTCTAGTTGGAAATGGAACAAATGAGAATACAAACAGAAATATCAAACAGGTTACTCACAATAATACAAACAGAAATATCAAACACGAGAATGAATCAAAATATGCTGAATGATTCAATAGATTCACGGCTCAGCAGAGCTCGATAAAGAACTTCCGCTGTAGAGGTTGTTTAGGGTTACAATCGATAAAAGTATTCGCTGTGAATGATCGACTCCAAAATCTTACGTATAAAGATGCATGCAAGCATCTATAAATACTAAACCCTAATAAATAAATCATGGATGGACAGGCCCAATCCAGATACAAAATTGGACTACGAACCGAGCCCAAGACGCAACACCTAATGGACCCTACAAATATATTATTCTCATAATATATTAATAAATCATAATTACTCCTTTCTCTCCAAAATTCATCTTATCAAGTTGCTTTGGTGAAGGCAACCCAAAAGAACCATGCACAATCGGGTCAAGTACATACCAAAATAGTTATGGATTTAGACACTAATCCAACATATGGCCGTGTGGTTTATGGAACCTACTCCTCGAGTTGGAGAACCCCCAACTCGACGAATAGGGGTTGTGCAAGAAAAAACCCTACATTTTAGGGTTTGCACCCTATTTAAAGGACCATAAGTCCTTTCCCCCAGCCACCCCTACCAGTTTTTGTGTCCAGAGAGCAAACACTAAGAGAACTAAACCCTATTTGAGTGTGTGTGAGGCTAAAAGAGTATGTTTGGTGCATTTCTTGAAGGAGGCTTGAGAGGATTGGAACGGGAAGAAGCTTGTAGATCCAGCATCTACATCGTGTTGTCACTCATTTGGATGTAAAAAGTCATTAACTTGGCTTTCCATCCCTTATATCTCTTCTTATACAAGTATGTGGGCCTTTTAGTGCAAAATGGGGGTCATTCTCGGATTGGAACTTATCACAAGGATATGGATTAAGATCCAGACTCCTCTAGGTCCGCTTTGATAGAAAGCCTCAAGCTTTATGAGGCTTTGGTCCTTCTCCATGCCCTAAAACTCTTCCTCAACTTATTATGGACGGTTTTAGCCTCATGAGTCCTTTCATGCACGTAAAGTTAGCAACTTTATGTGGTAGCTTCACGCTAGGAAGCCAAATCTGTAGTTTGAAGCCATGAACTCGACTGGAATGAGCTGAATGTGAAATGGATGAAGGAACTCGAAGAGTTGCATAGTCAATTCGACAAGTTGGATAAGGGTTTCCCGCTTTCTGGATTCTGCATGAACTCAACAAGTTGGTAACGGTTTCCCTAATATTCTGGATGCTGCATGGACTCGACGAGTTACCTGGTACCTCGGTGAGTTGACTTGGATTTTCGCGACTTTCTGAGTTTTGAAGGAACTCAACGAGTCTGTAAGCTACACTCAATGAGTTGGGTCAACATGGACTGTTGACCTTGAATGTTGACTTTGACTTTGACCAAGGGTTGACCAGTTTGACTTCTAGGGGTATTTTGGTAAATTGGGTATTTATGGAAGTGGATCATTGGTGGTTGTAGGTGTTCGTGTTTGGAGCCGTGTTGCGGGAGTCTGATATTTTAGTTCGGATCGACATTATGAGGTGAGTTGTCCTCACTATACTAACATGGTCGAAGGCACCAATGGCGATTCTTTTCGGATTTGTATTCGGGTTTATTGCATGTTGATATGCTTAGTGACCTATTAGGTCGGTATCCTGGAATATAAGATGATGCTATGTTAGTGACCTGTTAGGTCGGTATCCTGGTATATATGATGATGTTATGATTAGTGATCTGTTAGATCGGTCTGACTGTTTGTATATGCTAGAATTTGATATTTATGTGTTTATTGTGTGATTGGGGATGGGTTGAGGTGGTTTCTGCTTTATGCTCTAGGCCAACATACCCAGGGCGGCCCGGATAGACTACAGACCCGGTAAGGGCATACTAGTTAGACCGATGGCCCGGCGAGCGGTCCGGATAGGCTGATGGCTCCTGAGGCGATCCAGATGTGTCGATGGCTCGAAGAGTGGTCTAGATAGGTTGATGGCCCTGCAAGGCGGTCCAGTCAGGCTAATGACTCAATATGCATGTTGTTTGTTTGTTATGATATGATTATGGTTTGCATGGCGTTGGTATTTTAGGGGAACTCACTAGGCTCAGGGCTTACAATTTTGGATTTTGTTTCAAGTACTTCGGATGATCACGGGAAGGCGAAGGCGTGATCATGCACCTCCTCATATTTTATGATTTTGATTTCTGGGATACTCTAACATGAAACTATTTTGAAAACACTTTGTAATAATTAATGATTTTTTTAATGGTTGAAAAGTTTTAAATTGGCTTGAATATTATGGATGTTACATCGTTATTTTGCTTGTCTTCGGGTTCACTAACTTCTAATTCGAATTCAGGTTCGGTCTCGTAATCAGATTCTTATGGATTAGGATTTTTTTAAAGCTTTCAATCTTGTTCTTTTTCTTCTTTTGATTGTTCGACTCACCCATGTTCTTTCCTTTCTTCTCCCTAAAAACTGATTTGAGGTCTTTGAAAGGTGACTTCTTTGGCGAGTGGTTTTCTCCTACGTTCTTATCCGTCTTTTTGTGAAGGGCTGACTCCGAATCTTCAAGAGATGGTATCAAAGGTGTGTTGGATCGTCGAGTCGTGAACTACTGCAAGATAAACAAAAATAAAAATGTAAAAACGAACAAAAACTACTTAAAAATGCCTACTGATTGCTCACCACGATGTGGTAAAGGGTGCCACGTCGTGTTGTCGCAACTAAGCAAAACAGAAACGAAAAATGAAAGGAAAAAAAGAAAATGACTGATCTGACGTCGTGAGTTAAGTACTGCTATAAAAAAACTAATGTAAAAATTAACTTTTTGTAGGTTTTACCCCAACAAAAGGATCGATTAACCTAAAGCAAATAAATTTAACAATCAAATAAGTCGTTCCCCGACAACGGCGCCAAAAACTTGATTCGTGCAAATAGCTACACCTAATTTTACCTGCTATCCTACTAGCTATTCGACCTAGGGCAGTGTACCCTTTCACAAATAGTATAGCACAAAAGTCGGGTATCAATCTTAGGGAACGAAATTAATTATTTAACCTACATACTATTAAATCAACCTAAAATTCTAAGCTTAAGTAAAATGCTTTTTATCTAATTTTGCAAGTTTAGACAAACTTAATTACTCAATAACTATACAATCAAATATTCAAAACACTTCTGTTATCTCGAATCCACTTTTCCTCGATGGTTAGCTATTAATTATGGATAGTTCCCGTTGGTTACCAGTTAATATATTAGTAGCAATTCAAGTCCAAATTCACTAATGTTGAATTAATTCATGTAGAGCTATGCATGGTCATACATAATTTAACACATAATCAATTATTAGATAGGATTGGAGCTTTGTAAGACTGAGTTAAGAAACACAATTATGGTCACAATATGTGTTCTCCAGCACAGCCAAATTCAATACTTTAATTACATATCTAAGATTGGTTCGATCTTAGCTATAATAATCTAATTGTCACTAAATTACTAGGTAATCAAATTCATGCAAATTAATGGTCACTAAACTACACAGAATAAAGCAATCTTGTATCAAATTAAGCATGTTAGGTATAAACAATCAAACAAAAGCCATTAACCAACTAGAAAAATCCATACTAACATAACTAAACCATGAGTTTCGGCTTCATCTAGCTAACATAAGCAACTATATTTAGCTACTCAAAGAGATAGTCATACAAGTAAACTTCATAATTAGAAACATAGTAATGTACCAAACTAAGATTAAAGTAAATCTTATTCTTCCTCCTTAGTTTATGCCTTCTTTTCCACTAAAAAACGACTTCTGGAATCTCAATTCTCTCTATCTAACCTCTAAAATCCGTAAGCATCAAGAGTAATTGTAATTTTCGAAATCACCCTCCTCACGTCGTGAGAAAAGGCTTCTCACGTTGTGAGTTTAGTACTAATCCGTATCGACCACGGATTCTTGCTTCCAGATGCTTATCTTCTAGAACCTCATGTTCACACCGTGAGACGTTAGCCCTCATGTTGTGAGAATGATTTTTTTTTGCTGAATTCCTTATCTTTTAAGCTTTTAACCTCCAAAGTTCCGATCATTGTCGCTTTTAGACCTTATTCTTCAAGATGACTTCTTTTGGTATCAAAATGTAGTTTAATCTTATAAGTACCATTTATCTATGCAAATAACCAAAATATGTATAAAAGTTTATTCAAATATTGCTTAAAAACATGTATAAATATGGCATTATCATCGACCCAACTCAATGAGTGCACCTACCAACTCGTCGAGTTCCTATAGTATTCAGAGAATCTGGAAATCCCTAGACAACTCGCTGAGTTGGCTGGAAAACTCATTGAGTTTTTCTAGCTTAACACATTCAGCCCTTTTCCATCAAGTCTAACGCTTTAAAATGTAGATCAGGTACCCAAGAGCTGGAAAACCACGTAAAGTTGCTAACTTTACGTCCATCCATGACACAAAGAGGCTCCAAAACTCAAGGACGACTTAATAAGGGACCTAAAGCATGAAGGAGGCCTACAACTTGATAAAGCTTGAAGCTTTAAGTCCAATGAGGCCCCAAAATGTCCAGATCTAAAGTGATAACTTCATGAAATGCTCAACCCCATGAACGACCCAAAAATGAACCAAGTATGACAATAAACTTCCAAGGAAGAGATCTAAGCAATAGAAAAGCAAGTTGACGATTGTTTACCTCAAAAGAACTGCAATACTCAAAGAGTTTCTAGATCTGAAACCTTCCCTTCAATCTAGACACTTCCAACCTCAAGTTCCTTCAAAAGAACACCAAAAGGACCAACTCTTCAAGCTCATACATTTAACTTGGGGGAGGATGCACGGAAATTAGGGTTTCTAGATAGAGGAGGCAAATAGGGAGGCCATTGATGGGACTTAAGGCCTTTAAATAGGGTGCAACCCCCTAAAATTTAGGGTTTCATAATCAGCCACCAACTCATCGAGTTTGCCTCTCCAACTCGTCGAGTTGGTCCAAAAAGATACGCGGCCCAAGGCCTTTCAATGCATCGATTTGAGGCCATTAACTCGACGAGTTCCAAGGGAATCTTTCCTTTTAAATAAAATTCTCATACCTAGAAATCAGGATGTTACATGTGGTGATCGTTGACTTTTGTTGACCATTGACCGTTGACTTTTGACATGTTTGACTTCGGTTTAAATATGGAGGTTTTAGACTATGAATTAAGAATTTATCTTTGTTTAGTGTAAGTCTGTTTGTGGGATTGATCAGTGTAAGGAGTGGGAGTGTGTTTTTGCTTCTCCGGTTCTACGATTCTGGTGAGTCTTGTCACTATGCCACGTATGACATTGTATATCCTTTGTATATTAAAATAGAGGTATTGTTAGAGTGCATGCATGCTAGTTGTCTGGGATATCTCGTTGTATTCTTGTGCAGTGTAGGGCATGTAGTGTCATGATATGCTATACTTGTAAGGTCTTGCTTGAGGCTTGTATGATATTGGTTGGGTAAAGTTAGTAATGGTTGCAAGTGGTGAAGTTAGATAGCATGGGAACTCTTGTTCTAAAGCCTTATTGCATGGTTCTTTTTGGATTTATTGCTTTCGGGTTAGACCATATGTTCGATTGTCTATCTAATCCATGACTACATATGATTTATGGATTGTATGAAAGACCATGATTTTGCTCCTGGCAGTTACGTGAAAGACCATGGGAGTATCATGGGACTTGAATGAAAGACCATGGGAGGACTATGGCAGAAAGACCATGAGACGACCATGGAAACCGTACGTAAGACTATGGTGGAACCATAACAATTAAGACTGCAGGAGGCCTGCAACAATGAGTGATAGTAAGATTGTGGGAGGACCATAGCATTCATACCTTTTGTACTGATATGTATGTTGTATGTATGTTGATAGGTTGGTGCTAGAGTTGACGACCTTATGTGGATTCATTGTATGTATGGTGGAATATGTGATATACTGAGAAACTCCCTAAGCTTTATGTGTATAGTTGTGGATAAAATGTTTTGCAAGTTGTTTGTGAGAAGAGCTCGGCAGGACTACACACACGCATCGAAGATTTGGTTTCCTTTGATTTTTTTTTGTAATTCAACGTTGTCAACATAATGGTTTTCAGCAATTGAATGTCACTATTTTTTTTAACTAAAAGGTTTTAATTAGTTAATCTATTGTTAAAATAAAAATATCTTTTAAATTTTTGGTATGTTACATGCAGGTTGATCAAATACTTAAATCTTTATTAACTACTCACGAGTGTTAGTCCAATATCTATTTTATAGTCAGTCACTATGGACAATCCACTAATACTCATGACAGTCTTAAATCACTTACTTACTTCCATGCGTATGACCGATTATGGAGGTTTGAGTAAATTAATACTCGGGAAGTGGGTGCCAAACATGCAAAAGGAGAAAACAATGATAAGTTAATTGAAATGATTGATCTTCATCATATATTAAGATCTCCACTTAATAATTGCCAAATCAAATTAAGAATAATATTGTTTAACTAAACTAAAGATGTTTAAGCCAAATCATTTGCAAATCTAATACCTCTTGACTTTGTCTGACTGTCAAACTTAGTCAATGACAGTGGCTAAGATAATGGATCGACATTACTATCTTCTGATATGACTTATTGACTATGTTGTATTTATATTCGAACAACTATCAAATTTGATTGTACTTACTGAGTATATGGCTGGTGAGCTTGTGTGACTTGGGATACATACTCGAGGTAAGTTCACCCTTATAGTCATAAGGAACTTCAAAAGAACCATCAATGATTGAATTTTGACAATGATGTCACTAATAAATGTCTTTTAGTCACATTGTTTTCTTTGAAATTTAATCAACCGCAATATACTCTAAGTTTTTTGTTAGAACCCCTATGGTGTATTACATGGTACTCTTCCAAGCTAATACTTTACCATTTAGTGAAAGAATGAATTCTGAATGAAGGTTTGTATCGATTGGATACACTTCAAGTATAATTAACAAAGACCAAAATAACTAAAATAAATAAAGAACATAAAAAGGAAACGACACGAATGAGTCACAAAGATGTATTTCACCAAGAAAGGGGTTGTTCTCACCAAGAGAACGATTGTTACAAAGACGGTAACCAAGACGTTTACATTAGGGTTTCACCCTAATGTTGAATATATGCAAAACTATACTAGTATATCCCTTCAATCAAGGAATTATATCTAATTTATAACAAGAACTAATCCTTATCACCAAGACATTGGATTTACTATCTATTCTATACATATCAATATAACTACCTAATATACAAAGATTGCATAAGATTACTATCTAGATGCTGACGTTGATAAGATCTTGAGGCGTTAGCACTAATGCTGATGTTGGTGCTGGTGTTGGCAGTTGGCATGTAAAGTGTTTGACTAATCAGATCATAAGGTGTGACCTTACAATCTTCCCTATCTGATGATTTCAAAACTAATCATCTTCATAAGAGTCAAGAAAAGAACCATTGTAGAACTTATCAGCTACGTTCAAGATTTTAGGGTTTATCCACCTAAATTCATCAATTTGAAGATCTTCCAATCTTTTGCTAAGCTCAATAGAAATTAGCACACAGTATCCTCTTTCAAGTTCTATATGACGAATTCCCTCCATGAAAAGATGAAATAAATGCTCAGTGGGTGCAGCAGGAAAATCATTAGTGCATTGAAAACACGTGTGGTTTTGACTATCAATATAAAAATACCATGTTCTGGTTCTTGAATGAACATGTGCTAAACTCGTTCAACACCCACTGGCGGTTTGTTGTTGATGTAGCGAGCGCCATATAGAGGAAGAAACTTAGTATACTTAGACATTCTGGGGGTGCCTATTATTCATGAATTAGATTGTCTATATGGACCAGTTGATGGCACAATATTTAGCTTTTTTACTTTGTTGAGAAGTTGTTGAATTGCTAATTTTAGCTCTTGAGCATAAATACCTTTATGTTTATCAATAATTTCCTGAATTTGTATCCACTCGATGTAGCAAAATTTGACTAATTCATCTAGAAAGCACAACTTCAATGTATTTAGTTTATGGCTTCTTCCTGACCAAATAAAGCTTCAATGACTCGTTCTTTTGTTTAGTGCATCTTACCCTGATGATGGGATCAGGTTTTAATCTACAAGCCAGAACATCTCCAAACTTCTTTCTCTCAATATGGTCATTCTTCTTAGAAAACCTGTGTTGTTTGTCCACATTATTTTTGAACAAATAAATGCTCTTGTTTTGAACATTAAAGCTTTAAACATAAACACTTTCATTAGCCGAAGCAAGAGTCTGAGCAAGTTTAATGCACCAACATTCTTCTTTTCTAGTTCAAATAGCGTCATTATGCTCCATCATGATTTCTCTAACCTCCTCAACAGTTATATCCCATTCATTAGCTAAATCATTCAGATCAATAGTGATCTTGTTTTTCTTTAAAGGAGGAGGGGCTGAAGGATCACAAGTGGCATAAGACCTTCCAACTTCAGTGTCATTGGCTCCCCTTGAGAAGGAAGCCTTCCTCCTTTTAGTATTAAGTTGTTCATCCTCAGATTCTATATCGTTGTGGGTTCTTTGAGGAATCTCCCCCTCAAATATAAATCAGGATAAACAATATTCAAAGGAACAACGGATTGTACCATACACCCTAAGTTGAGAAACCCTTCATAGTCATCAGTCTCAGATTGATCACCAACATCTGAGATATACTAATCATCATTTATTGCATCAGCGTCTGGATGTTGCTCTCTTGTTCAGCAAAAATCATTGCCTTTTGAAGGATTGTTTCAATTGGATACACTTCAAGTAAATAAACAAGAACAAACTAATTAGGAAAATAAAGAACACAAAAAGTGAAGAACACAAAATATTCACCAAAGTGTCTTTAACCAAGAAAGTGTTTGTTTTCACCAAGAGAACGGGTTTTCAAATAGACGATCACCAAGACTTACATTAAGGTTTCACCTTAATGTTGAATATATACTAAACTATACTAGTATATCCCTTCAATCAGAGGATTATATCCAATCTATACTAAGAACTGATCCTTATCATAAAGATATTGGACCTGCTATGTATTCTATACATATCTGTATAATTACCTAATATACAAAGATTACATTAGATTAAATAACTAAACGTTGACGCTGAACTTCATGAGGTGTTAACGCTGATGTTAGCGCTAGCGCTAGTGGTCAGCGTATAGATTGTTTGACTAATTAGATCATAAGGTGTGACCTTACAATCTCCCCTATTTGATGATGTCAAAACTAATCTTCAAAAATTCTTAAGCTCATGCTCCCCTTGAGAAAGTATATGACTCTTCCCATTTTTTATTATCAGCAGTAGAAGCAACATTTATAAGTTGTAGCAGACGAATAGACGGTGAACTGATAGGATATTGAAATTAGCAATCAGTTTGAAAGTTTGGCTCCCCCTTAGATTTTGCTTCACTTAGTCTCACATTTGCCAGTTGATAGAATATTTATATTAGCTATCAATTTGACAGTTTGACTCCCCCTTATACTTTTCTTCACTTAGTCTCACATCTAGCAAGTCTCTCCCTTTTTTGACATCAGCAACAAATATGGGACTGGAGGAGGCGATCAGTGTATCAAAGTTGCAGCTTGTAATCAAGTATGTTTGTGATGTCTCCTGATAGTATAGGTTTCAACTACCATTCACTGACATATTATTGCGATATTTCATCAGTGTGTGGTATCATATGATAACTTATTAATCACTTTTATTAGAAGAAGATGGAAATAGTGGCATGATGCGTATGATAATGTGTGGTGTTTTAGCTTAACCATTAGAATAGATTTTTCAAGCTCTCATCACCGTATGGTACATTACATTGAATCATAAATCTTTAAAGAAGAAATTAAGGAGAGAATTGATTGTTTTAGTCATGCTGAGGTGGAATCAGCGTGAATCATCAACAATGATAGCCCATCAGCTAGAAGTGGTTTAATCCTTGCATCATAGAGTTAGTTGCAATCTCAAATAATAGATCCACCATGAATTCTTAGTGGTACCATGTCCTACCTCAGACTAGGAGGTGAAGGAAATGAATAACCCTTTTTCATTTAAGGACCAACTCACCAATTTATCTCCAAGCATTTGAGCCCTTCCTGAAGTAATTTTATGATCAATGCAACATCCACCAAGATCATAATAAGTGTATCCCACCATCTTGAACTTAGAATCGCAAGGATACCATAACCCAGGATTGGGTGTATGCTTTAAGTAACGACAAATTCATTTTTACAGCGGGAATATGAGATTCCATAGGACTGGCTTGATAACGGGCACACAATATGGTATCAAACATAATGTTAGGATGACTGCCTATAAGATAGAGCAATGAGCATTTCATTCCTCAATACAGAGTTGCATTCACATTAGCTCCAGTTGTAACAATGCCAATAGACGTTGATGAGGACATTGGGGTCTTTTCCGTCTTGTAATCATAAAAAACAAACTTCTTCAATATGTATCCAATGTATTAAGCTTGAAAAACAAAAATTCCATAAGCTAGTTGTTTAAAATCAAACCTACAAAGAAATTTAGTTCACTCGTCATGCTCATCTCAAATTTCTTAGCCATAATCTCGGCGAATTCGGAACTTAGTTTCTCATCAGTGGATCTGAAAATGATATCATCAACATACACTTGAGCAAGAATTATGTGAGATCCTAAATACTTATTGAACAAAGTTTTGTCAATCTTTCTTCATTTGTATCCACTTACAATAAGATAGCTCGACAATGTGTCATACCATGCTCAAGGTGTCTGCTTTAAACCATAGACAACTTTATCAAAAAGATATACATGATTTGGAAACTCTATAGTTTCAAACCACGAAGGTTACTTTAGAAAGACTTCTTCTTGAAGATCTCCATGTAAGAAGGTAGTCCTAATATCCATCTGATAGTCTTTGAAGTTATACAATGAAGCAAAATCAAGAAACAGACGAATTTCTTCAAGTCTAGCAACAGGAGGAAATGTTTCCCCATAGTCGAACCCTTCCTTTTAACAAAAACATTGAGCCATAAATCTTGCTTTGTTTCTTATGACAATCCACATCTTCGTCCATCTTGTTTTTTAATACCTAGCGAGTGCTAATGATAGTTTTTCCTTGAGGCCTGGGAACAAGAGTTCATACAAGGTGACGTTCAAATTCATTATGCTCATCCTGCATAGCCTTGATCCAGTTACTTTCTTTCAAGGCATCAACGACATTCTTTGGTTTAATCCTCGAGAAAAAATTCACAAACATGTAGAAGTTGATGTTAACTCTGCTATGAGTAAAAATCCTAGAATTTACATCTCCAATGATTTGACATTCAGGATGATCTCAAAAATTCTAGGGTTAGAACATTCATTAATATTATTTGGAGCAGAAAATTCCTAATTGGATGGCTCAACTTCCTCACAGATGATAGGATGATCTTCAAAGATAGGTTGGGAGCTGATAATTTGATCAACATTGCAAACAATAGGCTAAGTGTCATTTGGAAAGAACTCAGGAACAAGGTCTGAAGGACTGTAAGTATGTTCATTCAAAATTGATGAAGGATGATCAATCCAATCATGAATGAATGAGTCTTCATCGAAATTGACATTAGCAAGTTCCTCAATAGTTTTCCTTGAAAGATTGAATACCCTGAAAGCCTTGGTTACACTAGAGTAACCTAGAAACACTCCTTTATCAGGTTTAGCTTCAAAATTAGAGCGCTAATCTCTTTGATTCAAAATGTAACAAACACACGCAAACACATGAAATTAAGAGATGTCTGGTTTCCTACCCTTATGGAGCTCATAGGCAGTTTTTCCATGTCGCTTAAAAATGATGGACCGATATTGAGTATAACATGTAGTGTTGATAACATTAGCCCAAAATGATAAAAGAAGACCAGCTTCAAAAACCATAGTTCTTTCAACATCAATGATAGTTTTGTTTCTTCTTTCAAAAATGCCATTTTTTTAGGAGTTCTAACAGCAGATAAGTTCTGAGAAACTCCTGAGATTGAGCAAAAGTCTTCCACGGAGGAGTTTCTAAATTATGTTCCATGATCAATACGTAATTCCATGACTTTATGATCATAGAGAACTTCCCATTTCTTAATGAGAGAAATGATTTCATCAGCAGCATGACTCTTCTTTCTTAAAAAGACTACCCAGGTAGATCTTGAAAATTCATCCACAATAATGATTACTTCTTCCCAACTTTTGACTTAATCGAGACCTATCCAAAAATATCCATGTGAAGGAGATGAAATGGCTTGATAATGGAAGAACAAGACTTTGTCTTGAAGGAAGACTTGATTTTCTTTCCCTTTTGACACGTTGAGCATGTATTATCTTTGACAAATTGCATCTAAGGAATTCCTCTTACAAGTTGATTCCCTAAAATCTTTGATTTGTTCTTGAAAATCAAATGAGATAACCTCTTGTGCCACAACCAATTTAGATGAGACTAGGCACAAGAGAAGAAGCAACGACGAAGAGATTTGTCATCAGAAAACATATCCAAAATATAAATGTCATTTTGTCGATTTTGGAGTCAGAACAATTACATTCCTTTGATCAACAACCTTTTCTCCTCTCTTGTTGAAGATAACTTCATAAGTATTGTCTCATAATTGGCTAATTGAAATGAGGTTATGCTGAAGACCTTTCACATAAGAGACATTCTTGAATACAACATAATTGCACTTGATGGATCCATACTCCTTTATAGATCCTTTGCCATTATCTCTATATGTAACAGTAGGACATCCGTCTTTATGAAATCTTTCAGAAGAGACTTGAATCAGTTCATATATATTGAGCAACCACTATCTAGATACCAAATATGGTATTTACCCTTAAACTAAAATATACAGTCAATATACACTGACCCATCTTGCAATGGGTCATTTAAGAAAAGATATTATAAAAATCATTAGGGAGACAATTTAAATAGTTTCCTTTTTTGACCTACTTATCATTTCGATTAATGATGTCGTCAGCACGAATGGAGTTCTTTTCAAAATTGTACTCATTGACTTTGTGAGAAGCATCACCACATCGATAACAAACTTTGATTCCAAGATTCTTTCATTTAACCTTAGATATTGATTTCTTTTCAACTGCCAAATTCGAAGAACTTTGACCATTTGATTTAAGAGTACTTGTTTTAGTTATGGAATAAGGAATGTCATCGATGTTGTGCTCAGATGATACCTTGTCATGAGGCTCATGAGACATTGAAGAGTCATCTGATACCTTGTCATGAGGCTCATGAGACATTGAAGAGTCATCTGAAATAGAAGACTTTGATTTATCTTCAGGTTTAGAGTTGCTAATAGAGCACTGAGGAAAAATGCAAAGAATTTCGATTACCGAATGAACTTCACCATTAGATAAAGGAAATTTAAGCAAACTCTTAGTAAAAGGTATACTCATGATGAGATGGTTGGCGGGATGGATCAAGACTAGATAATTGAGAAACACATTTGGTGTTACCATTTGAGTCAATGGAGAAATGAGTATCAATTAAAATTTCATTTATAAAATGAGTACTTAAAAATCTACTCTTAAAGTGTTTTTCTAAAGAATCATCATTATAGAATGTTTGTTTAGTCTCAACACTTTTTGTTAAGGAAACAACACCTTCTATATCGCCTCAAAGAATTTTCTCACACTCATCCGGAATCTGAGCATTAATAATTCGTGTGACATTATAATCAGAAGAAGCCTATTTTTTTTAAAAAAAAATTGAATGCGTCTAGCATGATCAACATCTTTTTCCATTTCAGAGTGAAGAAAATTGATGGTCAGCGAGATACAAGTTTTTTTAAGTGAGAGATTTTTCTAGAGAGGAGAGTTTTTCCTTGAGTTTTTTAGCTCATATTTGAGAGATGATATTTCTTTCTTTGAAACAGGTAATTCGAAACGTAAGATATCAATCGTGTCATCTTTTTTGATGTTTTGACAGAAGAGTAGTTAATAATATTTTTTACCTGATACGTTGAGGTTGCATCCCATTTTTACTTAAGTTCTATAGCAGCTTGAGAAAGATCAATGCCAGGGGTGTTGACACTTTCATTTGATGCGTCAGCATGAGATTCAACGATCTAGGCAATGAGACACTTACCTTTTGAAGCTTCGTCGTCTAAGAGGTTTTCTTTTTCAAAAGCAGATGACAATGTAATCATCATCTCTTCAGCAATTGACCAGTTTTGAACCAAATGATAGACATAATAAGGGAGTGAGTTTTCAATAGAAACTCTCGCCTTTACATCGATATTCAACACCCTTTTCTCTTCCTTGTTCTATCCAGGCACAAATTTCTTCTTTAGCTTTGTAACATCCCAAGACTAGGTATACCTTATAAACCCTTATTCTTTTGGTAAATTGTCAAGTTTAGCCCTTATTGAGAAAAAGGTCGCAAATGAGTACGCAAGTCGTACGCGTGTGTACGCTCAGCATACTCATATACGTGTTTTTGACGCGGAAGCCACCTAGTACGTTGGGCATACCAGAGGGTACGTTGGGCGTACTAAGGCCAGATTGAAAGCCATAATTTGGGGTGTGTCCCTATACAATGGATATGATGACCTCATTCTTGGCCACCATCCTCTGACAAACAACCCTCTCAAACCCTAAATACTCATCCATTAAGCTTGTATGTCCATTTGTGAGCTATTGAGTGATCTTGTGTTTCTTTGGAGTGAAGAAGGAACCTTGAAGAAGAAGGAGTGGGATTCCAGGATTTAGATCTAAGCTTACCTGAGTTCGGAGCTTCATTTTGAGGTATAAAACTCAAAGTTTTCTCACTCTTTTGTTTTGTGCATCATGTTAGATCAATTGAGGGTTTTTGGTCCCAAAGTTGCATGCTTTATGGGGTATTGAGCTCCAGAGACTATGATCAGCTCCTTTGAGTGTCTTTAGTGATATAGTGTCATAAAAATTGAGACTTTGACGTGTAAATCAACCGATGCATGAGATATGAGCATTTTGAGATAAGAGAATGGGAGTTTTGGGTGTTAGTGACTTTATAAGCCATGAAAAGGCTTCAAATCACAGACTTTATGGAGTAAGAGCCTTTAGGGAGTCCAGATCTGTGATATGAGCTAAGGTCTTATGGGATTAAGACCAAACGAGTAGGAAGAGCAAAACCCAGACGTACGCTGAGCATAATCCCAGTACGCGTAGCATAGGGTTGGGAATCCCCGATGCATGCATGGCGTTGGAGTACGCCCAACATAGAGGTCTGGTACGCGCAGCGTACGCGTTGACATTGACTTTTAGTTGACTTTTAGGGTTTGGTCAATTTGAGGACTATTAAGGCCATGGAGGGGTAAAATGGTATTTTACCCTTCTGAGAGCTTGTAGAAGGGTTAGTCTAGCTTCTTTGAGAGTCGTGATTAATTAGGGATAATTATCGTATGTGTTAGGCAGAGGCTAGACTGGTGATTTGAGTTCGAGGTTATCCAATTTCTTATGAGGTGAGTCTTCTCACTATACTTACCATGAGTGGTATCTATGTGTGACCGGAGGGTATTTGTGCTTATTTTAGTTACATCATATTATGCATTTTGTCTGTGTGATATATATGCTATATTCTGTGTTGTACTGAGATAGGACCGGAGGGTCCAAACCGAATTGTGGGACTGGAGGGTTCCACTGAGACAGGATCAGAGGGTCCAAACCTAGCTGTGAGACCAGAGGGTCCTCACTGAGACACATGACTAGAGGGTCCACACTGAGACCCATGAGACCGGAGGTTCCATGCCGAGTTATAGCCATAAGAGGCTTATTATTTGTGTATGTGGTATTTTAGGGAACTCACTAAGCTTTGTGCTTACCGTGTTGTGTGATGTGTGTTTCAGGTACTTCTCAGGACCGCGGGAAGGCACTGACATGATTGTACACACCTGTTCAAGACTTTGTTGAGGATTTTGGGATTGACTTTTATTTGTGGGTTTATGTTGACATTTGAGAAACTTGTGGTTTTATGAAATATAATATATGAGTTTTTATGTGTTTTAAAAATGAAAAATTCGGTTTTAAAATTTACATCGTTACAACCTTACTATCAGATGCATCATCATTCGATGATTGATGGATAACGACAATGGGACCTTTGATGAGGATGCCAAACATGTCAAAGTCCATGATCTCAAGAGCATCCACGACATTTGATTTCCAAACGGTGAAGTTGAGTTCATCAAAAGGAGGGATCTTTTTGCAAGAAGTTGATTTAGGATTATAGGAAGTCGAAATGATTACATGAGATTATCAAAAACCCGCTCTGATACCAACTGAAGGATTGTTTCGATCGGATACATTTCAAGTATAATACACAAGAACAAACTAACTAAGCACATAAAGAACAGAAAAAGTGAAGAACACAAAATATTAGCCAAATTTCCTTTTAGCAAGAAAGGGTTTGTTTTCACCAAAAAACGGGTTGTCACAAAGACGGTCACAAAGACTTGCATTATGGTTTCACCCTAATGTTGAATATATAGTGAACTATACTAGTTTATCCCTTCAATCAAGGGTGTGTATCTAATCTATACTAAGAACCGATCCTTATCATAAAGATATCGGATTGCTATCTATTCTATACATATTTGTATAATTACCTAATATACAAAGATTACATTAGATTATATAACTACACGTTGACGTTGATCTTCACGAGGCGTTGACGCTGATGTTGGCACTGGCACTAATGACCAGTGTATCGAGTCTTTGACTCATCAAATAATAAGGTGTGACCTTACACTTTTTGATTATCATCCCTTCCTAATTCAGACATTTCAGGTAGCGGTGGAGTTGTTGCAGTCGTCATTTGCTAATCATTACTCCGTTGACTATTCTCCCCCTTTTTGGCATCATCTGTTTGGGAGGGGAGCCAACAGGTGGTGAAGGAGTGCGTAGAGGAGGATCACATGGTGTAGGATGTGGATGTTGATTTGATGATGAAGTTTGATATGGCGGTGGAGGGTTATCACCTGGAGAATTTGGTGGATAGTCATGAATAACCATATTATCATTATCATCATCATCAAAGGTCATAATGCATTTCAAATCAGCCACATCCTTTTCTACTCTAGTTAATCTCTCTCCCATAGATTGAGTTAATTGAGTGATAGAGAAAGTTAAAAGAACACAGTAGTTTGAAAGTTGGATCTGGATTCCCCCTAATAAAAAGAAGTTTGAATAAGCGTTGGCATAGGAGGGACAATATCAGCTTGAGGAGAAGGAGATGTTGATCTTGGAGAAATCACATCTTGGATTAGTGGATTAATAGTTTCCACATGAGGTGGGGTTGAACCATGTTGTACAATATCATATGCAGAGGGAGTGGGTGAAGAAGTAGATGAGAATCGAATGTGTTTGTTCAATCTTGGAGGAGAATTCTTTCCTTGAACAGAGGCTTCTACCTTATCACTGGCAAGTTCATCTTCAGCGTCTTCTTCATCATCAACTTCTTATTCATAATTGGAATCTTCTTCATCGTCGGCACCTTCCTTGTTATCTTGATCATCATCCTCTTCTTCAGAGTCAGAGGAGTCAACAGTGTAGGGATTTGCAATCTAGTTTGCTATTCTATGGTTATATATATATATATATATATATATATATATATATATATATATATATATATATCACCATTAGAAGGAGAAACGTTGATGATCTTTGAGGTGAGTGCTGGGATTGGAATGATGTATCCATGATTAATGTTATAAACAATTTCATCATGAGCCAAAATCAGTCCAAGCCAACGGGGATAAGGAACATACGTTGGCTTCTTCTTCCTAATGATACAATCAATCAACTGATTAAGAAAGAGTTGAGCAAAATCCAATCTTTTGTTGCACACCATGGAATACAAAATTATTTGCTCAAAAGGATTCAATAGGTCTAAGCTCCCAGTCTTGTGTCCAATGCATTTACCAATTACCCCTTATAGGTACTTCCACCCTACACCAGAACACTGATGAAGAGTGTATTTGGATGGATCACAAGAGGTGCCATGAAGAGAAAAGTTATACCCTAATGTTTAACGAATGGACTTGTATTTTTCTTTTGAATGTATATCCGAGTAGTTTTCTGATCAAGGAAGACGAAGAGTAGTTCGAAAAGATTCCACATCAATAGTAACTCTAGATTCACCATCTTCAATGGTTCTGGTAATCGTTTGAGCACTAGAATTAACAGAGCATGAATAATATAACTCACATACTTGCTTTGGGTAGAATGGGTATGGGAAGTCGTAGAAGGCATATCGAAGAGGGCAACTTTTAACATAGTTGACAAAGTCTTCAGTTCCTGAGTTCATGAACTGTTTCGGGACAACATCAGAGAATGCCACATTGTTTGCTTGAATGACAATGGGAGGATCAGGGGCAGAAGCGACTTTGCCGACATTGGAGTTAGGAGCAAACTTGAACATAGCCTTTGAAATGACGAGAGCACAAGGAAAATGATGGTTTAAAGAACCTTCATCAAGAGAGAAAATCAATTGTTTGAATGAATTGTGAAAGTGACCTAGGATAGGATTTTCCTAATTTATCCGTAAAATTTCTTCCTTTTTACGTAATCAATGATTGAAGAGATCAGCGCCATAAAAATATTGTATCCCAAGATATTGATAAATCTTTTAACCGTCATCCAAAATTTACCGTTGGGATAGGAAGTTATATCAGTGATACATAGCATCAGCAGCCATAGCCATCAACGGAAGCAATCAGCGTATCAAAGTTTCAGCTGGTAATCAAGTAAGTTTGTGATGTCACCTGATAGTGTGCCTTTGAACAATTATTCACTGACATAGAATTGCAAAATTTCATCAGCATGTGGTTTTATACACCAACTTATTAATCACTTTTGTTAGAAGAAAAAGGCAAGAGTGGAATGATGCATGTGATAAGCTGTGGTGTTTTAGCTTGACCAGTGGCACAAATTTTTCAAGCTCTCATCAGTGTATGGTACATTATGCTAAATCAAAAGGCTTTAAAGAAGAAATTAAGGAGAGAATAGAGTATTTTAGTCACACTAAGGCGGAATCAGCATGAATCATAAACATTGTCGGCTCATCAACAAGAAGTGGTTCAACTTCCGTAACATAGAGTTGAGTTGCAGTCTAGAACTTTGAAGTTCACCGTCAACTCGTTCAATGGTACCATGTTATACCTCAGACTAGGAGGTTAAGGACATGAATAAACCTTTGTCATTTAAGGACGAGATAAGTATCTCTAACGTTGATGACTATGCAATCAAGGTAAGCCAATTGGTTATTGTGACAACCCTATATTTCCCAAAAGCATTGTAAACACTCGAAAGCCAAAAACAACGAAATTAACCTCGAAAATAAAGTGTTCAAGTATCTAAGTTGGGATGCATCAAATATTAGATATCATGCCAAGGTTTCCAAAAACATAAAGAACGCTCAAAACTGGGTTATATTAAAAAAATTATAACCACTCGTATATTTACGACACGACGTTAAAACATTATTTGACGTAAAAAGTAAAATCTCAATAAAATACATTTTAGCCTTAAGTATCTAAACAAAAGTCGTAGATCTCGTTGAAAGGTGAGCGTGCATAAAAAGATCGCCCAAATTGGACTTCGTATGAAGAAGTTACGAATTTCCTAAGTTTCGTAACAGTAGTAGAGGGCTAAAAACTCAAATTGAAGATCGAGTGTTATTTAGCTATCGCCACCTAAACGGAAGTTGAAGATCTCCTCAGTGGTAATAAAACAATAAAAAGACAAACAAAAACCGACGTCGAATAAAGAACCTATGAATTTCTAACGAACTTTAGAAGGCCCAGCCTATTAAAAATATATCATTAAAAATAAAGTCAAAACTAGCCGACGGAGTCTAAATGAAAGTTGTAGAGCATAATCTCACCTACGCGTTGTAACAACGCAAATTTTTCAAACAGATTTTTCATTTTAAAAATAAAGTATTTTCATTCATAACAAGGCATAAATAATTTAAGTGTCATATAAAATACAAATTGTGTAAATCCCAAGATCATAGAACATTCTTCAGTGTGTATCGATCACGCCGGCGCCTTCCCACGGTCCTCGCTAGTACCTGAAACACATTCATAACAACTGTAAGCATAAATGCTTAGTGAGTTCCCCAATATACAACTTACGCAGATACGCCTTTCCAGGCCCTGACCTTCCGGTCATCAACACCACGCCTTCCGGCCCATAACATATTGCCTTCCGGCCCACATAACATACATAGCACATATAGCAGATAACTTACCACATATATCATACATATCACATATCGTATCTGACCTTCCGGTCACACAGTCAAACCCTTCCGGGTACAGTATAGTGAGAAGACTCACCTCGTGAATGCTGAAAGCTAGCAAATC
Organism: Lactuca serriola; assembly: GCF_051521515.1. Classification (NCBI taxonomy): domain Eukaryota; kingdom Viridiplantae; phylum Streptophyta; class Magnoliopsida; order Asterales; family Asteraceae; genus Lactuca; species Lactuca serriola. The sequence continues at coordinate 23,522,957 of NC_136413.1, read as the reverse complement.
CTGAAATCACTCGTGCACAATCCGACGAGCTACAACCTCCCTATAACATCACATATCTCATTAACACTTATATCTTCTAAGTGTGACCATCCCTAAGAAGTCAGACTTAGGTCAACTCTGGTCAACAGTCAACGGTCAACGGTCAACGGTCAACTCGACCGGACTCGGCGAGTGCCATGGCGACTCGGCGAGTCTAGACGTCCTCCCCAACTTCCCCTGATGTTCCCTTTCTACTCGTCGAGTATCCCTCTTGGCTCGACGAGATCCTCGTGGAAGAATCGCGGGGCCACCCCGACTCCACTCGCCGAGTCTGAAGAACAGCTCGACAAGTTCCAGTCAATCTCCAAGCTACTCGCCGAGTCTGTTCATCGGACTCGGCGAGTCCATGCCATGCAGTCAATCAAACTGCTTCCTGAGATAAGTTTTGTCCCGAAATACACAAGCATGGGACCTTCTGGACCTCTAAAGGTCCTAATACAGGGTTATAGTCGTTTGGGTAACAAGGCAATAATCTATCTAATCACCAAATGGGTTCCATAAACCCTAGATCCCTACACACATTAATATAACAGAAATGATCCGAAATATTACCTGATTAACGCACTCTCTGTGTCCCCAAACCTCAGAACTCGAATCCCTTGCAGTCCCTTTAGCCAAAACTCTTCTCCTCCTTGCACCACAATTTCTTCAAGTCACCAATGGCCTTCAATCTTGCTCTAGATGCCCACAACCGCTTAGGGTTCTTCTCAATCGACTAAAAGACGAACAATGACGGCATATAGTGCCTTATATACGATCCAAAACCAAACGGCTAGGGTTTCCGCTGAACAGCGTCGACTCGCCGAGTCCATATCTGGACTCGTCGAGTCCAGTCGCGATCCCGCGACCAAGTCTGCGATCCTACTCGGCGAGTCTAAGCTCCAACTCGCCGAGTCCCCTCTTAAATCACCCCAAAAACATAATTTAATAATACCTGAGATTTCAGGCTGTTACAACTCTCCCCCACTAGGTTTAGACTTCGCCCTCGAAGTCTCATTCTGAAAATAGTTCCGGGTGCTGCTCCCGCATCTCACGTTCCGGCTCCCAAGTCATTTCCGATCCCTTACGGTGTTGCCACTGAACCAACACCAGAGGTACCTCCTTGTTCCTCAGAACCTTGATCTTCCGATCCCTGATGGCCACTGGTCTCTCAGTATAATTCAGGCTCGCATCCACCTGAATATCCTCTAATGGAACCACTGCTGACTCATCGGCTATGCACTTCCTCAATTGCGACACATGAAAGGTGTCGTGGATCTGTCCCAATTCCGCTGGCAACTCCAACCGATAGGCTACCCGGCCTATCCTTGCAATCACCCGAAATGGCCCAATATACCGGGGCCCCAACTTGCCTCTCTTCCTGAATCGAATCACTCCTTTCCAAGGAGAGACCTTCAGGAGAACGAAGTCGCCGACTTGAAACTCAAGCTCGGATCGGCGCCTGTCTGCATAACTCTTCTGTCGGCTCTGGGCGGTCAACAACCTCTGTCTAACTTGCTGAATCTGCTCTGTCGTCTGAAGCATGATCTCTGTGCTGCCCATCACCCTCTGACCCACCTCTCCCCAGCAAATGGGGGTCCGACACCTCCTACCATACAACAGCTCAAAAGGTGGCATACCAATGCTCGAATGATGGCTGTTGTTGTAGGAAAACTCTGCTAAGGGTAAATATGCATCCCAGCTACCCCCGAAGTCTAACACACACGCTCGAAGCATGTCCTCCAGCGTCTGAATCGTCCGCTCGCTCTGACCGTCTGTCTGGGGATGGTATGCGGTACTAAAAATGCAATTTAGTACCCAGCTCCTCATGAAATTTCTTCCAGAACCTAGAAGTGAAACGCACATCACGGTCTGAAACAATCGAGATCGGTACCCCATGCCGAGATACCACCTCTCTCACATATATCTCCGCCAACTTCTCCGCTGAAGAACTCTCACTGATGGCAAGGAAGTGTGCACTCTTCGTCAACCTATCCACAATCACCCAAATTGCATCAACTCCCCTGGCAGTCCTCGGCAATTTGGTGATGAAATCCATAGTGATCTGTTCCCACTTCCACTCGGGAATCTCCAATGGCTGTAACTTGCCATGCGGTCTCTGGTGTTCGGCCTTAACCCTACGGCAGGTCAAGCACCTCTCAACGAACCATGCGACGTCCCTCTTCATACAGGGCCACCAATACTCCTTCCTCAAATCCAAATACATCTTCGTAGCACCGGGATGGATCGAGAATTTCGATCTATGAGCCTCTTCCATCAAAGTAATACGTGTACCGCCCACGAACGGTACCCAAATCCGACCCTGAAACGTCATAAGCACTCGACTATCCTTACCGAACTCTGAAATTAACCCCACAACCCGCTCTTTCTTCTGCATTTCTGGTCGCACAGCCTCGGCCTGTGCCCCACGAATAGCATCCAATACTGGAGTCATCACAGTCAGTCTCAAGCATACATCTCGCAATGGAGTGCTCTCCGCCCTGCGGCTCAATGCGTCGGCTACCACATTAGCCTTGCCTGGGTGGTACAGGATCTCACAATCATAATCCTTGACCACATCCAACCACCTCCTCTGACGCATATTTAGGTTGGGCTGATCCATCAAATATTTCAAGCTCTTATGGTCCGTGTATATCGTACATCGAACCCCATACAGGTAGTGACGCCAAATCTTGAGAGCGAACACTACTGCCCCCAACTCTAAATCATGCGTGGGATATCTCGCCTCATGAGGCTTCAGCTGCCTCGATGCATACGCTATCACATGACCCCTCTGCATCAACACTGCACCCAGTCCCGAAATCGATGCGTCACAATATACTACAAAATCTTCCATCCCTTCCGGGAGAGCTAATACCGGGGCTTCGCACAACCTTTGGCGAAGTGTCTCAAAGGAGGTCTGCTGCTCGGGCCCCCATGAGAATGCAACACCCTTCCGGGTCAATCTGGTGAGCGGCACTGCGATCTTGGAGAAATCCTTAATGAATCTCCGATAATACCCTGCCAACCCAAGGAAACTCCTGATCTCAGAGGGTGACTTCGGCACCTCCCAACTCATCACTGCCTCAACCTTGGCCGGATCGACCAATATCCCTTTCTGATTAACCACATGTCCTAGAAATTGGACCTCCCGCAACCAGAAGTCACATTTGGAGAACTTTGCATAAAGCTTCTCCGACCTCAATACCTCAAGGACCTCCCTCAAATGCTCCTCATGCTGCTCTCTAGATCTCGAATACACCAGAATGTCGTCGATAAATACAATCACTGACCGATCCAACATCGGCCTGCATACCCTGTTCATGAGATCCATGAACACCGCCGGGGCATTGGTGAGCCCGAAAGGCATCACCACAAACTCATAATGCCCATAACGCGTCCTAAACGCTGTCTTTTGGACATCCTCATCCCGCACTCTCACCTGATGGTACCCTGACCTCAGATCGATCTTGGAAAACCAAGACGCTCCCTGCAACTGATCGAATAAATCATCGATCCTCGGTAACGGGTAACGGTTCTTGACCGTCAACTTGTTCAACTCCCAGTAATCAATGCACATCCGGTGTGAACCATCCTTCTTCTTGACGAACAGAATAGGTGCTCCCCACGGCGAACTGCTCGGCCGAATGAATCCCTTCCCCAGCAACTCCTGGAGTTGCGAGGACAACTCCTGCATCTCTGGAGGTGCAAGACGATAAGGCACCTTAGCAATAGGCGCGGCCCCCGGAACCAGGTCAATACCAAACTCTACTTGTCTCACAGGAGGTACTCCTGGCAGCTCCTCGGGGAAAACATCTGGAAACTCACGCACCACTGGAACCTCCTCCACTGACCTCGGTCTTTCGGAAACCTCCCGCGTATCCATCACATACGCCACAAAACCCTTACAGCCCTGCTGTAGACACTGCCTCGCCCTAGCGGCCGAACAAAAAGCAGATCCCGAACGGGTACCCTCGCCGTACACCGAAAGAACTCCCCCACCATGGTCTCGTATAGTCACCAGCTGACGCTCACAGTCGATGACAGCGCCGAATCGGCTCAACCAGTCCATGCCCACGATGACACAGACGTCACCCATCGCAATAGGAATCAGGTCTATCGGGAACTCAACCCCGAAAATCTCTAGCACGCATCCCCGAAGAACCTCCGTGGCATAAATCAATTTCTCGTCAGCTATAGAAACTCTCAAAGGTCGACTCAACGACTCACGACTAACGCTGATATGCTGACTAAAGGCTAAGGATACAAAGGACCTACTCGCACCCGAGTCAAATAACACTAAGGCAGGCACAGAGTTCACAAGGAAAGTACCTACGCATATAATAACATAAGCATAACATCTCGACATTAAAATAAATACATGAATTACAACATACCTGCCACGACATCAGGCGCAGCGCGGACCTCCTCCGCAGTCAGCTGAAAGGCTCTCCCACGAGCCCTCGGGGCCTCGACCTTCACCGGTCGAGTCTCAGTAGTCCTGGCAGTAGGTGCAGATCCCTGACGAAGCTGAGGGCACTCGGCCTTCCGATGGCCGGTCTGGTTGCAATGAAAGCAAACCATAAACCCCTTGGGGAACTCCCTAGCAATGTGCCCCTCCTTGCCGCACTTGTAGCAAGCACCGGCTCGACACGCCCCATCGTGACCCTTGCCGCACTTTCCGCAAGTGCGGCTCTTCGAACCTCCCGTCCTCGAATCGGCGGACTTGATCCGCTTGGCTGCCGGCTGGGACTGAGCCGGCCGTCGGTCTGCCTGTTGAGACTCAGCCTCCTCCCTGGCCTGGGTCTCCAGCTCGATCTCACGCTTCCTGGCATTCGCCTGAAGCTCAGTAAAAGTATGGTAAGTAGTGTTTGACACAAACTCCCGGATCTCCCTCCTCAGAACACCCAAGTACCGGCTCATCCGAGCCTGCTCTGTGGACACCAGCTCGGGGCAGAACATCGCCCTCTCATGAAACTTCCGCGTGATCACCGCAACAGAATCAGTACCCTGCTTGAGGGTTAAGAACTCCTGAACCAATCGTTCCCTCTCCACCGGGGGAACGTACTCGTCCTTGAACATAGCAGTGAACTCCTCCCATGTCACCGCTGTAATCTCTGCCAAAGTGAAGTTCGCCGTCACGAACTTCCACCAGTCCTTCGCTCCCAGACGGAGCTGGTTCAAAGCGAACCGTACCCTCAGGTGCTCCGGGCATGAACAAGTGTAGAAGCACCCCTCTATATCCACGATCCACCTCATCGCAGCAATCGGATCCTGCGTCCCATCGAACTCAGGTGGCTTCGTGTTGCTGAACTCCCGGAACAACAACGAGTCACCCCCCTGTGGCTTGGTAGCGGCCACATCTGCGGTAGCTGCAGCGGTTGCAGCCTCAGTCAATGCGGCGTACCGCTCATCAAACGTCTCCATCAGGGTGGTCTTAATAGACCCAAACATCTCTGGGATCTCAGCCCGGATCGCCGCCGCTACCTCCTCGTGAATCATCTGACGAATCTCCTCGTCACTTACACCGCTCGTACTCGCTCCGTGGCGTGGTCTAACCATGATGTCTCTGAAATACAACATAAAACTATCAGAGACTCCAGCGAGTGTAATCGCACTCGATAACGCAACCCTACTCAGTCTCCGATATCCAGGGATTCTTACTTGGGCCTCCCACTGACCCGGTGTCTTCGGTAGTACGGGCCCAATACTACCGACCACACCGCATCAGTATTCATCCCAAATCTTCCTCCCCAAACCCCGGTTAATGAGTACTCTACTTCGGTTATGCACTATCTACTCGCACACTAACAAAGCATCTCATATCGGCAAACTTCCCTAGACTAAGGCATCACAAATCAGGCCATTCTAGTCCTATCATGAATACCTAGTCTTCTAGCATGCATAACAATTCATATAATATTGTAAGGTATTTTGGGGATCTTTACCGTTCGGGCGCTGACTGATCGTACACACTGCTTCTTTCTTGCTTACCACAAAACCATTTACAAAAGTTTATGCCTTTATTTAAAAAGTTTCCTCAAATCCTCGGTTTGAGTTCAGTTACCCCCGAAGGTGCACCCGAATCCCTCAAACCAAGGCTCCGATACCAATTGTAACAACGCAAATTTTTCAAACAGATTTTTCATTTTAAAAATAAAGTATTTTCATTCATAACAAGGCATAAATAATTTAAGTGTCATATAAAATACAAATTGTGTAAATCCCAAGATCATAGAACATTCTTCAGTGTGTATCGATCACGCCGGCGCCTTCCCACGGTCCTCGCTAGTACCTGAAACACATTCATAACAACTGTAAGCATAAATGCTTAGTGAGTTCCCCAATATACAACTTACGCAGATACGCCTTTCCAGGCCCTGACCTTCCGGTCATCAACACCACGCCTTCCGGCCCATAACATATTGCCTTCCGGCCCACATAACATACATAGCACATATAGCAGATAACTTACCACATATATCATACATATCACATATCGTATCTGACCTTCCGGTCACACAGTCAAACCCTTCCGGGTACAGTATAGTGAGAAGACTCACCTCGTGAATGCTGAAAGCTAGCAAATCCTGAAATCACTCGTGCACAATCCGACGAGCTACAACCTCCCTATAACATCACATATCTCATTAACACTTATATCTTCTAAGTGTGACTATCCCTAAGAAGTCAGACTTAGGTCAACTCTGGTCAACGGTCAACGGTCAACGGTCAACGGTCAAATCGACCGGACTCGGCGAGTGCCATGGCGACTCGGCGAGTCTAGACGTCCTCCCCAACTTCCCCTGATGTTCCCTTTCTACTCGTCGAGTATCCCTCTTGGCTCGACGAGATCCTCGTGGAAGAATCGCGGGGCCACCCCGACTCCACTCGCTGAGTCTGAAGAACAGCTCGACGAGTTCCAGTCAATCTCCAAGCTACTCGCCGAGTCTGTTCATCGGACTCGGCGAGTCCATGCCATGCAGTCGATCAAACTGCTTCCTGAGATAAGTTTTGTCCCGAAATACACAAGCATGGGACCTTCTGTACCTCTAAAGGTCCTAATACAGGGTTATAGTCGTTTGGGTAACAAGGCAATAATCTATCTAATCACCAAATGGGTTCCATAAACCCTAGATCCCTACACACATTAATATAACAAAAATGATCCGAAATATTACCTGATTAACGCACTCTCTGTGTCCCCAAACCTCAGAACTCGAATCCCTTGCAGTCCCTTTAGCCAAAACTCTTCTCCTCCTTGCACCATAATTTCTTCAAGTCACCAATGGCCTTCAATCTTGCTCTAGATGCCCACAGCCGCTTAGGGTTCTTCTCAATCGACTAAAAGATGAACAATGACGGCATATAGTGCCTTATATACGATCCAAAACCAAACGGCTAGGGTTTCCGCTGAACAGCGTCGACTCGCCGAGTCCATATCTGGACTCGTCGAGTCCAGTCGCGATCCCGCGACCAAGTCTGCGATCCTACTCGGCGAGTCTAAGCTCCAACTCGCCGAGTCCCCTCTTAAATCACCCCAAAAACATAATTTAATAATACCTGAGATTCCGGGCTGTTACACGCGTGGATATAAAGAACACGAAAAACAGAGCTCGTACGCGAAAGTTACGGAATTTAGAATAGGACAGGCCAGATTACGCCCCGCGTTCTCTGGGAGTACGCCCCGCGTACTAGACCCAGAGTCGAGTCCCATCGGCCCGCCCCCTCTACGCTTAGCTAGCTAGGAGTCGTAAGCCATGACGCCATATTACGCCCAGCGTAACGACGTACGCGCCGCGTACGTGAGTACGCCCAACGTACTCCAAAATTACGCCCCGCGTACTCACTCTCCCAGCACTATAAATAGATGGCATCAGCTGCGAGTTTAAGCACACATTCACAAATCTCCAGATACTCTCACACCCTTCCAAGCACCAGAGACCATTCCCTCACCTCGGTTTCCGCACTCGAGCCCCCGACGAAAGATTTACGCTGTAGAGATCCCCGAAGAGCCCGACGACGCAACCATCCGCGGTCGAAGTTCTGCTCAACCCTCGCCTCTCTCTTCAAACTTAACGAGTGAGTTCATACCCCTAATTTTCAATTCTTTTCACGTTTTAGGGGGGAATACAAGTACATTACAAATCAAAGTATCATTTTTATAATATCGTTCTTATAGGGTTTTGATACAAAAATAACTTTATGTTAAAGGGCTATTATATCACCAAGTTGTTATTACCAAATGGGAACATACTTTTGAGAAACTATAATGAGTGTAGTATTCAAGTGATTCATACATTTTACATATACATCTCGATAAATGAAATGCTTTCAAAAGAAGTAAAGTCTTTATTATCGTAAATCTGTTTATACCAAGTAATGTGAGACAGCTTCACGTACGTTCGAGTATGCATTATTAAGTCCTGTATTATATACCATAATCCCTTGTAGGGGGAGCGTGATACTTGTGTATAGATCTATACGGGATTGACAATCCCACACCTAAGCTGTTAGCTACAGCTAGGCCGGCAGGCCTAGGGTGACAAACGTCATAACAGTTCCAACGCCTAAAGAACGTTGTTACAGGCCATCAGTGTCAATAGCATGGTTATAAAACTCACATAAAAGTATAAAAACAAGTTTGATTTACGAGATTCATATATGCATTTCAGTTTTCCATTTTATTTTTAATACAAATTTCGTTATTATTATTCAAGTATGAAAAACACTAACGCACCCCAACACAGGAAACTTTTCAAATCATTTATAGAAAATATTGGATTTTCTGAAAACCTCGTTCATCGATTTACTATCAAAAAGGACATACTTTTCAATGAAAAACACTTATGAACTCACCAACTTAATTGTTGACACTTTTTCGAAACCACTTGTATTTCTCAGGGAATCAGTAATACAGGTAACCACCAGCTTTTGGAGAAAGGAACACTAAGGATGTTTTATTATTGAACATTTATCATCTCATTGTAATATTCTTTTTCTAATATGTATAACGCAACAACATACGTTTTCATTATATATGTGATGGTTGTGTTACTTTCTTTACAATATTCAATGGTTGTGATACTACGTGAAGTCATCCACCCCCGAATGTTTCCGCCATTCTGGTTTGGGGGTGTGACAGATTGGTATCAGAGCATTGTTTATAGTGAACTAAGTATATCGAACCACATACGATATACAAACTATAAATGCAAAGGGGACCAAAAACCCTCTGACAAAACATTTTCATGAACAAAATACTTTTTTTTTAAAGATATACATTTTTACAAGCATGCATTAATCTCGTATCATAACAAGTTTTACTAAAAAGTATTAAGGCAAGTTACGACACTACGATTGAGCCTCGGGGTATGTAATCAGGTCGAGAATAAATATAGCCTGATCAACTATATTTATCCTGGATTTGACCAACGTACGTCGAGGAATGGTCATAGTGGACAACAAGCCAAGAACTTACCAAATACAAATTATTTTAGTTTCGCCAAGTTGAAATATTATAGGAGTATTAGTAAAAATAGTTGTACAATAAAAGTTATAGTTAAAAAAATAGTAAGTCGTTAAATAGAAATTTATTTTCTTATAAAGTTCTCATACATCTATCCTAGTACAGACAAATGGCCGGATTCCATTTACCAGGAGATCCCTACTACCCAAACCAAGGCAACGGCGGTTAGATAGAAGAAGACCCGGAGGAAGACCCAGAGGAAATCGAAGAAGAGGTCGAGGAAGAACCCGAAGGGGTTATCGAGGAAGAATTCGAAGTCGAAGTCGGAGAGGAATTCGAAGTCGATGAAGAGATCGAGGAGATTTCTAGCGGAACAGACTCCGAGCCAGAAGTGTACGACCCTCCCATCCCTCATCCTCCCGTAATCAGACCATATCAACCAGGACCCATCCCCATCTGGGGAAGCCACCTCTACTACTGGAGCCGCCAGCAAGGTGTACGCCCTCCATTCGGCATGTGTCGGGACTTTTACAACGTCAGTGGGGGAGGCTCAGCTGATCGAGCACTTCCTGTCGTCGTGAACGCTATAGCTAACCAGAACTACCAGGCGGACCAACAAGCAGCCAGAGTTCGCGAAAATCAATGCTGCTACCCAAGGTAACGCCGCTGACATCCGCCGTTTGGAAGGACTACATGAGAATACCCAAATCTACACGGGAACACTTCAAAACCAAATGATAACGGCTCTGGCAGAAATAAGAGAAATAAAGGATCCAATCTTTGTAATCTTCGAGTTATGAGAGTCACCAAGACAAAACTCGAACGTTTCATACATTAGGATTTGTTATAGAAGCGATGAGGAGCACTGTCATGTTGAATAGGTCTTTGGATTTCAGATGAGAATTCGTGTAGCAGTGAAAGTGTCTATGGAAATTAGACGTGTTACGTCACCTAGATTCACTTCATGCCATTGCAACCGAGATAAGTTGTCCAATAAGGAATAGATTTATGCCCAGAAGAACACATTTTAGCATATTTCTCTCCTATCTGGCCTAATCAACAGGATGCTTCATGTCAATAAGTGTGAGCATCAGCTTTAGGGAGTGAGTAGTTGGCGCTGAAGAAAATATGTGGAGCTAGCTTCAACTAGCACTACTCTGAAGATGTTGCAACGAAGGAATGATACGCTAACCTTTTCCAGAGAAACAAATCAGTTAAGATCAATGTTGAGATGAAAACAGGAGATCCTGAGATATAGAAGGTGAGAGAGAAGAACGCACATTGGTAATATTAGTAGAAAAATATATAATGTATACTCCTTTGGTAAAATAAAAGTTCAAAAGGATTTTTGAAGCAAAAAATTCATAGTAAACTAAAATTTTAGCATCTTATGTTCAGAAGTTTTCAGGTACAAAAGCATAATGTAAAATCATAAAGTAGCAACATAAGAAAAATCAAAGCATATAAATGTTGTTGTCCCTGAGTGTAGAGAGCATAATTTTGTTCTTAGAGTCAAAAATCTTTCCTTCATTGCAATTTATATGACTATATTTATACATATATTTAGTCATTATTTTAATACATTTTATGTTATATTTTTGTTATTTGCAAATATATTTGGTACTTATTGAGTTGAACTACATTTTACAGCCACTTAGAGAATTCTTGAAGAAAAGGACTAAAAACGACAAAAGTTGAAACCTAGAGGGACTGGGGCTAAAAATGGGAGCTTAATGGAGGAAAAAATAGAGAAAATTGAGTCAAATAGAAGATCACAATGTGAGCCTTTATGGCTCACAACATGAGAATGAAGATTCCAGAAGATAACTACGCGAAATGCATTTTCCTTGCCAGACACAATTTGCACTAAGCTCACGACGTGATACGCAATATTTGGAAACTATAAATACTCCTTCACCTATCGAATTTTAGGGGGTTGGATTTGAATTTATAAAGAGATAGTCAATTTTAGAAGCCGTAGATCTATGAAAAATAACCATTTAGAAGAGAGAACACTTGGAGATTGAAGATTTGAAGATTACACATCACATTCGGTTTTCATTAAATTAACAATGTCAAATTATTATGATTTTGAGTGTTTATTTTCTGCTGTGCATAGCAAATTATTAGGCTTTCATTTAGTGTAGATAAGCCCTAATACTATATGTTAGTTTCTAGCTTATATTTGGATTTTATGAAGTTGGTTAATGCATGTCTTTGATTATCATCACCTAGCATGTTAAAGTTTGCATCTTTGTTTCTTTGAATTAAGTTAAGTGTAGTGTAATGACCATTTGAATTGCATGAACTTATTACCTAGTAGTTTATGATCATTAAATTTCTAGAGCTATGATTAATCACATATTAGATTAAGTAATTAAGGTATCAACTTCAATTGTGTTAGAGAACATAATTTGATCATAATTGTGTTTAATTAATTGTCTTGATCATAAATAATTATCTAGATATATCTTACATAGCTCAATTATCATTAATAATCAATTTTGTGTTTGCTTGTGTATGATCATTACATAGTAGTTCATGAATTGGTGAAAATAATAGCAGATCGGATGAAGAGTGCTAATTATATTTAAATTGGTAACCAACTAAATAAATCTATATGTAGAAACTACACATAGGAAAAGGGGGGTTCGAAGCTAAACTGAAGTGTCTTCTAAATCTTGTTTACAATTGTTACTAGTTGAGTTTTAAGTTAATCTGAACATGCAAAATCAGATAAAAAAACCCCCTATTTATTTATTGTTTTTAGATTAATATTTATTAATTATTTTATTAGCTAAATGCATTCCCTGTGTTCGACACCTGACTTACCAGAACTATTCTATAAATTTGACTAGGTACACTGCCTAAGTGCAATTAGTTAGTTAAGTAAGTTAGGATTATAATTAAAACAAGGTAGTATAGAAATTGCACATCAAGTTTTTGCCGCCGTCGCCGATGAACAACTATTTTAGTTGTTAATCAATCCTTTTTGTCGGGTAAAAACCGCAAAAAGTTAATTTTCTACATTAATTGATTTTTTTCTATTTTCTATAGGCCTCACGATGTGAACGTTACCTGTCACGACGTGAGAATTGAAGTTTTTTATTTTATTTTATTTTTTGTTTATTTTAGTTTTTGTTCCTTTTACGCATGTTTTTCTAGTTTTGTTTTAGCAGGAAGGATATGGGACATCACGACCATGTCAATGGAAGACTACAAAGCGACATATGAGGAACAACAACAGATGGGTCTTGATCCACCAAAAATTCCAACCACAAGAAAGTTCGAACTACCTGGACACATTCTTGGCATGCTAAAGGAGCTACCTTTTATGGGGAGGAGCATGAGGATGCTTATGAGCATATAGAAGAGGTGGTGGAAATTTCTAACTATTTTCATGCACCAAACGTGAGTAAAGATGCGGTGATGCTTTGACTTTTTCCAGTCACACTCAAGGGTGAAACAAAAGAATGGTTTAAATGTCCCTTCGGAGAAATCACAACATGGGCTGATTTTAATACTAAGTTCATAAACCAGTTTACCCCTCTTTCAAAAGTGGCGAAGCTTAAAATAAACATACAAAATTTTCAGCAATTAGACGGGGAGTCTCTATACGAAGCTTGGGTGCGTTACAATACAAGAGATTTTTACGAATGTGCAACAAGAAATCTTGATATTTTATGATGGAGTCAATGCGTGCACTCGCCAACTTCTAGACTCTCAAGGGCCCATGACAAAGAAAGATCTGACAACAAATAAAGCTTTGATTAAAGAATTCGCTAAGCATTCAAGAGAGTATGAAAACCCAAGGGAGGATTTCACTAGAGGAAAATCAAGTAAATATGGAGGTCAAGATGCTATCAATTCAGTAATAGGCAAGCTCGACGCAATGGAGGAAAGGATCACAAAAATAGGTGGATCAATTCAAGATAATTGTAGAGTCTGTAGGAGGCCCATTCTACAAGGCATTATGAATTGGAGTACAAGAGAGACCGAGATAAAAAAAAAATAAACTCAACAAATAAAGCATGATATCTACCAAATAGAACCAGTCCAATCCAAGAAAATATTTGTGCTCAAGTCAATGCTATTTAGCTTTACAGAAGCTACCGAAAAATGATATGATGCTACAGATGTAACACTTAGGGAACAACAAGAATCTGTTTTGAGCATCCGCACACAAGTTGCGGAATTAACAAAGCTTGTGCAATAAAAGCTACAGGATACACCTTCAAGAGAAATTGAGTCAATCCCAATCTTTCACGTCATGGCCGTTTATACAGAAGAAGAAGAAGACGAATTGGTGCATATGGGGGGTCCTTTAAGAACAATCGGATCAGTAACTTGAAGTAAAAGCGAAAGAAACAGAAAAAAAAGTATCGTGAAGCTGCTAGTCGACACGACATGGAGGCAATAGTGCCACATCGTGGGAGATAAAAGAAGATTATGATTTTTCAGTAGTTGAGCCGAATTGACAACCTCTCCCTTACCCATCTTGTGCCAATGTAAATTTGGTGTGATGAGAATATACAAAGTTCTTTAAACATGATGAGCTTGAAGATGTTAAAGAGGAAGCATGGGAAGAATGGGAGAAGCCTTTACCAAAGAGAAATCGGAAAAAGAAGAAAATCATTCGAAACCTACATTTTCAACACCTATGATTTTTGAGGTGTTTGTTTTTACAAGACCACCAGATCAAGTCACAGAGTTGATTAAGGAAAAAGAAGTCGAGATTAGCGAGACAAAAATTGATCAGCAAGAACAAAATGATCAATTAATTACCAAGAAGAAGTTAGAAAAAGAGGAACAGAAAGAATATGAGAAGATAAAAGGGCAATGCAGGGGAACTAAATGCAAGCATGAAGAAAGCGTCAGCCAAAGAAAGAAAGAGAACTCAAGAAAGGCGTACATAAGTCAAGTTCAAGCATACAAAAGAAGGTGGAAGGAGCAAAAGGAGAAGAGGGAGATTCTGCTCCTAACTGACGCAACATAGAGCGGGATGGATTCCAACTCATGACTCCTCCAAAAAGAAGCGCTTCCCGGGGGCAACCCATTTTGGTTTGCATTTTCATTTCCCTTTCTGTTGTTTTGCATTTCTTTCATTCAGTTTTTAGGATGGTCATCTTAGCAAGTTTCCATTTTAAAAATTAGGTGTTGGATTAAATTTGTGAGTGGTATAAAATTTTTACAAGAATTTTTTTTGTCAAAACTTTATAACTCATGATGTGGGATTAAGCCACACATAGCGAGGAATCAAGGAAGCCTGTGCTTTTCATCAGTTGAATACTCACGACGTAAGCACTATGCCTCACTAAATGAGCTTAAAAGGGGGACCAATTCTTGTTTCTTCAAAACATTTGACTTTCACTTTTCTTAAAACCACTCACGACATAAGAAATCGCCATAGCTACACTTCAATTTTTCTGCAAACTTTTCCTGATTTCGTGTTCCTTTTTTATAAGGTACGATTCCCATGCTCTGTTACTTTAATTTTACTGATTTCATGTTTTTAGGAGTTAGGGTTTGTTCTTGATATGCAAATGTTGAAATTGTTTCTATTTCTAGCAAAATTGTTCCAATATGTTGACTTTATGGACTTAGATTTACAGCCTAAGCAAACCCCAATGGTTGTTTTGGTTCGATTTTTCCTTGACGATGACCGATTCTGTTTTTCATGATGTGAGAACTGTGTGAATCAGTTTTTTTGTTAATGCTTAACATGTGGTTTTTGTTTGGGTTTGGTTTTCTTTCTATTATGCAGGTATTATGGGTCTAAGAAAATATCATCAACAGCAACAAGGCGATGTCTTGAGCCTATATCCATTTTATGAATGTCCTGATAATCTTCCCCGTGAAATATTTAATAACTATACAAACAAGCTAAGGAGGCTTTAAAGTCGTGAATTTGCCATTTCACCAACTATCATTGGAACAAGCTGGATGGAATTGGGGTTTTGGAAAGATTAAACCTGTGTCTCACAAATACATTCGTTGAAAATGGGGCATCTTTCACTTGAAATGAGTGGAGGAATTTATTTTCGATTAAGTAACCGGTTTTCAAAATTTGTGTGTGGAATTTTTCTCAACGGTTTCTTCTTAAGAA
This sequence comes from Lactuca serriola, assembly GCF_051521515.1. Lineage (NCBI taxonomy): Eukaryota > Viridiplantae > Streptophyta > Magnoliopsida > Asterales > Asteraceae > Lactuca > Lactuca serriola. The sequence continues at coordinate 23,507,364 of NC_136413.1, read as the reverse complement.
AACACAATTGATCCTCACTTTGCTACGGCTGTCATTTTTCATCTCGAGGGCCAATATAGAGAAGTAGTTTGGCCGAGTTCGCATGTAGAATGGGCTTATATGAACAACATGAAGCAATGTCCTTTATTTTTTATAGGTTTTTAAGATCAGCGGCTCAGAATAACTCTCAAGGAGTGAATGGGTATGGATTCTGGACGGCAATAGCTAACGGCAAGTTTCATTCCGGGGTCTCAGAAGTAAGCCGAATCCAGTCTCCCATTCATCATCTCATCCACCGACTCGTGACGTTTTTAGTTAATTATAAAAACATGTGGATAAAGTGATGACTTTGAATTTGTTTTTTATGTGGATGCAGCATCATCACATCGACAGTTTGTTGCAATATTCATTATTTTCTTGCGCAATATTTGGCAAGTAAGGCGGTCACATCAAGGGCTGGGAGCCTAGTAGTGGGTGGGCACTTTGTAACCAGATTAGCAAATTCATATGATATATATATATGCCGAGAGTGATAAATACTCTAACATGCATCAAGGGTACCGATCTTACAATGGGTTTGTTGGAATCGATGAATGTTGTCATCAATATGGGAACACATCGGATTGTACCGGCAAATAATGAGGTACCAGTAGAGCGACATAAAGAGTAAAAGAGACAATGGGGGTGTATGAATGTATGAGAAAGAGGACAGCGGGGCCAACCACAACAATTTCAGGAGGTTCCCATTGGAGGTGTACTGTAACAACCAAAAAATCATGACCAAAAATTTTGTTTTAAAATCATTAATCAACCATAATCAAGTTATACATAAATCCTTATATGAAACCAAGTATCATTTCAAACATATTTATTTTATCAGAGTAAACATCCCAAGCTAAAAACTCCTTGGTGTGTGTACCATGCGATCACCCCAAGCTCTTCCCTCCACTACCGGAAGTACTTGAAACCAAAACTGAAAACTGTAAGCACGAAGCTTAGTGAGTTCCCCAACCTACCACATACCAAATACATAACCACATATTGGGCCCCTGCCCGCTGTATCGAGACTTGCTCGGCATCATACTGCTCCGGCAACGGGCCCCGCCCGACATTAGTCCCCGTCTGGCATCGAGCCCCGCTCGGTATACAAATTTGTTTCTCTTAGCCCTTGACGGTCTCTGGGCCTCTCCCGCTAAACACATACAAACATATAACATAACACATAACAAATAGCCAAACATACTCTACTTTACTCCTGATCTAAGGCCTCGCCCTTGTCCTGCTACTGATGAGTCATGGAACCCCGTCCACAGGCCTACTAATAGTGAGGTACCAACCCCCGCCCACACTCACCTCCCTCCTAACTTGGGCCTCGCCCCTGCTCTGCTAATAATTAGGTACATAACCCCATCTATACTCAGCTAGTAATGAGATGTGGGACCTCGCCCACACTCACCTCCCTACCAGGCACATACAAGTATCACACAGACAACAAGTATAACTAGCATACTAACATACCTCGGGCCTCGCCCGACTTTGGATCGTAATCCAGGACATATATCATGATAATGCCTAGGACTAACCCCCAGGTCTTCCTACTATACACAACATAATGGGCCGACATTGTGGTCGTAGACCCATGCACACAGTGATTAGACTCAACTCGCACTGTTAAACCTTGTTGATACTCCTCTCGCTGCTGACTAGAAAATTTCCGAACTGCTGACCCTTCGGCTTCCCGAACTACCAATACCAAACATCACTTAGTCCAATGCAATAATCCTTTTTAGGGTAAAATGACCATTCTACCCCTAGTTCAACTTAGTCCATATCTAAGGCCTAATACTAGGTAAGCTTCCTAATCCCACTAATGGCCTAATTTGCTAAATTTGGCCCAATCCCTCTAATGGGCCTTACCCTAAGCCCAAACATTTCCTTGGCCCATATTATCTGACTTCTGATGGCACACTAAGGCCCAAGAACCCAAAGCATGGCCCAAACTGAGTGCAAAGCCAAAACTGACAGAGTACGCGGGGCGTACATTCCCGTACGCTAAGCATCCTAGCTAATGGTATGTACGTTGGGCGTACCCGCATGTACGCTCAGCGTACTTCCCCTTATGAAGCCCTTTTCTCATTAAGTGCTTAATACTCCACTTCAGAAGCTACAATTACAAATCCTGATCCTTTTCTACATCTTAAACTATAAAGTCACTGACTTGGTGACTTTACTTGACCCAAACAAGCCCAAGCTCCCAAAATGATATTCCACTTCCATAAATAAGGCTAGATCTCATGCATGAACCCATTAAGACATTCAAGATGGAGAATTTACTGCTTATGGGACCCATTTAGCTCTGAGGGTGGCAACCTTAAGCTCAGATTTCATCATAAAGGTCCATTCTTTGGACTAAAAGAGTCCATAAACTCCTCCTAAAAGAGATCTAAGAGAACAATCATCAAGGTCAGAACTTTATACCTTGAAAGGGTCTGGAAAGAGGCAAAAGTCCCAAATCTACAACTTCTCCTTTGATCTACCACCTTGCTTTGCTCCTTCCTTACTTGGAAAATGGTTTTATAACACCAAAATGCTCACTAATGGCCACCAAAGCTTCAAGACCACTCAAGGGAAGATTAGGGTTTCATGGTTGCTGTCCAAGGGTAAAATGGAGGCTGGCCCTTGAGGCTTATCTTTCTTTTTATAGTGGCATGTCCTAAAATTTAGGGTTTCTGGACTCTGGACGTATGCTGGGCGTACCTCCTATATGTTGGGCGTATGACTATCGCACCTGCGACCTTATGGCTTCATACGTTGTGCGTACTCGCACGCTTACCACCTTGCATCCATGGTCCTTCTTTGTCATCTATTTCCATTAAGGGCCAATAACGTCAATAACTTCAAAGTGTCATAACTCCTTCATTCCAAGTCCATTTCCGACGAACTTTATATCCATGAAAAGGTGGCGAGAAGCCCTGCACTTCTAGCGACACAGCCCCGACCCAAAACCTATTGAATAAAACTCAAAACCCATAAAGGACCAAACCGCCCCAAGCTTTGGCCTCCGAAATCGATAAACGGATACTTTCAGAACAGGGTGTTACAACTCTCCCCCACTTAAAATAGAATTTGTCCTCGAAGTCTCTCTTTACTAACACCCATCTCCCCATCAACTGATCTGCGAAACGCAACCGATGATTCTACGCGCGAAACAACATTCCCAAGACACTGAAAGCCAAATCGGTCTTCCATTCTGAAGAAAACAAACTTCAAACTTCCACAAACCCCAAGATACTTTGCACACAGGAATCATCATGATAGATATTTCTGCCTAAACACCATGCTTCCTTTTGCCTTCTTTCCAAAAGAATGGGGACCTCCCAGGTCCAAACCTTTCTGCCCACCATCCAGAATATCGGATTCCCTTCGGTCACCGAACCCAAGCTTAAACTCTCAGTCGCTCCCAGCGACCTCTGAAGAAACTTCGGCTAACTAAAACTGCTCTATCTACCTTGCTACTCTGGCTCCCTAAGTCCTGGGATCCTCGATCCCCTAACTTGGTCGTACGGTCTCAACCAGGTCCCACCTGCGCTGCTATAATCATACGGGCCTCGCCCACGGGTCTCACCCAACTACATCTCGGAGTGGCCTCTCCCATAAGTCTCACCTATCTTGGGCTATGCATGCCGCACTCCATCCTAAAACTCAACGAACTACTCTCTCTATCGATCTTCATCATGCTAACTAGGAGATACGGGCTTCGCCCATACTCTACTAACTAAGAGATATGGGCCCTCGCCCACACTCCTCTAACTAGCTGCTAACGAAATGCTATGGCCATCCCACAGCCTTACTAATCTTCTCGCTCCGTCTAGCTGCTGGAGATTGCTACAGCGACCCCGTAGTCTTACATCCTGACTAAACTCGCATCCTGCCGAGAAAATCTCCCACCTGGTTCCCACCCAGGTATCATATACCGCGAATACACAAACTAAATGTTGTGATGTTTCCCAAACTCCCAACTCACGCGCTCCTCTATCCCAACAAAGTTGCGAACTCATCCTAATTTGCACTTAATCCTGCTTCTGACCTCTGGGATAGTTCTCCCCCACTTCGATTCAACTAGATCCCTACAGTTCCCAGCTTGGGAAGGATTTCCAATCCTTCTTTCCACCTAAAGGGTCGATCTACTGACAACCAACACTTACCACTGCTAACGCTCTAACCAACAAAAAAACAAAACTGGACAATTCTTGAAGATTAACAAAACACTCCTCCAACCCCACTCGCACCTGCTATAGAGACTGCATCCTGAGAACCGGTTTAAGGGGGGTACTGCTATGAACTACCGCCCGAAAATCCATGGTATGCAGATGACAGATGATCCAAACACGTACAAAACTAGAATTCTAACATACATTCGCTAACATAGATGCAGTACCATACCAATATGATCATGAATAAAAAAATTGATAGGAAAGCAAAAGATACATACCTGCAACGTTCGGTGCTGCTCGCTCCTCTACTGTAGACAACTGAAAAGCCTTGCTCCCCACTCCAAGCGCCTCTGCTCGACCCTGACGGCCGTCGCTGATGCTCATGGTCGTAGGGGATGGTGCCATCACCTATCCTGTTGGAAACAAACTCGGACACTGGGCCTTCTTGTGGCCCCTCTGACTACAATGGAAACATATCAGGTCTAATCCCTGAGTGGTGGTAGTAGTACAATCCCTGCTGAAATGACTAGTCTAGCCACAATTGAAGCAGCTAGAATCACCACCACTACCACTCCTACACGCACCCTCATACGTCCTGCCACACTTGCCACAACGGCTGCAGCCCTGATAATCCCTCGATCTCACGTCCGACCCCTTGGGTCTCTTGTCTGAACCTGCGGCTACCTAAACCTCCTCCGGCTTCCTCTTCCTGAGGTGCTCCAGATCGATCTCCTTCTCCTTGGCCCAAGAAATCATATCCTCCAGCGTCTTGCAGTTGGACCTGCTCACAAACTCCCTGATGTCACTCCTTAGCATCTCGTGATATAGGGCCTTCTTCATCTCCTCGCCTGCGACATACTATGGAACATGAAGAGCCATCTCCCTGAACTTGGCGGAGATCTCTGCCATTGTCTCCGTAGTTTGCCGCAAATCCTAAAACTCTCGTGCAAACTGTTGCACCTTAATCACTGGTGCAAACTCGGCCCTGAACCTGGTCGAGAAATCACTCCATGTCATCGCGTCCAATGCGACATCATCCCCAATGGCATGACCAACCTCCTCCTACCAATCCCGTGCTCTGTCCTTCGGAAGACAGGAGGAAATTCGGACCATTAGTTTAAAAAAATTCATAATAATATCTCGTGTCAAACCAAAGTGTCAGTAATCAAAACATATTATCATAAAACCATATCAGAGTGTAATCCCAAAGATCTCATGTGTGGAAAACATAATGTGATGCGCTGCGATCAAACCGACTCCTTTCCTTTAAACACGAAGTACCTGAAACCAAAATTAAAAACTGTAAGCACGAAGCTTAGTGAGTTCCCCCATCATACCACATACTGTATAAACACATAATGCCTAGCATATCTGGGTGCTGGCCTCCCCTTCGGTATCTTTCAACCGGTAACTGCCTAGCATATCTGGGTGATGGCCTCCCCTTCGGTCTCTTTCAACCGGATAACTGCCTATCATATCTGGGTGCTGACCTCCCCTTCGGTCTCTTTCAACCGGATAACTGCCTAGCATATCTGGGTGTTGGCCTCCCCTTCGGTATCTTTCAACCGGTAACCGGGGACTATTTCACCCCGTACCACTACATCATACTAACATAGCATAACATACATGAATATAGTGTCAGGCATATCTGGGTGCGCGACCTACCCCTTCGGTATCTTTCAACCGGTATCCGGGGACTATTTCACCCCCTACTACCACCGCATAATATCATATCACATGTATCATAATCTGTCTAGCACATAAACATAACAGGTAGTAGCAAACATAGACAATTATCACAAAGACAATCATCTAACAACAACTCCTACTGGTGGGCCGGCATTGTGGCTGTAGACCCACCCTTACTGGAAGGTAACTCACCTCATACTGCTGAAGTCCGGTAGACACAATCCCACACTGCTGAAGTCCCGCAAACTCAACCCCAGCTGCTGGATGACAGATTCCCGATCTGTCAATATCAAAACATCACCCAATTAATAATTGGGTCCCACTACATAACCATAAACACTTACTTTGGATAATTACATTACCCCAAGCTTGGCTTATTCAAGCCCAAGGCCCAATCCGTAGGCCCAAAGTCAACTAGGAATCAAAGCCCAACACATGGCCTAATTTTCCAAATTTGGCCTAGGCCTATACATGGTCTTATTCTGAGGCCCAACATCATGTAATTATTAAGGCCCAAACTATGGCCCATCTATGGCCCAATTTTCCAAATTGGGCCTAAACCCCTTACATGGGCCTTACCCTAAGCCCATTAAATTATTCTAGTTCAATTGCTTGCTCTTGGATGGTCCATTATTATCTTAATCATTTAGGCCTAAAAATAAACCCAAGTGAAATTAGGGTTTCACATAAAATGATGATTAGGGTTAAGTTTCCTACTTAACCCATTAAGGACTTAATCCATTAAGTCCAATATTTCTTAGATTAATTTCCGCCAATGATTATTATTTAATATTCCAAGTTATTAAATAATTTCTCGTGTGTCCCGATTATCCCAAATTAGGGTTTCATTGCATTAGGGTTTTCCAAACACTAATTAGTGTTTCCAACCCATATACTAGCCCATTTATTTATTTGTTGGGCTTTTAGATCAATTAGGGCTTTATTGGGCCTATTAAGCCCACTAAAATATTACTAAGCCCCTTAGGGTTTTATTAGGTCCATTAGAGTCCATTAAGCTTCATTGGGCCCATTTGAGCTTCTTTGGGCCCATTGGGGTTTCAAACATCCCCAAACGAGTCAACTCACAAGACAAGCACACCGCCACCTGACACGGCGGCGGGTGGCGGCAGGAGGCGGCAGCCACTACCCTAAAGTGGTGGTTTTCAAGTTCCTTTCATTATTCCATTTTTTTGTTACAATTACAATGAAAATACCAAAGTAACACACCCACTAACTAAGCTAAACATACACACACATAACCACCTTGGTTGCCGGCGGTGGTGAGTGGTGGTGGTGGCCTTCTTGGTTTTCCAAACACACAAACCAAACATACAACACTGAAATGACCCGCACTCACATCTTATGCTTGGATTAGTACTATAGCCACCACCTGGTGGCGCTTGGCGGTAACAACGATGTTCTTGAGGTGGCGGTGGCGGCAGGGCACACATGATGGGGCAACAACGACGGAAGGAGGCGGAGAAGGGCGTTGTAGATCGGCTGGTACATGGGAGCAGTGGGCTAGCTAGTTGCCGGTGGCTTCACGTACAAGGGAAAGAGAAAGAACTTCTGTAACACCCAGCTCCGATCTCAGCCTCTTCTCGTCGGAGTGACAACAGCGACAGCGGCAAGGCGGAAAAGGTCTGATGGCTTGGTTGCTAACGGCGATCAACGACGTAACAGCGCCTGGAGGCTGCCCTCCACCCTCGTCGGTCTTTAATGTTTCCGGTGACAAGGAGGCTCAATGATGGCGATAGCGAGATGGAGTCTCAATCGGTCGACAAAGTAGGAGGCCGGGTAATTGCTTGGTGGCCGCTATCTTGTCGGAGAACGGACCAGGTGGGGGAAAGGGACGGCTGTCGGAGGTTGAAGATGAAGAGGATGAATGGAGGTGGCTGAAAGATGAAGGGTTTAGGGTTTGTATGGTGAGGGTGGCGGGTTTTAAACCCCGACCATTCTAAATATTTGACATATTTACAAGTTTGACCCCTCCTTACAAGATCCTTTCAAATTAAGCCTCAAACTTACCTTTTAGCCTCTGACCCCATGCAATCTTTTCAAATTAATTCCCACTAATTACCAAGTAGTCCCTTCCTTTAATATTACTTACAAATTGAGTCCGGAACTTACTCTTTTAACCCTCGACTTCTAAAATGGCGACAATTAGCTCTTCATGACCATCCTTTTATAGATAATTATTTATTTAGGGCTACGAGTCCTTCATTTATTTATTTATTTATTTAATAAATAAACGGGTGTTACAAATAATGAGATACGGAATCCTGTCCATAGTTAGCTAGTGATGAGATGAGGGACCTCGCCTATACTCACCTCCCTACCAGGCACATACAAGTATCACACAGACAACAAGTATAACTAGCATACTAACATACCTCGGGCCTCGCCCGGCTTCGGATCGTAATTTGGGACATATAACATGATAATGCCTAGGGCTAACCCCCGGGTCTTCCTACTATATACAGCATAATGGGTCGGAATTATCGCCGTAGAACCATGCACACAGTGTGGAGACTCACCTTGCACTGTTAAACCCTGTTGATACTCCTCTCGTTGCTGACTGGCAAATTCCCGAACTGGTGACCTTTCGGCTTCCCGAACTACCAATACCAAACATCACTTAGTCCAATACAACAATCCTTCTTAGGGTAAAATGAGCATTATACCCCTACTCCAACTTGGTCCATATCTAAGGCCCAAAACTAAGGCCCAATATTAGGTAAGCTTCTCAAGCCACTAGTGGCCCACTAATGGCCCAATTTGCTAAATCGGGCCCAATCCCTCTAATGGGCCTTACCTTAAGCCCAATCATTTCCTTGGCCCATATTATATGACTTCTGATGGCCCACTAAGGCCCAAGAACCCAAAGCATGGCCCAAGCCGAGGCCCAAAACTGCAAAGCGCAAACTAACAAAGTACACGGGCGTACATTCACGTACGCTAAGCGTCCTAGCCAGTGGTGTGTACGTTGGGCGTACCAGCATGTATGCTCAGCGTACTTCCCCCTGTTAAGCCTTTTTCTCATTAAGTGCTTAATACTCTATTTCGGAAGCTACAATTATACATCTTGGTCCTTTTCTACGTCTTTAACTATAAAGTTACTGACTTGGTGACTTTACTTGGCCCAAACAAGCCCATGCTCCAAAAATGATCTTCCACTTCCATAAAGAGGGCTAGATCTCATGCATGAACCCATTAAGACATTCAAGATGGAGACTTTACTGCTTATGGGACCCTTTTAGCTCTGAGGGTGGCAACCCTAAGCTCACAAACAAGATTTCATCATAAAGGTCCATTCTTTGGACTAAAAGAGTCCATAAACTCCTCCTAAAAGAGATCTAAGAGAACAATCATCAAGCTCAGAACTTTATACCTTGAAAGTGTCTGGAAAGAGGCAAAAGTCCCGGATCTACAACTTCTCCTTTGATCTACCACCTTGCTTTGCTCCTTCCTTGCTTGGAAAATGGTTTTATAACACCAAAGTGCTAACTAATGGCCACCAAAGCTTCAAGAAAACTCAAGGGAGGATTAAGGTTTTGTGGTCGCTGTCCAACGGTGAAATGGAGGTTGACCCTTGAGACTTATCATTCTTTTTATAGTGGCATGCCCTAAAATTTAGGGTTTCTGGACTTTGGATGTACATTGGGTTTACGCCTAATGCACCCGCGACCTTATGGCTTTATACGTTGGGCGTAACCCAACCTTACGTTGGGCGTACTCGCGCGCTTACCACCTTGCATGCATGGTTCTTCTTTGTCATCTATTTCCATTAAGGGCCAATAACGTCAATAACTTCAAAGTGTCATAACTCCATCATTCCACGTCCGTTTCCGACGAACTTTATATCCACGAAAAGGTGGAGAGAATCCCTACGCTTCTAGTGACACACCCCCGGCCCAAAAACTCTCGAATAAAACTCAAAACCCATAAAGGACCAAAACACCCTAAGCTTTGGCCTTCGAAATCCATAAACAGATACTTTCGGAACAGGGTGTTACATGTACCCACCGACCCATTTCAAAGTCGGGTCGGTACTTATCTATACAATCTTGTAGGGGGTGTAAGTTATCACAAACAATCCATGGAGGTATTATTTTCACATTTCCATAACCCTATTCCACCACCACCACCATCACTGTGAACTGTCTGAGATTTACTTTCTCACAATCAAGATAGAAAATAAGTTGTTCAAATTAAAATATTGAAGAGTAAGACTAATGATACGAATGTGCAAATCTATTTTCTTCTTTCAGCAATTTTAATACCTATCGTGTGTGTAGAGATGAGAGAGAGAGAGAGAGAGAGAGAGAATCAGATGAGGTCTCAAAAAATATTATTTGGGGATTCAGTAAGATATCAATCCTTCAAATATGGTAGATTGGGTTTTTTCTAACTGACGCTTACACTCACAATATTTAATCCTTTCCTCTCCCTTGATCTAAAAATAAAACCTTAGTACTCAGATTTTTAAGAGCACTCTTTCTTTTGTTGCAAATAGGGTAGATTTATGACTCATTTTTTTTCTTTTATTTTTCTTTTCTTCTTATGAAAAGGTTGATATATTGGTCCAAGGGTATGGCAGATACAACACTAGATGGGCTTTGTTCATGTTGAATCACATTTTCCCTCTGTTAATTCATATAGATTCATCCCATCGAATAGTTTTGCTATTCTTCATCGTGTGGCTTAAGATTGTATCTACAAGCAATCCAGGAATAGATTTTGAAATGAGATTGTAAGCTTGATTGCTATTAGTTGGTAGTTGCTTTATGTTAACTTTGAATCTAAGAGGTGAATGTGGCTTAGATTTTATGATGATTCTACTGTTTTAAATTATTACTTGTTCGACTTCAATCATCTTTTTATTCATATCTTTAACGAATTACCTATTTCATGGGACAATAGAGACTTCTAGGTGTAGTTTTATGCAATACTTTTCTATGATTATTGTTTTTTTGTGAAATGACATTCTCAATTTGGCATGATTTAAGGGTATTTTATACAATTCATCATTGATTTTTTAAAGGTTCTATAACCCCTTCTATTGATACTAAAACCCATTTTTGTGCTAATGATGTTTCACTTTCAGGGAGGACAAACAAACGCTAACATGTCCCCCTAGTAGAATAAAAAATTTGTTTTAATAATCAACTCAAATATAAATAAATGAAATTACAATGTTATAATATACAAATAAATGAAAGTACATTGCTATTTTTGTCCCCTATCTAACACATGATCTTTTAGTTTTAGGGAAAACCTATTCTGCTAGATCTTTTTCTCCTCATATCATCTATTATCCTCTATTTTTATCCTTTGTCTAACATATGATCATGAGGATATGTTCATTTTCACTTCGATAGTTGTTCTTGCAAAGCCAAGAGTATGTGAAAATAGTTGAAAGATAAAGTGAATGATGACATGATTACTAATTTCTATTTTAGTCTTTCATGATATTATCTTATTTAGGAAAAAGGATAGCACATTCCACTTGAAGTAGCATAGAAAGTTAAAGAAACTTTTTGTTACACGTGTTATGATATTGTCAAGGTAGTCATGATTTATGTAATATATGTAAATGAATGATTATATCTTATATTTGGCTACATGTTTCCATGATATCTGAACATATATTATTTTCGTTAAATGTCCAGGAGTTCAATAAGCATAAAAAAACACTCGAATATATTAAATGTGGGGAGTCATGTAACACAAGTAAAGGCGTATATGATTCAAGTGTGTGGGTTGAAATGGCCAATGACTGGGAACTTATTGGCTAATGGTCGTGATGATATTATTGTGTACATATCGGAAGCATCACGAATGAACTCGGCTCATTTTCTGAACCACTTCACTAACCAAGTGGCTACAATCAAGGCTCTTACTCGGTGACCTTATAACTTTAAATTTTTGGCCTCTAGTGGTGGCACAGATGATGGATGTTTTAAGTTATGCAACACTTAACAAGGGACTTGTATCATTAGTTTCATAACAAAAGGACATGCATTTACTACTCATTATTTATTTAACTAGCTTTGATTCTCTTTTTAATCTGTATATATGGTTTGTATCTTATGCATGGAATGTTGGAATTGTAAGTTGTGCATACTTGTGGGCTAGAATGGAATTGCCATTATAACAAGATAGTAAGTGGGAATGGGTTAAGCACAAATGATGAACATAAGAACAAGTTGTCACTATGAAGGTACTATTCAATTGTTAAGCCAAAATATGTCTTAAAAACATTAAGACACGAAGGGGTGACTTCATGCCCTCTAGGAACTTCAAGAAGCAGTAAAAATTTAACTTTAAGGTGGAGATATGGCTCTTACCTCCTCAACCATTAGAGCAGCCATTGAAGCTCGTTTGAAGACAGGGAAAGATGTTATTCAAATAGCAAAATATGAAGCTTATGAGTGGGCAACATTTGGGTAAAGGAACAGGCAAAAAGCGCAACCATAGAATCACGGGAGGAAGATAATTGTTGAGGCTGGAAAAATAGTTGTTGTATAAGCTCAGGAAATGGCAAAAACTTCTAGAATGAACCAAAAACATAATGATGATGCATTTGAATCATTTTGCAATGTACCTGAGAGCGTACGGTATGTAAAGTGTTTTGTTAATAACTTTTTTTAACATTTTAACACTCATGACGTGCTTGTGATTTGTGTTGTGTGTGTAGGTTAAAGCAATGGTTGAAAAGAATGGGCATGATCTTCAATTTCAAAAAGAGAACACGAAGAAAGACAAATAAGTATTTTATTATGTAATACTCGTAATATTTATCTTCTTTGTTTGATTTTTTATTTGTGTGTTTATTAATATTAATATTATCTCTCATAGAATTGGTGGGACTATAGATATGAAAATCAAGTGGTGGGTTGTAAGAAAAGAGTATTTCAAGAAGGAAATACCAATGTACTTTTCTATTTCTTGCATTTAAACTTCATTTACCATAATTAAGTGCTAGTAAGTTGATATTTCATGCAATTAGGTTTTTTTTAGTTAAAATGCAAGAAATGGCAGCATATTTTAACTGATTTAACTTGAAAAAAAAAACATATTATACTCTTTTACTACACAAGTCCTTTAATGTTGCCAAGTGCAAGAAATAGCAATCTACTTTTCTATTTCTTGCATTTAAGTTTCCTTTACCTTAAATAAGTAGTACTAAGTTGCTATTTCATGCATTTAAGCCTTTTTTGGTTAAAATGCAAGAAACAACAACATAGTTTAATTTATTTGTTTTGAAACAAAAATTACTCTTTTTACTATACAAGTCCTTTTATATCCCAAAATGCAAGAAATAGCAATGTACTTTGCTATTTCTTGCAGTTAAGCTTTATTTACCACTAATAAATAGCAATAAGTTGTTATTTCATGCTAGTTCTTGCATTTAAGCTTCATACTTTTTATTTATTTATTTTTATTAATTTCATTTTTATCAAAACTACGCATACATAGCTTGCTACGATTAAGGAAAGGTAGGGGTCTCATTCTCTTTTTAACTGAAGCATTTTTAAGATGAGACATGATCATTTACTAGAGGATGCTTTTAATCAGTTGATCACATTACCAAAAGAGGATCTTCGCGAATCGAATAGGTTCTATGTTGCAATTGTTGCGTTTATGCTTTTAATCAGTTGATCACATTACCAAAACATAAGTTTGAATTGAAGATAGTGTTTTATTAAGGTAATTGATATAATATGATCAAAAAGTTAATGTATTCAATTTATTTAGCATTGGAATGGTTATTTGTATTTGACGTACACTATATTGTGAAATAGATTGCCTTTTTCTATTTTGTTTTTGTATGATATATTATTTTTTATTATGAGATATTAATTTTCATTTAATTTGAAAATTACTAAGTCTATAAATAAGTTTTTTTTTTCAAAAAAACATTTAAAAATATGACACGCAAAAATGTGTGACGTCTTTCTTTATAACATGGCTTTAAGGTCATGCAATGTATGTCGTAAATATGTGTCGTAAGTGTATGACATGCAAATATGTCTCATCTTGTTTTATGACATGGGATTTAATGACACGCATTTGCGTGTCATCTATACCCTTTTAAGACATGCAATATGTGTCATTAAATTATTGTTTTCTACTAGTGAGACGATGCGCAAACATGTGGGTGAGGGGCATGGTGGGCCAATATCATTTATAACTTTATATATATATATATATATATATATATATATATATATATATATATATATATATATATATATATATAAAGAAAAAAAAATTGAAATTTAATGGACAGTCCAAGTGGAAAAAAAATAGTTAGATTTTGAACTCGCAGGTTATCCATAAGCCCATGATAGACCATTAGTGTAATTTACTTAAAAATAAAATAAAAAAAGAATAATAATTTCTTTTAACTTTTTTGTTGTGCAAGTTTCAAATCTTATTTATGATTTATGTTATTTAACATAGTTATAGTGTAAATAATATAATTAATTACAAGGATCCAACTATATCACTGAAAATTTGTTTTTTTTACAAGTATGTTGTTAAAGAAGAAAATATATCTATATATATAATCTTTCTAGGCTTACACTATATATGACCAAGAGTTAAAGGGTGAGTTATATCTCATTTCACTTGAGCGTGCACAGGTCGATGCATATTAAGGATTAAGAAACACGAAAAGATTGTTGAAATGATGGCGATAAGGAAAAGTATTCCAGAAGCAACATATACACCTTTCTTCACAAGGTAACACTTCCCGTCCACCCACCCTTCCCCGTATATCTGTTTCCGGCTCATGCTTGATGCGATTCCCATCAAAATAAACACCATGAAAAAACTCGTCCTATAGTTAAAATAATATAATTTTAGAAAAAAAAAAAAAAAAAAATATATATATATATATATATATATATATATATATATATATATATATATATATATATATATATATATATATATATATATATATATAACATAATTATGGGTGTTCTGTATCACTAATATTTATTCAAGTGTAATGAGATTAATTTTTTGATCAAATTTTCCTTGGTAAATATAAAACAAGTTAGGATGGTGTAGATTTCATATTTGTTTAACTTTGTTTTGATTGAAAGTACATTGTTATTTACGGGAAGCCCCTGAACTCATGGAGGTCATGGGACATCGTCCTTAGCAGCAGGGTCCAAGGGATGGCAACCTCTGGCAGGGTCCAAGGAGCATAGTCGTTTTGTGCCCTAATCCTATACCCAGTTTTGAGGGGATTTTAGTGACAGTTTTATAATGGTTAGAAAATTGTTATATGACAGTTTTGGTACGTTTTGGACAAAATGTTTAATTTTGTCTTCTTTTATAATATATGAATTCTGGTACACAATATAATATAATTTTCTTCATTCTCTGTTCTTGAATACTTAGTTTTATTTGATTAAAGACTTTCATGTGTACCAGGCGCATAGTTCAGTGATCTACAAGAGTGGTAGAGGTCCCGATCAGGTTGTACCACCGAAATGTTTTAATCTGAAATTATGTTTCACGACTTTAAATAATCCAAACTTTCTAAATACTTGGATTTTTAAACAATAATTACCAAATGTTCATTTTAAATAGTTTATATACATATATATATATATATATATATATATATATATATATATATATATATATATATATATATATAATTCATGATAATATCAAACTGAGTACATTACAGAAATGGTCCTTGATTGAATTTTCAATTATGGTCCCTAAGTTTAAATTTTGATAGGTTACATTTATGTGGTTTGTGAATATTGCACTAGATTTCCTTACTCCATATAAAAATACCAAATTACATTTTTTTTTCTTTTAACAACTATATATATATATATATATATATATATATATATATATATATATATATATATATATATATTATTGTTTATTTATCTTTATTCTAACAGAATTAATGTAGATTATTTTTCTTATTATTATTATTATTATTATTATTGTTTATTGTTTTATCTATTTATCTTTGTTTTTTTGGTTTAAAAACTTTTTAATATTTTTGACGTTTTATTTGTATATATTGTTTAATGTTGGTTTTTAATGTTTTCTTTGTTTAAATCATATAAATTTTTTGAGTTTTTTTTCTATAAAAAAAATTAAAACAATAACCTGAATAACTATTAGTCTTCCATTAAAATTATTTGATGTTGGTTTATATATATATATATATATATATATATATATATATATATATATATATATATATATATATATATTAGATTGAATAGTTTTACTTTGGTTTTTTTTCATAAATAGTTATAAAAAAAATATAATTATACGCAATAAATGAATAAGTGTTAACATATAAACGAATTATGTAATCGAAAAACACATAGAACCATAAAACTGAATGTAAAAAAAAACATTATTATATAATGTAAATGAACAAAATATTAAAAAACAACATCAAATAATATATTTAAATAAAATGTCAAAAATATTTAGGTTATTATTTTAATTTTTCTATTCGAAAAAATATAAAAATAACAAAAAAAAGTTATAAACAAACAAAACGTTAAAAAACAATATCAAATAATATATTCAAACAAAACGTTAAAAATATTAACCAAAAGAAAGATAATTAAATAAATCTAAAAATAAGTAATAATAATAATAATAATAATATGATTTTATATAACTTAGATAATTGATTTAAAAAAATAATAATAATTTTATAAACAATCTATATTAATTCTATTAAAATTAAGATCTAAATGAATATATATATATATATATATATATATATATATATATATATATATATATATATATATATATATATATATATATATATATATATATAGAGGTTCAAATGTTTCTATTATTTATTGTATGCATGTAGGATTGATTCTGGACCAATCATATTTGTTATTTTAATAAAGTAATTAATACATATTAAATGTTAAAGATTTAATTAATACTCATTATATCTTCAACATATAATATGCATTAATTACTTTTTTAAAATAACTAAAATGATTGGTTCAGAATGAATCGTACATGCACATAATAGATAGTTAGAACAAAATAACCTAACTCTATATATATATATATATATATATATATATATATATATATATATATATATATATATATATATATATATATATATATATATATATATATATATATATTGTTACAAAAATGATAAAAGCCAGGACTTGCAGTGCAATGGTTACAAAACACAGACATATAATTTATTAAATTTTAAACTTAAGGACCAAAGCTGTTAATTCAAACGTTGCTATAATTTACTCTATCAAATTTTAAGAGTTTGAATCTCTATATGAATACTCATGAAGGGAACAACAGGGAGGATCTAGATTTTCGACTACAAAATAAAATAACTCAAAATACAGATTTTCAACTTTTTTTTTTATATTTCAAATTACAAAAAGTTTTAATTTCATGGAGGTGCAAACCTTGGCTTCAATAGTTCCATGTAAAACGAATCCGTTTGTTTGTTTATTAGTATAATGTATGTATTGGTGATTTTTTGTCTAATAGAAACAATATTTAATTTGAAAAATATATTAAGTTATAATAATATTCTCGAAATAGAAAATGCATTATATTTTTTTAAATGGATAGATTTTTCAGTATATAATAATTTAATAAGAAAATATTTAAAATATGATATTATAATTGAACGGTTATAATAGAAAACACGAAAGAATTGATGCTCAACTTTCACATTTTGATGTTGTTCGGAAGTCTCTTTGTAGAAAACAACACCGTTTGTATAATTTTCATAATTATTTTGAAAGAAGATCGTCATCAAAATGGAACTATTAGTTACATATATGACATCTTTAACTAAAAAAAAAAAAAAAAAAAAAAAAAGGCAGAAGTATATATCCTACTTTCAAGAACACAAATTAATTAATCCAGAATAATAACGTTTTCAAAATGATACATTCGCGGCTAAAAATAGAATGTCGTTATCCTTTAGAATTGGTATATGTACGTTTTAACTAAAGAAGTACGTCAGGCATAACACCATTTTTAAAACCGCATATAAACATTATTCGGTTTTATTTGGAAAATTTTACCAACAAAAACAGTACTGATGCTTTTACTGAATCTTATCAATTTCAAAGTTGTAAACCATTTCATTTTACTTTAACAAATCGAATGTCAAATCTGATATAGTATCGAATATTGCAAATCGAATTGAGTAGTGGGTTTGAAACGAAGTTACCATGAGAGACACAAAATAATACTTGCAAAGGAACTCTTTGAAGACTTGAAATCGGCTGATCTTCTACAGAAAATGAAGAACCCTGTCCCTATGACTTGGGCAATGAAGGAACATATCAAAGCTGCAATTCCATAAACAAATGCCCGGCTTTGAGGCAAATAGCATAACTTTCCATCCACTCGAATCTCCTCTTTCTGCAAAACGGAGAATTAAAACCCGCCAACTACTAAGTTCAAACGACTGGAGCTAGCCCACGTAAAATTAGCAAGTGGCTGTTTGAAGTATATAATATGAAAATACCTTTGATTTCTTGAATTCACAAATGATGCATAAAGCAAAAGAAGCAAAGCTAAGAAAGATGATGATGGTGATGATCAAAACATGAGAAATAATTCTGGTTTGGTGTTGTTTTTCCATGTAAAAAGATTTATTCCTGTTTGTGTATTTGGTTATTATATGATGAGAAATACAAGCAGGAGAGAATGGAACAAGAGCTTGGACATTACTCAAAGAACAGAAAAAGAAAAGGGAAAAGTCGTGGTTAGAACGATTCTTTCAGTTCTTTTTTATGTGTCTTCATATAGCGGGTGGGTATATGTGGGGGAGGAGAATAGGAAGTCATTGCTTCGAAGGAAGGTAGATATACCATCCCTGCTAGTTGAATATATTTGACGGATAATTGCACCTTGGAACATGGTGTTTATAAGTTATATACTAATATAAGATAGGAAATGATCACGTGTGGGCATGGGCTGACACAAAATATTTCTGAACAGAGGGTAAATATTTTTTATAACATTTTTATGGGAGGGCAAATTTTTTTGATTAATCAAAATATATAATTTTGAAGGGTTAAAATTATTTTTTTTGAAAAATAAAATTTATTTTTTAATGATTTTTTTTATTGTGGGGGTAGTTGCCCCCACTGCCCACACTCTAGGACCGCCCGTGTACGTGGGGTGTATATATATATATATATATATATATATATATATATATATGCCCCCACTGCCCACACTCTAGGACCGCCCGTGTACGTGGGGTATATATATATATATATATATATATATATATATATATATATATATATATATATATATATATATATATATATATATATATATATATATATATATATATATATATATATATATATATATATACTTCATAATGAGTTTGACTAACTAGCTAACATCCAAGTTGAGTACAAGGAGTGGTTAAGTGTCATATTCCTCGTAATCATGATAATGTTCTCTAAATTATGTGATATATATATATATATATATATATATATATATATATATATATATATATATATATATATATATATATATATATATATATATATATATATATATATATATATATAACAATTGAATTCTATAAATAAATGAATATAAGTTAGAATTTAAAATGATGTTATTTAGAATATTGTTTACAATGTGAGATATATATATATATATATATATATATATATATATATATATATATATATATATACCGGTTTCACGAGGGTGCCTAACAATCTGTTCAGAGATTAATACTGTGAATTTGTTTAGATTCACATTGTGAATCTGTGCAAATTCACCCTATGAAATTTGTGCACTGTGAATCTGTGTAGATTCACACTATAAATTTGTGCAGATTCATATAGTGAATTTATATAAAATTAATGATTTATAGTGTAGATTCACAATTTAAATTTGAACAGATAAATATATATATATATATATATATATATATATATTTATCAAATTTGATATTAATAGAAAGAAGTTAAAAAGTTGTGAATTTCTATATTTTTAGAATTTTTTTCGATAAGTAATAAGATCTAAAACTTGAAAAGTAATGGTTCCTTGGTTTTATGGTTTAAAGTGATTCATTGTTAAACTTTTGCTATATATATATATATATATATATATATATATATATATATATATATATATATATATATATATATATATATATATACACGCCAAATATTCAATTATCATTACAACCACAAAGTAGTTACTCAATGACTTGTAGGGATGAGCAGCGGACTTCAATTGTATACAGTATTTTAAATAACATCATTTAAATTCTAACTCATATTCGTTTATTTATGGACTTCAATTGTTTTAATTTTTTTATATCAAAAGTATGAATTTAAGATACATGAAATCAATACAGATTAGTTATTCAAGCTACTGATATTTTTTCTAATCCTCATGACGCGACATAGATCTAAACCACCTCTTATTTCTCTCTTTTCTCCTGATGGCAGCTAGGGCGGAGAGATCTGCTATTCACAATCAATGAGATGTTTTAGACCCGCCTTAGGGACTATGCCACGGGAGCGGGCTCCAGCGGTCAAGTTAGATCAGCTGGTAGATCTAAGATGGTTCTCCTTAGCTAGAGATAACCATATTGGTGCTGGTGTTGGGGGTAGTGTATGGTGGCTAACGGCGGGTAAGGCACCTGGCCGGAGTCTAGGGTGGCAGCTGAGCCAAGGGGAAAGGACCCCCCCCCCCTCCATGGAGGAGATACTCTTCACTTTAGAGGGGATAATTAGGTCAAGGGAACTAGGTCTAGCCTTGGGCCAGCCCAATTCAGGCCCAACTAGCAAGGAGTTGGGCACGGCCGCCTAGAGGCGCCAGGCGAGGCTGGCGGGCGCGCACAACGCAAGGTTGTCAAGGGAGCGTCAGGCAAGGCTGAAAAGGGAGTCCTCAGTAAGGCTGACTAGGGGGCGCGTCCAATGACATTGGACTGGACTCAGTCATATAAATTATGTGTCATCAAGTCCCCTTAGTCCAATGTGATTGGATCGCTGACAATCGAATCGGACTAGAAAGAGCACCAATTCATCAAATAATAAAGAGAAACGACCGAACCTCGCCCACAAGAATCGTGGTGTTGTGCAATGAGTCAAGCGTGGGTTGGCTTAATGATCTTTCCTTGTCAAGAGTACGATCTGGTTGGTATGATGCAACGTAGTTGTTGCTGCCATTATGCAGAGCAAGGCTACTGATAATGTTATGCAGAGCGGGGCTTCTATGCGACAATGATGTCGATAAGGTGTCGGGCCAAGGTAGCTAAGAGGTATAAGCTCTTCATTCAGTCCCTGAGACAGTTATCCGACACAATTTTTGTTGTAGTCATGCACAAGTGGAATGTTAACGATAACCATCTATATAGTTTGGTTTGCATGAGCATTAATAATTGTCCTGAAGGTGTTTCTTGCTTGGGCTTCACCAAGCTGGATTCCCCCCATTCCGATGTAGGTAGCGTAGGTAGCTGGATCAGACTATCATGAATAAGGAAAGGTTGTTGTATCAATAAACGACAAAGTTGTTGGCATAATAAAAAGTAGCAAAACTCTTGTCCGAGATGGATGTTTTCAAACTGATAAGCTGTAAGGTTGTTGATTAGGTTCCAAGAGCTGGGTGATTAGGGTGCTAGTGGGGTCACGCAACGAGACTATTTTCGGTAGCTAGATAATAGAATTGTTGAGGGATATGCAGTGAGGCTATTGGTAGGAAATATGCAGCGAGACTGTTTCCAAGAGCTAGACTACATGGATATTGAGGGATAAGCGGCGGGGCTATACGTCGAGGTTGTATAGCAAGACCATTTCCAAGAGCCAGGAAACAAAGATGTTGAAGGATGAGCGGCAAGGCTATAGGTATGGGTTGCACATCGAGACCATTTCCAAGAGCCAGGGAACTAAGATATTGAGGGATACGCGGCGAGGATACACGTAGGGAATGCACAGTGAGGCTGTTGCCGAGAGCCATGCAATGGAGATGCTGAGCGGTAAGCAGCGAGGCTATAAGTATGGGTTGTACAGCGAGACCGTTGCCGAGAGCCAGGCAACGGAGATGCTAAAAGGTAGTAGGTAGCAGGGTCAATGTCGTGATAACCTTCTTGCTGGAGAGTAACCTCACTATGGCAGGATGTAATGTGGAAAATGCTTTATCGATCGTCCAAACACAAGAGAACCATGATGAGTGTGGGAGAAGAAACACCAAAGGCGTAGTGTTAAGCGTGGTATAAGCTTATGATGCGCAACTTACGATGCACGACAATGCGCGGCTTAGAAGAAATGCTTGGGCTTAGCAACCAATGATCATGAAGATGTTACGTGGGAGGGAATCACATGCAGATCGGGCTTAGTAGCCAGCGATCATAGATACATCATGCGGGAGAGCATCGTGTAGAATCATGTAGGCAAAGGTTGCGAGCCTTTGAGCCTCGTTGGCGGAGCATGGCACTAGATTCGGGCTGAGAAGTCAGGGGACTCAATCCAAGGATTTTGAACTTTGCAGGTGGAGCTTGCTGCTAGAATGGAGTCGGGTTGAGAAGCCAGTCGACTCGAGGCAAAGGTACTAAACCTTGCATGCAGAGCTTGTCGCCATAATGAAGTCGGGCTGAGAAGCGATGCGAGTAAAGGCAAGGGTACTAAACCTTGCATGTCGAGCTTGCCGTTATAATGCAGTCGGGCTGAGAAGTCAGGCGACTCAAGGCAAGGGTACTGAACCTTGCATGCGGAGCTTGCCGCTATAATGAAGTCGGGCTGAGAAGCTAAGCGACTGAAGGCAAGGGTACTGAACCTTGCATGCGGAGCTTGCCGCTATAATGGATTCAGGATGAGAAACCAGGCAACTCAAGGCAAGGGTACTAAACCTTGCGAGTTAGACGTAGCAGCCTAATATCTATGTGTCCGGCCCGGGTAATCAGTTCGGGTTGAAGTGTAATGGTACCTGATGCTTTGTTGCATTGTTGGTTATAGTAACGATCGATTCCTAGCTTCCTAGGGTGTTTGTCGAGAGCTGAGGCTATTGAGAGTTGGTTAGTGGAGTTAATGTTAAGAGGTATGTAGTGGGAATATTGTCGAGAATTGAGCGATAGGGTCGTTGAGGGCTTGGCGGCGAGCTGCTAACAATGGATGAGCAGCACAACTAATGAGAGCTGGGCAATGAGACTCCCGAGGGTTGAACTACGAGGCTGCTCTTTCAATCTAATGTCACTTCTGGAATGCACTATCATGTATAGTATCAGCTCTTCGTATACTTTAACTCTACCCCTTGGGAATAAAAATCATTTATGCATAGTCATACCAACCCTTCTCCCCCCCCCCCTTTTTTTTTCTTAAAGGATGTGAGAAAAGGGAATGATGGACGCATAGCTGCTGGAAACTAGGCGACACATGTGTTGAAAAAGCTAGGCAACACAAGTGCTAACAAAAACTGGGTAGCATAGCTGCTGGAAACTAGGCGACACATGTGTTGAAAAAGCTAGGCAACACAAGTGCTAACAAAAACTGGGGCGCGGCTGCCGAGAGCTAGGTAGCACGACTGTTGGAAGTTGGTCAATACGGTTGTTGATAATCGGGTCGTGCAGTTGATGGGGGTTGTTTCGAAATGCTTCACGAGTAGTAGTAGTAGTGTACTACTCTTCTCCCTCCCTTTTTTTTGAAACATAGTGTGATTGGGAGCATAGTGCCTCTTCTAAAATCGGAATTGTTGGGCGGACTTTGAGTGCCTGAATTTATCTTGCAAAAATAGTCCATTTTGTGTTGTTAAAGCAGCCTGATAGTATGACAATCTTAGACAAAGCCTAAAATAAATTGGTGGAGCTCATTTGTAAGAAGTCTGCTACTTAAAATATTACAACCCAAAGAAATCCAAATTCGTTATGGTGAAGCCCAAATGGAACAGTTGCAGCCACTTGAAGATGATCAAAGATAATCAGCCCAGTCTTATTTCTTGTTAAAAATTTATTTTATCATTTTATTATTATTATTATTATTATTATTATTATTATTATTATTATTATTTTGAAAATGTTGAGTGGTCGGGACCGCTATACATATTCTGAAAATGCATTTTGTTGGGTGGAAACGCAACACGCGAGCTTTAAGCGGCTGAGTTGGGCCATTGATATTGCCATATTTATACTTATTTTTAGGCAATATTTAAGTACATTTTTATTAATAAATTGATAATATGTTTAGAATAATGATACTTATGATTTTAAATTGTTATTTTCAGTCGATATAAAGGATTTTCGAAGAGAGGGACCAAAAGTGACAAAATGGGGAACATGGGAGGCTTGAAAGACAAGAAAATAATAAATTCATGATAGACACTCAATTCACGACGTGGCGATGAAGCCCACGACGTGGTACGGGTGTTCCAGAAGATAAACATCGCGACGCGGAGGATTTCCTTGAAGGATACGGATTGCTTGAAGCCCACGACGTGACACATCTGGCCACGACGTGGCACGGGTTTTTGAGGATTATATAAGTCCTCCTGATTATTACGAAAGGGGAAGCTTTTTGGCAAAAGGAAAGAGTTCCAGGAGACGATTAAGAACGAAAGAAAGGTTCTGGAAGAGGGTTTTCAACACCAAAAGAAGTAAAGGTTTATATTTTAGTTAAATAAGAACATGTCTTTCATTATTCTTAGCTGTGTTAGTTTAATGACTATGATGAGCAGCTGAATCTAGCTACTCTTGTTTAGCTAGATGAAGATTTGAACTTATGAATAGTTATATGCTTATGGATTGAGTTTAGTTGGTAAAAATTGCTTGTGTTTGATTCGTATAACCTAGCATGCTATTATTTGTTTATCTAATTGCTTGATTGCATGTTCTGTGTAGCTTAGTGACCATTAAACTGCATGAACCTGTTTACCTAATGATTTAGTGAACATTGAATTGTTAGAGCTGGGATTGACCAGTCTTAGTTAGTAATTAGAATAAATAAAGCTTAGCTGTGCTAGAGAACGTGTATTGTGACCATAATTGTGTTTATACAACAAATCTTACATATCATATTTACATTCATAATTAGTTCTGTGTTTAATTATGTGTGAACATACATGGTTTGACATGAATTAGTTAATTATTGGTAGGATAGAACTAAATTACTAATACAACTAAAAACCAACTTAATAATCCGTAATCATTAGCTAGCCATAAGGGAGAAGTAGATTCAAACTAAACAAGAGTGTGTTTTTATTTATTGAATTTGATTTAATTTTATCTGATCTTGTAAGACCAGATAAAACCCCTTATTAAACTTGTTAATAAATTAGGTTAATTTAATAGTAAGTAAATTAATTAAAACACCGTTCCCTGTGATCGACACCCGACTTACCAAGCTATACTGTAATCTGACTAGGTACACTGCCTATAAGTGCATAGTTAGTTAAGTTTGTTAGGTTATAAATATTAAAATTAGTGAGTACTTTTGTGCACATCAAGTTTTTTTTGAAGTTAGTTTTTCTTATTTTAGTTTAGTTTTACGCTTTTAGTTTAGCAAGTTGCGGGAGTTCATGACCAGAAACTCAAACACACACTTGGTGCCACCACTGGAAGACCCCGAGTCTGCACTTCACAAGAAAAAGACGCCCTTGCAAGAACTGAAGTCAGCTTTTTCTAGGAAGTCGGGAAAGAAGACAGGAGAGTCAAGTTCATCAGCGAAGCACAAGAGCAATCTTGAGCACTTGGATCATACACCCGTGCAAACCGAGTCCGAAAGCGATACCGAGCCAGAATTTGAAGAACACACGAGTGAACCCGAGAACGAGCCAAGGAACGAGATGGCAGCGATTGAAGAAATGTCCATGGGAGCTTACAAGAAGGTGGGTGGCAACTATGGGTTCTTTACGATAGTTTACGTCGGAACTGAAGGAGGTGAAAGTTGAAGTCGAAGATGCTTGTAACACCCCAACTCTCAAGTAGTAATTTTACAGCTTTATTTTTGTATTGAAAAGTCTACTCGACGAGTTGGATGCCCTGAATCGTCGAGTAGGAACGTTTGGGCCAAGCGTTTAAGTGATCAACTCGTCGAGTCGGAGGCATGACTCGACGAGTTGGAGCTGGAGGATGAAACCCTGATTTCTGGGATTTTGCACCCTATTTAAAGGGTCATTAGCTTCCCTTACAGCCTCCTTTGAGTCCAGAAACCCTAAAACGTGTTTTCTCTCTTTTTGTGTGATATTAAGCCTTGTTGTGGATTGTGGAAAGAAGATCTTGAAGTATTCAAGCTTGGAACAATAGGAAGGCTGTAGATATGAGTTCTTCTTCATCTTAGCATCGTTTTTGAGGTAACAAGTTTTTACCTTGACCTTCTTCTATCTAGATCTATGCATGTATGAGACTAAGGCCACTTTGGCCATGTTTATATGTTATTTTGGGTATTAGGCGTGATCTGAAGTTGCAACTTCAGATCTAGGCTTATCTTCGTCTGCAAGATCATAAAGTTTCAGCCTTTAGTGAGTTAATATCTTCTTCATCCCTTAGAACCCTTCTTTAGCTTGATTTGGGTCATTATCACCATGCATGTACGTAAAGTTTGCAACTTTACGTAAGAAGTATGCCTTAGGAGCTTGGATTTGCATTATGGAGCTTTAAAGTGGCTTAAAAATCGTTTAGATGGAGAAAGGACTTAAGGGACTTGACAAGTTGCATGGCCAACTCGGCAAGTCCGATGAAGATTGTCGTGCAAGGATTCCTGCATGGACTCGGCGAGTCAGTAGGATAACCCGGTGAGTCATCTAGTGTTTCCCCGACTTTTGGGCATGAACATGTGAAGAAGCATCCCTCCACATCAGATAGCTACCTCATGGCTAAGATCGGATCCCGAGTCCTGTCAAAAGTAGGGGGCTGCGTGTTATCGAAGTCCTGGTACTGAAAAGCTCGGCCAGCTCCTCCCTTTCCGTTGTTACAGCTGATGTAGTTGTTGCGGCAGCCGTCTCAGCTAGGGTTGTGTATCGATCATCAAAATACTCCATCATGGCGGTATTAATAGACCCAAAAATCTCCGGAATCTGACCCCAGATAATCTTGACCACCTCCTCGCGAATGATTTCCCTGACGCGGTCCTCTGTCAACACTGGCCCATCTTGGCCGATAATCTCGGGTGCTGTTGAGGCACCCTGATCGCCTTGCCCTGATCCCGATCCAGATCCAATCACAAAATGCATCGTAACCACCATACTGAAAATACACCAGGAAGATATCAGATAATCCGTACAAATATCAGGGAACCAACTCCTAACTAAACCCTAGGGGTTATGAGTTCCTTGCTACGTGTATGGATCCTGTGCTTTCAGTAGTACGGGCCGATACTACCTTCCACACCTACCCATATTTTTCTCAAGTATCACCACAACAGCCTAAAAATATACATATACATGGTGGTTGCTCAATCCTCACTTCTATAGGAAAGCTAACTATCTCATAACTGACCTACCGGCCTCACACAACCCACCCATGAAACTTCCACCAACCCTGCAACACTCATGTATGCTAGCCATACATAATGCTTGACCCTATAGACTTTCAAATACCTAATCCTACCCTAAGACCTTCATCATATAAGAACAGGAAATAAGGTCAAACCAAACATTCTCATACTATAAGATCTTAATTATGTATAGCTGTGATGCATACACAAGCAACTACAATAATGATGTCAATTTCATATAAAAAAAACCCTAGGCTATCATGCATCATACAATCAGGAAATTCTATCATGCAATTCCTGAAGATCCCTAGCCTAGTACTAGCATAATGTTCTAACATGTCACATAATCAAATAACTGCATGGTATTTTGGGGTCTACTTATTGGCTCCGACTGATCGTACACTCTGCATCCTACTTTACTTATTTTGAAAACCATTTAAAAATCATTTTGAAAATCTTTCCTTGATTTGAGATTGGATACACACGAGTGTTCCTCCAATTCACTCAAACCAAGGCTCTGATACCAACTTGTAACATCAATAAAAATTCAAGCCAATTTAAAACTTTTTAAAACATTTAGAAACCAATAGTTATTACAAATCTGTTTTCAAAATAGTTTCATATCGGAGTTCCCAGAAATCATAATCATAAATTGAGGAAGTGTATGGCCACGCCTTCGCCTTCCCGCGGTCATCCGCTGTACCTGAAATAATAATTGATAAATTTAAGCTCGAAGGATTAATGAGTTACCCCCAAATACCCATGCACACAACAATACACATACAATAACAAACAGCATACTATGGGTCCAGTCAACCATCGGGTTGGAATACTCCAAGCCCTCAACCATCAGGTTGGAATGCCAACATACTATAGGTCCAGTCAACCATCTGGTTGGAATACCCCGGACCTCAACCATCGGGTTGGAATGCCAACATACTATGGTTCTAGTCAACCATCGGGTTAGAATACCCCAGGTCCTCAACCATCGGGTTGGAATGCCAACATACTATGGGTCGGGTCAACCATCGGATTAGAATGCCCATATACTATGAGTCCAATCATCCTCAGGATGGAATACTCTCAGCCCACAACCATTGGGTTGTAATGCCCATATACTACGAGTCCAATCAACCTCGAGATGGAATACTCTCGGCCTACAACCATCGGGTTGGAATGCCAATAACCAATAAAATGTGTGCATCTATACCAGATAATCAAATAACGGTCTATAGAGACAGCATACTATGGTCTTATCATCCTCGGGATGGAATACCCTCAACTACCAATCAATCATGTGCACATAAAACAGGCAATCACCTACCATCATTCAGACAGTCAGACCAAACTACAGGTCCCTAAGCATAACCATCTTATCTACCAGGATTTCGATCTAACATATCATAACAGCAACTAATCTGAATAATAAATCAAAGGGCCGGCCTTGGTGCCTTATACCCTTGGGCATAGTGAGGACAACTCACCTCGTTATGCCGATCTGAACTGAAGAATCAAATTGCTAAATCACCACCTCTCCCAAAATCCTAAACTATCCAAAATAACTAATAATAATTCAATAAATGGGAATATCAATCTTGACTAAAGGTCCACATAGTCCATAATGCCTTTTTCTCTAATTTGGGCCAAGTCCCAATTATCAAATCCACTGACCAAAAGTCCATATACTTAAGGCCCATTATTGGCCTAATTTTCCCAATTGGGCCAAACTCCCTAATTGGGCCTCTTTCAAAGACTCACTACCAAAGCTGGTCCAAAATACTCTTATCCATAGAGCCCATCAAGGCCCAAGTCCAACTAGTCCAAAGGCGGTCCAATCCCGAAGCCCAAATATCAAAAGGCCCAATAGAGAGCGTGTGTGGGGCATACTACTCTGGTACGCTGGGCGTACTTCCATTTTGCGTTGACCACCATTGGGGTGGTTGACTCAATACATTGGGCGTACAGAATTTTCACGGGGCGTACGCAGGGTTTTTCCAAAACCCTAATAAGTGCTTAATGGCTTAAGCACTTAAGTCCAAACTTCAGATCCATTGACCAAATATGCCTAAGAATCATAAAGTCTTGAACTTTAACACTCTGGACGTCCAAAAGGTTCTTAACACACGGTCTTAATCCATTAAGACCTTCCTACTCCATGCATGAGACACATTTAGCTATTGGGACATCATTTTTATCACTTAGGACCTCTTCAAGGGTCTGAAAGGACAGCTCATCTCATCCAAATCATATCATGCACCAACTTGGGACTTTTGGGACAAGAAATGGTTCCATAAAGCTAGAATGGCAAGATCTATATCATACAAGCATAAAGTTTGAAGCTTTTTACCTTTTGGAGCTTCTAGGGCACCAAACAACTGCAGATTTACAAGCTTGTTCTCTTTCTCCAACTTCTTGATCCAACACCTTCTTCTCCAACTACTCAAAACACACTCTATAAGCTCACACACTCAAGGAAAGGATTAGGGTTTGGGGAAAACAGCTCTAAACTGTGGACGCTGAGGTAAGGGAGGGTTATGAGCTCATAAGGATGTTTATATAGCAATCAAACCATAAATATTAGCGTTTCCTTCTGACATGAGTATGCCCAGCGTACACGAGTGTACGCCCAGCATACTAGGGCAAGCCTAGTACGCTCAGCGTACTCTTGTTGATCCTAAAAATTGCAATTTAGCCCTTAGGCTTCTCATGGCTTCACCCATCCATTCCCCATGAACTATAAATAACAAGTCATGGGATGTTACAAGGTTTACAAACAAATGTTTTGAGAAATGGGAATTGTACATACAAATTCGCATCTAAAAACAATTTTCTGGTGATATATGAACTGAAAATGGTAGGAATTAATAGAAACTTATTTCATTCACCAAGCTTCTAAAGTATAAACAATCATAAGTAAAGGATTTTTTTGAAAATATTGGATATGAAGGTGGGGTAAAAATCCATATAAACTTCCTCATCTTTTGATACTTCTAAAGAAAACACCAAATAAACAGCAAAAATCTCTTTTCTTCTCAAGCTTTCTGAAAAAAAAAAAAAAACTCCAAGATATAAACAAAAAAGCAGATCTGATGAGGTTTTATTCTTATAAAAATTTCTTTTCTCTCCAGCTTACACAACAATCCATCAAAATATGAATAAGTATAGATATGGAAAAAAAAAATCGGAAAACACCAAAAATGTGAGCAGATGTGAGGTAAGAACTCGAATTATTTTTTTGAAATGTACAAGCATCCCAGTTGTACCTACAAACAGCTGATGCATGTGTGACAACTCGAAATTTCTATCTTATAACAATCCCTGCATTCAATCAAAGTCACACTTTCAATTGCTAAATTTTAGCAGTTTTGAAGTCAGTTTGAGGGTTCTAAAACTGAGTACTACAAGAGATAGCTGGAGAGAGGATACTCTAGGGTTAATTGCACAACACTTAAGTCTCTAAACTCCAAGAGTTTGGAGTTTATGGCCCTAACATGGAGTTTACGGCCGTAAACTCCAGGGTATATAAGTGACACTTAGTCATTTATGTCATTTTTAACCATTTTCAAACCCTTAACCCCATTTCTCTCTCAAGTATCATCACTAGATCTTCAACATAGTAAGTATTTTTCTTCCTTGTTTAGTTGATAAACTTCATTATATATAGTGTGTGTGTGTGTGTGATTTCATCCGTGAAATCTCTTCATTTGATAGATAAATCAAGTGTTCTTCATTTCACCAAGAACACACACTAGTGTTCTTGAGCCTTAAGCACCCTTTCAAGCATCTACATTGTAAGTACTCTTGTCTAAGCTTGATATATGCTTGAATCAACTATTTTACACGTAGAATTCATCAAGAAATCATAATCAAAAGTGATTTTATGGCCAAGGAATCTTCTTGGTCCGTAAACTCTATATAAGGGTCCAAATGAGCCCTAATCACCTCTCAAGCCTTAGGATCAAGTATAGAACACTTCTATCATAAGCCAGGGACCTTAAAATTTGATTTGGTACAAGATACCAAGAGTTTACGGTCGTAAACTCATGGGTAAGTGGTCCTTAGGCCGTGAACACTAGTAAGCGGTGCATTGGTGCCACCTTTCCTTCCTAGGGCTTAGGCTTGAGCATAGAACATTTCATATTGACTTATAAGACCTTAAATCACAACTTGACACTTAGTACCATGATTTTTACAGCCGTAAACTCATGAGGAAATGGTCTTTGTGCCGTAAACTCATGTGGTTCATACCATATGGACCATAAACTCCCAAGTGAGGCTCTACACCCCTTATATGCAACCCTATGTGGTTTAACACTTCAGTACAAGTGTCTCCTAGTCCCGAAGGTTATTCCATTATCTAAATTAGTTGTTATAAACACTAATTGTAAGCATATATGTGTCATTATATGTTAACTAGGATCCATGTGTGCTCAAGTCCTCACTTGACACTTAGCATCCTTTAGCGATCTTACATTCGCATCACTCACTTCAGGTGAGTTCATACCCCTTGAACTTATCTTTTAAATGATCTTAAATGCTTTTATAGGGGGGGAATACAAGTAGAAAACATGCTAGTTATAAGATCAATCACATGTGATTTATAACTGTGTTTCAAACAAGAATTTCATATACTTGAAACTTTGTTTCAAAACAATCTACTTTTAAATTGTTTTATAAACTGACATCAAGTCATTATTTATTTATTGTTCAAAACTCTTTAAATGTATTACAAAACCTCTTTTCAACTTATATATACTGTTATAAGCATGTATATATATGTATAGTTATATACATAATGTTTAAAGGACTTAGGACTGCTAGCTCGCTTTATTTCCCTTTCCTTGTTTGGATGTGGACATAGGGTATCGTTCAGTTGTCCGAAGGTCGACTAAATATTAGATGTATATTATGTATACATATGTAGACATAAAATTTCTATTCAATCAATTCAGTACCTTTGGGTAGCAAGGGTATACATTCATCTATTCATATACATCACTTACCAGTAAAATATAATAGGTATAGTTTAGGAGAATACTATAATAGAGAATACTATAACAGAGAATACTATAACAGAGAATACTATAACAGAGCATACTATAATAGAGAATACTATACATAGCATACTATAACAGAGAATACTAGACGGAGAATACTATACATAGAATACTATTACTATAACAAGTATACTATAACAAGATTCAGAGAAAACATAATGTGAGATACTACTTCATGACACATCGACCATTTCGTTATGTCACGTTTTGTAACCAGAATCTCCTGGAGGGAGAGCGTGAGTTTGTGTATAGATCTATATTGGATTGACTATCTTACACCTTTGATGTTCGCTACAGTGGGACTTGCAAGTCTTCGGGTGCCAAATGTCATTTCTTCTAACGTATTTCATCATCGTGTTATATTTAGATTAGTATGGTAACAATCATATCACATTTTGCCTTAATTAAAACCACAGGTTTTAAGGTAGTTATTATTTCAATGATTAATACAAATAATACTGCAACGCACATATATATTTTCCCATTATATTCAAATTGTGATCTTCTCACATAAAGGGTAATATAGAACTATATTTTGGTAATGATAGTCATACTTGGGAAAAGCTTTCACTTTTACAAAGAGACAAACATACAAAATAGTCGGGTCTTGGTAGAAGACTATTTTTATACTAGTAGAAAATATAGGATTTTCTAGGAGTTTTCAAACATATACAAACATTTACATTGTTCAAATACAAACATTTTCATCAAACTTATACAGACATTGACACTAAATACTTATGAACTCACCAGCTTTAATGCTGATCTACGCTTTCAAAATAACTTGTATTCTCATGTCACCAGTAGACAGGTACTGATGACCAGGTTTTGAGAAGACGGGGCATCTTCAAGACTCGTCTTTTATTTTGTTTATTCTTTTTGGTGTCTTATTACTATTAAAGAACACACTTGTATGAAATTATACTATTAATGCAATGGATGATGTTGTTGCTTATTTACTACTTCGCATTGTTATGATACTATACATGACGTCCTCTACCCTAGAACGTTTCCGCCGTTCTTGATTTTGGGGTGTGACAGATTGGTATCAGAGCATTGTTTATAGTGAATCGAGTATATCAACCCATAAAAGATATACTAACTATAAATACAATGGGATTAAAATACTCTGACCAAGAGTTTATACTTTTAAGTACTAAAATACTTAATAAGAAGTATACATAATTACATATCTACATACTTTCTATAGATCAATGTCATACTAGAACATAACAAAAGTATTACGATTGTTGAACATCACAAGTGAGCTCAGCGATGTATGGTCAGTCCTGGGAAAGACATAGCCTGATCAACTATGTTGATCCGAGAAGTGATTAGCATATGCCGAGAATGGTTGTAATGTATCAACAAGTCTAAGAACTTACCAACACTACTACAATGAGAACATTAGAACATAACATAAACTTAAAATACTATAGGAGTATTTTGTGTTACTATAATTACTTATTTGAGAACTAAACAGGTCTTTATTAGTATGTCAATAGTTGCTGAGTGAATACGCAAAGGTGATATGTAACTATGGTGGCATAGACTTAGAATCTGTGATCTTTGCTTTACTTCATGTTCCTTGTTTGGTTGCGGACTTAGGGTTAGGATCACTTATTTGAAGGTCTATCCTATTTTGATTACATATGATTGGTATGCACTACACAAATGTTGGAGTAACTAATAAAGATTATATTATAATTATTCTAGTTAGTACGCCTATTAATTAATTCTTATACCCCTTTTCTCGCGTAGATATCATGGTTGGATTCCATATCCCTAGAGACTCGTACTTCCCAAATCAGGGAAATGCTAGATGGTTGGATGACGAGCCAGAAGATGATCATCCACCTCGCAAAAGGCTTTTCGGATGGTTCCGACTCCGAACCAGAAGTCAACAACCTACCTCAAGTAGTTCAGAACCCAAATATCAACCCCCGACCTGCATTTCAATGTCCCACACCCTTGTGGGCAACAAACTTGAATCTCTGGAGTGATGAGCAGGGTCAACCATTACCCTTCAAGGAGACCGAAGCTTTTACAATCTCAACGAAGGAGGCTCTGCTAACTGAGTCCTGCCCATTATGGTCCGCAGGATTGCTTGGAATATTGAGCAAGGTAGAGCAGCTATTGTCCAAATCGTGGAAATTGACGCTAACTCAGGCTTTAACACGGTCCAGATTGTCCATCTTGAAGAATCTATGGAAAGGACTAGGAGAATCAATGAGACTCTGCAGCAACAGCTAGCTGCATCCCGTGCTGGGTGATAGAACTTCAAGTGCGTCAGAGAGCCCATGAGCGACATCTTCAGGACGTAGTACGTCAATTGGATGATCTGAGGGTTCGCCCAAGGAATTCTTGTTGCCAGTAGAAGATGTCTAATTCATCTTTTCTTTTGGTTTAAGGAATAGCCTTTCGTATCAGTGCTCTAGGTAGCACTTGTCTATAAAATATTCCTATCATTCAAGTACTTTAACTAGACTTCTAAGCTGTCAAAGTTTTGCTACTTCAGATATGATGTAAGACCTACTCTTAGGTCAATTTTTCCCCAACTCATTACATCCTTAATATCAATGATATTGGCGGTTAGCTAATCTTTCGTAGAAATCTTTGTTCAAATACATTCATTCATGCTCTATAGAACTCATAATATTATCTAGTTGTTGAGCTATGGCGATTTAGTTCATGGGACTCATTCATTTACTTCATTATTGAATTCTTATCATTATACTCATCTTTTAAACTTATAGTTGAAAGATGCCTCCCCGGAGGTCAACAAGGCATAATCCTACGAGCAATTTGATACGGTGGCTCTTAATGCTACGGTAGCTGCAGCTGTTGCTACAGCCATGGCACAATACCACAACAACCAGGGAACTAGTGGAGGTGGAACAGTTTTCCATTCCACGCAAGGTGATGTCGTCGTGCACACGCGAGAGTGCACTTATAAAGACTTTGCAAACTGTAAGCCCCGAACCTTCAACGGGATCGGTGGAGTCATTGCGCTGTCGCAATGGTTCGAAAAGACGGAATCAATCTTTGAGATCTGTTCCTGTACTGAAGGAACCAAAGTAAAATTTGCTGCCTGCACCTTCAGTGATAGAGCCCTAACATGGTGGAATATCCATGTCAAGTCACTAACCTTAATAGTGGCAAATGCTATGGGTTGGGAAGCTCTTAAAGGGCTGATGGTTGAAGAATACTGGCTGAGGGCTGATGGGAAGCTCCAACATAGTGGCTTACACTGCCAAATTCAGCGATCTGGTAGCGCTATGTCCCAATATGGTTCCCACTGAGGGGAAGAAGGTCGAGAGGTACATTTGGGGGCTAGTGTCTCCATTTCAGGGGAATGTCTTAGCTTCAAACCCCACTACTTTCGATAGTGCCAAGAGATTGGCGCAGAGACTCATTGATCACGGAGTCTCTACCTCGACAACAACAACAACAACCCTGGCTACCCCAGAACCCTCCAAAGCCGCTGACAACAACCGGAAGTTTTGGGACAACAAGAAGGGAAAATCAGCGCAGAACTCTGCCAAGAAGCAGCAAGTGGTGGCTGTTAATGTTGCGATTGTACCTACTGCTTCAGCGCCAAGGAAGCCGTATACCGACAATTTGCCTAAGTGCAACAAATGCACTTTTCATCACAATGGTTCCTGCCGGGAAATGCAGTGCGCTAACTGTTGGAATAGTGTCTAAGTTCGTAACTATATTTGGTATGTACTTGACCCGGTTGTGTATGGTCCTTCCAGGTTGCCTTCTCCAAAGCAACTTGACAAGGTAATTTCAGGAGAAAGAGAGAATATTATGGTTTATTAATATATTATAAGAATAATATATTAAAGGAGAAATCGTATTTGTTTAATTAGTATTGGTCATAAATTAATTAGGAATTAATTTGGTGACTAAAAGAGATTAATTAAATAAAGGGGTGTAAACTGTCAAATGTGTGATAGTTAAGTTTTGGGTTAAGGAAACCTAATATGGACTTAAGGGGAACGAAATTATGATGGGGATCCATCATATTTTCGTCCAGGGCCTTATTCTAGAAGGTTCCTTGGGCTGCTTGGTGGCTAAGCTGTCCATTAGGGTTTAGACTAAAACCCTAGTAGCCTACAGGTATAAATAAGACCCCTAGGCTATGGAAATCGGACACATTACATTATATTCTAAGAGAATCCTAGGGTCAATTTCTAGCATCTCTCATATTGTCTTCTTGCTTGTGGGGTTTGTGAACCATTAGAGGAGTTACAATTGTGACTCTAAGCTCAAGATCAAGAAGATTACAAGGATTCAAGCTACTTGCAAGAGGTAAACCACTTAGATCTATTTTCTTTATGATAATTCGAATTATATATGATAGATCTAGGTTTGTAAGTCTTGGATTCAAAGCATGTACAATAGAGAAACCTAGATCCAAGCATTAGGGTTTGTATGAGCACATAGGATTGTTTCTTATGCATAAAACCCATCAGTGGTATCAGGGCCTTGATTGGTTTCAATTGTATGTGATGCTTAACTATTTTGCTTGCTGAAAATCGAGTTTTTTGCCTCTGCCCGACTCAACTCGGCGAGTCAGTATCTGGACTCGGCGAGTTTGTACGTCAAACAGAGGGTATTTCGGCATTTAGTTGCTATTTTGACTTGGATTTGATGCCTAAATCGTTTTTTGAAGTTAAAATCCACATTTTATCTTAATTAAATGATTATCCTTGCCAAAACAATAGATAATTTCAAATCTTTTGAATATTGGTTGTTTATATGATAAATATGGATTATTTAAAATTATTTGGTAATTATCTTATGACTAAAATAAGATTAGGTCAAATATAGATAATTATGAAATTAATTGTTTAATTTAAATTATTTGTTATTTGATCCCATATGTTTTGAAAAGTTCAAAACTTGCCCTCAAGTTTTGAAATTTGAATTTTGTGATTAAAAGTTTAATTTTGAATAATTTAAATTTCAAACCCTTAGAAGTTTACAAGTTTAAAATTCAACCCTATACTATTATTTATTATTACAAGCTTAATATATATATATATATATATATATATATATATATATAACTTAAAATGCTACTCTTACCGTTAGTAGGCCTTATTCACGAAGCCAGTCTATAAGGTGGGTATAAGGTTGCTGCCTATAAAATGGCGCTTAATGGGTGTACACTCACACCCACCGCTTGCTTGACTGGTGGAGGGTCGTTAGCCGAACGGGTAGTATAGGGCAACCCTCTCCTCATTAAAAGTATAATGTAAGATACAAACTAACTACATGTTTTACAAATTCCCAATCTTAGTTACTTTAGGGTAAAATGTGAAAATGATGGTAATCCATGGAATTACACTTCGTACCCTTGTCAAATGTTGGTGGAGCGTGTGTGGTTAACCGGCACATAAATTTAGGGATGACATTGGTAGCGAAGGTGACTCAATGTTTTTCATAGATCAATGGAGCGTGTGTGGATTACCAGCACATTGATTAAGTGATAGAGACATTGAGTGCACCATGTTGATTCGCATGGTTATTCACAATTTGTTTGTGATCCTCGGTATCCCAGTCGCAAATTTGAAATGCATATCGAGATTTAAACATGCCATTGAAAAGTTCAATGAATCTCAAAGATCTAGGAGTTTTCAATACATTTAAAACCTAAATTTCTTTTTCGTTTTTCATTGTGAGAATTAGTGAATCGTCATTCACTTACCTTCAAATTATTTACTTTTAGAGTACGTCATCCCTTTCTAAGTTGTAAATAATGTTGTTGGATCCTAGCCCTAATTTCTCATTTGGGTGTTTAATTAGGGATTCATTTCTAATCTACTTTGTTCCTTTCTTTTTCAGATGTCTGCAAACAACAACAACAACAACAACACTTCTGGGTCATTCTCGTTGATGAACCTGTGTCACATTTGATGGGTCAAACTTTAACGAGTGGATGAGGTATATTCGCATGATCACACGCTACGAGGACGAAGAATATGTCCTCGATGAAAAGCTTGAAAAGATCATCCTAGATGTTGCTAGTCCTGAAGAGCTGGCCGCCTTTGAGGCCCACGAGCGTGATGCTACGAAAGTTCACTGCATCATGCTGGCCACCATGAACCTCGAACTCCAAAAGTCCTATGAGGACATGTATCTGTATGAAATGCATCAGGATTTGCTGGACAGGTATCACCAGAGCATGAGGCAAGAGCGCTATGAGATCATTACTAACATGATCGCCGCTAAGATGGGGAGTGGAGAATCCCTAACCTCTCATTTGCAGAAAATGTAGAGGTTTGTTGATCGTCTTCTCAAACTTAATGTTAAGTTTGATGAGGATTTGGCTATCGACATAATCCTCCACTCCTTGCCCTCCTGCTACAACCAGTTTAGGATGACCTACCACATGAACAAGGAGGAGGTCTCCTTGAGCAAGCTCCAAGGACTCTTGAGGACTGATGAGAGCATCCTCAAAGACAAATCCGTTGCACCATCCCCTAATGTGGCCGCTCCTGTGATGGCAATAGGTCAAGGAAATGGTAAACAGAGGAAGGCTCCATGTAAGAGCCACCATAAGGGGAATCCCTGTGATGGTTTGTCCTCAAGTGGGACCAACGCAGGCCCTGCTAAACCCTCTTCCGATCCCAAGGAAGCAGAGTGCTTCTATTGTCACCAAAAGGGCCACTGGAAACGAAGTTGCCCTCAGTATCTACAAGATATAAAGGATGGAAATATTAAGCCCACCTTTACAAGTATGTATTCTATTAAATCTAATAACTCATCATTTGCTACTTCATGGGTTCTTGATACAGGGTGTGGTTACCACATTTGTTCTGATATGTAGGGCCTAAAAAGAAGTAGGGAGGTGGAACATGGAAAAATGAACCTGATTATGGGAAACAGAAGATCGTCGCCTATGACCAAAGTCGGTGTTTATTCTTTAGTGTTGAGTAATGGGTTAGGGATAGATTTGAACAATTGTTGTTATTCGCCAGATATGGCAAGAAACATTATTTCATTTCATGGGTTGTTTAGACAAGGTTTCATATATTCTTTTGATAATAGTAATGGTTCTATTAATGTTTATTTGAATGGTGTCTTATACTTCAATGCATTACCTTGTAATGGGATTTATGAATCTGTGATGGTTGTTGATAATTTAGGAAATAATGTTTTGAATATTGATTCATCTACTAGTCTAGACAAAGCATGCTTGTGGCATTGTCGCCTTGGCCATGTCAACAAGAAACGCATAGCCCAACTCCAAAACAATGGAGTGTTGGACTCATTTGACCTTATGGACGATGACACGTGTGAATCTTGTTTACTTGGGAAGATGACCAAGTCACCCTTTATTGGCACTTGTGAAAGGGGTGAGGGTCTATTGGATCTCATACACACCGATGTGTATGGGCCCTTTAGATCCACCACAAGGGACGCTTGCCGCTTCTACGTGACTTTTACATATGATTATATCAAATATGGATATATCTACTTAATCAAGCAAAAGTCAGAAACCTTAGAAAAGTTCAAAGAGTTTAAGAATGAAGTGGAGAATCAGCTAGGCAGGAAAATCAAGATGCTTCGGTCAGACCGAGGAGGAGAGTACCTAAGTCTTGAGTTTCACGACTATCTAAAGGAATGCGGAATTGTTTCGCAGTTGACGCCTCCGAGGATGCCACAATTGAATGGTGTGGCTGAGAGACGTAATCGGACCTTGTTAGACATGGTTCGTTCTATGATGAGTCAGACTTCGTTACCAATAGCTTTCTGGGGGTATACCTTAGAGACTATCACCCATATCCTTAACTTAGTTCCCACCAAGAAGGTTTCAAAGACTCCTCACGAGATGTGGACAGGGAAGGCTCCCTCGTTGGCACATATTAAGGTTTGGGGTTGCGAGGCTTTCGTAAGATGAGAGACTCACGACAAACTCGAACCTCGTAGTGAGAAGTGTTACTTCATCGGCTATCCGCAGAAGTATTTTGGCTATCTTTTCTATACACCAAGTGACAATGTTGTCTTCGTTGCTAGAAGAGGAGTTTTTCGAGAAAGGGAATTGATAAGCCAAGAAGACAGTGGGAGGCAAATTGAACTTGAAGAGATTCAAGATCAACGGAATGAAGGAACCTCTGACACTGGCACTCAACTTGAGGAGGAAACTCCTGTTGAACATGTTGACGAGTCCTTACCTCTTCGATGTTCCACTAGGGCTAGTGTTCCACCCCAGTTGTATGGATTTCATATTACTACTGACGGGGATACATTTATTAGTGATAGTACACTACTAAATTTGGATGAACCTAGCAGCTACAAGGAAGCCATGGCAGGCCCGGAGTCTGCGAAATGGAAAGAGGCGATAGACAGCGAGATTCAGTCCATGTACGACAACCAAGTTTGGAATTTGGTTGATAATGTACCGGGTCGTAAGACAGTCGGGTGCAAGTGGATCTTCAATAAGAAGATGTAGATGGATGGGAAAGTGCATACTTATAAAGCGCGATTGGTTGCGAAGGGCTGTACTCAAACTCCCAGAGTTGACTATGATGAGACCTTCTCACCAGTTGTGAAAATAAAGTCTATTAGGGTAATGCTTGCAATAGCTGCGTTTCATGATTATGAAATATGGCAAATGGACCTGAAAACCGCTTTCCTTAATGGAAAGTTGGCTGAGGATGTTTACATGAATCAGCCAGAGGGTTTTGTCGATGCGAAGCATCCAAATAGAGTATGCAAGCTTGAGAAATCCATTTATGGATTAAAACAAGTGTCTCACAGATGGAATCTTTGTTTTGACAAGAAAGTTAAAGAGTTTGGCTTTTTGCAAAGCGAAGATGAATCTTGTGTGTATGTCAAAGCCAGTGGGAGTATAGTGAGCTTCCTCGTATTGTATGTCGACGACATACTACACATAGGAAACGATGTCCCAACCTTGTAGGAGGTCAAGTCCTGGCTTGGGAAATGTTTCGCTATGAAGGACCTCGGAGAGGCTGCTTATATTCTGGGAATAAGGATAGTAAGAAACAGGGAAAGGAGACTGATAGGACTCAGTCAGGATACATACTCGGATAAGGTACTAAAGCGTTTTAGTATGGAAAATTCCAAGAAAGGGGAGTTGCCAATCCAAAGCAATACCAAGCTGAGTAAGACTCAGAGCCCGAGTACTGAGGCAGAGATAGCTGATATGAGCCCAGTACCTTACGCTTCCGCAGTAGGCTCTATCATGTATGCTATGACTTGTACTCGCCCTGATGTGGTTATCGCTTTGAGCAAGGGCAGCAGATATCAGGGGAACCCTGGTAGAGCCCATTGGATTGCAGTTAAGAATATTCTTAAGTACCTGCGAAGGACCAAGGAATGGTTTCTAGTCTTCGGTGGGAGTGATGACTTAAGGGTACGAGGGTACAGTGATGCTAGTTTTCAGACAGATCGGGATAATTTCCAATCACAGTTGGGCTGGGTCTTTACCCTAAATGGAGGAGCAGTGACTTGGAAAAGTTCCAAGCAGGAGACCGTAGCTGATTCAACGTGTGAATCAAAGTACATTGTGGTGAGCGAAGCGTCAAAGGAGGCTATATGGTTGAAGAACTTAATTGGAAACCTTGGACTTATGCCATCCATAAAGGAGCTGATGGAAATTTTTTGTGATAATGAAGGAGCGGTTGCCTTGACCAAGGAACCGATAGATCATGGTAGATCTCGTCATATCGACAGAAAATACCATTTTATCAGACATCGGGTAGAAGAGGGACTCCTCATTGTGAAGAGGGTATCATCAAAAGAAAACCCAGCAGATCCCTTTACGAAGGGACCGAGTAGGGTCAAACACTTGCAGCACGCTAGGAGCATTGGGCTGAAGGATGATATAAGTTTGGATTAGATAGGAAACATGTAATAGATAGTTTGTACTTAACATTTGATGAATAAATAAAATTGTGTTATTTATGAGTAAAGCTACTATCTTATGTTGGTCATTTATCTATTGTTTCAATTTTGCATGTTTTGACTTCCTGAATGATAGGATTATTCAAACAGTCCACAGTCGTTCATATTTTGGAAGTAGATATGAATGAAGACTATCATGAATTCTTTGTAGATTGCCTAAAAGGTTTGGGCATAAAAAAGGTTTGCTGCAAAGTTCATGAGTGCTTATGAATATGATTTGAGCATTGGAATAAACCCGCGTTTGCTGGTATCACTTCGTGGTGTTTTACCTTAAGTGATCGCAAAGCGATAATATCATATAGTCTTAAAACTTAGAGATATGGTTGTTGTTTGCTGGTTGGTTATGCATTGATGATGTGTAAACGCATCAGTAACTTGATGTTATAAAACACATTATTATGCATAATTCAATTAGTAAACAATGGATGCATATGAGTCGAAGTTGATCTGTTCCTTTTATTCTATGAGAATAAAAGTGATATCTTGGCCACTTGATGATTTGGTTTGATTTATGTGACGGGCCCGGTCAGAATGAAGTTGATGTGTCCAACTAAATTCTATGTCAAACAAATCGGGAGTCGAGGGACAAATGCTG
Source organism: Lactuca serriola (assembly GCF_051521515.1). Lineage (NCBI taxonomy): Eukaryota > Viridiplantae > Streptophyta > Magnoliopsida > Asterales > Asteraceae > Lactuca > Lactuca serriola. Next base: position 23,464,400 of record NC_136413.1, on the reverse strand, counting down.
GACAATAAGCATTGTCAGCATGATATCCAGAACAGAGGATTATGATCCCTTATCTGAAGGACAAGTTGATCAGAGTTGACAGCGAAGTATAAGAGCTACGATTGCTAATCGGATTCTAAAGTCATATGTGAGATATAGTTACTAGACTTATCCAAGTGGGAGGCTGTTGGAATAGTGTCTAAGTCCGTAACTATATTTGGTATGTACTTGACCCGGTTGTGTATGGTCCTTTTGGGTTGCCTTCTCCAAAGCAACTTGACAAGGTAATTTAAGGAGAAAGAGAGAATATTATGGCTTATTAATATATTATAAGAATAATATATTAAAGGAGAAATCATATTTATTCAATTAGTATTGGTCATAAATTAATTAGGAATTAATTTGGTGACTAAAAGAGATTAATTAAATAAAGGGGTATAAACTGTCAAATGTGTGATAGTTAAGTTTTGGGTTAAGGAAACCTAATGGACTTAAGGGGAACGAAATTATGATGGGGATCCATCATATTTTCGTCCAGGGCCTTATTCCAGAAGGTTCCTTGGGCTGCTTGGTGGCTAAACTGTCCATTAGGGTTTAGACTGAAACGCTAGTAGCCTGCAGGTATAAATAAGACCCCTAGGCTACGGAAATCGGATACATTACATTACATTCTAAGAGAACCCTAGGGCCGATTTCTAGAATCTCTCACCCTCTCTCATATTGCCTTCTTGCTTGTGGGGTTTGTGAACCATTAGAGGAGTTACAATTGTGACTCTAAGCTCAAGATCAAGAAGGTTACAAGGATTCAAGCTACTTGGAAGAGGTAAACCACTTAGATCTTTTTTCTTTATGATAATTTCGAATTATATATGATAGATCTAGGTTTTTAAGTCTTGGATTCAAAGCATGTACAATAAAGAAACCTAGATCCAAGCATTAGGGTTTGTATAAGCACATAGGATTGTTTCTTATGCATAAAACCCATCACTAACTGCAGCAGAAAAGGGCACACTGCCCGATTCTACAAGGCTCCGGCAAGGCCAATTGACCAAGTCCCCGGCATAGGTGCAGGCCAGGCTTGCTACGGTTGTGGCGAGGTTGGTCATTTCAAGAGAGACTGTCCGAAGGCAGGAAATGCCGGCGGAGTGGGAAGGATTCTGGAGATAGGCCACGAGGAACCCGTAGTTGATCCTACGATAGTTACTGATACGTTTCTCCTTGATAATTCATATGCATGTATACAATTCGATAGCGGAGCAGATAGAAGCTTCGCAAGCCAGAAATTTGTTCACTTAAATAAAACCGCGAGCACTAGAGGAATCTTTCACTGTAGAAATGGCAAACGGGAAAACGGAAAGTACTAACTGCATATACATAGGTTGTACACTAACTCTAGATGGTCATTCTTTCCAAATAAACCTCATGCCAATCTCAATTAAAAGTTTCAACGTCATAATCGGCATGGATTGGTTAAGTCATCGTCGCGCCGACATCATGTGCTTTGAGAAAGCAGTTCGTCTTAACCTCCCTAACAACAAAACCCTAGTTATCTACAGCGACAAATCTAGTACGAACATTCGCATCATCTCGTGTATCAGCTCAAAAGTGCTTACGAAAGGAATATCATGCATTCCTTGCACACATCGTCGATACGAGTCAAGAAGTGAAGGATATTCAGAACATTCCAGAAGAACGCGACTTTCCCGACATCTTTCAAGAAGAACTACCGGGATTACCACCGCAACGCCAAGTCGAGTTCAGAATCGACTTAGTGCCAGGGGCCACTCCAGTAGCCAAATCTCCTTATCGTCTGGAACCGGCAGAGATGCAGGAACTTTCCAGTCAGCTTAAAGAACTTCTCAAGAAGGGATTCATTAGGCCAAGCTTCTCACCATGGGGAGCACCGGTCTTGTTCGTCAAGAAGGACGGATCGTTTCGTATGTGCATCGATTATAGGGAACTCAACAAGCTTACCGTTAAGAATCGTTATCCTCTACCCCGAATTGACGATTTATTTGATCAACTTCAAGGAGCAAACTACTTCTCGAAGATAGATCTACGGTCCGGGTATCACCAGTTATGAGTGTTAGAGGAGGATGTTCCCAAGACAGCCTTTCGAAGTCGTTATGGACACTACGAGTTTCTAGTGATTCCGTTCGGATTAACCAACACACCAGCAGTATTCATGGATTTAATGAATAGGGTGTGTCGTCCTTACTTGGATCAGTTTGTCATTGTCTTCATCGATGACATACGTATCTACTCTCGAAGTAAGGAGGAGCATACTCAACACCTACGAAGAGTCTTAGAAACATTACGATCGGAGAAGCTCTATGCGAAGTTCTCTAAGTGCGAGTTTTGGATTCGAAGAGTCGAATTCTTGGGCCACGTTGTTAGTGAAGAGGGAATTCATGTGGACCCTTCCAAAATCAAGGCCATTGAGAACTGGTCAGCACCGAAGACACCTACAAAAATTCGTCAATTTCTAGGTCTCGCTAGCTACTATCGCAGATTCATACCGAACTTTTCTAGCATCGCTAAGCCGCTTACTACACTGAACCAGAAGGGCGTGGCCTTTGACTTGGAAGAGAAACAAGAGAAGGAGTTTCAAATGTTGAAGCGAGCCTTATGCACCGCGCCAATACTATCCCTCCCAGGAGGAATAGAAGACTTCGTAGTCTATTGCGATGCATCTAACCAAGGGCTCTGATGTGTTCAGATGCAATGAGGTAAGGTCATCGCCTATGCCTCGAGACAGCTGAAGACACACGAGGTCAACTACACCATGCATGATCTTGAGTTAGGAGCAGTTGTGTTTGCTCTAAAGATCTGGAGACACTATCTGTACGGTACGAAAAGCACTATCTTTATAGACAACAAAAGCCTTCAACACATCTATGATCAGAAGGAGCTCAACATGAGACAACGACGGTGGGTCGAGCTACTCAATGACTATGAATGCGAAATTCGTTATCATCCCGGCAAGGCCAACATAGTAGCTGACGCCCTAAGTTGGAAAGAATACTTTGTTCGTAGAGTCAAATCATTGACTATGACTATCCATTCACACTTGTCCACACAAATTAAGGAGGCTCAGCTCGACGCTTTGAAACCTGAAAATGTGACGGGTGAATCCCTAAGAGGGATGGATAAGAACCTAGAAAGAAAGGGTGGCAGAGCGTTATATTTCATGCACCAAATCTGGACACCGAAACACGGTGGCTGCAGAGACGTGGTCATGACCGAGGCGCACAACATGCGATATTCCATTCACCCAGGTTCAGATAAGATGTATCTGGATCTTAAAACGTTATACTGGTGGCCTAACATGAAATCAGAGATTGCTACGTTCGTGATTAAATGCCTTACTTGCGCAAAGGTTAAGGTCGAATACTAGAAACCATCAGGTTTACTTCAGCAACCGGAGATACCAGAACGGAAATGGGAGCGAATTACTATGGACTTCATAACCAAGTTGCCCAATACAACGGGTGGACTTGATACCATTTGGTTCATCGTCGACAGATTGACCAAATCCACGCATTTTCTACCATTTGGGTGGACTTGATACCATTTGGGTCATCGTTGACAGATTGACCAACAAAGGTGGTTTGCGGTAATGGCTAAACCACCGAGAAGTTCACAACCAGGAGGACGTTCTCCCCCAATATCCGCCCCCATGGCAATCATCCCGACTCAGCCACCACAGTCGTTGCCCACGTCATCAGTGGCAAACACCTATACGATAATGTCGACACCACAGCAGACGACGACTCAAATGACGATGCCACCGGTCACATTACCACACACACCACCGTTCAGCCAAACACAATCGGCAATACACCAAACACCACCATTTTTTAATCCGTTAATCCAAGGGAAACCGCTAATCTCTCAGATGTTAATGCCACTAAACCAAATCACTAACGCTCAATCGTTGTAGCAAACACCAATGGCCATACAACCAACACCTTCCCTACCACCACTACCTCACGCCATGACAGCTCAGTCACCCATTTTCTTTTCTTCGCCACCCATGACGAGCGAACCCATTGTTACTGATTGGTTTTGGTCATAAGACATCCTATGTGCTCATACAAACCCTAAAGCTCGGATCTAGGTTTCTCTATTGTACATGCTTTGAATCCAAGACTATAAACCCTAATTCTAGCATATGGAAGTCAGAATTCATATGTAAATAGGTTTAAGAACATACCTTGATTGTTATATAGCAATAACAATCCAATTCCTCCTTGAATTGACCTTGGAAAGCTGAGAGTCACAAGTGTCACTCCTCTAATGGCTTACAAACACCATAAGCAAGTGGAGAAGGTACAAAGAGAGAGGAGAGAGGTTAGAATTCGTCTCTAAGACTTCTTGGGAAGGGATACATGAATTCATGACCCTAGGGGTGTTTATATAGGTGTAGAGATAGGGTTTCAGTCATTATCCTTATCTAGTTGCTTATCCACCAAGCAACCAATAAGATAATCCTTGAATCCTTATCATACTTGAATTCTAAGGCTCTTTATCCTTAAATTCGTTCACCATATATACAAGATAATCCTTACCTTATTTTGTAACTATCACATAATTACAATTCAGCCCCTTTAGTTTAATTAATTACACTTGATCACAAAATTAATTCTTAATTAATTATTGACCAATATTAATTAAACAAATATGATTTCTCCTTTAATATATTATTCTTATAACATATTAATAAATCATAATAACCTCTCTCTCTTTATTTATTTCTCCAATCAAGTTGCTTTGGTGAAGGCAACCCAAAAGGACCATGCACCATCGGGTCAAGTACATACCAAAATAGTTATGGACTTAGACACTAATCCAACAGTCTCCCACTTGGATAAGTCTAATAACTATTCTGCGTATGACTTCGGATCCCGATCTGCAATCGTAGCTTTCCAAAGCCGCTGTCAACTCTGATCATATCAAATACGCGTGTCCTTAGATAAGGGATCATATATTCCTCCATTCTAGATATCATATGAGATATGATTTCTAATCATTCTCTTTGTACTACTTCTCGATTTCTGATTTATGACGACAGACTAATTGAACAAATCAAATTAGCCCTAGCCCGGCCGAGCATTTACGTATGTCATCACTAAACCATCGAGGGGCCCAAAGATATCTCTTTTATCCTACTTTGGATAAAAGGAACGGATAAACTTTGATACAATGTTCGCTTGAACTCACTCACCGAATCACACACAACAATATGTTTTATAACACCAAGTTACTAGTGCGTTTACATATTATCAATGTGCAACCGATTCGCAAGATACAACTTACACATCTCGGTTTCAAGAATATAAGATGTTATCGTCTCACTAATCACTCGTGATACAATTCATGGAGTGATCCAAGTGAGCGTGGGTTTAATCCAATGCTCAAATCATATTCGTAAGCACTCATGAACGTTGTAGCAAACATTTGCTTATGTCTAATACTTTTCTAGACAATCCGCACACCAATTCACGACAGTCTTCATTCATATCTACTTCCAACATATGAACGACTGTGGCCCGTTCGAATAATTCGATTATTCTTAATAAACTCAATTATTCTGGAAGTCAAAACATGCAAAGTGAAACACAAGAATAATACTAATCCCATATGGTCTCAAACCTTTGAGTATAAATAAAACACCTTTTATTTATCACCATATCGATTACTCATTATTTGTCGTTTCGGGTAATCAACTTCTTACTTGAATTATTACACTTGTCCCATGCTCCTAGCATGTACACAATGTTTACCTATGGTTCTTACTTTTGTGAAATAGACAAATTGTACACATTTCCAATCATTCTCATTTCACAACTCCAAATCCATTTTCATAAGTGTAAGAATATCAAATTCTCGCTACTTATAGAATATGCTAGATTCTAACACTTTATGCAACGATCCTTTCGTAATGTCACTGCACCAAAGTCACAAAGACTATTGCCAATGATATTACTGTTGGAATAATGTCTAAGGCTGCAACTATATTAGACAAGTGTTTGACCCGGTTGTGCATGGTCCTTTTGGGTTGCCTTCACCATAGCAACTTGATAGGATGATTTATTAAGAGAGAGTAAATATTATTAATATGTTATGAGAATAATATAATGAATAATATATTTGTTATTTGATTAATATAAGTCATAGAATTAATTAGAATTAATTTGGTGACTTAAAGAGATTAATTAAATAAAGGGGTATAAACTATCAATTGTTTGATAGTTAAACTTTAGACTGTAAATCCATTGGGATATGCTTTGGACGAATTCTATGAGATATAGGATAGCTAAAATCGTCCAAAGGCTTATCTATGGAATGGATTTGGATAGCCTTAAGAGAAGATTATCCAATTAGGGTTTAGGTTGTAACCCTTAAGGAGTCTACAAGTATAAATAGACCCCATGGCATAGGGAATTCGACACATCTCATAAAGTAAGAGAACCCTGGCCGAATTCCTCCCCTCTCCTCTCTCCTAAATCATTCTTCTTGCTATTGGTGTTTGTAAGCCATTAGAGGAGTGACATTTGTGACTCTAGAAGCTCCAAGACCTCAAGATCAACAAGGAACTCAAAGGTATGATTCTAGATCTATTTCAATGTTGTTATTTAACCTAATTAGTCATTAGAAGACTTGGATTCAAAGCATGTTTATTAGAAAGCCTAGATCCAAGCATTAGGGTTTTGCATGCGCACATAGCAAAGTTCTTATGGCTAAAACCCATCAGTGGTATCAGAGCCTAGCTTGGTTTTCTTTAAATTGTTGCTTGATTAACTGAAACAAACCTGCAAAATTCGATTTTTAGGTTTCTGAGTCACTGACTCGGCGAGTCCCAAGGTGGACTCGGCGAGTCCCCTTGTGCACTCGGCGAGTCCAGGCGTCAGGAATGGCCAGATTCGGGATTTTTTCATAATTATCTTATGGAAACTTACCTTAATCATAATAGATCAATCTAAATCCGATTTTTTGATATATATGACTATTATCTTGATCTAGTTAAAGGTATTTATCAACTAATAAAATATTTAATTTCCTTATATGATAATTAATTAATTATTTTAATTATTTTGGTAATTATCTTGAATAAAATCAAATATAGATAATTAGGATATTAATTGTTAATTGGAATTATTTGTTATTTGATCCTCCATGTTTTAAATGTTTAAAACCTACCCTCAAGTTTTGAAATTTATATTTGTGGTTAAAAGTTTTAATTTAGACAACCCTATACTAATATGATATTACTAGAATAATATATATATATATATATATATAACTAAATGCTAGTCTTACCGTTAGTAGGCCTCATTCACGAAGCCGATCTATAAGGTGGGTATAAGGTTGCGGCCTATAAAATGGCGCTTAATGGGTGTACACTCACACCCACCGCTTGCTTGATTGGTAGAGGGTCGTTAGCCGAACGGGTAGGATAGGGCAACCTCATCCTCTCATTAAAACTATAATAAGAAATACAAAGTAACTACACATTTTTAAAATTTCCCAATCCTAGTTACTTTAGGAAAAGTGAATTGATGCAATCCCATGAAATTACCCTTTGCACCTTGCTAAGATGTTAGTGGAGCGTGTGTGGTTTACCGGCACACTAATTGGTTCTAAGCGAAGGTGGCAAAGGGTGATTCATTGTTTATCATAGTTCGATGGAGCGTGTGTGGTTTACCGGCACATCGAATAGGTGATCGTTACAATGAAGGCACCATGTGAATTTGCATGGTAATTCACACCCGCTTTGTGATCCTCGGCATCCCAGTCACAAACGAGAGGGGCATATCGAGATTTAAACATGCCATTGAATAGTTTTAATGAATCTCATCCGAACCTAGGAATTCTCAAAAAAAAAAACACTTAGGACTAATAGTTTAAGTTTTGTGATGGAGAATTAGTGAATCGTCATTCACTTACCTTCAATTTATTTGCATGTTAGATTACGGCATCCCTTTTCTAGTATGTAAATGTTATTGTTGGATCCTAGCCCTAATTTTTCTTATTGGGTGATAATTAGGGATTCTTATTCTAATCTATCTTTGTCCTTTTCTAATTGTAGATGTCGAACGCAAACAACGCTGCTGCTAGTTCTTTCACGTTGATGAGCCTTTGCCAAAAGGTCACCTTCGATGGAACGAACTTTAGCGAATGGATAAGATACATTCGCACCATTGCTCGCTATGAGGATAAGGAGTATGTCCTCGATGAGAAGCTCGAGAAAATCAACCCCGAAGTTGCTACTCTCGCCGAAATCACCGCCTTTGAAACTCATGAGCGAGATGCAACGAAGGTACATTGCATCATGATCGCCACCATGAACTCCGAATTCCAAAAGTCCTACGAGGACATGTACCCGTACGAGATGCACCAAGACTTATTGGAGAGATACCATCAAAACGCGAGACAAGAGCGTTATGAGATTTTCACCAACATGATTTCCGCAAAGATGGGTCATGCAAAGGTATGTCGACCGCCTTCGCAAGTTAAATGTTGACTTCGGTGAGGACTTGGCGATCGACATGGTGCTTCACTCTTTGCCTCCGATGTACAACCAATTTAGGATGACCTACCACATGAACAAAGAAGAGGTCACCCTAAGCAAACTCCAAGGTCTCTTGAGGGTCGCTGAGAGCAACTTCAAGGACAAGTCTGTTGCACCTACTCCCAATCCGTCCGCTGCTCCTGTCTTGGCTATTGGTCAAGGAAAGGGAAAGAAGAGGAAAGCTTCATCGAAGAACTATCGCAAGGTGAAAGCCCGAGATGGTGCCTCTTCTAGTGGGACCAAAGTTGATCCCGCTAAGCCCTGTTCTAACCCGAAGGAGGCAGAGTGCCACCACTGCCACAAGATAGGACATTAGAAGAGAAGCTACCCAGATTACCTGCAAGCGATCAAAGAGGGAAAGATCAAGCCATCTTTCGCAGGTATATACACAATCAAATCTAACGATTCTAATCATGCTATTTCTTGGGTTCTTGATACCGGTTGTGGCTATCACATTTGTTCTAATGTGTAGGGACTAAGAAGAAGTAGGGATGTGGAGCAAGGAAGGATCAATCTAATCATGGGGAATAGAAGATCGTCGCCTGTGACCAAGATTGGAGTGTAATCTTTAGTGCTTAGGAATAGTTTGGTTTTAGATTTGAACAATTGTTGTTATTCGCCAGAAATGGCTAGAAACATCATTTCATTTCATGGTTTATATAGACAAGGATTTAGATTTTCTTTTAATAATGAGAATGGTTCTATTTTGGCTTATCTAAATGGTGTCTTTTACTTTGAAGCTATACCATGTAATGGAATATATGAAACCATTATGATTGTTGATAACTTAGGAAATGATGTTTTGAATATTGATTCTTCCACTAGTATGGATAAAGCATCCTTGTGGCATTGTCGTCTTGGACATGTCAACAAGAAACGCATAGCCCAACTCCAAAAGGATGGAGTGTTGGAGTCATTCGACCTTAGGGAAGATGACACATGCGAGTCTTGTTTGCTTGGAAAGATGACTAAGTCACCCTTCACGAGTACATGTGAAAGGGGCGAGGGTCTATTGGATCTAATACATACCGATGTATGTGGACCGTTTAGATCAACCACGAAGGATGGGAACCGCTTCTATGTGACTTTTACCGATGACTATAGTAGATATGGGTATATCTACTTAATAAAGCAAAAGTCAGACACCTTTGAAAAGTTCAAAGAGTTCAAGAATGAAGTGGAGAATCAATTGGGCAGGAAAATCAAGATGCTTCGATCCGATCGAGGAGGAGAGTACCTAAGTCTTGAATTCCACGATTATCTCAAGGAGTGTGGAATAGTTTCGCAATTGACGCCTCCTAGGACACCGCAGTTGAATGGTGTGGCAGAAAGGCGTAATCGAACCTTATTGGATATGGTTCGCTCTATGATGAGTCGTGCTTCCCTACCAATCTCTTTTTGGGGGTATGCCTTAGAGACTGCCGCCCATATCCTTAACCGAGTCCCTACTAAGAAGGTTGCCAAAACACCTCACGAGATGTGGACAGGGAAAGCTCCCTCGTTGGCACATATCAAGGTTTGGGGTTGCGAGGCTTTCGTAAGACGAGATACTCATGACAAGCTTGAACCTCGAAGTGAGCGATGTATTTTCATCGGCTACCCGCAGACATCCTTTGGATATCTCTTCTATAGACCGAAGGACAATGTTGTCTTCGTTGTGAGGAGAGGAGTTTTCCGAGAGCGAGAACTCATAAGCCAAGGAGGCAGTGGGAGGCAAATCGAACTTGAAGAGATTCAAGACTCGATAGATGAAGGAACCTCTACCGTTGGCATTCAACCCGAGGAGGAAACTCCGGTTGAACCGATTGACGAATCCTTACCTCTTAGACGTTCCGATAGAGTTAGAGTTCATCCCCAGTTTTATGGCTTTCATATTACTACTGAAGGGGACACGTATATTAGTGATGGTACACAAGTAAATCTTGATGAACCTAATAGCTATAAGGAAGCCATGGCAGGCCCGGAGTCTGTAAGTGGAAAGAGGAAATGGATAGCAAGATCCAATCCATTTATGATAACCAAGTTTGGAATTTGGTTGATTACGTGCCCGGACGTAAGACCGTTGGGTGCAAATGGATCTTCAAGAAGAAGACCGATGTGGATGGGAACGTACACACATATAAAGCGCGATTGGTCGCGAAGGGCTTTACTCAAACTCCCGGAGTTGACTATGATGAGACCTTCTCACCAGTTGCGAAGATTAAATCTATTAGAGTGATGCTAGCAATTGCCGCATTTCATGATTATGAGATTTGGCAAATGGATGTCAAGACCGCTTTCCTTAACGGAAAGTTGGCTGAGGATGTTTACATGGCTCAACCAGAGGGGTTTGTGGATCCGAAGCATCCGAATAGAGTGTGTAAGCTTGAGAAGTCCATTTATGGACTTAATCAAGCGTCTCGCAGATGGAATCTTTGCTTCGATGAGAAAGTCAAAGAGTTTGGATTTGTACGAAGCGAAGACGAGTCTTGCGTATATGTCAAAGCCAGTGGGAGTATAGTAAGCTTTCTCGTTCTATATGTCGATGACATATTACTCATAGGAAACGACATCCCGACTCTGCAGGAGGTTAAGTCCTGGCTCGGGAAGTGCTTCGCTATGAAGGACCTCGGAGAGGCTTCTTACATTTTGGGAATAAGGATAGTAAGAGAAAGAAGTAAGAGACTAATTGGACTTAGTCAGAATACTTACTTAGAGAAGGTACTAAAACGTTTTAGTATGGAAAACTCAAAGAAGGGAGAACTACCGATACAAAGTAATGCCAAATTGAGTAAGACTCAAAGTCCGAGTACCGAAGCTGAGATAGCAGAAATGAGCCGAGTACCATATGCTTCCGCAGTTGGCTCAATCATGTACGCTATGACTTGTACTCACCCTGATGTAGCCTTCGCCTTGAGCATGGTTAGCAGATATCAAGGGAATCCTGGCAAAGAACATTGGATTGCGGTGAAAAACATCCTTAAGTACCTTCGGAGGACGAAGGAATGGTTCTTAGTCCTCGGAGGGAGTGATGACTTGAAGGTGCGAGGGTATAGTGACGCCAGCTTTCAGACCGACAGGGACAACTACCGTTCGCAGTCGGGCTGGGACTTTACCCTAAATGGAGGAGCAGTGACATGGAAGAGTTCCAAGCAGGAGACCGTAGCTGATTCAATGTGCAAATCAGAGTACATTGCAGCAAGCGAAGCGTCGAAGGAGGCAATATGGCTAAAGAACTTCATCGGTGATCTTGGAGTTGTACCTGCCATAAAGGAGCCAATGGAGATTTTCTGTGATAACGAAGGCGCGGTTGCCTTGACCAAGGAACCGAGGAATCATGGTAGATCAAGACATATCGACAGAAAGTATCACTTCATTAGACATCGTGTAGAAGAAGGACAACTCGTAGTGAAGAGGATATCATCAGAAGATAACCCAGCAGATCCGCTTACGAAGGGACTGAGTAGGGTTAAGCACTTGCAGCATGCTAGGAGTATTGGGCTGAAGGATGATATTAGCATAGATTAGATAGTATTAGAAATGTGTAATAGATAAATGTAATTGACATTTGATGATTAAATAAAGGAGTTTTATTTATGAGTAATGTTACTATCTTATGTTAATTGTTTAGCTATTGTTTCACTTTGCATGTTTTGACTTCCAGAATAATTGAGTTTATTAGGAATAATCGAATTGTTCAAATGGTCCACAATCGTTCATATGTTGGGAGTAGATATGAATGAAGATTGTCATGAATTGGTGTGTAGAATGTCTAAATGGTGTTAGACATAGCAAAGGATTGCTGCAACGTTCATGAGTGCTTATGAACTAGTTTTGAGCATTGGAATAAACCCGCGCTTGCTGGAATCACCTTATGGAATACGATATAAAAGGTGATCGCAAGACGATAATATCATATAGTCTTAAAACCTAGATATATGGTTTATTATTTGTTAATTGATTGTACATTGATAATACGAAAACGCATCAGTAACTTGGTGTTATAAAACGAATTGTTGTGTATAGTTGGTTAATGAATAAGTAAATGCATATAAGTAGAAGTTTATCTGTAACTTTTATCTAAGAAGGTAAAAGTGATATCTCGGCCGCTCGATGATTTGATTTGACTTATGTGCCGGGCCCGGTCAGAACTGAATTGATGTGTTCGATTGAGTTCTATGTCAAATAAATCAGAGATCGAGAAACCTAAATGCTTGACTAACCATTCCATAGGATTGTCAGCATGATATCTAACAGAGGACTGTACGTTCCCTTATCTAAAGGACAAGATTGATTAGATCAGAGTTGACAGCGTCTTTGAGAGCTACGATTGCAAACTGAATTGTACTTGTGCATACAGTTACTAGACTTATCCAAGTAAGAGACTGTTGGAATAGTGTCTAAGGCTGCAACTATATTAGACAAGTGTTTGACCCGGTTGTGCATGGTCCTTTTGGGTTGCCTTCACCATAGCAACTTGATAGGATGATTATTAAGAGAGAGTAAATATTATTAATATGTTATGAGAATAATATAATGAATAATATATTTGTTATTTGATTAATATAAGTCATAGAATTAATTAGAATTAATTTGGTGACTTAAAGAGATTAATTAAATAAAGGGGTATAAACTGTCAATTGTTTGATAGTTAAACTTTAGATTGTAAATCCATTGGGATATGCTTTGGAAGAATTCTATGAGATATAGGATAGCTAAAATCGTCCAAAGGCTTATCTATGGAATGGATTTGGATAGCCTTAAGAGAAGATTATCCAATTAGGGTTTAGGTTGTAACCCTTAAGGAGTCTACAAGTATAAATAGACCCCATGGCATAGGGAATTCGACACATCTCATAAAGTAAGAGAACCCTGGCCGAATTCCTCCCCTCTCCTCTCTCCTAAATCATTCTTCTTGCTATTGGTGTTTGTAAGCCATTAGAGGAGTGACATTTGTGACTCTAGAAGCTGCAAGACCTCAAGATCAACAAGGAACTCAAAGGTATGATTCTAGATCTGTTTCAATGTTGTTATTTAACCTAATTAGTCATTAGAAGACTTGGATTCAAAGCATGTTTATTAGAAAGCCTAGATCCAAGCATTAGGGTTTTGCATGCGCACATAGGAAAGTTCTTATGGCTAAAACCCATCAATTACAAAGTCCTCTATCGGAGATTGTTACAAGACAATTCCATAGACGTGATGTCTCTCACTCAAAGTACATTCTTTGAACATCCTTTTGCATAGAAGTTTCTAATCTAATCATAGATTTCTCAATATTCAATTCCCAATATGGACACACTTCCATATGTTCCATATGACAACTCATTCTTAATAGAATCTTATCTATTCGTAATGATGTCTATATGGTCCATCCAATATGGAAACATTTCCATATTTTCCAATACTATACTTCCAACTATTCACAAGCGACCAATCCTCGTCGAACTTTGGATTGTCCTTTGATAGTTGTTTAATTGTTTTTAGTCAAAACCAATTCTAGTCCCTTTTCCCTCTAAATGCGCTCGACATTTGGAAAATTTTAGAATGGTCAAACATTAAGCATTTGCAATCGATCCTATACCCGAAGCGTATGGGACACGACGCATAATGTTTTATTTGCTATGTTCTCAAAATTCGAATTGTGAAAAGGGATGCCGTAATCATAATCGAAATTTTAAGAACACACTATGTACATTTGACTAAATTTATTAACATTTCTCAACCTAATCCTTTAGATTTGAAATGAAGCATAATATTCTCTCCCTTAATTATAGCAAAACAACCTTTCAACTCTTACAACTTTGCAAAGTATGACTCTTGTTTTCTATAATTAATATTGCTAACCTTGCAATACTTTCCTTAATAATCATACAATCATAACATTTATGCTCCCACTATCATGATGATTATTATAAAACATAACACTTATGCTCCCACTAGCTTCGACATGTATTCATAAACATCTTAACTTTCAGAAAACAATACTTATTGAATTTCTTAAGTTCATGTTTTTAATACTTAGTGCTTTGATAATCTTTTATCAAGGTTTCTTGAACTTATACACATTTGCCTTCGATAGTTCATATGTGTGTCTAAACAATTAAGACTAATTGCCAAACTTCACAATTCAAATTATGGAAAGGGATGTCGTAACCATGATTGAATTTGAGAATGAAATTTTACAATCACTATCTTCTTAAAATCTCTCTTAGTGAAAGTATTTCTTCACAATCATTTTCATGAAGGAGGAAATCTTATGACACTTAGATTTGAGCGGTGTATGTGTTCCTATCCATGTGAATTTGTTAAAACTAAAGTTTACGACAAATTCAAACTCATATGGACCGAACTTTCTTAATCTTGATTTCTTGCCTTATGGTAGCACAGCTGCCCACCATGTCTTCCAAGTAGTTAAGCAGCTCACCTTTTCTTATTAATGTAGCTTTCATTGATTAAGGTGCTTTGCCTTTTATGCGTTCAAAATGAGAACTCATAGAACTCTCATGCATAATTAACTCGATTGGATTCGCACAGAATTAAAATAATGTCATCATGATAGGTTGTAAACCTTAACTCGTGTGCTAGTGATGATCAATAAGGTTTATTTGATTTGTTCTTGAGACCTTTCAAGACCATTAAGACTCCCACTGACTCCTTGACATATAAGGTTCTCTTGTCAATACATTTCTTGACAAACAAATATTCAAGAGTTAGTGTAGCTTTTATCAAAACTCTTCATAAATTGGTCCTAGTTGGTCTTTGTCTTATCCAAGACATCACAACTTTCCACATTTGATGAATGTTACAAACCTTTTTAATACTTTTCACTCATTATCACAATCTTAACTTTAAGACTTGTTATTGGAACGATGTATGATTGACTTCTTGATTTAACCATTTCTTCAATTCTTGATTCCTCTTCTTAAACATACAATTGTACTAAGACTCACTTAGAGGATCAATTGAGATATGGTTCTTAATCATTAAGACCTATCATAAAGCATAAAAGCTACTCTCCCTTCTTCTTAGAATGGAGAAACTTTTATCTTTCTGCCTACATGATTCTTCTTATTCGTTTTGCTATTGATTTAAATCTTTTCAATCAATTCATAATTACACTTAATCTTGTAAGTATAATCATATTTACTAAACCTTTAGTAAATCATGACGAATATCATTGTTACTCTTATGGTGGACTTTGATCAACACGCAACTTTGTGTACTCGATCTCCTAGTCCTTCACTTGACTCTTTGTCAACGAATTAGTCTAATTTCCAAATACTAAATTTCTCATTCATCGTGCATCCATGTTGCATGATTCCAAGT
Organism: Lactuca serriola; assembly: GCF_051521515.1. Taxonomy (NCBI): domain Eukaryota; kingdom Viridiplantae; phylum Streptophyta; class Magnoliopsida; order Asterales; family Asteraceae; genus Lactuca; species Lactuca serriola. The sequence continues at coordinate 23,448,538 of NC_136413.1, read as the reverse complement.
TTCTGTCCAATTGAAACTTGGGCGATGAGAAACTCTCCCTATTCGGTAAATTCTCGACTTTCCATGAATAACATAATAAGAATCAAATCCATTTGTTGTAGAAAAGTGCAAACACCAATTTTCATAACGATTTCATTGCAAGGAAATAAACAACCAAATAAATAAGTCAAACGAAAATTTATTTTATTTATAAAGCAGTGGAAAACATTTGTCCTTGCAAAATCCATTGAAAACTATGTATTTCAAAAAGAAAATTTCTAACAACTCTATCATAACTATCTAAGCTCAAAATCTAATCTTCAAGTCCATGAGATCAAGATCCATTCCTTGTGATTAGATTCATCTTGCTCTTTCACCAAGCTTCCTTTCTTTTCATCGATCCTGCAAAACATTCAAATGCAATCTTATCACATTATGTATTAAGAATCAATGAATAGTGATATGGACATATTTAGTTATAAAATTCATGCATTATCTTAATACTTTATGTTGTTTTTGTCTCATTTAATGAACAAAAGGTGCTTAATTAGTTTATAATTTCATTTTTCAGCAACAATTACATGCTCGGGTGGAAAATGAAGCGGAACTAGCGATTGGAAGCTTGGATCTTGGATTTTGAAGAAAGAAGGATGTTGTTGGACAGCTTGACCCCTCATCAGTGTTTTGGCCGTATCTCGTGAACCGTAACTCCGATTGATGAGATTCAAAATGTTCTGAAAAGTAGACACAATTTCGGACGACTTTCATGTTTTGAGAAAATGCTGATTCGAAACATACTAGGCGAGTAGGGTCGATTACTCGCCGAGTTGGTCAGAACTTTCGCGATTCTGGACGCGCTGACTTGCCGTACACGGGTTTTAAGTGATGTACTCGGCGAGTAGGTCACTGGACTCGCCGAGTAGCCTCTGTTTTGTGAAAATCTATATAAAGGGACTTTCAGATCGATATCATAGGATGGAGAGAAACCCTAGGAGGCTGAGAAACGATTGGAAGTGCTGCTAGGTCGTGAGGAACTGAAGAATCAACCCTACATTCAATTGTGAAGAGAATCAAGACAATTTTGGTTTATTCTTAGTAACTTTTTGATTTGAATCATGTTTACATACTTTGATTTCGTTTTTGAGTTTATGTTTACTGCAATCATGAGCTAAAAACTTATTCTTCTGTTAGGGTAGACAATTTTGTGAACATGGATTGATTATTTGAGTATGATTAATTTTAATTGGTAATTATGTTTAGTTAAGCTTGTTAAAGAACCTTATGTGTTGACAATAACTATTCTTCTGTTAATAAATCAGTAATTAAGTTATATGAACATCTCTTAGTTATTAATTTCATATGATTTATTGTGACCACATAGTTGTATGTCTAGGAATAACGGACGTGAAACTAGAATTAACTAGAAGATAGGTAAGTTAATGTGTAAGCTTGTTGGATGAACATCGACAAGAGGTTAATTGAAGGGCCAATTTAGTTAACCACTACAAGTCTTACTTAACCCGAATCAATAATCTAGGAAACCCATTAATTTAGATAACTGGCCATTGCTTGAGTTAATTTGTTTTCTAAGAATTAGGAATAGCGAACGTGAACCTAATTATCTTAATCGGTAGCCAATGAAGAATTAATCCGATACATTAAAATCATCCATGGGAACAAATGAGTCGTACCTAAACAGAAGTCCTCTTTACTATTGAATTTAGTTGGTAATTAATTGTTTTAGTTGCTAGTTAGTTAATTTGTGTGTTGGTTATTCTAATTAAGTTCCTAGTCTTGTAAAACTAGAGAAAACCCCCTTTTTGTTATTTGTTTTATTTAGATAATATTAGCATTTATTTTAATTGTTTACCGTTCCCTGTGTTCGATACCCTACTTGCTTGAACTATATTACTAATCGATAGGTACACTGCCTTTCGTGTGTTTATTTTTTGTCTGAGTTAGTAGGATTAAAACTAGTTGGTTTTACACACATCAATTAGGAACTTAATTGAGTTAGATAGTGGATTTTACCTGAAGCGCAGCCATACTCTTTGACTCTCCCATCTTTTGGACTCTTCAGGCTCTTTTGGCAAACTTGTATCCAACGCCCTTTCTTTTGGCAGCAAACGCAGGTCGGTTCTCCTAGAACGTCCTCGGAAGTGTGGTTGGTTGACTCTCCCAACAAATACGCTCCATTGCTTTGCCAAATCATTTCTGATTCAGCAGCAATGAGCATGTAAGTTAGGTCAATGAGGTTGTCGTCATGATTCATCATATAATACTTTCTTTTGAACTCATTATATGATTCGGGAAGTGACTACAAAACCCAATTCACAACCAACTCATATGGGAATGACACACCTAACATTATCAACCTATCAATGTGTGATTTCATTCCTAGAACGTGGGCACACATGGGTTTACCATCTTCATGTTTCATTTCCAATAGGGCTTTAGTGATATTGAACCTTTCAATTTTTCGATCTTGTGGGTTAGGGAGAACAATAGGAGGAGGAGGAGGAAGTGAAGCATGATTTCTCGTTCCTCGATTGAATCGTGGAATACCATCTTCATGTGGAATGCTTGTTCCACGGGATTTGGGAAGACCATAGTTGTCGAACTTTGACATCTACAAAACGGGAGAAAAAACAAATTCAAGTTAGTTGATTGATTGAGTCCTTAGTAAATCACCCAAATGAGATACTAAGGCTAGGACCCAACACAATATTCTACAACCTAGAAAAGGGATGCCGTAATCTAGTTGCAGAATATTTGAAGGTAAGTGAATGACGATTCACTAATTTCCACCATGAAAAACGAAAAAGAAATTTATGTTTTAAATCTATGAAAACTCCTAGATCCTTTGAGATTCATTGAACATTTCAATGGCATGTTTAAATCTCGATATGCCCCTCTTGTTTGTGACTGGGATGCCGAGGATCACAAAGCGGGTGTGAATAACCATGCAAGCTTACATGGTGCCCTCACATGTTACAGTCACCTATTCGATGTGCCGGTAAACCACACACGCTCCACCGAACTATGACAAAAATTGAGTCACCCTTTGCTACCTTTGCTTAGACCCATTTAGTGTGTCGGTTAACCACACACGCTCCACTAACGTCTTCGCAAGGGCACAAAGTGTAATTTCATGGAATTGCATCAATTCACTTTTGCCTAAGTAACTAAGATTGGGAATTTTATGAAAACATTTAGTTACTTTAGTAATTCATTATACTTATAATGGAAGGTTTCGTCCTATCCTACCCGTTCGGCTAACGACCCTCCACTAGTCAAGAGTGCGGTGGGTAAGAGTGGATACCCATTCAATCGCCATTTTATAGGCAATTTCCTTAAACACCCCTTATAGACTAGCTTCGTGAATGAGGCCTACTAACGGTAAGACTGACTTTTACTCATACATATATATATAATGTTAGACCTTTAATGTTATATATAGTATAGGGTGTATTTTATACTTTTAAAATACTAGGTGGTCTAATTTAACAATTATACTTTTAATTCAATTAAATTGTAAACCTAAGCTTTTATGGATTTACTAAACCTCTTTTAATTATACACCTTAATTAATTAATAAAACCATAAGGGTGTGATGTGAACTTTTTCAAAACAATACTAGAGTTTTAGAATTTAACATTCCTAATTAAACTTTTAATCAACTTTTAAATTCCAAAACTTGAGGGCAAGTTTTGAAACATTTCAACACATTAGGGTTTAGAATTTAAATATGCATCAAAATTAAACTATTTAATCAAAATTTAAATTCCAAAACTTGAGGGCAAGTTTTGAAACCTTTTTTCAAAACATTAGGGTTTCAACTATTTAAATTTCAAAACAGCAAAACTTTTGGGGTTCAAATTTAAACTATAAAACCTAAAGGGCCAAATATGAAACTTTTCACAACAACAAGGATCAAATAACAAATAATTCAAATTAACATTTAATCACATAATTATCCATATTTGATGATTTCTTGCAAAATAATTTATCAATTTACTTAAAATAATTAATCAATTATCTTATAAGGAAACAATTATCTTATTAATTGATAAATATCTTCAATTAGATTAAAAATATAGTCAAATATATCATATAATCGGATTAATATTAATCTAACTAGATTAGGTAATTATCCCAATGCAAAAACAGCAAGAAATCCCGAGATAAGCACTATCTGACGCACCGACTCGCCGAGTCACCCTCTGGAACTCGCCGAGTAGGGCTGACTCGCCGAGTCAAGTTGAACAGTGAGGCCAAAACACGATTTTCAGTTACATCAAGCATCAATACAATAGAAACCAATCATGGCTCTGATACCACTGATGGGTTTTGGTCATAAGACATCCTATGTGCTCATACAAACCCTAAAACTCGGATCTAGGTTTCTCTATTGTACATGCTTTGAATCCAAGACTATAAACCCTAATTCTAGCATATGGAAGTCAGAATTCATATGTAAATAGGTTTAAGAACATACCTTGATTGTTATATAGCAATAACAATCCAATTCCTCCTTGAATTGACCTTGGAAAGCTGAGAGTCACAAGTGTCACTCCTCTAATGGCTTACAAACACCATAAGCAAGTGGAGAAGGTACAAAGAGAGAGGAGAGAGGTTAGAATTCGTCTCTAAGACTTCTTGGGAAGGGATACACGAATTCATGACCCTAGGGGTGTTTATATAGGTGTAGAGATAGGGTTTCAGTCATTATCCTTATCTAGTTGCTTATCCACCAAGCAACCAATAAGATAATCCTTGAATCCTTATCATACTTGAATTCTAAGGCTCTTTATCCTTAAATTCGTTCACCATATATACAAGATAATCCTTACCTTATTTTGTAACTATCACATAATTACAATTCAGCCCCTTTAGTTTAATTAATTACACTTGATCACAAAATTAATTCTTAATTAATTATTGACCAATATTAATTAAACAAATATGATTTCTCCTTTAATATATTATTCTTATAACATATTAATAAATCATAATACCCTCTCTCTCTCTTTATTTATTTCTCCAATCAAGTTGCTTTGGTGAAGGCAACCCAAAAGGACCATGCACCATCGGGTCAAGTACATACCAAAATAGTTATGGACTTAGACACTAAGGAATCGGCACGAAGTCCATCGTCACCAAGACTTATAGATTATAACTGGTGAACACATAGTCCAAAACATCTTGGTAAACACTTTGTTCAAAAGTAACTAGTGAACACACTTAGTTCAAAATACCTAGTGAACATACTCAATTCAAAAATACCTAGTGAACACACTCAGTTCAAAAATACCTAATGAGCACCTAGTTCAAAAACACCTACAGGTTACGAGCCTGCTAGCATTCCACTGGACTGTCTAGTATCGTCCATGGTCGTCATCTATACTCCACTAGATGACTGGATCACTGTCAACATTGATGTCTTTCATCGTGTTGTCACACAATAACTATTTCATTTACCCATGTTTTACCCAACACATTTTGTAGATATAAAATACGTATACAGTTTAAATAATTTAAAACATGTATGAAATCATTCATCCAGCATAGACAACAGGTATTCAGATAATATGAACACATAGCACGTAATTTATGTAAAATACTTCATATCTATGTGTAAGATGAAAGGGACCATGCACTCACTTGATAAGGTGGTGACTCAGCACTCGGACAGCGCTTCGATACTCTCAAAACAATTTCCTTCGATAAAACCTAGTATCAATACCACTAGGGTTTAGTCTAACGATAACCGCAACAAATTAATAGTCTGATTATTAGTATTATTATATAAGTGTTAAATAACACTCAATATAACTTTTAATAATAGGCCAAATAATTATTTTAAGGACCTAATAGCTTTACTATAATTATTTGGAAGCTATATTAAAAATTACGTAAGCGTAGTTCACTTACAGCGGATTTTAACGAAAACCGGGCTTTGTTCGAAGCTGCGTTTTCGAAACCGAAAGACCCCTTTTCTCGGGACGTCGGGAGCCTCGGGGCTTCCTTAGGGTGCTAGGGGTTTTATCTAGGGCTTAGGGGGGTTTAGAGGAGCTAGAGAGAGAAAGTAGTGAGAGAAAGAGGTGGATTAGTAGTGAGGAAGTCGGCTGCCCTCGCACCTCTATTTATAGGTGCGTGGCTTCGCACTACGCGGGGCGTCCAGAAGGTTACGCGGGGGGTAACTTCGGATAAGAAGACCAGGTGGCGAAGGCTCGGTGGCGCGACGTGGCTTCTCCTGGACCAAGCATGGCTATGCGAATGCAGTGCGTACGAGACCGGATGCTGGGCGTAGCGAGGGGGCTACGTGTCACGATCCGAGGCGACTTCAGTGATTATCATCGGACGGCTGGGAAAGCGCCACGTCAGCGACTTCATATCAAATCTCGCAAAATTGAGTACAAACTTTAAAAATTCATAACTTTAGCATACCAGCTCCATTTTCAACGTTCTTTATATCCACACGAAGGCAGGAACGTACTCTACAACTTTCGTTTAGACTCCGTCGACTAATTTGGACTCGATTTTAAATTTTATATTATTAACAGGCCGGGACAGGATTGGTCCGTTAAATCCTCATAACTTCTTCATCCGATGTCCGTTTTTGCCCATCTTTTTCTTGTTATGCTACTCTTAACGAGATCTTCGATTCTCGTTTAGGTCGTGTCGGCTAAAAATCACTCGATCTAATATTCGAATTTCGGGTTGTACACCGCTAATCTGAAACTTCGAAAAATCATAATACGAAGTCAGATTTGGGCGTTTTTTTTATTGATGTTCTTAGTTTAACATACTCTACGATTTTTGTTTAAATCGCTAAGGCTAAAACTCGCTCTATCGTAAATTCACTATTTACGCTTCCTGGTGTCGTGCCGGTTCCGTCGCGAAACTTCGACGGGTCATAACTTCTTCGTTATAACTCGGATTTCGGCGTTATTTATATGTACGGAAACCTTGTGACATATACTAAAACTTGGTTCAAATTATTTATTCTAAATAATCTTTTGTCGAAAAGTCATTTTCGGCCCCTATTATCTCAAAATTGACTAGCTCGGATATACGGGCGTTACAATTATCTACCCCTTAGGATGATTACGTCCCAGAATCATCAATGAAACATGGCTCACATGATGACTCCATACGTTATCTCTTCATCCTAAGTAATAATCGTAACTTTGATGTTTCTTCGAACGAGTATCTAAATCTAAGACTTCCTGATTGCAGGTGGTGCCCGATCTTAGACCTGCTCTCTATCTCATGTTAGACTTTCAGTCATGATCTTCATGTCACGATCTCGATCTTTATTGGAGACTTCTTCAAACTTGAGATAAGTTTCTTCCTTTGATTATCATAATAGACTGATGGGTCATGTTCTAATGACCTCTCATCGTATGATGTATTGCTTGGACTCAGGTCTTTTAGAGTCAAATTCTAGAATAGACTATACTTTCCTTCATGTTCTAATCACATCTTAAAAGGTAGCATTTCTAGCAACTGTCGCGATACTTCTACTGATCGCTTTGATTAGTCCTTCCGGCTTAAGTCGGGTGCTACATCGAACTTGGTTCTCTGAACCATGTAACATACTTATTGTAGTTGGACTCAAATCGATATGACCACTAGGGTCGGAATAACAACAATCTTCTTAGTCATTACCAAAACGATGGTAATGACATGCTTGAATAAAACGGAATCAATTATTGGCTTCTTGGTAACCTTGTGACTTTCCATGATCCAAGCATGAGTCCTGTGCTTCCGGTAGTATATGCATCTACTACCTTTCACACCTACTCATACTCGTCCCAAGTATTGTCTCGCAGTCCCCAAGTCACTATGCAAGAAAATCACATAATAGTTTAACACACCAGATAGCAAAACGAAGGCTTTATATTATTTCTTGAAACGATTACATAGATATTCAAGTTCACCCTAGACTATGCCTCTAATAGGCTACATCATATGATACTATGGCTACTGCATAACTTGACCTTCGGTATGACATCTTCATCCTTGATTCTTCGCGTGGTTTTCTGCTTCGTCGAGGATCATGTGAAATGCCCTTGGCCTTGGTGGCGTGTTTGGCCTTGCTGCTTCATTCTTCTTTGGGAAATTCTTTGAAAGATGCCCCCTTCTTTACATTCATAACACAACTCTTGTTGGATGTACACTCATTGGCATAATGCCCAGACTTTACACACTTGAAACATGTCACCTCTTCGCCGCATTTTCCAAAGTGTTTCTTCTTGCATTTATCACACCATTTTGCTTCACCTCCTCCTCCATGCTTTGAGAATTTTCTCTCCTTGTTGGACCTTGAAGATCCTTCAAACTTCCTCTTGTCTCCTTCCTTATCTTTTTCTAGACCCTTTTCTCTTATCTGGGTCTCTACGTTCTTAGCTGCCCTAACAGCTGTTTTCAAGGTAGTTGCGATTTTGACCATTGGGCCAAAGTCTGTGGGCAGTCCGTTATCAAACCTATCGATCTTCGAGAGTTCAGTAGGAACCAAGTAGGGGAATAGCTTCATCCTCTCAGTGAATGCGGTGGCGTACTCATCAACACTCATCTTCCCTTTCTTCAGGTTCTGAAACTCGTTGTTCAGGTCTATCAGATCTATCTCTGAGCAGTACTACATTTTCAAATGTTCCAAGAACTCTTCCCATGACATCCTTAGGGCTTCTCCTCATGGCATCGTATCTACCAATAGCTTCCACCAGCTCAAGACTTCGGTTTTCAGTTGTCTTACAGCGAAGACGGTCTTCTGTTTCTCGCTACAGTCGCAGCTCTCGAACACCATCTCCATCTCGGAGATCCAATCCATAATCTCAACAGGCTTTGGGCTTCCTGAGAGACTTGGTGGTTTTGCACCCAAGAAATTCTTGTACATTTGCCCATCCTTGTCATTCCTCCTCTCCTGGCCATCCCTTCGTTCACCTTGAGTCGCCACTTGACTCACTTGGCGGCTGTAGTTCCCTTCCTCCGATTGCTCGGGAATCAGCTCGGGTTGCTCAATGGGCATAGTAGGTTCGTCCCTATTTAATATCCGCCTCATTTATTCCCTTTGTTCAGCCAACATAGTCTGAATCATGGCTTGTACTCTAGCCATGGTGATTGGATCAGGCGCAACTTATTCTACAACAAGTATTTGCTGAACCACTGGGGGTTGGTTCCTACCTCCATTTGCGTTTACGTTTCCGCTACGGGCCCTTACCATCTTGATCTATACACCGAATAAGGTGAATCTATACCTTTATTTAGGATTGACGTTTAAATCATCCTTATCACTCCGAAACGTTTATATGCTAGCTCTAATATCGTAGTCGTACGTTTAGAATCCTAAACACATAAGGTTTCCAGATCCGGTCGGCAAAAGACAATAGATCCGATCAAACGATAGCATAACAAATCATTTTAGCACGTAAAAGCAATTTATGAATCATTCCTAAAATAAGATAGTGCTTGTGTCGATTCAGGTGTATTACCTAAATCTATTAGACACACTCCTCACAATCATTGCTTAGCATTCTAAGTTTAAGTCTAGAAATAAATCCATATTCCTAGTTCGCTTAAACTAATGCTCAGATACCAACAGTGACATCCCCATTTGCACGGCCAGAAAAGACCGATTTTGTTTATGCTTTGTAAAAATCAGAGTACTTTTTTTCATAAAAATGTTGCGGAATTTGTTCCCAGAAAAATATGATAGATACGTTATCAAAACATTTCCGAAGAAATGTATTTTATTCATTTTAAAACGTTTGGGATGTTATCGTCAATACAGAAACATAAGCATAAACGGAACTTACATTTATTTACACTAGTGATCTACATCTCTTTAATCTCTCAGTGTAATGTGACTTCATATCAACACATGTGATATAAATAAACTGAGTGGGTCAGGTTGGGAAACCTGGTGAGTACATAGGGTTTTCAACCCACAGTAATATAATTATTATGTTTAAACAATCAAACCAATTACCCATCCCCATTATCTTCTTTAGTCTTAAGGATCTACCCTAAGAATCAGTTGTTCCTCGTTTATTTATTCCTAAGGATCATCCTAAGGAATCGGCACGAAGTCCATCGTCACCAAGACTTATAGATTATAACTGGTGAACACATAGTCCAAAACATCTTGGTAAACACTTTGTTCAAAAGTAACTAGTGAACACACTTAGTTCAAAATACCTAGTGAACATACTCAATTCAAAAATACCTAGTGAACACACTCAGTTCAAAAATACCTAATGAGCACCTAGTTCAAAAACACCTACAGGTTACGAGTCTGCTAGCGTTCCACTGGACTGTCTAGTATCGTCCATGGTCGTCATCTATACTCCACTAGATGACTGGATCACTGTCAACATTGATGTCTTTCATCGTGTTGTCACACAATAACTATTTCATTTACCCATGTTTTACCCAACAAATTTTGTAGATATAAAATACGTATACAGTTTAAATAATTTAAAACATGTATGAAATCATTCATCCAGCATAGACAACAGGTATTCAGATAATATGAACACATAGCACGTAATTTATGTAAAATACTTCATATCTATGTGTAAGATGAAAGGGACCATGCACTCACTTGATAAGGTGGTGACTCAGCACTCGGACAGCGCTTCGATACTCTCAAAACAATTTCCTTCGATAAAACCTAGTATCAATACCACTAGGGTTTAGTCTAACGATAACCGCAACAAATTAATAGTCTGATTATTAGTATTATTATATAAGTGTTAAATAACACTCAATATAACTTTTAATAATAGGCCAAATAATTATTTTAAGGACCTAATAGCTTTACTATAATTATTTGGAAGCTATATTAAAAATTACGTAAGCGTAGTTCACTTACAGCGGATTTTAACGAAAACCGGGCTTTGTTCGAAGCTGCGTTTTCGAAACCGAAAGACCCCTTTTCTCGGGACGTCGGGAGCCTCGGGGCTTCCTTAGGGTGCTAGGGGTTTTATCTAGGGCTTAGGGGGGTTTAGAGGAGCTAGAGAGAGAAAGTAGTGAGAGAAAGAGGTGGATTTGGAGTGAGGAAGTCGGGTGCCCTCGCACCTCTCTTTATAGGTGCGAGGCTTCACAGTACGTGGGGCGTCCGTAAGGTTACGCGGGGCGTAACTTCGGATAAGAAGATCAGGTGGCGAAGGCTCGGTGGTGCGACGTAGCTTCTCCTGGACCGAGCATGGCTAAGAAAACGCGGCGCGTACGAGACCAGACGCTGGGCGTAGTGAGGGGGCTACGTGTCCCGATCCGAGGCGACTTCAGCGATTATCATCGGACGGCTGGGAAAGCGCCACGTCAGCGACTTCATATCAGATCTCGCAAAATCAAGTACAAACTTTAAAAATTCGTAACTTTTCCATACGAGCTCCGTTTTTGACGTTCTTTTATCCACGCGAAGGCGGGAACGTACTCTACAACTTTCGTTTAGACTCCGCCGGCTAATTTTGATTCGATTTTAAATTTTATATTATTAACAGGCCGGGACAGGATTGGTCCGTTAAATCCTCATAAGTTCTTCATCCAACGTCCGTTTTCGCCCATCTTTTTCTCGTTACACTACTCTTAACGAGATCTTCGATTCTCGTTTAGGTCATGTCGGCTAAAAATCACTCGATCTAATATTCGAATTTCGGGTTGTGCACCGTTAAATCAAAACTTCGAAAAATCATAACTTCTTCATACGAAGTCAGATTTGGGCATTCTTTTTATCGATGTTCTTAGTTTAACATACTCTACGATTTTCGTTTATATCACTAAGGCTAAAACTCACTCTATCGTAAATTCACTATTTACGCTTCCCGGTGTCGTGCCTGTTCCGTCGCGAAACTTCGACAGGTCGTAACTTCTTCGTTATAACTCGGACTTCAGCATTCTTTATATGTACGGAAACCTTGTGACATATAATACAACTTGGTTCAAATTATTTATTCTAAATAATCGTTTGTCGAAAAGTCGTTTTCGACCCCTATTATCTCTAAATTGACTAGCCCGGTTCTACGGGCGTTACAGTATTTCACCCACACGGCGTACATGGACCATTACCCATACCAAATCAAGACTGTCTGTCATGAACTGTCACATCATCATTCTCCAAGGAACTATTAGACTACGAGATCCCAAACACAGCCAAACTCCCCAATCTAAAAACCTACAACAGAACCACAGATCCAGACAGCCACATCGACACCTACGAATGGACAATGACCTCACTCAAACTAGATGAGCAATTTTTGTGCACCTACTTCCTAACAACCCTTGATGGAAATGCAGGCACGTGCTTCAGGACACTCCGACCAGTCAGCATATACGTCTTTAGCTAACTAAAGTACATGTTTCTCACAAATTTCATGCAGTTACGAAAATATAAGGGCGACTACCACTCGATCATTGGCTGCAAGCAGAAGGAAGGAGAGACGGTGACGGAATATTTCACAAGGTTCACAAATGCCATGCTAGACGTGTTGGGTTATGACCATTCTAACACTCCTAAGTGTACATGCAACCTTAAATACCTTGGATATATGTTTTCTCTATTATACATGCAAATAAGAACATCCAAGGCTTTAATCCTAACTAGCATTTTATGAAGTTCTTATACTACGAAGTACTAGTTAGATGACATACCTTTTGATGTAGCTTGATGTCTTCAAGATTTAAGAGCTTAGCCCCAATAGTGTGGAAGCCTCAAGTGGAATCACAAATCACCAAAACACCTTGGAAGACTTTAGAGAATATGGATACTTGGTTCTCTCTAGTGAAATTGGCTAGCCCTTCTTAGTGTACCACACTAGTGCCAATTTCACCAACCAAGGACATTTTTATATAGTGTGGAGGATTAGGGTTAAACCCTAATACCCATGACCTTTCATTTCCTAGGATCCATGGGTTAAACACTCCATGGACTATCCATGAAAGCTTAGTGATGTGTGTAAAACCAACTAGTTTTAATCCTACTAACTTAGACACAAAATAAACACACGAAAGGCAGTGTACCTATCGATTAGTAATATAGTTCAAGAAAGTAGGGTATCGAACACAGGGAACGGTAAACAATTAAAATAAATGCTAATATTATCTAAATAAAACAAATAACAAAAAGGGGTTTTCTCTAGTTTTACAAGACTAGAAACTTAATTAGAATAACCAACACACAAATTAACTAACTAGCAACTAAAACAATTAATTACCAACTAAATTCAATAGTAAAGAGGACTTCTATTTAGGTACGACTCATTTGTTCCCATGGATGATTTTAATGTATCGGATTAATTCTTCATTGGCTACCGATTAAGATAATTAGTTTCACGTTCGCTATTCCTAATTCTTAGAAAACAAATTAACTCAAGCAATGGCCAGTTGTCTAAATTAACGGGTTTCCTAGATTATTGATTCGGGTTAAGTAAGACTTGTAATGGTTAATTAAATTGACCCTTCAATTAACCTATTGCTGATGTTCATCAAACAATCTCACACATTAACTTTACCTATCTTTTAGTTAAATCTAGTTTCACATTCGTTATTCCTAGACATACAGCTATGTGGTCACAATAAATCATATGAAATTAATAACTAAGAGATGTTCATACAACTTAATTACTAATTTATTAACAGAAGAATAGTTATTGTCAACACATAAGGTTCTTTAACAAGCTTAACTAAACATAATTACCAATTAAAATTAATCCTACTCAAATAATCTATCCATGTTCACAAAATTGTCTACCCTAACAGAAGAATAAGTTTTTAGCTCATGATTGCAGTAAACATAAACTCAAAAACGAAATCAAAGTATGTAAACATGATTCAAATTAAAAAAGTTACTAAGAATAAACCAAAATTGTCTTGATTCTCTTCACAATTGAATGTAGGGTTGATTCTTCAGTTCCTCACGACCTAGCAGCACTTCTAATCGTTTCTCAGCCTCCTAGGGTTTCTCTCCATGCTAGGGTATCGATCTGAAAGTCCCTTTATATAGATTTTCACAAAACAGAGGCTACTCGGCGAGTCCAGTGACCTACTCGCCGAGTACATCACTTAAAACCTGTGTACGGCAAGTCAGCGCGTCCAGAATCGCGAAAGTTCGATACAACTCGCCGAGTAATCGACCCTACTCGCCGAGTACGTTTCGAATCAGCATTTTCTCAAAACACAAAAGTCGTCCAAAATTGTGTGTACTTTTCAGAACATTTTGAATCTCGTCAATCGGAGTTACGGTTTATGAGATATGGCCAAAACACTGACGAGGGGTCAAGCTGTCCAGCAACGTCCTTCTTTCTTCAAAATCCAAGATCCAAGCGTCCAATCGCCAATTCCGCTTCATTTTCCACCCGAGCATGTCTTTGTTACTGAAAATGAAATATTTAAGCTAATTAAGCACCTTTGGTTCATTAAATGAGACAAAAACAACATAAGGTATTAAGATAATACATGAATTATATGACTAAATATGCTCATATCAAAATACCCCACACTTGACTTTTGCTTGCCCCCAAGAAAAACGGAATGTTAGTAGACTAATATTACATAAGACAATCCCAATCAAACCCAGCCATTATGCCAAGACCGCAACGCATGCATTTGTATCTAAATTTTTTCCTAAGGAACCCCCATACTCTAAATACTCACAATCCTCATAAACATTCGCCCACTTTTTCCGAACAATGCTCATTTTATGCATCCCTCCGAATCCATCCGCAAAAAACCTCCTAACCTCAAGGTATTTTTGGTTGAGCAACCCAAGCGTACATAATCTAGACAATTACAATTTCTGATACCACTATGGAGCTCTTTGGAATTCTTCTCTTCTTTGACATTTCATCTTTGTTCTCTTTGAATTCACCACCTTGTTGGTTGATTTTTTGGTATATTCAACTTTTTTTTTCAGAACTTTGATCTTTTAACTTCATACTTTAACTTTGATGCTCCAAAAATTCTTCAAACTTTTCTTGTAATTCTTTTTTTTTACATGTACTCACTTTTTTTTCACTCAAAACCTACATGCTTAAGCAGGGGCGCTCAACTTCAGCCTTTATTGGTTAGTGATAATAATTTTCCTGGATACATTTCTGGTACACGATGCTAAACATATTGCATCCTTCAAACTAAGCAGGGTCGTGTTTTTGTCCCATGATTTCACTAGAATAAGGAAGCCACAAATGCACTATAACGTATCTAGGCTCAACTAAACATTTGGGTCTTCATAGAATCATCAAACACAATACTAGCGTGAACCCTAATTGCTTTTACCAAAATTTTCTAATTTAGCCCACAATTTTAATGCAAAATTTTCAAATTTTTCAAAATTTAACTAAAATTTTAACTAATGTAACCAACCCCCTACCCCACACTTAATTTATGCAATGTCCCCATTGCATATTACGCATGATAAAGAACAATAAAATAAAGAGGGAATTGGAACAAACTCCCCTGGGATAGTAGTTGCGAGGTTGATCTTCTTCATTTAAAGCTCCATCCTCAGCTGACTTTAGACATGGGAACAACTCATCCATGCCTTCGGTGTCATTCGTCTCGTGTGGTTGACAGCTCCAAAATATCGAGCAAAAAGCTTCTTGGAAATGCTCAGAAATTGATCTTCAAAGAATACAACCAATGCCCATATCGAATGTCATCAAATCTTCAGCTCAAAAGTAAGAAGAATGAGCGACTCATCGAGTAAGTATGTAGACTCGCCGAGTTGAAGCGTAAATGGCAGAAGAATCGTGAATTTTCACATGGACTCGACGAGTCCATAAGATGCACTCGACGAGTAGACCGATGTGTGACAAAAATTTTATTCTGCCCAAGTCCGTTTCTGATGTATGGGGGTTATATAAACGAATAATTTCCCTCGTTTTTCTTCAGGGAATAAACACTCTATAACCCTTCTATCAATTGGACTCATAGCTTGACTCAAAACTTCGTTTCCTCTCTCGCCTAGACTCGATTTCTCGCTTCGTCAGCCTTGACTCTAGACCCTCACATGCAATCCTAAGCTTCAAACTGAAAAGATCAAAAACAAAAACCAATTAATAACAAAAAACATTAAAAAAAATCCTAAATTATCCTTAAACACTAGAAGTTTAGAAAAAAAAGAAAAGAAAACTCTAATGACGGGTTGCCTCCCGCAAGCGCTTCTTTTTGTGCGAGTCTTGAGCTGGACTCCCAACTTAATAAACTTCCAATAAAATCAATGTCATTCCATCCATTGCATTAAATATTTTCTTTTGACCAATGTGTAAAATTTGACTCGTTTCTTCTAAAATTGGCCAAACAAGCTCGAATTCATGAAACCCAACAATCTTGACAAGGGTTGCAACCGGTTGGATACTAATCAAAAACGGATCGTGCCTCAGAACTTTCTCCAAAGTTGGAGTCGTCACCCCATGCTTCGAAACACAAACTAAAAATACAGGGGGCCATGTCGTGGTAATGGTCAAACTACAGCTTGGTTCCTGCAATTCAGCTTGTTCTTGTTCTTCGTCTGACCTCTCTGCCAGCAATCTTTCCAGCTCCTTCAAATCTCTTTCTGGATTAAATTCTTCATCTTGTAAATCTAGCTCTTGTGACTCAAATTTTTCTTGATCGTTAGACAAGAAGTTATCTAACCATCTATCAAATTTCTTCAAATCTTCATCCGAGTCATAATCCTCATCTTCCTGCACTACTTCCTCAAGAAAAGCATCAAAAGCATCGAGATTTGGAAAATACATAACAAATAAAAATAAAGATAAAAATTAAACTAAATAAAAAAAATAATCAATAAAATAAAACCGATAACAATTAGCAAATAAAATTAACTATTTGAACCGTTCCCCGGCAACGGCGCCAAAAACTTGATGTGTGTAAAACCAACTAGTTTTAATCCTACTAACTTAGACACAAAACAAACACACGAAAGACAGTGTACCTATCGATTAGTAATATAGTTCAAGAAAGTAGGGTATCGAACACAGGGAACGGTAAACAATTAAAATAAATGCTAATATTATCTAAATAAAACAAATAACAAAAAGGGGTTTTCTCTAGTTTTACAAGACTAGAAACTTAATTAGAATAACCAACACACAAATTAACTAACTAGCAACTAAAACAATTAATTACCAACTAAATTCAATAGTAAAGAGGACTTCTGTTTAGGTACGACTCATTTGTTCCCATGGATGATTTTAATGTATCGGATTAATTCTTCATTGGCTACCGATTAAGATAATTAGTTTCACGTTCGCTATTCCTAATTCTTAGAAAACAAATTAACTCAAGCAATGGCCAGTTGTCTAAATTAACGGGTTTCCTAGATTATTGATTCGGGTTAAGTAAGACTTGTAATGGTTAATTAAATTGACCCTTCAATTAACCTATTGCTGATGTTCATCAAACAATCTCACACATTAACTTTACCTATCTTTTAGTTAATTCTAGTTTCACATTCGTTATTCCTAGACATACAGCTATGTGGTCACAATAAATCATATGAAATTAATAACTAAGAGATGTTCATACAACTTAATTACTAATTTATTAACAGAAGAATAGTTATTGTCAACACATAAGGTTCTTTAACAAGCTTAACTAAACATAATTACCAATTAAAATTAATCCTACTCAAATAATCTATCCATGTTCACAAAATTGTCTACCCTAACAGAAGAATAAGTTTTTAGCTCATGATTGCAGTAAACATAAACTCAAAAACGAAATCAAAGTATGTAAACATGATTCAAATTAAAAAAGTTACTAAGAATAAACCAAAATTGTCTTGATTCTCTTCACAATTGAATGTAGGGTTGATTCTTCAGTTCCTCACGACCTAGCAGCACTTCTAATCGTTTCTCAGCCTCCTAGGGTTTCTCTCCATGCTAGGGTATCGATCTGAAAGTCCCTTTATATAGATTTTCACAAAACAGAGGCTACTCGGCGAGTCCAGTGACCTACTCGCCGAGTACATCACTTAAAACCCGTGTACGGCAAGTCAGCGCGTCCAGAATCGCGAAAGTTCGATACAACTCGCCGAGTAATCGACCCTAATCGCCGAGTACGTTTCGAATCAGCATTTTCTCAAAACACAAAAGTCGTCCAAAATTGTGTGTACTTTTCAGAACATTTTGAATCTCGTCAATCGGAGTTACGGTTTATGAGATATGGCCAAAACACTGACGAGGGGTCAAGCTGTCCAGCAACGTCCTTCTTTCTTCAAAATCCAAGATCCAAGCGTCCAATCGCCAATTCCGCTTCATTTTCCACCCGAGCATGTCTTTGTTACTGAAAATGAAATATTTAAGCTAATTAAGCACCTTTGGTTCATTAAATGAGACAAAAACAACATAAGTTATTAAGATAAAACATGAATTATATGACTAAATATGCTCATATCACTTAGCCCAACCTAAATGAACTTGGCCCATTCCATATATACAAGAGTCCATATTTAATTAGTTCATTTTGATCACTTAATTAATTCTAAATTAATTCTTGATCAATACCAATTAAATAATATGATTCCATATTAATATATTAGAGCTTATAATATATTAATATTAATCATAAACATACTATTCTCAAAAGATTATCCATATAAATTGTGTCGGTGAAGTGCAACCCAAATGGACCATGCCGGGTCGGGTCAAGTACATACCAAATATAGTTATGGACTTAGATATTAATCCAAAAGTCTCCCACTTGGATAAGTCTAAAACTATTCTTGCGTATGACTTCAAACCTAACTGGCAATCGTAGCTCTTAAAGCCGCTGTCGAACTCTGATCTTGTCAACGAACTTGTCCATTAGATAAGGGATCATATATTCCTCCATTCTAGATATCATATGGACTGAGACATGGATTATAATCATTCTCTCTGTCCATTTGTTGTTTCCCGATTTCCGATTTATGACGACTGACTAATTGAACAAATCAAATTAGTCCTTGCCCGGCCGAGCACTTCCAGTTGTCATCATCAAATCATCGAGGGGCCCACAGATATCGCTTTTATCCCGAAGGTAAAAGGAATGGATAAACTTCGACCCATATGGCTTGTTCTACTACTTGTTGAATCATACACAAAGGCACGTTTTATAGCACCGAGTTACCAAATGCGTTTTCATGCAATCAATGTACTATCAACTCATAGTAACAACTCATATCTCTAGGTTTGAAGAATATAAGATATTATCGTCTCATGATCACTCGTGATAAAATCCATGAAGTGATTCCAATGAGCGCGGGTTGAATCCAATACTCAGAACTTATGAGCACTCATGAGTGTTGTAGCCCTTTGTCCAACACCTTAGACCTCTACAAGCCAACCCATGACAGTCTTAATTCATATCTACTTCCAACATATGACCGACTGTGGATAGTTTGAATAACTTAGTCATTCCGGAAGAATAACCTAGTTTATTCGGGAAGTCAAAACATGCAAAGTGAAACACAATAATAATTGAATCCAATATGGTATCAAAACCTTTGAACATAAATAAAACACCTTTTATTTGTCACCATATGATTACACATTATTCATTGTATACTGTTTCAGCTATCAACTTTATTCTTGAATTTAAAACAATAGTTGTACCATGCTCCAAGCATGTACACTATGTTTTCTAAACACTAGTCATGCCACACACCAAGTATGCATATTATGTTTGTCTATGATCTTTACTTAGTGAACTAGATCAAATGAACATAACATCAATGATTCTCTTTTCACACTCCCAAATCCAAATCCTTACTGCAAATGCAAGAATTCCAAATTCATGCCATTTACTAAAATCTGTTAGATTCTAAACTTATATGCATTGATCCTCTTGTAATGATTATGCACAAAGTCATAAAGACTTGACAACAAACATTACAGAGCATTCCAAAGGAGATCAACTCCTTGGAAACATCCTTCTTGCATTAAGTTTCCTTAATCTTACACAGATTGAAAATTCTAACTTTGAAACATTTCCAGATTCCATTTTGACTATCACTTCTGAACAAGAGTTGCCTCCTTACAGATTATGTCAATATGGTCCTTCTAGAATTATCACTATACTTCCAACTGTCCTTGAGCAACCAATCTTTGGTAAACCTTAGATTGTCCGCGACAATTGTTTAATCCTTTTAGTCATATCCAGTTCTAAACCTTTTCCCTTCTTAATGCCCCAGGCATTTGGAAAATTTTAGAAAGGATGAATATAGCACATGTAATCGATCCTATACCCGAAGCATATGGGACACGATTCATGATGTCTCACATAAAGACTAAACCAGTCTTTTGCTATAACATTTCCATTTCTATTTGCCAAGTTCTCATAATTCAGATTATGAAAAGGGATGCCGTAATCATAATCGAATTTTAGAATGCAAATAATGGACCCATATACAGAATTTCCTTATGTTGAGCCATTCCAACATGAAATTCATATATATATATCCTTGACTAAATGATTAAAACCTCACGATCTAAGCTTATAGATTTGAGATGAAGTATAATTTCCTCTCCCTTAATTATAGCAAAACAACTCTTTCCCAATTGAAACTTTTGTTTTCTATAATTAACATTGCTAACTTGCAATACTTATCATAATTATCATGCTCCCACTAACATGATGATTATTAGCATAACACTTATGCTCCCACTAGCTTTGACATGTACTCAAAAATCAGCTGACTTTCTTACTAAAGTTCAGATTTCTGATACTAGATTGTTTTGATAAGACTTTATCAAAATCATACATCTTCCCTTAGATAGCACACTTGTGTGTCTAAAATAGGGATGAGCAAAAGGACCGAACCGGCCCGAACCGTACCGGAACCGGGAACCGGCTTCGGCCACAATCAAGAACCGAACCG
This sequence comes from Lactuca serriola, assembly GCF_051521515.1. Classification (NCBI taxonomy): domain Eukaryota; kingdom Viridiplantae; phylum Streptophyta; class Magnoliopsida; order Asterales; family Asteraceae; genus Lactuca; species Lactuca serriola. The sequence continues at coordinate 23,427,693 of NC_136413.1, read as the reverse complement.
GCCCGGCGGTTCTACCGGTTCCGGTTCCACCGGTTCCCGGTTCCTACCGGTTCTTGTCGTGTCTTCAAATGTTGGAACCGGTCCTTGAAAAATAACATTATACGGTTCCGGTTTTTGCCGGTTCTACCGGTTCCGGTTATATCGGTTCCGGTTCCTACCGGTTCCCGGTTCTAAAAATTCACAAAAATAACGTCCCGGTCCTGGCCCGACCGGTTCTATCGGGTTCCGGTTCCGGTGCCGGTTCCAGTTCCGGTACCGGTTCCGGCCGGTTCCCCGGTCCATATGCTCATCCCTATTCTAAAAAAATTATGAAGAGGGATGTCGTAATCATAATGGTTAGACCTTTTGCCACTTCTCACAAGTCCAGGTTAGTGTGTCGGTTAACCACACACGCTCCACTAATGACTTTGAGAATGCAAATATCACAATTGCTATCTAGCTAAAATCTACTTAGTGAAAGTGTTTCCTCACCATCATTTTCATGAATCGGAGAGAAACCTTATGACACTTAGATTTAATGGTGTATGTGTTCTTATCCATGTAAATTATCAAAACCATAGTCACAAGACAAGGATAATGACAAATCCAAACTCATATGGACTGAACTCAATCTTAATTTCTTGCCACCTGGCAGCTCAAGGGCCTGCCATTGCTTCCAAGTTGTTGTGCAACAAATTGAGAACTCTAAGAACTCATATGCAAAGCCAACTTTAACTGGAATGGGCACAGAATATGTCAACACGATAGGTTATAAACCGCAAGTCGTGTGCTAGTGAAGAACTTCAGGTTCTATTCTTGATTAGTTCTTGAGACTTTTAAGACCTTTAAGACTCCCACTGTCCTCTTGACATATAAGACTCCCTTGTCCAACATCCAAGAGATAGTGCGGATTCTAATTAAGACAAACACTTCACACAATTGGCCTAAGTTGGTCTTTGTTTTATCCAAAACATCACAACTTACCAATTTCAAATGTACAAGAGTAGAAAACTTTTACTCTTACATTTGACAAATGTTTTAAACCTTCTTTAGGACATATCACTCTAGTTACAATCTTGGAGTATGACTCTAAGACTTATATTGGAACGAAGTATGACTCATCTTCTTGATTTAACCATTTCAACAATTCAAGTTCCTCTTCTTAGTCATAAGAATGCACTAAGATTGTCCTTAGAGAACTAATTTTGATATGGTTTCTTAATCATTAAGATTATCACAAAACTGATACTAAAGTACTCTCCCATCTTTTCAGATTTGAGAAACTTTTATCCTTCTGCCTAATTTGATTCTTCTTATTCGCTCTGTCATACATTGGAAGCTTTTTCCAATGTCTCAGAGTTACACTTAAGTTTTTAAGTATAATCATATTTACTGAGCTTTAGTAAACTATGACGAATAGTCTTATCAATCTTATGTGGTGGACTTAATCAGTACACAAGAATGTGTACTTGATCCCTTAGTCCATTACTTGACTCACACATCCATGTGGACAAGTAATTAGTCTTAATTTTTCCAATACTTGAAAGTTCTCATTCATCATGCTATACAACTTGCATGATTCCAAGTTCCGATCCAATTGAAACTTGGGTGATGAGAATCTTTCCTTATTTGGTAAATTTTGACATTACCACAAATGAAAGAATCAATTTCATATTTCCACTCTTGCTATTAATGGAATCATATAAGCAACAATTTTTCCTCAAATGCCATTGTAAGGATATTTTTAAAATAAATAAAATCATCATTTTTTTCCTTTTATTTTAAAAAGTTTGCGGAAAAACTATCCTTACAATCCATATGAAAACTTGTTATCTATTCCTAAGCAATATCTCATACCTCCTAAGAAGTAGCTCAAGAATCCGATCTTCAAACTATGCGATAGAAATCCATCTATGCGATCAGATTCAGCATATTCTTTCTTTAAGTTTCTTCACTTTTCTTTGATTCTTAAAACATCACCATGTGACCCAGTCACATCATGTATCAAGAATCTCATAATAGAAACTTAACAGAGTTAGATAGTGGACTTTACCTGAAGTAGAGTCAAACTTATTGACTTTAATATCCTTAGGTAAATCTGGCAGCTTCGCAACCAATGCCCCTTTCTTTGGTAATATAAACATATGGACCCTTTGATGATGGTACACGGGACTATCACAGACTTAGCTTTTCTCTTTACCATTTGGTCAACCGAGTTGACTATGGACGATCCCTTTCCACTAGGAAGAGAGAGCTTTACTGGATATCCAATGTCATCATTGTCAATGTCCATAAAGTTTTAGGAAGTTGATCTTAACAAATAGATAAGATCATTAAGGGTCTTGTCATAGTCTGTTTCATAGGTGTCCCAAAGGAACTCACTATGTGACTTAGAAAGTGATTGAACCACCAACTTTCTCAAGACTTTGACACCCAACTCTCCCGGCTTGTCAATATGTGACTACATCTCTAAGATGTGACCACACATAGACCTTTACTTGCCAATAGGGCCTGAGTGACCTTAAACTTTTCAAGAACTTGTGGTTGGGGAGAATAATTGGAGAAGGTGAATGAAGTATGATTTCCTAGGGACATCATCTTCATTTAGGAAAGCTTGTTTCAAGAGATTTGGGAAGATCATAAATGTCTAAACTAGACATGTTTTTGGGAGACATTCAAGATAGTTGATCTTAAGTCCTTAATATGACACCCAATATGAAATATTAAGGCTAGGACCCAACAAACTATTTTATAACTTAGAAGAGGTATGCCGTAATCCAAGCTATAAAATATTTGAAGGTAGGTGAATGACGATTCACCAATTTCCACCAAGATAAAAGAAATATATTATTAGGTTTTAATTGGTTTTGAAACTCCTAGATCTTTGAGATTCATTGAACTGTTCAAAGGCATGTTTAAATCTCGAGTGTGCCCTTCAGGTTTTGTGACTGGGATGCCGAGGATCACAAAACAAGGTGTGAAGTAACCATGCAAATTACTTGGTACCCTTTAGTGTTTACCCCTTAATCGATGTGCCGGTTAACCACATACGCTCCATCAATATTATGATAAACATTAAGTTACCCTTTGCCTACCTTGTTAAATACGAGTTAGTGTGCCGGTTAACCACACACGCTCCACTAACCGACTCAAACAAAGTGCAAAGTGTAGTTTCATGGATTAGCACCTTATTCACTTTTTCCTAAGTAACTAAGATTGGGTATTATTAAGAGTTTAGTTACTTAGTATTTATCATTAATACTTTTAATGAAGGGAGAATTATAGTCTTGTCAAACCCGTTCGGAAAACGACCCTCCACCAGTCAAGCAAGCAGTGGGTGAGAGTGGACCCCCATTAAGTTGTCATTTTATAGGCAACAACCTTATACCCACCTTATAGACTGGCTTCGTGAATGAGGCGTACTAGCGGTATGACTGACTTTACTCTTATACATATATATATTATTATTAACTTATAATATTATAAAGTATAAGGGTTGAATTTTAACTTTTAAAATTCTAAGGGCTAACTTGGAATTAAAGTATTCATAAGAGAAAACTTTACAAATTCCAAAACTTGAGGGCAAGTTTTGAAACTATTCAAAACTAATTAATTCCATAACTTATGTGTTTAAAGTAGTTTTAATCCAAAAACTCTTCAAGTTCCATAACTTGAGGACAAGTTATGGAAGACTTTAAACTAATAAAAGAATTAACTTTTCATTATTTTATAACTTATGGAATTAATTAAGGTTACACTTTATTTATTTATTTATTAATGAAGTGACTCTTAAACCTCCATAACATAAGGATAAGACTCTTCATCTTTTGTAACCATTGCCAACTTTTATGAGTTTTATGAAACTTAAATGTGACTTTTCATATAACTTGAGGACAAGTTACAAAAACATATTTTAGAATCAACTCTTAGATTAATTTGGATTGAAAACAACTACTTCAATCAACTTTTCTATTAATCTAAGCAACTCATAAGAACAAGATAATTTAAATCAAACTTTTTCATTTAATTAGTCTAAACCTTAAACTAATACAAAACATGAATCTACTGACAATTATCTTTGAAATTGGATTAGCATGAACATTACCACTTCAAAAACAAGTTTATAAGTTCAAAAACATCTTAGGGTAATGTTCCTAGTCCAATTCCAGCCAAAAAAGTCGAATTTATGTTGTCTGGGGTTCCAACTCGTCGAGTGCATGAACCAACTCGGCGAGTTGGATCGATTTGATCACTTTTTAGGCATGCACTCGCCGAGTCTCCTGATGGACTCGCCGAGTCTGATGATCAGACAGCAACAACTTCGATTTTTTAAGCAGTTTTGCAAGTATAACAAGAAAACAAGCCTAGGCTCTGATACCACTGTTGGGTTATGAGCATTCCAACACTCCTAAATGTACATGCAACCCTAAATACCTTGGATCTATGTTTTCTCTATTATACATGCAAATAAGAACATCGAAGGCTTTAATCCTAACTAGCATTTTATGAAGTTCTTATACTACAAAGTACTAGTTAGATGACATACTTTTTGATGTAGCTTGATGTCTTAAAGCTTTAAGAGCTTAGCCCCAATAGTGTGGAAGCCTCAACTGGAATCACAAATCACCAAAACACCTTGGAAGACTTTAGAGAATATGGATACTTGGTTCTCTCTAGTGAAATTGGCTAGCCCTTCTTAGTGTACCACACTAGTGCCAATTTCACCAACCAAGGACATCTTTATATAGTGTGGAGGATTAGGGTTAAACCCTAATACCCATGACCTTTCATTTCCTAGGATCCATGGGTTAAACACTCCATGGACTATCCATAAAAGCTTAGCCCAACCTAAATGAACTTGGCCCATTCCATATATACAAGAGTCCATATTTAATTAGTTCATTTTGATCACTTAATTAATTCTAAATTAATTCTTGATCAATACTAATTAAATAATATGATTCCATACTAATATATTAGAACTTATAATATATTAATATTAATCATAAACATACTATTCTCAAAAGATTATCCTTATAAATTGTGTCGGTGAAGTGCAACCCAAATGGACCATGCCGAGTCGGGTCAAGTACATACCAAATATAGTTATGGACTTAGACATTAATCCAACAAGACGTCCCAGGGCATGACGAAGGTCTGATAGTCGGGGCCTTCACATGGGGACTCTTTCCAGGTCCTCTATCCCAAAAACTCATGGGAAAGAAACTACAAACAGGAGCAGAGTTAAAGGAGAAAGTAGACTGGTACTTGAGGCAAGAATAGGGGAAGCAACGAAGCACGCATACCTAAAGGTCATGGCGGCTCCCGCAAAGCGCTACAGTCCAACCAAACAGAAACGTTGGGTAGTAGCAGGCACTTTGGGCGAGGGAAGTGCCTGCAATAGAGACGACAGGCAAGGCCTCCGGCCAGACGTTTACATAGTCGCGGACAACCCACAATCGGCGAAGACAACAAAAGGACGGTACTGTGAATATCACAAGAGGAAAACCCATGGCACCGTCAATTGCTCGGTTCTGAAGAAAGAAATAAAGGAAAAGCAGCTAAAGGGAAACCTCGTGGAAATAGCACGAAGCCTCCGAGCAAAGTTCGACGCCGAGAACGCCAAGGACACATCAAGAGAACACACCCAACCTAAGAAAATACTCATTGTGCATGTCAAGATGGAAAGGCAAGATGAACAAGGCGACCCAGCAGGCATCATAACGCCAACCCACGGGCTCACATTCTCAGCAAGAGATCCCTGACGTAAAGGGTGGAAGGGTGATAACCCACTGATAATCCAAGCATCCATAAAGAATGTAACTATTCATAGGGTATACATCGACACAGGTAGCTCGGCAGATATAATCTACGAACATTGTTTTTGCCTCCTCCCCGACAGATGGAATGAAAACCTCAAACCCACCACAGGAAGACTAGTAGGCTTCACAGGGCACAGCATATGGCCCTTAGGCAGAATCCACTTGCCCACCACGCTGACCAGTCACGACAAACAATGAAGAAAAACAACTCTAATCGAGTTTGTGGTCATCCGCCACTCTGCAGAACACAACATCATACTAGGGAGGACAGCCCTGCTCAAACATGGGGCGATCCCGTCAACAATGCATGGGATCATAAAATTCAGCACAACCGAAGGACTGGCCAGAGTCCTCGCCACCCCACCAAAAGAGTTGCAATGCTTCAAAGTCATGCAACCGGCAGAAATAGCGCAGGAAACCAAGAGGGCGAGGGTCGAAACGGCGAACGAGAAAGAGGTGATCAATATGGAATACCCGAACCAGCCAATAAGCATTGGCCGTAACCTTCCAGAGCGAACCAGGGGAAAGCTGGTAAGCCTGCTGAGACAGTACAAGTATGTGTTCTCATGGACCCCCACTGACATGGTTGGCGTGGATAGAAAGGTCATAGAACACAGGCTAATGATCAAATCGGGCACAAAGGAGGTGAAACAACAGAAGAGAGTCCAAGGAGGGGACCGAAACCGGACGATCAATGCAGAGGTTTCCAAACTAACAAGGGCAGGAATCCTGAGAGAGGCTGTCTTCCCAACATGGATTGCTAATCCCGTGATGGTAAAAAAAGCATGATGGGTCATGGCACATGTGTATCGACTATTCCGACTTAAACAAAGCATGCCCCAAAGATTGTTACCCCCTACCAGAAATCGACCAGAAGGTAGAGTCGTTACAAGGTTTTAGACTAAAGTGCTTTTTGGATGCGTATAAAGGATACCATCAAATTTTGATGAGCAAGGAAGATGAGTAGAAGATGACATGCTACACATATCATGGCACTTTCTGCTACACCAAGATGCCATTTGGATTAAAAAAACACGGGGGCGACGTATCAACGGCTCGTCAATTCCATATTTGTTAAGCAGATTGGAAGAAACATAGAAGTATACGAAGATGACATGGTCATCAAGAGTCCAAACGAAGCGAAACTGCTAGAAGACATTGAAGAAACTTTGAAGACGTTGTAGAAAACCATAATGAAGCTGAACCTAAGGAAATGCACCTTTAGGGTAGAAGAAGGGCAATTTCTAGGGTACTACGTAACCAGGCAGGGAATACAACCCAGCCCGGTCAAGATAGACGAATTCATGGAAACACCGCCACCAAGTACCCTAAGGGATGCATAGGGCCTAAACGGAAAGCTTACTGTGCTTAGCCGTTTCATCTCAAAATCAGCTGACAAAGCCATGCCACTTTTTCACACACTTAAAGGATGCATTGAGAAAAAGCAACTTTCAGTGGACAGCAGCAGCAGAGGCGGCCCTCCAGCAAATGAAAGAAGCCTTGCACAAGCTGCCCACATTTGCCAGCCCTATCCCGGGAGAAACGTTACAAATATACTTATCGACTTCGGCCAAATCTATTTCATATGCATTGGTTGTAGAAAGAGAAGGAGAACAGAAACCAATCTACTTTGTCAGTCGAGCATTACAGAACCCTGAACTCAACTACCCCGCTCTCGAAAAGTTGGTCCTAGCACTCATCTACTCCGCCAGAAGACTAAGGCGATACTTCCAGGCACACCAGATCGAAGTCTTGACAAATTTCCCAATCAAACAGATACTGCTAAAACCAGAAACTTCGGGTCGGCTACCAAAATGGGCAATAGAACTGGGCGAGCATGACATCAGTTACTGCTCGCGAACGAGCATCAAGGGCCAGGCACTCGTAGATTTTTTACTCGAAATTCTAGGGGAAGGAAAAAGCACAACCCAAGGAAAGATATATGAGGCAAGAGAAACCCCAAAGGACAGTTGGAATGGACACTATATATAGATGGAGCGTCCAGCAGAGAGGGTTCGGGGTGTAACAACGTAAATTTTCAAAACAGTTTTTCATTTTTAACACATAATTTAATTCATAACGAAATCCCAAAATCCAATGTTTCGTATATTATCCGAATAAAACAAATCCCAAGATCTCAATACATAAAAATCCCTCATTGTGTACGACTCATGTCGGCGCCTTCCCGCGATCCTCGTTGGTACCTGAAACACATATCACAGAACACAGTAAGCATAAATGCTTAGTGAGTTCCCCAAAATATCATATACAACACATATGCCACTCGAGGCTACAGTACGACCCTCCGGTCGATGTGTCTCAGCAGGACCCTCCGGTGTCGCAGCTCGTTGGACCCTCTGGCCCAGTCATAGCTCATTAGACCCTTCGGTCCGGTCTGTATCGTTGGACCCTTCGGTCCGGTCTATATCCTTGGACCCTCCGGTCCGGTTTATACAACACATAGCATACATATAACAAAATGCACATAATCTCATACATACACATAGCATACAAGACCCTCCAGTCTACACATAAATACCACTCTAGGTAATATATAGTGAGAAGACTCACCTCAGGTAACTCGGATAATATTGCATACGAATACACTGATCTAGTCCCCGCCTAATCACATAAACAGTATCCTCAAATAAATAATGGCTCTCAAAGGCTAGATTAAGTCCCTTTCTACAATCCTACAGAAGGGTAAAAGACCATTTTACCCCTCCCTGACCCAAAAGTCCAAATGTTGGCCAAAACCCTAAAAGTCAACAAAAGTCAACAGGGGGCAGTACGCGGCACGTACCATCTCTGTACATGGGGCGTACGTCGGCAATCCATCATCGGGGTCTCAACCCCTTACGATGCGCGTTCTGAGAGTTACGCCCAGCGTAAGTCTCAGTTTCAGCTCTTTTTGGATTTTTGGTCTTAACGGTTGAGACATAAACTCAAACTCCAGATCTGACTTTTCTAAGGCCACTTAATCCATAAAGTCAAAACCTTTAATCCTTTGCATGGTTGTAAAGGTCCCTAATCACTCTAACACCTTTCCTCTTTCCTCATAAAGCCGAGATCTCATGCATGGCTTGATATTCACGTCCAAGATTGGATTTTTATGAACATACAACTCATATTACCCTGAAATATGGCAGATCTAGGCTTATGGAGACCATTTGATCATAAAGTCTCCACCTTGGGACCAAAAACCCTAAAAATTGGTCCAAGAAGCACAAATCAAAAATGACACGGAAAGCTTTGAGCTTTTTACCTCAGAAAGAAGCTCCAACCTCTATGGAACTCGGATCTACTCTTGTCCACCAACTTGTAGCACCTATAATGGCCTCCTCTTCTCCTTCACCACCTTGAAATGGCACTTTCAAGCTTAAGAACACACACAAGCTAAGAACGAAGGGTAGCTCTCTCTTAGGGTTTCACTCTCTAAAATGGTGGCTGAGGCTAAAGCCACAACATTTTATAGTGAGCAAGCCACAATTAGGGTTTGCATCTGGGCCCGCTACACCTAGCGTAACCCTGGTTACGCCCAGCGTACCTGGGCGAGTCCGCATCCAAACTAAGCGCATGAGTACGCGCAGCGTACTCCTCTGTACGCCCATCGTACTCAATGGCCATAGTTTTTCCTTTAAGGACTAAACTTGACAACTTGTAAAAGAAGAAGGGTTCAAGAGATGCACCTGAATTTCGGGATGTTACACAGGGGCAGGCCTGATCCTAACTAGCCCGGAAGGATAAGAGATCACATATGCACTCCGTTTCGATTTGCACATCTCGAATAATGAGGCGGAGTATGAAGCTTTGCTCGTCGGTCTACGACTGGCCAAGCAGATGGGAGCAGAAAGGTAAAAGGCCATTTTACCCCTTTCTAGATTAAGTCCCTTTCTACAATCCCACAGAAAGGTAAAAGACCATTTTACCCCTCCCTGACCCAAAAGTCCAAATGTTGACCAAAACCCTAAAAGTCAACGAAAGTCAACAGGGGGCAGTACGCGGCGCCCACCATCTCTATACGCAGGGCGTGCGCTGACGATCCATAATCGGGGTCTCAACCCCTTACGCTGCGCGTTCTGAGAGTTACGCCCAGCATAAGTCTTAGCTTCAGCTCTTTTGGATTTTTGGTCTTAACGGTTGAGACATAAACTCAAACTCCATATCTGACTTTTCTAAGGCCACTTAATCCATAAAGTCGAAACCTTTAAGCCTTTTCATGGCTGTAAAGGTCCCTAATCACTCTAACACCTTCCCTCATTCCTCATAAATCCTAGATCTCATGCATGGCTTCATATTCACGTCCAAGATTGGATTTTTATGAACATACAACTCATATTACCCTGAAATATGGCAGATTTAGACTTATGGAGACCATTTGCTCAAAAGGTCTCCACCTTGGGACCAAAAACCCTAAAAATTGGTCCAAGAAGCACAAATCAAATATAACAAGGAAAGCTTTGAGCTTTCTACCTCAGAAAGAAGCTCCAACCTCTGTAGAACTCGGATCTACTCTTTTCCACTAACATCTAGCTCCTATAATGGCCTCCTCTTCTCCTTCACCACCTTGAAATGGAACTTTCAAGCTTAAGAACACACACACAAGCTAAGAACAAAGAGTAGCTCTCTCTTAGGGTTTCACTCTCTGAAATGGTGGCTGAGGCTAAAGCCATAACATTCCTTTTATAGTGCACAAGCCACAATTAGGGTTTGCATATGGGCCCGCTACGTCCAGCATAACCCTGGGTACGCCCAACATACCTGGGTGAGTCTGCGTCCAAACTAAGCGAATGAGTACATGCAGCGTACTCCTCAGTACGCCCAGCATACTCAATGGCCATAGTTTTTCCTTTAGGGACAAAACTTGACAACTTGTAAAAGAAGAAGGGTTCAAGAGATGCACCTGAATTTCAGGATGTTACAATTCTCCCCCACTAGAACCAGACTTCTCCCTCGAAGTCTCATGCCGCAAACAACTCCGGATGCTGCTCCCGCATTTCTGACTCCGGTACCCAAGTTAGCTCGGACCCTCTCCAATATTGTTACTGGACCTGAACCAGAGGCACCTCTTTGTTCCTCAGAACCTTGGTCTTTCAATCCACAATCGCGATTGGCATCTCAACATAATTTAGGCCCGCATCCAACTGAATGTCCTCTAGCGGTACCACTGTCGTCTCGTCGGCAATACGCTTCCTCAACTGAGACACGTGGAAGGTATCATGCACTTTTTGAAGCACTTTCTAGTGTGCGCTTTAGTTTTCGAATGTCTCGTTCAGCGTCACGAGTCTACAAGCCTTTCTCATTTAAGTGCTCACCCTTTGAATCTTCAGTAGGGGCCTTTAGTCTTTTGATTAGAGTAGGGGTCGCGAGAGAGCAGAGTGTACCGCAGATACCCAATTTGGTGTTCATAGATAGCACCTGACAGAGTTTAGTCAATTATCACAGATGAAAAATTTAGTGAGCACAGGAAAGAGAGAACAGCTAGTCAAATTACAACCTTCTTCAACTGCTGAGTCAAACCTAAAAGTGGATTTGGCATCAAGCCTATCCCTTTAACCTTTTTCCGTGATCAAGTACTACTTATAGAAATAGAAAGTACCAAAGGTAAGGCAGGTTAAGTTAGGGCATCAGTTGCTTCAACTAAAGAATCAGTCAAAACGAATGGCTCAACTCCATAGGTAGCTCCAAACGGTATGCTACCCTGCCCACCCTCGCGGTCACCCTGAACGGACCAATGTATCGGGGCCCCAGCTTGCCCCTCTTCCTGAATCGAATCACTCCTTTCCAAGGAGACACCTTCAGGAGTACAAAGTCTCCCACCTGAAACTCAAGCTCGGATCGTCGCCTATCCGCATAACTCTTCTGGCGACTCTAAGTTGTCAACAACCTCTGCCTGACCTATTGTATTTTCTCAGTCGTCTAAAGCACTATCTCAATGCTACACATCATGCGCTGCCCTACCTCTCCCATGCAAATGGGAGTCCGACATCTTCTCCCATACAACTCCTCGAAGGGAGGCATACCAATGCTCGAATGGTGGCTGTTGTTATAGGAAAACTCAGCCAATTGCAAATACGTGTCCCAGCTGCCTCCGAAGTCCAACACACATGCTCAAAGCATGTCCTCGAGCGTCTAAATCGTCCGCTCACTCTGTTCGTCCGTCTGTGGGTGGTAAGCGGTACTGAAATGCAGCCTCATGCTCAACTCCTCATGGAACTTCTTCCAGAACCTGGAAGTGAAACGTACATCTCGATCTGACACAATCGAGATCGGTACTCCATGTCGCGATACCACCTCCCTCACATACAACTCTACCAGTCTCTCTACATACGAGCTCTCACTGATAGCAAGGAAGTGAGCGCTCTTCGTCAGTCGGTCGAAGATCACCCAAATTGCATCGACATCCCTCGCGGTCCTCGGTAATTTGGTGATAAAATCCATGGAAGTATGTTCCCACTTCCACTGGGGAACCTCAAGTGGCTGCAACTTTCCATGCGGACGTTGGTGCTCGGCTTTAACCTTGCAACAGGTCAAGCACCTCTCAACGAACCACACAACATCCCTCATCATACAGGGCCACCAATAGTCTCTCTTCAAGTCCAAATACATTTTATTGGCCTCGGGATGGATCAAGAACCTCGACCTGTGCGCCTCCTCCATCAGAATGATATGTGCCCCGCCCGAAAACGGCACCCAAATCCGACCCTGAAAGATCATAAGCCACGGCTATCGGTAACGAATTCAGATACCTGCCCGATCACCCGCTCTCTCTTGCAGTTCTCCGGCCTCACAGGCTCTACCTGGGCCTCCCGAATGGTGTCCAACACCGGAGTCATCACCGTCAACCTCATACAAACATCTTGTATCGGGGCACTCTCCTCCCTACGGCTCATGGCATCGGCTACAACGTTAACCTTGCCTGGGTGGTACAGGATCTCACAATCATAATCCTTTACCACATCCAACCATCTCCTCTGGCGCATATTCAGGTTGGGTTGATCCATCAAATACTTCAAGTTCTTGTGGTCCGTATATATGGTACACCGAACCACATACAAGTAGTGATGCCAGATCTTGAGGGCAAACACCACTCCCCCCAACTCCAGATCGTGGGTGGGATACCTCCTCTCATGAGGCTTCAGCTGCCTCGATGCGTATGCTATCATGTGCCCTCTCTGCATCAGCACCACACCCAACCCCGATATCGATGCGTCACAATACACCACAAACTCCTCCATCCCCTCCGGAAGGGCTAACACCGGGGCTTCGCATAATCTCTGGCGAAGTTTCTCGAATGAGGCCTACTGCTCAGGACCCCAACTAAAAGCCATGCCCATCCGGGTCAACCTGGTGAGAGGAACGTGTAACGCCCAAAGTCTGGAAGGCCAAGAATGGAAAGAAAACCCTAATTTTAAGGGGTGACTCGGCGAGTCCAAGGAGGAACTCGACGAGTCCAAGCGGGATCCGGGTCGAGGAGTAAGTGACCGACTCGGCGAGTCGGCCAAGGAGACTCGGCGAGTCTGGTCTGTACGAGGAAAACCCTAAATTCGGGACTTGGAGCCTATTTAAATGTCTCATTCTCTCCCCTAGGGTTCCTTTACTACCTCTTTCACTCATAACATCAAACCCTAAGCCCCATTGTTGACCATTCAAGCTTCCAAGCCATTTTTGAGTGATTTGAAGGAAGAAGAAGAAGAAGGGGGAATCATTGAAGCTTCAATGATTGGCCTTGGATCTGAAGATTGGGGAAACTCTCTAAGTTATTGAAGGTATTAAGTCGTTTCCCTCCTTTAGATCTATTTTGGTTGTGAGTTTTGGGGACTTTTTAGCCATGATTAGCTACCCCTTTTGAGTTAGAATCCAGATCTGAAGTTGCTACTTCGGATCTAAGCATCATATGGTCTTGAGAAGCATAAAGTATCTGCCCTTGAGTTGATTATGGAGCCTCTTTGACTTAAACCCTAGTTTATGGTGCATTTTGCCTAGATCTCCTTCTCTACACGTAAAGTTTGCAACTTTACGTGAGGAATAGGCTTGGGAAGGGTAGATCTAGAGTTTGGAGTCCATGCATGACTCAAAAGTCCTCTGCATGTATGGAGATCTGAATGGACTCGGCGAGTCCTTTGAGTGGACTCGGCGAGTAGCATGAAGATTTGGAGGAACTCGACGAGTGGGATGAACAGCTCGTCGAGTCAGATGAAGTTGGGCAGGAACTCGGCGAGTTGGAAGAACAACTCGGCGAGTCTATTGAAGGATGTCTTGGACTTGGCGAGTCTGTTCTTGGACTCAGAGAGTCAGGTTGCGAAACCCCAAACCCTTAGAGTTGAGACTCGAATCAATGAGTCGAGTGGAGACTCGGTGAGTTGGACAGGTCAGGACTTGGAAATCGGTAGACTCAACGAGTCATGGACTGACTCGGCGAGTCGATTCGTGAATGGAAGGACTCAGAACATATGAACTCGACGAGTCAGTAGGGTGACTCGGCGAGTAGGGTTGACCTGGAAGGTTGAATTTGACCAGAGTTGACTTGGTTGTCTTTCGGGGGTCAATTAGACTCAGTGTGGCATTGATATTGGTAGCTCGGGGAGCGAGTGGAGCAGGAGTTCAGAGAGTTGCCAGGCAGCGGCTAGTGGGACCATCAGCAAGATTCAGCCAGTGCAGGTGAGTTTCCCTTTGTGTGAATGGGTCTAAGGCCACAATGCCGGCCCATGTAGTTATGAGTAGAAGACCCGGGGGTTAGCCCTAGGCACAGTATGCTAGTATGATATTCAGGACGAGGTCTAGTGGTAGCGGGCAGGTCCCCAAGGAATGGTTTATGTGATAGTTTATACTTGTTGTCTATGTGATGCTTGTATGTGCCTGGAAGGGAGGTACGTGTGGGCGAGGTCCCGTAACTCACTAATAGCAGAGTGTGGATGGTGTTCCACATCTCATTAGCAGCAGATCAGGGGCGAGGCCTGAGTTAGGAAAAGAGTGAGTGTGGGTTGGGCCCATATCTCACAATCAGTAGGAGCATGGACGGGGTTCCATGACTCATCAGTAGCAAGGCAGGGGCGAGGCCTAGGATAGGCGAGGCCTTAGGACAGGATCAGTTCGTATGTGTTTAGCTTATGTGTTGTGAAATGTTTATGTGTTATTATTTGTTGGCGGGCGAGGCCCTGTGACAGGCGAGGCCTAAGTGAAACAGATCTGTATCCGAGCGGGGCTCAAAACCAGGCGGGGCCTGGAGTGGCGGGGCCGTTGTAGCAGGTGGGGCCCGAGGTAGCGGGCGAGGCCCGAGGTAGGGGGCGAGGCCCAGTATGTGCAGTATGTGGTAGGGTGGGGAACTCACTAAGCTTCATGCTTACGGTTTTCAGTTTTGGTTTCAGGTGCTTCCGGTAGCGTAGGGAAGAGCTCGGGGTGATCGCATGGCACACACCATAGGTTAGACAGCCTGGGAATGTTTACTCTGATAACGAACATGTGTTTTGGAAATTAATACTCTGCTTATGTTTTGGAATGATGACTTTGCTTTAAAGTAATGTTTTATTAAAAGAAATTTTTAGTCTTGAATTTTGGGACGTTACAAGTTGGTATCAGAGCCTTGGTTTGAGGGATTCGGGCATACTCTCGGGTGTGCCTGAACTCAAACTAAGGGGTCCGATAAAAAGTTTTCAAAAGATGAAAAGACAGTTTTGTAAAAAGAATTTTGAGAACGAAAAACAGTTTTAGAAAAGTAAAAAGAATTCAGAAAGAAAAGAACTTTGAAAAGAGAAAAGAGGTGTGGTGCATGCAATCAACCGAGCTCAAGTATGTACCCCAAAATACCCATACAATTTTATGTTATGATTATCAGTTAATAGAACAGCATGCTAGATTAGGACTAAGGATCTAGGGATGATGCCTTATGTGCCTGTTATATGTTCTTTTGAGCTGCATGATAGTGCTAATTAGACAGTAGTAGGATAGCCTGTTTAGGTTATGCCTGAGTCTATGAGTTTGTGTGAGTCTGTGAGTTTGTGTTGCATGCTAGTTCAGATTCTTGCTATGTGGATATGATTGCTTGAGTATGTTATGGTTAGATTTTCCCTTGTCTGAATGTTGCTTGCTTTGTGCATTGCGGGATTCTAAGTGATGGGAGTTAGCCATTAGGTGCATACAACACGTCACATGTGATCAGGGTTGAATAATCTCAGAGTGCTAGATTTGGTCCTATTGCGCAGCTCTTGTTTGAGTCCAACCGTTGTAGGGACGAGTCTTTTACTTGAAGGATTATCTGAGCCTCATCATATGTGATGGTATCCAGGTGATGGCTAATTGGCATCACAAGGAGACCTTCAGCAGCTGAGGACTGGTTTGAGTTGAGTCAGAGGTTTCCCTAGGGTAAGCCTAGGATGAGATAGTGTTGGGAGCAGTAGTAGTGGATAAGGGACCTGGTGCAGTCGAAGCAATTCCTGAGGAAAGTACGGATAGATGTGGAAGGTAGTATGGGCCCGTACTATTGAAAGCAGAGGATCCGTACTCGATTCGGGAGAGGCCGAGACAAGACCAGGAACCTGGTAGGGTGTGTTTGGTCTCGCATCAGTGATCAGTATTCTGATAGTGGTTGTGGTATATTTTTAGCATGGTGACGTTGCGAGAGAGATCAGTGGACGGATCAGGCGCCGGAGAGGGATCGGGCTCGGGTTCAGGGGTCGAGCAGCTCGAGGAGCGAATGAGGGAGTTGATATCCGTCGAGGTTACGCGCAGTATTCTAGATCAGACTCCTGTGATCTTTGGCACGGTCAAGGAAGGTATATTGGAGATTTTGGATGAGAGGCTGGGAGCCTTCTGTACTGAGATGATGGGAGTGCATACCTTGACATTTTGGGAATTCAGGGCTTGCGGGGCACCAGATTATCATGGGGATAGGGACCCTATCGCTAGCAGCAGATGGTTGGCTGATGTTGCCAACGTGTTCCGTACGAGCCGGTGTCCTGAGGAGGACAAGGTCAGACTCGCTTCCTGTCTTCTAAAGGACAGAGCGAGGGATTATTGGGAGGAGATTGGTCATGCTCTGGGGGATGATGCCGCGTTGGACGCGATGACTTGGAGCGATTTCTCGGCCAGGTTCAGGGCGGAGTTTTCGCCAATTATTGAAGTGCAGCAGTTGGCACGGGAGTTTCAGGATTTGACGCAGACCACTGAGATGGTAGCGGAGATCATCGCCAAGTTCAGGGAAAGGGCTCTTCTTGTACTGCAGTATGTCGCGGATGAGGAGATGAAGAAGGCCCGATATCACAAGATGTTGAGGGCGGACATTAGGGAGTTCGTGAGCAGGTCCGGCTGTAAGACGTTGGAAGATATGATTTCCCGGGCCAGAGAGAGGGAAATTGATTTGGAGCAGATCCGGAAGAGGAAGCCGGATGAGGTTCAGGTAGCCGCAAGTTTGGGCAAAAGGCCCAAGGGATCGGATTCGAGATCGAGGGATTATCAGGACCGCAGCCGATGCGGGAAGTGTGGCAGGGCGCACTGGGGCACCTGCAAGAGTGGTAGCGGCGGTGAGTCTGGTTGTTTCAAGTGCGGTCAGACTGGTCATTTCAGCAGGGATTGTACTGCTACCACCACACAGGGATCAGACTTGATATGTTTTCACTGCAATCAGTGGGGCCACAAGAAGGCCCAATGCCCCATTTTGTTTTTAGCAGGACGGGTGATGGCACCTGCCCCTGCAACTTTGAGGATCACAGACGGCCGTCAGGGACGTGCAGAGGCGCCTGCGGTATGAGGCAGGGCTTTTCAGATGACTACCTTGGAAGTGCGAGCAGCATCGGATGT
Source organism: Lactuca serriola (assembly GCF_051521515.1). NCBI lineage: Eukaryota > Viridiplantae > Streptophyta > Magnoliopsida > Asterales > Asteraceae > Lactuca > Lactuca serriola. Next base: position 23,410,096 of record NC_136413.1, on the reverse strand, counting down.
TGCAGGTATGCGATTTCCGTTTCCAGTTCTTTTATCCGTGCATGATTATATTGTTATGGTTCTGCATCATTATCGGTATGAGTATATTATTTTTGCGCGGCTTGCTTGTGATCGAGTTATATGTCATCTGCATACCTTGGATATTTGAATGATAGTTAAGGGATGTGCTTTATTGGGGAAGGTTGCTTAGGATGCAGTAACTGTAGCATGCCTGGGAGGAACTTGGTATGTCTCGCTAACTCGGAGCCATATGATTTTAGAATTGGGGTGGTTAGATCCCTAGCTATGGTAAGCTTAGGGTTCCTCGGCAGGTTGTTTATGGAATGGTAGCGAGGATGGGGATTTCTTTTCGAGCATTGAGCAGCAAGGGTAAGCAGGATCGAAGTGGGGGAGAATCTTCCGAATGGGCAAAGGTAAGGGCACGCAGATCCAGAATGAGTGCGCGACCTCCGAGAAGGAAAAAGAAGTGGTACAACATTTGATGGATTGAGGAGTCAGGGTTAGGAGTTTGAGAAACTCCCCCTCAGCCATTATGTGTATTGATGATGGTTAGTATGTGGTTGGGAATTTAGGTCGGAGGATCGCCTGTAGGACTCGAGTGAGTCAGAAGGAGGATCTTGAGAACTGATAGCATGGGGTGCTTTCGCATTAGTGGTCAGAAGTAGAAAGTGTTGTGAGACTACGGAGCAGCCGTAGCATTCACTAGCAGTCAGTAGTGGAAAGTATTGTAAGACTACGGGGGCAGCCGTAGCATCCACTAGCAGTCAGTGGTGGGAAGTGTTGTCAGATTACGGAGCAGCCGTAGCATTCACTAGCAGACGGTGGTAGAAGGTGATGTAAGACTGCGGGCAAGCCATAGCATTCCATAGTAGCTTCGTTGGTGGAGTTGGATTGAGGCCCTTATCTCCTAGTGATCAGTTAGGGATCAGGAATGGGTAGTGGATGAGAATAATAGGGAGTTTTCCTGTATAGCCCTATCACCTCATCTGACTTCCGGATGAACTGAGACCACCCTGGTCCCTACCAACCTATCAATATCTGGATTACCGGCTTCCACCGATCGCTGACCCAACACAACTACTAGTCGCTCCCAGCGACTTTCGAAGAAACTTCGACCACCTAAAACTGCTCAATCTATCCTGCCATACAGGCACTACAATTTCTAGGGATCCCCGGTCCCCTATCTTGACACTAAGGTCCCTACCAGGTCCCACCCGTGCTACTAAAACTCACGGGCCTCGCCCACGGGTCTCACCCGCCTCTACCCCTCTAGTCCTACTTGTCTAGCCATTCTCGCTCAGGCCTCGCCCACGAGTCTCACCCAACCATACTACTGAGCAACCCTGCTCTCAGGTCTCACCTGTACTTCTATTCGCATATGGGCCTCGCCCACGGGTCTCACCCAACTATATCCTGGAGCGGCCTCTCCCAAGGTCTCACCTCTCTATTTCCAGTCAGTAGTAGTGCGAGTATGCAGCAAATGGTGGAATTCAGTTAGTTGATCGTGGCGTGCTCGACACCAAATTATAGTAGAAAGATATGCCCAGTGGATACTGGCGATAATGACCCGTATTGGAAGTAGCGGGAGTAATAGATTTGGTGAAGATAGGGTCTTCACAGTGGCAGAGGAAATAGTTGGTTATGAAGCATTGCCTTGGGAGGCAAGGAAATCGCATAAGGAAGGAAGGGGAGAACCCCTATGGGTTCAGTGCAGTACTCAGTGAGTACCAGAAGGATTGTCGGTTGAGTAAGTTGTGTTTCCAGAATGTTCAGGGTCAGGGTTGACCCGAGATGATTATCCACAAGGATTAATGTTACTCGGAATGACCGAGCGGAAGGCCAGCGAAGGTAGGCAGCTGGTGTTGGAATAATTGGTGGGGTATTGGAGGCAGATAGCAGGCGGTGGGCCATAGCAAACTTCGAGGACGAAGTTTAGTTTAAGTGGGGGAGAGTTGTAACGCCCAAAGTCTGGAAGGCCAAGAAAGGAAAGAAAACCCTAATTTTAAGGGGAGACTCGGCGAGTCCAAGGAGGAACTCGGCGAGTCCGAGCGGGATCCGGGTCGAGGAGTAAGTGACCGACTCGGCGAGTCGGCCAAGGAGACTCGTCGAGTCTGGTCTGTATCAGGAAAACCCTAAATTCGGAACTTGGAGCCTATTTAAATGTCTCATTCTCTCCCCTAGGGTTCCTTTACTGCCTCTTTCACTCAGAACATCGAACCCTAAGCCCCATTGTTGCCCATTCAAGCTTCCAAACCATTTTTGAGTGATTTGAAGGAAGAAGAAGAAGGGGGAATCATTGAAGCTTCAAGGATTGGCCTTGGATCTTAAGATTGGGGAAACTCTCTGAGTTATTGAAGGTATTAAGTCGTTTCCCTCCTTTAGATCTATTTTGGTTGTGAGTTTTGGGGACTTTTTAGCCATGATTAGCTACCCCTTTTGAGTTAGAATCCAGATCTGAAGTTGCTACTTCGGATCTAAGCATAATATGGTCTTGAGAAGCATAAACTATCTGCCCTTGAGTTGATTATAGAGCCTCTTTGCCTTAAACCCTAGTTTATGGTGCATTTTGCCTAGATCTCCTTCTCTACACGTAAAGTTTGAAACTTTACGTGAGGAATAGGCTTGGGAAGGGTAGATCTAGAGTTTGGAGTCCATGCATGACTCAAAAGTCCTCTGCATGCATGGAGATCTGAATGGACTCGGCGAGTCCTTTGAGTGGACCAGGACTTTGACTTTGACCATAGTTGACTTGGTTGTCTTTCGGGGGTCAGTTAGACTCAGTGTGGCATTGATATTGGCAGCTCAGGGAGCGAGTGGAGCAGGAGTTCCGAGAGTTGCCGGGCAGCGGCTAGTGGGACCATCAGCAAGATTCAGCCAGTGCAGGTGAGTTTCCCTTTGTGTGAATGGGTCTAAGGCCACAATGCCGGCCCATGTAGTTATGAGTAGAAGACCCGGGGGTTAGCCCTAGGCACAATATACTAGTATGATATTCAGGACGAGTTCCAGTGGTAGCGGGCGGGTGCCCAAGGAATGGTTTATGTGATAGTTTATATTTGTTGTATGTGTGATGCTTGTATGTGCCTGGAAGGGAGGTACGTGTGGGCGAGGTCCCGTAACTCACCAATAGCAGAGTGTGGATGGTGTTCCACATCTCATTAGCAGTAGATCAGGGGCGAGGCCCGAGTTAGGAAAAGAGTGAGTGTGGGCTTGGCCCGTATCTCACAATCAGTAGGAGCAAGGACGGGGTTCCATGACTCATCAGTAGCAGGGCAGGGGCGAGGCCCAGGATAGGCGAGGCCTTAGGACAGGATCAGTTCGTATGTGTTTAGCTTATGTGTTGTGATATGTTTATGTGTTATTATTTGTTGGTGGGCGAGGCCCTGTGACAGGCGAGGCCTAAGTGAAACAGATCTGTATCCAAGCGGGGCTCGAAGCCAGGCGGGGCCTGGAGCGGCGGGGCCGTTGTAGCGGGTGAGGCCCGAGGTAGGGGCGAGGCTCAGTATGTGTAGTATGTGGTTACGCATGGTATGTGGTAGGGTGGGGAACTCACTAAGCTTCGTGCTTACGGTTTTCGGTTTTGGTTTCAGGTGCTTCCGGTAGCGGAGGGAAGAGCTTGGGGTGATCGCATGGCACACTCCATAGATTAGACAGCCTGGGAATGTTTACTCTGATAACGAACATGTGTTTTGGAAATTAATACTCTGCTTATGTTTTGGAATGATGACTTTGGTTTAAAGTAATGTTTTATTAAAAGAAATTTTTAGTCTTGAATTTTGGGACGTTACAGAACGACAATCTTGGAGAAATCCCTGATAAATCTCCGATAGTAGCCGGTCAGTCCCAGAAAACTCCCGATCTCGGTGGGGGATCTCGGCACCTCCCATCTCATCACAGCCTCAATCTTGGCCGGGTCGACCAATATCCCATTCTGATTAACGAGACGCCCCAAGAACTGGACCTCCCGTAACCAGAAATCACACTTGGAGAATTTGGCGAAAAGCCTATTCGACCTCAATACTCCAAGAATCTCTCTCAGATACTCCTTATGTTGCTCTCTAGATCTTGAATACACCAGAATATCGTCGATGAACACGATCACCGCCCGATCCAACAACGGCCTGCACACACTGTTCATAAGATCCATGAACGATGTCGGTGCATTGGTGAGCCCAAAAGGCATCACCACGAACTCGTAATGCCCATAGCGAGTCCTGAACGCCGTCTTCTAGATATCTTCATCCCTCACTCTCATTTGATGATATCCAGATGTCACACCTCAAAACCGGAACGGCAGAAACGTTCTGGGGTGGATGACATCGTGTCAAGTATCACAACATATGCAGTATAGTAATCAAAGTACAACAACCATTGCATTAATAGTAATAATTTGATATAGGTTACATTTCATAGCAACGTCAAAGTAATACAGAAAGTAATATAGATGCAGCTTGGGACTAGGCTGACTTCACAAAAGCTCCCGGGATGTACCTGTCTAACGATAACCTGAGAATACAAGTTATTTTGAAAGCGAATATCAGCATTTATATAATGTTGGTGAGTTCATAAGTATTTAATGACATTAGTATAAATACACATTGATATTCAAGATAACTTCATGAAAATGGTAGTTTAGAATCTACAGAGTATTAGAATTCTTTCCAAAAAATCCTATATTTTCTAAATAAAAGCAGTCTTCTACCAAGACCCGACGGATTTATGTTTTAAGGAGTAATTTTCCCCAAAATACTATCATTACTAAAATACGGTATTGACTTTAAAGAAAATATGAGGATATCACAAGTAAAAATACTAGGGGAAAAATAACATATACCTCAGCAGTAATACTGCTGACTAAAGCAAAAGAAATCATAGACTCTAGGAGAGTATCGAATGAATGATACACCTGGCTCAGTCTAACAAAAAGAACCACAGACTCCAGACAGTATCGAATGAACGACACAGCTATCAAAGTCTAAAACAAGGAAATACAGACTCCATACAATATCAAATGAACGACACATCTAGCAAAGTCTAAAACAAAGAAATACAGACTCCAGACAGTATCAAATGAACGACACAGCTAGCAAAGTATAAAACATGGAAAATAGGTTAAGATGGTTTCAAAAATACCGTGTTAATTCTTGTTACCTTAAGGCCATGAATTATAAGGTAAACATGGAGATACTCGTAACCATACTGATTGACAATCGAATACTTGACGACCTACAAGCGTCAGAATGAATGTGACATTTGTCACCCAAGGGAAATGAACTGGTCGATGGAAACCTTTATGTCTATACATGTATACATGATATATTTAGCCATTACCGAGGATCGACATAAAGGTTTCCATCGATCAGTTCATTTCCCTTGGGTGACAAATGTCACATTCATTCCGACGCAAGTAGGGCGTCAAGTATTCGATTGTCAATAAGTATGTGTAACGCCCGTAGATCCGGGCTAGTCAATTCAGAGACAATAAGTGTCGAAAATGACTTTTCGGAAAAAGATTATTTATAATAAATAGTCTTAACCAAGTTGTAGAATATGTCTCAAGGTTTCCGTACACATAAAGAACACCGAAATCCGAGTTATAACGAAGAAGTTATGGCCCGTCGAAGTTTTTCGGCAAAACCAGCACGACACCGGGAAGCGTAAATAGTAAATTTATGATGGAGTGATTTTTAGCCTTAGTGATCTAAACAAAATTCGTAGAATATGTTAAACCGAGAAAATTCATAAAAAGAACGCCCAAATCTGACTTCGTGTGAAGAAGTTATGATTTTTCTAAGATTCGGCTTAGCAATGCACGGCCCGAAACTCGAATTTTAGTTCGAGCGGTTTTTGACTTACGCGACCTAAATGAGAGTTGAATATCTCATTAATAGGAACTCAACGGTAAAAATATAGACAAAAACAGAGTCTGTATGAAGGAGTTACGAATTCTTCGCGGTCATTTAACAGTCTAAACGCCTCCTACTGTTAAATTTGAGATCGGTCGAGAATTAGCCGACGGAGTCTAAATGAAAGTTGTAGATCTTCATTTTACCTACGCGTTGGAAAAAAAAACGTTGAAAATGGAGCTCGTATGCGAGAGTTATGATTTTTCTAAGTTTGAAGGCTGATACGCGATAGGGGGTGACGTGGCACCACCAGAATTGGACACGTGGCACCACCAGAAGGCTGCCACATTCCCCAACTCGGCGATTAGGTCCTCCTACTCGGCGAGTCCATCAAGAATTCAGCCTATAAATATAGGTGTCGGGCATTCACTTCTCTTCACACCACTCCAACATTCTTTCTCTCTATATACTCTCTCTCTCTCTCTCTAGCCCCCCTTAAGCCCCTAAAGCCTAGGGTAAACCCCCTTGCACCCGAAGGAAGCCCCGAGGCTCCTGGAGCGCCTGACGGCTCCAACGAGAAGAGCCTCCGGCTCAGAAACGCTGCTCCAGCGAAGCCCGATTTTCGAGAAAACCCGCTGTAAGTGAGTTATGTCTACCCTATCTTTAGTATAGCTAATGTTTTAATATAGTAACATTATTAGGAACTTATAATAAGTATTTGGGCTATTATTATGAGTTATATTGAGTGTTATTTAATGCTTATATAATAATAATAATAGCTAGACTATTAATTTGTCGCGGTTATCGTTAGACTAAACCCTAGTGGTATTGGTATTAGGTTTTATCGAAGGAAAATTGTTTTGAGAGTATCGAAGCGCTGTCCGAGTGCTGAGTCACCACCTTTCAGGTGAGTGCATATTTACTTTCATCTTACACATAAATATGAAGTATTTTATATAAACTACGTGCTATGTGTGCATATTATCTGAATACTTGTTGTCTATGTTGGATGAACGTTTTTATACATGTTTTAAATGATTTAAACTGTATACGTATTTTATATATACAAATATGTTGGGTATGACATGGGTAGATGAATGATGAGATATATAAGATGATGTGAGTATACATTGGCAGCTATAGACTTAGTGCCTATGAGACAAACACCGGTAGCTATGGACATAGTACCAGTTAGACGCTGGTAGCTATGGATTTAGTACCTGTTAGGAATTGGTAGCTATGGACTTAGTACCTATTAGTTAAACACCGGTAGCTATGGACTTAGTACATGTTAGGAATTGGTAGCTATAGACTTAGTACCTATTAGATAAACACTTGTAGTTATGGATTTAGTACCCGATGAATAAACTATAGCAGCTATGGAATTAGTGCTTTACGAACGAGCATTGGCAGCTATGGATTTAGTGCCAGACTTATAACCCAGGAAATAAGGGACTTCGGAATAAACGAATGCAGGATAGATGAATCTTACGATAAATCCTTAAGAGTAAAGAAGATAATGGGGATGGGTAATTGGGTTGATTGTTTGATTGATTAAACATAATAATTATATTATTGTGGGTTAAAACCCCTATGTACTCACCAAGTTTCCCAACCTGACCCACTCAGTTTATTTATATCACAGGTGTCGATACGAAGTGACATTACACTGAGAGACTAAAGAGATGTAGATCACTAGTGTAAATAAATGTAAGTTCCGTTTATGCTTATGTTCCTGTATTGACGATGACATCCCAAACGTTTTAAAATAAATAAAATACGTTTCTTCGAAAAAAAATTGATAATGTATTTATCGTATTTTTCTGGGAACAAATTCCGCAACATTTTTATGAAAAGAAGTACTCTGATTTTTATAAAGCATAAACAAAATCGGTCTTTTCTGGCTGTGAAAATGGGGATGTCACAGTATGGTTACGAGTATCTCCATGTTTACCTTATAATTCATGGCCTTCAGGTAACAAGAATTAACACGGTATTTTTGAAACCATCTTAACCTATTTTCCCTGTTTTAGACTTTTCTAGTTGTGTCTTTCATTTGATACTGTTTGGAGTCTGTATTTCTTTGTTTTAGACTTTGCTAGCTGTGTCGTTCATTCGATACTGTCTGGAGTCTGTATTTCCTTGTTTTAGACTTTCCTAGCTGTATCGTTCATTCGATACTGTCTGGAGTCTGTGCTTCCTTTTGTTAGACTGAGCCAGGCATATCATTCATTCGATACTCTCCTAGAGTCTATGATTTCTTTTGCTTTAGTCAGCAGTAATACTGCTGAGGTATATGTTATTTTTCCCCTGGTATTTTTACTTGTGATATCCTCATATTTTCTTTAAAGTAATTACCGTATTTTAGTAATGATAGTATTTTGGGAAAAATTATTCCTTAAAACATAAATCTGTCGGGTCTTTGTAGAAGACTGCTTTTATTTAGAAAATATAGGATTTTCTGGAAAGAATTCTAATACTCTGTAGATTCTAAACTACCATTTTCATGAAGTTATCGTGAATATCAATGTGTATTTATACTAATGTCATTAAATACTTATGAACTCACCAGCATTATATAAATGCTGATACTTGCTTTCAAAATAACTTGTATTCTCAGGTTATCGTTAGACAGGTACATCTCGGGAGCTTTTGTGAAGTCAGCCTAGTACCAAGCTGCATCTTTATTACTTTCTGTATTACTTTGACGTTGCTATGAAATGTAACCTATGTAAAATTATTACTATTAATGCAATGGTTGTTGTCCTTTGATTACTATACTGCATATGTTGTGATACTTGACATGATGTCATCCACCCCAGAACGTTTCCGCCGTTCCGGTTTTGGGGTGTGACACCAGGCCTCAAATCTATCTTGGAGAACCAATACGCTCCCTGCAACTGATCGAACAGATCATCGATCCTCGGTAATGGATAACGGTTCTTAACCGTCAACTTGCTCAACTCCCGATAATCAATGCACATCCGGTGTGAACCATCCTTTTTCTTGAGAAAAAAGATCGACGCTCCACACGGCGAGCTACCCGGTCTAATAAACCCCTTTCCCAGCAGCTCCTAAAGCTGTGAGGATAACTCCTGTATCTCTGGCGGCGCAAGGCGGTAAGGTGCCTTGGCGATAGGCGCTGCCCCCGGAACCAAATCGATGCGGAACTCCACCTACCTCTCAGGAGGCACACCTGGAAACTCCTCGAGGAAAACATCCAGGAACTAACGCACTATCGGAACATCATCAATTGAACTCGGCCTCTCTGTGGCCACTCATGTATCCATCACATAAGCTACAAACCCGCTGCAGCCCTGCTGTAAACTCTGTCTCACTCTAGCAGCCAAACAAAATGCTGACCCACATCGGGTACCCTCACCATATACCGTCAGCACTCCCCCACTAGGGTCTCGTATCATCACTATCTGCCGCTCACAGTCTATCACCGCCCCAAATCGGCTCAACCAATCCATTCCCACTATAGCGCAAACGTCCCCCATCGCAATCGGGACTAGATCTATCGGAAACTCCATGCCGAAGATCACAAGTATACATCCTCAAATTACATCAGTAGCATACACCGCTCGCTCATCAGCTATGGAAACTCGTAGAGGCCGAATCAACGCCTCTCATTGGATACTGATGTGCTGACTAAACGCTAATGACACAAATGATCGACTCGCACCCGAGTCAAATAACACCAAAGTAGGTACAGAACTCACAAGAAAAGTACCTACGCATATCATAATATAAGCACAATATCTCAACTCAATATAAATAAATGAAAGAATACGTACCAGCCACGACATCGGGCGCTGCGCGGACCTCCTCCGCTGTCAACTGGAAGGCTCTCCCGAGAGCCTTCGGTGCCTCGGCCTTCGCTGGCCGGATCTTAGTAGCTCGGGCAGCAAGTGCAGATCCCTGTGTCGATCCCTGCAGCAGTTGTGGGAACTCGGCCTTCCGATGGTCGGTCTGGTTGCAATGAAGGCAAACCGAGAATCCCTTGGGGCAATCCCTCGCATAATGCCCCTCCTTCCCACACTTGTAACACACCCCAGCTCTGCACACCCCTCATGGCTCTTGTCGCACTTCTCACAAGTGCGGCCCTTCGGACCCCCAGATCTTGAATCAGCGGGCTTTGCCCGCTTGGCTTCCGGCTGCACCTGTGCCGGTCGTCTGTCCCTCCTCTGAGACTCGGCCTCCTCCCTGACCTGAGTCTCCAGCTCAATCTCCCTCTTTCGGGCATTTGCCTGGAGCTCAGCAAATGTACGGTATGACGAGTTCGCCACGAACTCACGAATATCCCTCCTCAGTATGCTCCAGTACCGGCTCACACGTGCCTGCTCAGTAGACACATTCTCAGGACAAAACAATGCCCTCTCATGAAACATCCTCGTAATTATCGTCACAGACTCAGTTCCCTACTTGAGGGACAAGAACTCTTGGGGTAGACATTCCCTCTCCACAGGGGGAACATACTCATCTCGAAACATCACGGTGAACCTCTCCCAGGTCACCACGGTAAGCTCTGCAGTAGTGAAGTTCGTCGTCACAAACTTACACCAGTCCTTCGCCCCCAAGCGAAGCTGGTTCAGTGCAAACCAAACCCTTAGATTCTCCGGACACGAGCATGTTTAAAGGCATCCCTCGAAATCACAAATCCATCTCATCGCAGCAATCAGATCCTGCGTCCCATCAAACTCCGGTGGCTTCGTGTTGCTGAACTCCCGGAACAGCAACGAGTCACCCCCCTGAGGTCTAGCAGCCGCAGCCTCAGTAATCGTTGCGTATCTCTCATCGAACGTCTCAATCAACGTGGTCTTGATAAACCCAAACATCTTCGGAATCTCTGTGCGGATAGCCGCAGCCACCTCATCGTGGATCATCTGACGAAGGTCCTCGTTACTCACACCGCTGGTCCCTGGTCTGGGGCACGTCCCAACCATGATGCCTCTGAAATACAACATAAGGAATATCAGAGACTCGCTCGAGCATACTCGCACTCGATAACTCAACCCTACTTGCTCCTTAGTACCCTACGGATTCTTACTTGGACTGGGTACTGATCCGGTGTCATCAGTAGTACGGGCCCTATACTACCGTCAACACCACATCAGTATTCATCCCAAGTCCTCCTCCTTGGATCCCAAATCACAAGTACTCTACATCTCGCTAGCATAGGCTACCCTTCGGTATACCTTTCATAAGCTCCTCACTGCTACCTACTCACTCTCAAGCATTTCATAGAAACAGAAATCTTCCGAGGCTAAGGCATCACAAATCAGGCCACTCTAGTTCTAATATGAATACCTAGCCTACTCTAGCATGCATAACATATCATAACATATATCATAACACATAATGTAAGGGTATTTTGGGAAATCACCATTCGGGCGCTGGCTGATCGTACACACTGCTTACTTCTGCTTTTCTCAAATTCTTTTACTTCCTTAGAAAAATTGTTTATTTTATGAAAACTTCCTCAAATCCTCAGTTTGAGTATAGATACGCCTGAATGTGCATCCGAATCCCTCAAACCAAGGCTCTGATACCAACTTGTAACAACATAAATTTTCAAAACAATCTTTCATTTTTAACACATAATTTCATTCATAATGAAATCCCAAATCCAATGTTTCACATATTATCCGTATAAAACAAATCCCAAGATCTCAATACATAAAAACCCCTCAGTGTGTACGACTCATGCCGGCGCCTTCCCGCGATCCTCGTTGGTACCTGAAACACATATCACACAACATAGTAAGCATAAATGCTTAGTGAGTTCCCCAAAATACCACATACAAAACATACGCCACTCGAGGCTACAGTACGACCCTCCGATCGATGTGTCTCAGCGGGACCCTCCACTCACGTAGCTCATTGGACCCTCTGGCCCGGTCATAGCTCTTCAGACCCTTTGGTCCGGTCTGTATCGTTGGACCGTTCGGTCCGGTCTATATCGTTGGACCCTTCGGTCCGGTCTATACAACACATAGCATACATAAAACAAAATGCACATAATCCCATACATACACATAGCATACACAACCCTCCATTCTACACATAAATACCACTCTAGGGAATGTATAGTGAGAAGACTCACCTCGGGCAACTCGAATAATCCCGCACACGAATACACTGATCTAGCCCCCGCCTAATCACATAAACAGTATCCTCAAATAAATAATGGCTCTCAAAGGCTAGATTAAGTCCCTTTCTACAATCCCACAGAAGGTTAAAAGACCATTTTACCCCTCCCTGACCCAAAAGTCCAAATGTTGACCAAAACCCTAAAAGTCAACGAAAGTCAACAGGGAGCAGTACGCGGCGCGTTCCATCTCTGTACGTGGGGTGTACACTGGCGATCCATCATCGGGGTCTCAACCCCTTACAATGCGCGTTCTGAGAGTTACGCCCAGCGTAAGTCTCAGTTTCAGCTCTTTTTGGATTTTTGGTCTTAACGGTTGAGACATAAACTCAAACTCCAGATCTGACTTTTCTAAGGCCACTTAATCCATAAAGTCGAAACCTTTAATCCTTTGCATGGCTGTAAAGGTCCCTAATCACTCTAACACCTTTCCTCTTTCCTCATAAAGCCTAGATCTCATGCATGGCTTGATATTCACGTCCAAGATTGGATTTTTATGAACATACAACTCATATTACCCTGAAATATGGCAGATCTAGGCTTATGGAGACCATTTTCTCATAAATTCTCCACCTTGCGACCAAAAACCCTAAAAATTGGTCCAAGAAGCACAAATCAAAAATGACAAGGAAAGCTTTGAGCTTTTTACCTCAGAAAGAAGCTCCAACCTCTATGGAACTCGGATCTACTCTTGTCCACCAACTTGTAGCACCTATAATGGCCTCCTCTTTTCCTTCACCACCTTGAAATGGCACTTTCAAGCTTAAGAACACACACAAGCTAAGAACGAAGGGTAGCTCTCTCTTAGGGTTTCACTCTCTGAAATGGTGGCTGAGGCAAAAGCCACAACATTTTATAGTGAGCAAGCCACAATTAGGGTTTGCATTTGGGCCCGCTACACCTAGCGTAACCCTGGTTACGCCCAGCGTACCTAGGCGAGTCCGCGTCCAAACTAAGCGCATGAGTACGCACAGCGTACTCCACTGTACGCCCATCGTACTCAATGGCCATAGTTTTTCCTTTAAGGACTAAACTTGACAACTTGTAAAAGAAGAAGGGTTCAAGAGATGCACCTGAATTTCGGGATGTTACACGGGGGCAGGCCTGATCCTAACTAGCCCGGAAGGATAAGAGATCACATATGCACTCCGTTTCGATTTGCACATCTCGAATAACGAGGCGGAGTATGAAGCTTTGCTCGCCGGTCTACGACTGGCCAAGCAGATGGGAGCAGAAGCGGTAACTGCGCTGACAGACTCAAGGCTAGTAGCCAACCAAGTTAATGGGAGTTCCGTGGCAAAAGATAAAAGGATGGAGAGATGCGTCAAGATGGTACATTGGCTCACTAAGTCTTTTACGGTATTCACAATCAAACAAATACCAAGAAGTGAAAATAGGAGGGCGGACGCCTTGAGCAAATTGGCATCAACATGTTTTGACCACTTGTCCAAAAAGGTCCTAGTCGAAGTGCTCACGGAAAGAAGCATAGATGAACAACGAGTAAACGCCTTGGCAGCAACTAGAGACACATGGATGACACCGCTAACAAAATTCCTACAACACGGCATTTTGCCAGACAACCACGGAGAGGGCAGGAAGATACGCGTAAAAGCACCATCATATGCACTTGTGAACGGGAAGCTGTATAGGAAAGGGTTCACAATGCCTTGGTTGAAGTGTATGGATGAAGCCAGGGGAAAAGAAGCACTTCAAGAGGTACATACCGGCCAAGCAGGCGCGCATGAAGGGGCACGCGCCCTAATAGGAAAGGTGCTCCGCATGGGAATTTACTGGCCTACCACATACCAAGACGCGGTGGAACTGACAAGGAAATGCGCAGAATGCCAAACATACTCATCAGTTCAAGGGAATCCCCCAGCCCATGTGACCAATATCTCCAACCCATGGTCGTTCTATCGATGGGGGATAAACATCATGGGGTCGTTCCCAGAAGCCCGGGGAAACTAAAATACATGGTCGTCGTGGTTGACTACTTTACAAAATGGATCGAGGCTGAGCAAGTCGCATGCATATCTGGAAGGCACATGATCAAATTTGTGTGGAAGACCATAGTGACCAGATTCAGAACACCCGGGACACTGATCAGCGATAACGGGCTATAGTTTGTGGAAAACCCTTTCAGAGACTGGTGCGCTAGCAAAGGGATCACTCAGCGATTTACGTCGGTAGCACACCCCCAGTCAAACGGGCAAACAGAAGTGTCCAATCGTACAATCATAAGTGGAATCAAGAAAAGACTAGGGAAAGCAAAAGGGACACTGATCAGCGATAACGGGCTATAGTTTGTGGAAAACCCTTTCAGAGACTGGTGCGCTAGCAAAGGGATCACTCAGCGATTTACGTCGATAGCACACCCCCAGTCAAACGGGCAAACAGAAGTGTCCAATCGTACAATCATAAGTGGAATCAAGAAAAGACTGGGGAAAGCAAAAGGGAACTGGGCCGAAGAATTGCCTGTGGTACTATGGTCGTATAGGACAACGCCAAGAACAGGAACACAGGAAACGCCGTTCAGCCTAGTGTATGGAACAGAGGCGATGCTCCTAGTAGAAGTAACGGTGGGCACCTTGAGGGCGATTCATACTGAGGAAGAAACTAATTCCCAAGATCTAAGGCTAAACCTAGATCTCCTCGAAGAACGACTAGAACAGTCAGGGGTGGGACAGGCCGCATACAAACATACCGTAGAGAAATATTACAACCAAAGGGTCAAATAAAAGGCATTCAAAGTGGGAGAATATGTGCTGAGGCAGAATGAAGCAATCCGAGCCTAGCCGTAAGGAAAATTGGGCCCTGTGTGGGAGGGACCATACAAAGTTATTGAGGCAAACCGCAACGGAGCCTACATACTAGAAACAATGGAGGGAAGGGAAATTCCAAGAACCTGGAACGCAAGGAACCTAAGGAAATTCTACTACTAATGAACATGAACATTTAGCGCCTAGGCCGGCAAGCCCGGACCCTTCACCTAACATGCCTAGGGCGGATCATGCAGCCACAGTGCTCAGAAAGTACTTAGTGCATCAAAAAGCAAGCTTTCGCACTTAATTACTTAGTGTATTAAGCGCAAAACTCTCATACTTAGTGTATTGATGAGTGAATACTTAGTGTATTAAGCGCAAAACTCTCATACTTAGTGTTTTAATGATTGAATACTTAGGGTATTAAGCACACATTATTATTAAATACTTAGTGTATTAAGCGCAAAACTCTCATACTTAGTGTATTGATGATTGAATACTTAGTGTATTAAGCGCACATCATCATTAAATACTTAGTGTATTAAACGCAAAATCCTCGTACCCGGTGTGGTGATGACCAAACGCTTAGTACATTAAGAGCATGCCCAACATATTAATATTAACACCTAGTATATTAAAGCGTGAAAACTCTCATGTTCGGTGCATTGATGATTAAATGCTCAGTGTATCAAGAACGCTTAGCACAAAATGCCCAATGTATCAAGCGAGAAATTTGGCGCATCAACCACGGATAAACACTAAAACCGCCAAAGGAATGGTCCCATCCACCAAATTAGCAGACCAACCCGAAAAGGCATAGAGCAATAACGAAAGAAATCCAACTTACATTAAACAAACACATCCATTACAATAGGGCCTAAGAATTACAACACCAAGCAAAATAAAAGTTCAATAGTACTGGTTCAAAAGACAATAGATATGTAAAGAGAAGATTTTCACGCCCCAGACGGGGTAGCACACGGTGCATGAGCACCTTTTTTAGTGACACCAACAACAGACTCACCAACAGGCTCAACCACACTGCCATCACCAGCACCAACACCCTTGCCATCACCAACAATCCCCTCGATAACATTACCAGTACCCCCTCTACCACCCTCAATCTCATCATCATCACCCACAGCACCAGCCGACATACCATCAAGAGTCCCCTCAAAGCCTGCAAAAGCACAAAGCTCACAGACCCTTTGGATATCCAAACCCCCTAACCCCAGCAACGATGCATGGTCCATACTAGCAAACGATAGCAAGGCCTTATTTACACTCGCAGGGGGGACGCCATCACCAGGATCAACAGAATCAGGACCCACTGTAGGAACAGAAACATCATGCTCGGACTTTGCCCCAGCAATAAAAGAAGCGTGGCGGATGAGACTTATAGAATTTGTAAAATTCGGATGCTCAATCAGCTTATCTACAACCCACACAAGGCCCACACGCAGCAGCCAATCCAAATCCTGCTGGGTAGCTTCGACACCTGCTTGAATGGCGGCAATCAATCTATCTCGATCAGCAACGTCGCGTTCCAAAATTTCAACTTGAATCATCAAACATTCGTTCACCTAAGTAAGGGAATCAACCTTGGCCTCCAGAGTAGTCCTGATTTCTTCCACAACATCCTTCTCAGTAGCAAGCAGTTGTCACTTCTGCTCCAAACCCTGCTCGTCACTCCCTAGTTCAGAAACTTGACGCTTCAACCCAACCTCACGTGAACTACACCCCGCATGAACTGCCTCTATCTCGCTGAGCAGTTGGACACACCGAGCACCTGCAACAAGGTAGAACATAGCATGTGCAGCGGCATAAGACATATTATGAGAAACAACGGAACTGCCAATGGCCTCCATGTCGGTAACTGCAGCAAGAGGGAATGTGTGTCAGGCAAACTCTATTGCGTTAGTGCGCACAGATAGAGACGAGACTCATTGTTGAGATTCCAAGTAGGAACAAAAGTGGGAGGACCAGAGGGAACCTCGCCAATACCCTTACTAGGAGGACTCGAACCCCGATCCATACCACTGGAACCTTTGACGGGAGAAGAAATCGGAAGAACTTCAAACACGACTGGAACAGAAACACTGGACTGCTCAGACGCCCCCTGGGCCCCCTCGGACTATTAAACGTCATCATCTAGGATCATAACAAGTGTCGAGGGTGTTGAAGATAAGGAATTCAGAAAGGCAGGCAAAGCCACGCCTCGTCTGAACCCATTTGGCAACATTAGGAGCTCTAGTAACCGTCTCACCCTTGGCTAAGACGACTTTTTGCTTGGCTTGCACACAACGGACATGAGAAATAATCCCATCTTTTTTGTCCTCACTCACCCCAACCGAACTAGAACAAGTGACACTTAAAGGTGAAACAGTGGTAATGGGACAAGCAACTGCGACAGTTGGTGTCGGTGTCCCACTAACCACAGGGGGAGTAGAGGCGGCAGTAGCCAAGACAATCTGGTCAACTCGTCGAGGGGGAGGAAGAAAATCAATCAGATCTGCCTCTCAGTGTTCCAGTTTCCCCCGATAACGCTTTCGCAACACCCCATCTAGGTCTCAACACCTGCAAAACGAGGGGACATGAGGAAAACATATATACAATGCGTAGGGATCAACCAAAAATAAAACCCTAACCGATATATATATATATATATATATATATATATATATATATATATATATATATAATGGGAGGGGGAGAGAAGAGGAAGAGTAAAAGAAAACACTTACCATCGACAATAGAGAAAAAGACCGTCATCTTCCCCCGACGCTTCCAAGAAGGACTAATTCCCACACCTGCCAGCAACACCTCAGAGTAATCCTCGATAATAGCCTAAATTTTCTTCAAAAGATCAGCAACACTCTGGTTCTGCAGAAATAGTTTGGGAGTGAGATCAGCGAAGAAGTTAGCACGATATCGCTCACAGCTTGCCAAACCGTGATTCACCCATAACCACTTGTCTTGCCAGTTCTTGGGGGTCATTCCATCGGGAACCAAGGTATGCCCCCTCTTCGGACGAAGAAAGTGCACTTGTCACCAGTACAACAAAACCTAAAGAAGTATTTAAAGACAAAATAGTCGGCGAGAACGCCGTTGGCACAGTAGATCATCTCAAATGCCACTACTTTGTTCACAGCGTTTGGAGTCAAAATCTGGATGCTACAACCTTCCTTTCACAAGACCTTTTCCTGGAAATCAGTAAGAGGAAGTCGCAGCCCGAAGTCAAAGGATTTCAGATAAACCCCAACTTTTCCAGGGGGAGACGTGATAAACGAACTACGCAGCGGGAACTCGACCCCATCCGCTGAAGTAAGACCATATGTTTCCTCCAAATACCGATACGCAGTGTTAGAAGGAAGATTTGCAGATAAATCGGTCATAGAAGAAGAGAAGGAAAGAATGGAAGAAGAAAAGTGAACAGAAGAAGAGGAAACGTGAGGGAAAAGAGAAACGACGATAAGTGCCCTTATATGAGAAGAAGAAAAGCGGGATATTCAAAATCCCTGACACATGACGTAACCGCTAGCCATGATAAGCGGTCACGTCGCCATTAAAAACTAGAACGATGGACGAATAGAAAACAAGCACGTACAGGGCAATTAAGTCTAGATCATCGTAGCTAGCGCAGCAACGCTACGTCTACCAGACTAGGGGACTTGATAACGTGCCCTAGCCAACACGTATAGGGCAATTAAGTCCAGATCGACGTAGCTAGCGTAGCAACGCTATGTCTACCAGACTGGAGGACTTAATAGCGTGCCTTAGCTAGCACGAAAAGGTCGTGCCCAGCTCAGAAGGCTGGAGCATCCGACAGACCAGGCTCGGCGGGCTTAGCACCCGCTAGCGCCCCCAAGGGCAGGGCGCTCTAGCAAAAGGATAAGTTTCTGGAAAAGGCATCCTCACAAGAAGCTCGCGCCCGCCAAAGGCGCCCAAGAGATCCACGACAAAAGATACGGTCAGGAGACAAAGCAAGGGGTCAGAGCATTACCGGCTAAACCAATGACAGCGCTCTGACAAGTAGAGGAGCACGATCCTCCAACCAGCGCCCTGGATCTTCTCGGTTCAGGATGAGCATAGGCGGGTACCCTTCCTAATTATCTGGAATCAAAATTGGAACGAGCAGTTCCTTAAATTTTGGAACCAAAACCGAAATCGGAGGGTAACAGTTTGAATACATGGTACCAGGTTCGTTAAATTCGTTGAATATTTAAAACTTACAAAAGTATATGTATTGTTGATGCGACCTTGCTCCTTCTCTAAGTAGGCTTCGGCAACAATCCCTGAGTTGCTCCTATAAGATCATAGAGAAAAGAGGTCGTCAGCCGTTTCCCGGGAGGGCTCTCCCGGAAAGACACTCTGACGGTCAAGTCAGTAGGGTTTAGAGAGTGTATATGTGTGTAGCCTGGAGAAGACGAATTACATGTCGGGGTCATGATCTTTTCCTTTTATACTCAACGATCCTGCTCGTACGTTGAGGCGGGGCACCTTTTAAATATTTATTTATTCAACCTTTTTTTACATTTTAATCATTATTGATACAAACTAACTTTATCTTAACGTCTAGGTTATGTCAAATATTGCATATTTTGGCCATAGAATAAAACGTGATTACATATAGGGGTGTTTAAAATATCCAAAAACCAAAAATCAGAGTATCATAGAAAACGCAGAATCTTCAATGTTGTTGATGAGTGTGTACAGTCTCGCCTTTGCCTTCCCGCAATCACCGATGATACCTAAAACCATAAACAACTAGGTAAGCATAAAGCTTAGTGTGTTTCCTCCAAAATACCACATACGATAAACATACAAGCATGCATAACGACCGCTCTTCGGGCCTTTGGTCTGACTCGACCGCCTCGCAGGCCTTCACTCTATCCGGGCCGGAATTCCAAGGCTTGTTGGCCTACTGCCTCAACCCAACCGCTCTTCCCGAGCCTCCGTGCCTTCGGCTTACAGCCGGATACACCGGGTTTCTTGGCCTACATCACAAAGCAGGAGCGCCTCAACCCACTACTACCATACGTCGACATATAAACAATCAGGATCAAGTAGGCACATAATACAGGCAAACAACAATCATACAACTCACTACCTCCTACTACTCCTCTCACAGCGTATATGTCACACCCCCAAACCAGACGGCGGAAACGTTCGGGGGCTGTTGTGACTCAATTGAATACCATCACAATGAATATACATGAAACATAACATCATACAATACCAAGCATTGGAATATTACAACTGGTTGTGTTTACATTCAGTACATAGTTTCAAAACATTACATTCTCAAAAGTAGATTGTTCAATACTAGTTAAACAAACAATAAGACATCACTGAGTACATTTTTCCCTTCGGTTTACCTGTTACCTGAGAATACAAGTCTTTTGAAAAACGTCAACATATGAAATGTTGGTGAGTTCATAAGTAATGTTTGAAATATAGTGGTTTGTATTGTTTTGAAAATCATCAGAAAATCCGATATTTTCTGAAAAGAACTTAGTATAAAAAGTGTGAAGATCTGTAAGTATGCTTGTTTGTTTCTATAAATGTAAAAGAGCGATTTGTAAAACTCAGTATGTAACTCGTAGGTGTATTAATTGAAAACCCTAGGAAAACCCAATGTTTTCCTAATACTTTGCATCAAATAATTTGTATCTTGTTATTTCGTTACGACAGGTGTATTCGTTGAGTCCCGGTGACGTTGGATTAATTATGGATTGTGAATTGTTATAAACACACATTAGTGAAAATGACTAGTTTACAACCATACAAACGATCCCTTAGGCGTCGCTCGCACTATTCACTTAATCCAAACACCCGGACTTCATGTAGCCCCACGACCGAGGAGGAAAAGAGGGTGCGAAGCCCCAATATTTTTCGTAAGTCGTTCAAGGCTATCGTGAATGCGAAGGGCTCTTAGCCCGACTCGTATTTGGTGAATTCTCGACTTTACTAGTAGCACCAGAAGGCCCTTGGGGTCCAACAGCACAAAGCCTGTAAAAGTCCTTTTGGGCCTAAAGATCATGCCATTGGGCTAGCTAGGCCCAACAAACATGATTTGAAACTTTTGGGCCCAAAGACGGTGTATCGACGTCTGGTGTATTCTCACGTATGTATTGACTTCCCGAATTTTCCGCGTGTGTATTGAAGTTTCGTCGTGTTAGTAATTTCGGATTCATTATTGATTCGAGACCGAATCAATTCGTTTGATAACGATTTTTGGTGTTGAAGGTGTATTATAATTTGCCGATAGTCGAGATGCTAGTATTTCATCATGACGGATTTATTATTTAAAACTTTAGGATGTTTCATTATTGCAGCCCCTTTTCTTTTGAATAATTTACACATTTAACCCTTTATATAAAATAATTTCTATTTTAGTCCTCAAACTATTTTTCTTGACACTTTAGTATCAAAACTTGTAGAAAAATTATTTTTCAGCCCAAAGTTATTTGAAAAACAGTTTTAGTCCACCAAATGAAATTTTTCTCGGCTAGAACCCTCAATTTCGCAGTTTTTACACTTTTGGCCCAAAATAGAAAATTTTTGCATTTTTGGTCCCTTTTAAATATGAAAAGCATTTTTAACCCTTGAAATGGACTTGGAGCACTAGTAGTCCCCTGTTTTACAGAAAATCACAGTTTCAGCCCCTCTAATTTGAAAATCTCGCATATTGGGCTTTATTGGGCCAAAAAATTCATTTTTGGCCCATTATGCTTAAAAATTTCACATTTAATCCTTCCAAGAGAATATTTCCAGAAAAATACCTTAATGAAACTGTGTTGACTCATTTCATCCATCAGAATTTGTATTTTGACATTGTGGGCCATTTAACTTCATATTTTTAACATTTTGAGCCCAAAAATGGGATTTTTAGCCCAATGAGTTCAATTTAACCAGCTTTGGTTATTTTTCTAGAAATGATTGGTGTGTATTAATATGTTTAACACTTGTTTCATACATCCTAATGAAAATCTCGATTTAAAGGACTTTTTGACTAGTTTCAACACCATAATCACATATAAACATGTAAATAAGCATAGAAATCATACAAAGCATACATATACTCATAGATCTACACATTTGCTTGTATTCCCCCCCCCCCCCACAAAACTTATCAAAACGAAAAATAGGGGGTATGAAGCTCACCTTTGGGTGTGGTTTCGATTTTGGAGAAAAGATGGAAGAAAACGAGGTGATTTTCGGCCCTAGCACACTTTGATGAAGATCTCGGCCTTGAGATGATTCTAGGATGCAAGATCATGATTTCTTATGAGTTAAGAAGAGATGTTTGATAGGTCAAGGAACCTAGGTCATAGATTTAAGTATAACCTTACCTTGGATGGTGATTCTTGTGAAAAATTTCCTTGAAATGCCCTTGAATCTTCGAAAATTTGTGAAGAGAGGTGAAGGTGTTTTTGAGAGTGTTTGATATGTGAAAAGTGATGAAAGTGTGTGTGTGTGGGTGCTTTCGGCCGAGATCAAGAAGAAGAGAAGAGAGAGAGTTAAGTTGACAATCCTAGATGCATGTTGGTCCATGCATGGAGATATGTGGGATATAAGTGAGGTGGCAAGGATTAAGTCAACTCCTTTCTTCTTGGATTTGGGCTTTGGGCCGAGAATTTGGAAGGGAAGGAGATCATTGGTCTTTAATGCCCCTAAGCCCATATTATAGTTAGTTTGGATGATTTTTGGCCCAAAAAAATATATAATATGATTTTTACACTTTGTTGGGCTAGTTTAGGTTAATTATGGTTCATAATATTTAATTTATTTCATTCTAGGCCCAATATGGCCCAAAATGTTGAAATAAATGAATGTGAATCCAATTAGAGCCCATTTAAAGGTTCTAATCCCATGATAGTCAAATTGGAAGCTTATTGGTCCATTGAGTCCAATAAGGAAGTCCTAGTCCAAAATGGAACTAAACAAGAACTTCTAGGGTTTCCAATTGCCTGTTGACTGTTTGTAGTACTTGTATGGTGTATTGGATTGAAATTTTGTTTTCATAGAGTAAGCATCATACATGCTCCTAAGTTTTTGATTCTATATTTTACTTGAGTGTAGTGATTACAAGACACAGAACTTCTAGTTGTGACAGTATAGTCCTGCTACCAGCTAACCTCCATAGAACGCATAACCATAAGTAAGAATAGGTGAGACAGCTACTTGAAAAGATGATCCTACTCTTGAGCCACAATCAAACAAGGAACTAGAAAGAAAGCCTAGATCAAGAGTTCTCAGGCTATCCTACATGACCACATACAGTTCCTAGGGAACTCCATTAGATGATAACCAGCAAGTATAGATAACATACAGTTCTATAGATCACTACTTCATAGCAACATCCTATATACTAGGATACCGATCTAACAGATCACTACAGCATAGCAACATCCTATATACCAGGATACAAATCTAACAGATCACTACAACATAGCAACATCGTATATACCAAGATACCAATCTAACAAATCACTACAACATAACAATATACTAGATATCAACAATCCAGAGAATGCATAACCGTATATACCCAGAGGTGAGATAGGCACCCGAATAGGTGATCCTACTCTAGAACCACAACCAAACGAGGAACATGTTAAAGAGCCTAGATCAAGAGTCCTAAGTCTATCCTACATGGCTATATACAGTCCCTAAGGTATCCCACTACTAATAGATAACCAAAACTAGTAGGTCCGCATTGGTGCCTTCGACCCACGGATAAGTGTGTAGGTAGCCATCGTAGCAACGAAAAACTCTACCAGCTTCAACTCACTTCCAATCACCTCTACTGATGATAACTGAAACAACACTCGATCTGTGGCAAACACTGCTCCTCACGCTAAACAAAACCCAGAAACAAACCCAATCAATAATTAGGGTTTAACCCAAACCCATGGTCTAGTCCATTCCTCATCATGATGAGGGAAAACGACCATTTTCCCTTTATATACAAGCTCAACTATAGTAATCCCAAAACCCTTAATGGCCCAAGGCCCAAAATCAATCCATTGGGCTTCTGCTGAGAATGCTTGGCGTTCGAACGTCGGGAGCTCCCATGCAAACGCCTGACGATTGGTCGCTGATTACCAACTTCCAAACCAATGTCTTAATGACTTAAGATTTGATGTCCAAACTTCAGATCCAATCATAATGGAATTTCTAAATCCATAAAGTTGCAAACTTTATGGCCATGCATGATTACAATGAGCCCAAAAGCTAATACTCGAACTCCTTAACTCATTAATACATCTTAAAACTTGCATGGAGTGAAAGGAAGGTCCAAGATCACACTTTTATCACTTAAACTACCCTAAAACGTTCAAAAGGGATTTTTCACATTTGCATTCCTCCCTTATCAGCTTAGGTGTATCCCCACTGGGAAAATCACTCGTTACATTCACAATGAACTTAAAGACTTGAGACTCCATGACCGAAACCTAACCTTGGCAACCTAACCCCTAATAACACCTAAGCTTCAAGTGATTTTCTGATGCACGACTAATACTCCTAACAACCCTCAACTGCTAATTATATCCAAATACCAATTGATTCGTGAGTCTCCCAACTTCCATCAACGCGCTAACACTAAAAGATTCAGTAGCTGTGCGAAAGTCTTGAACTTGGAGAAATCCGACTGGGATCCGAACCTTTCCACAGGGTCTTCCTACTGTGAGGTCCTACTCTTCCCCACTTGAAATATGCTAGAATCTGAAAACATGATCCCAACCACTTGTATCCAAATACACGGAGAATCTGAACCCACACGACATTCATAAACCCCAATACACATACAATCTGATGACAAAGATATTCATAAAAGAATTCTAATTAACCAATACCAATTAAAATACTTCCATTTAACTGACTTCAGAGATTACAACTGAACTTTAAAATATAAACATAAATTACAGATAAATACCAATACCACCCTAATTGATAAAAAGAAGAACTATCAACCCACCTCTCGGTCCCTGGTACTTCGTTCGTCCCATGAAGACCGTTGGGCAACTACCACTCTAAGGGTGTAGGGTCCGGCACCTCACCAAACACGAGAAAGGACAAAGAGCTCTAAAATGGCCCTCCTGGTTGCAATGGAAACAAACTCGCGTGTTCTACCCACATTCTCTACCAAAATGGTCCTCCCCACCACACCTGCGTCATACAAGAGACTTATGCCTCCTTCCAACCGATCCCAAACTCCGGCCGGCAGACTTGAACCGCTTCGTTGCAGGCTGGGACTGATCTGGATCCTGATGCTGCTCCCTTGTCTAGGTCTTTATCTCAATCTCTCGCCTCCTTGCGGCATCCTGAAGCTCAGTGAGAGAACCGTAGTGCTAGATGGACACGAATTGCCGAATATCCATCTTGAACATGCCTAAATACCGAGTCATCTGAACTTGCTCAGAAGAAACAAACTCGAGGCAAAACATAGCTCTCTATGTGAAAATCTTGGTGATCTCTATTACCAAATCAATCCCCTGTGTCAGATCCAAATACTCCTCAGCTAGTCTCTCCCGCTCCACCAATGGAACATATCTTGAGCAGAACATCTAAGAGAACTGATCCCATGATACTGTAGCTCACTGCTCTAGGGTGAATTGTGACAACCGTCAATTTCCAGTTAAGTCAAAGTCAACTGAAGTCAACAAATCAAACCGGTCAACTCCACAAACCCTTGCGTACTAGAGTTTATGTTATGTGAATTCTAAACAACTCGCTATTCTAATGAGAGATCATAAATCAAAAAGTGCATACAACTAGATCTCCTTAACCTAAAACTGTTGTAAGTGGCGAGCCAAACCGATAAAACAATGTTGCATACTCATTGGGAGTGTGTAAGATCCTTAAACAAGGCTTAACAGGGTTTACGGACCCATCATTTCGAAGTCGGGTACTCAAAAAGGTCACAAATGAAATCTCTCTCAAATATCTCTTTGTATGAGAAATCTCTCCAAGAATGTCAAATCTCTCCAAGTATGTGAAATCTCTCTCAAATATCTCTTTGTATGAGAAATCTCTCCAAGAATGTCAAATCTCTCCCAAATCTCTCCAAGTATGTGAAATCTCTCTCAAATATCTCTTTGTATGAGAAATCTCTCCAAGAATGTCAAATCTCTCCCAAATCTCTCCAAGTATGTGAAATCTCTCTCAAATATCTCTTTGTATGAGAAATCTCTCCAAGAATGTCAAATCTCTCCCAAATCTCTCCAAGTATGTGAAATCTCTCTCAAATATCTCTTTGTATGAGAAATCTCTCCAAGAATGTCAAATCTCTCCCAAATCTCTCCAAGTATGTGAAATCTCTCCAAAATCTCTCTCAAAAGTTTCCATAACTTTTTGGAATCATTCGGGTCATTCCGACCCTTAACCGGGTCAAAAACGGCTCAAAACGGAGTGAAAATGAGTAAAATAGGCTTTAGGACCCGAAACCCCTCTTAGGACCGAAAGTCCTTTTAGGAACCGAAAGTCCTCCTAGGACAGAAAGCCTAAGCAACCGAGACTCAGCAGTGAGGAGAGAAGCCTCTCGGACCGAAAGTGAGGAGAGAAGCCTCTCGGCCACAAAAATGGCCACAGAAGTTGCAGCAGTGGTAATCTCAGAAAGTGTAGTGTATCGATCATCGAAGAACAGCTATGGTATCTAATCCTGAAAAATATAAACAATCTCCTTGATGGGTTTTAGCCATAAGAACATCCTATGTGCTCATACAAACCCTAATGCTTGGATCTAGGTTTCTCTATTGTACATGCAATTCATCCAAGACTATAAACCCTAGATCTAGTATATGATAATCAATATAACATATAAATTAGGGTTTAGATCATACCTTGATTGTTATGTAGCAATAACAATCCCAAATCCTTCTTGTGATGACTTTAGAAAGCTTAGAGTCACAAATGTCACTCCTCTAATGGTTCACAATCACCAAGAGCAAGAGGATGAAGAGGAGAAGAGAAGGAGGCTGCCCAAAACGTGTGGAAACCCTAGAGAACAAGTTCACCACGTTTTTGGGGCTTAAGGGTTCCTTAAATAGTGAGGCTATTAGGGTTATCTAACAAGGAAACCTTAATTTGGATGTTTAGGCCCTATGCAACCCATGAACCCCTTTCTTAAAGGCCTTTGGACGATTTCTAATGGGTTTCCCCATAGAATTCGTCCACCCCCTTAATAAGGAGTCCATTAGCTCAATATTCAACTATCACACAATTGACAGTTCTAGTCCCTTAAGTTTAATTAATGTCTTTTAGTCACAAACTTAATTCTTATTAATTCTTGACTAATATTAATTAAACAATATGATCTCTCCTTTAATATATTATTCTCATAATATATTAATAAATCATAATTAATCCTTTCTCTCCATAATTCATCCTATCAAGTTGCTTTGGTGAAGGCAACCCAAAAGGAACATGCACCATCGGGTCAAGTACATACAAAAATAGTTATGGACTTAGACACTAATCCAACAGTCTCCCACTTGGATAAGTCTAATAACTATTCCGCGTATGACTTCAGATCCTGATCTGCAATCGTAGCTTTCTAAAGCCGTTGTCAACTCTGATCTTATCAGATACGCGTGTCCTTTAGATAAGGGATCATATATTCCTCCATTCTATATATCGTATAGACTGAGACATGGATCTAAATCATTCTCTCTATCTATGTGATGTTTCCCGAATTCAGATTTATGACGACTGACAACAGACTACAACTGAACACATCAATTTAGTCCCGGCTTGGCCAAGTGCTTAGGTGCCATCAATAAATCATCGAGGGGCCCACAGATATCGCTTTCATCCTACTTTGGATAAAAGGAACGGATAAACTTTGACTCAATGCTCGCTTACACTCACTCACCAAATCACACACAACAATATTTTTATAACACCAAGTTACTGGTGCGTTTACATATTATCAATGTGCAACCGATTTGCAAGATACAACTCACACATCTCGGTTTCAAGAATATAAGATGTTATCCTCTCACTAATCACTCGTGATACAAATCCATGAAGTGATCCAAGTGAGCGTGGGTTTGATCCAATGCTCAAATCATATTCATAAGCACTCATGAACGTTGCAGCAAACATTTGCTCATGTCTAATACTCTTTAGACAATCCACACACCAATTAACGACAGTCTTCTTTCATATCTACTTCCAACATATGAACGACTGTGGCCCGTTCGAATAATCTGACTGTTCTCAACCAATTAAATTATTCAGGAAGTCAAAACATGCAAAGTGAAACACAAGAATAATACTAATCCCATATGGCCTGAAACCTTTGAGTATAAATAAAACACCTTTTATTTATCACCATATCGATTACTCATTATTTGTCGTTTCGGGTAATCAACTTCTTACTTGAATTACAACACTTGTCCCATGCTCTTAGTATGCACACAATGTTTACCTATGGTTCTTACTTTGTGAAATAGATCAAATTTCCAATCATACTTATTTCACAACTCCTAATCCTTTCCACAAGTGAAAGAATATCAAATTCTTGCCACTTATAGAATATGTTAGATTCTAACATTTTATGCAATCATCCTTTTGTAATGTCATAGCACAAAAGTCACAATGACTATTGCTAATGAAATTACAAAGTCCTCTATCTGAGATTGTTACAATACAATTCCATAGACGTGATGTCTCTCACTTAAAGAACATTCCTTTGAACATCCTTCTTGCATAAAAGTTTCTAATCTAGATATAGATTCTTAATATCCAACTCCCAATATGGAAACTTTTCCATACCTACCATCTGACAACTCATTCTTAATAGAATCTTATCTATTCATAATTATGTCGATATGCTCCATCCAATACTATACTTCCAACTACTCACAAGCGACCAATCATCAGCTAACTTTGGATTGTCCTTTGATAGTTGTTTAATTATCTTAGTCAAAACCGATTCTTGTCCTTTTCCCTCTAAATGCACTAGACATTTGGAAAATTTTAGAATGGTCAAATATTATAGCATTTGCAATCTATCCTATACCCGAAGCGTATAGGACATGATGCATTATGTCTTACATAAAGATTCGATATTTTATCAATCTTCTGCCATAATATTTTATGTGTCACGTTCTTATGAATCGAATTATGAAGAGGAATGCCGTAATCATAATCGAAATTTAAGAACTCACTATGTATCCTTGACTAAGTTTATTAACATTCCATAACCTAACCCTTTAGTTTTTGAAATGAAGCATAATATTCTCTCCCTTAATTATAGAAAAACAACTATTCAACCCTTACAATTTTGCGAGGTATGACTCTTGTTTTCTAAAATTAATATTGCTAACTTGCAATACTTGCCTTAATAATCATACAAGCATAACATTTATGCTCCCACTATCACGATGATTATTGTAAACATAACACTTATGCTCCCACTAGTTTTGACATGTATTCAGAAACAGCTTAACTTTCAGAAAAACAATGCTTATTGAATTTCTAAAGTTCATATTTCTAATACCCAATGCTTTGATAATCTTTTATCAAGGCTTTATAAACTTATACACCTTTGCCTTAGATAGTTCATGTGTGTGTCTTAAACAATTAAGACTAATTGCCAAATTTCACAATTTGAATCATGGAAAGGGATACCGTAACCATAATTGAATTCGAAAATACAATTTCACAATCACTATCTTCTTAAAAGCATCCTCACAGTCATTTTAATGAAGGAGGAAATCTTATGACACTTCGATTTTAATGGTGTATGTGTTCCTATCCATGTGAATTTGTTAAAACCAAAGTTTATGACAAATTCAAACTCATATGGACCGAACTTTCTTAATCTTGATTTCTTGCCTTATGGTAACACGGCTGCCCACCATGTCTTCCAAGTAGTCAAGCAGCTTACCCTTTCCTATCAATGTACTTTTCATTGATTAAGGTCCTTGCCTTTTATGCATTCAAATGAGAACTCATAGGGCTCACATGCATAATTAACTTAATTGGAACAGCACAGAAACAAGATAATGTCAACATGATAGTTTGTAAACCTCAACTCGTGTGCTAGTGATGATTGATAAGGTTTATTCTTGATTAGTTCTTGAAACTTTTCAAGACCATTAAGACTCCCACTGACTCCTTGACATATAAGGTTCTCTTGTCAATAAGCATTTCTTGACAAACAAATATTCAAGAGTTAGTGTAGCTTTTATCAAAACACTTCATAAATTGGGCCTCGTTGATCTTTGTCTTATCCAAGACATCACAACTTTCCAATTTCAAATGTGCAAGAATAAGAAAACCTTTTTCCAAATTCTACATTTGATGAATGTTATAAACCTTCTTAAGACTTGTCACTCAATGTCATAATCTTAACTCTAAGACTTGTTTTTGGAACGAAGTATGATTGACTTCTTGATTTAACCATTTCTTCAATTCTTGATTCCTCTTCTCAGACATGTAATTGTACTAAGACTTACACAGAGGATTAATTGAGATATGGTTCTTAATCATTAAGACCTATCATAAAACATAAAAGGTACTCTCCCTTCTTCTTAGAATAGAGAAACTTTTATCTTTCTGCCTACTTGATTCTTCTTATTCGTTCTGCTATTGATTTAAACCTTTTCAATCAATTCAGAGTTACACTTAATCTTATAAGTATAATCATATTTACTAAACCTTTAGTGAATCATGACGAATATCTTTGTTACTCTTGTGGTGGACTTGATCAACACACAACTTTGTGTACTCGATCTCCTAGTCCTTCACTTGACACTTTGTCAACGACTTAGTCTAAGTTCCAAATGTGAAATTTCTCATTCATCGTGCAACCAAGTTGCATGATTCCAAGTTTCTGTCCAATTGAAACTTGGGCGATGAGAAACTTTCCCTATTTGGTAAATTCTTGACATTTCCACAATTAACATAATTAAGAATCACATTCATTCATTGTAGAAATATGCAAACATCAATTTTTTTCATAACGATTTCATTGCAAGGAAATAAATAAATAAATAAATACGTCAAACAAAATTTATTTTATTCATAAAAGCAGCGGAAAACATTTGTCCTTACAATACAAAATCAACTGAAAAACTATGTAATCAAATATTCCTAACAACTCTATCATAACTTTCTAAGCTTAAAATCTAATCTTCGAATCCATGTGATCGAGATCCATCTCTTTGTGATTAGACTCATTTTGCTTTTCCATCAAGCTTCCTCTCTTTTCACTGATCCTGCAAAACATTCAAATGCAATCTTATCACATCATGTATTAAGAATCAACGAATAGGAACTTAATGGAGTTAGATAGTGGATTTTACCTGAAGCATAGCCATACTCTTTGACTCTCCCATCTTCTGGACTCTTCAGGCTCTTAGGGCAGACTTGTATCCAATTCCCTTTCTCTTGGCAGCAAACACAGGTCGGTTCTCCTAGAACGTCCTCGGAAGCATGGTTGGTTGACTTTCCCAACAAATACGCTCCATTGCTTTGCCAAAACATTTCTGATTCAGCAGCAATGAGCATGTAAGTTAGGTCAATGAGGTTTTCGTCATGATACATCATATAATACTTTCTTTTGAACTCATTATATGATTCAGGAAGTGACTGCAGAATCCAGTTCACGGCCAACTTATCCGGGAATGACGCACCCAACATTATCAACCTATCAATGTGTGATTTCATTCCTAGAATGTGGGCACACACGGGTTTACCATCTTCATGTTTCATTTCCAATAGGGCTTTAGTGACATTGAACCTTTCAATTCTTCGATCTTGTGGGTTAGGGAGAACAACGGGAGGAGGAGGAGGAGGAAATGAAGCATGATTTCTTGTTTCTCGATCGAATCGTGGAATATCATCTTCATGTGGAATGCTTGTTCCACGGGATTTGGGAAGACCATAGTTGTCGTACTTTGACATCTACAAAATGGGAGAAAACAAATTCAAGTTAGTTGATTTATTGAGTCCTTAGTAAATCACCCAAATGATATACTAAGGCTAGGACCCAACACAATATTCCACAACTCGGGAGAGGGATGTCGTAACCCAAATCGCAAAACATTTGAAGGTAAGTGAATGACGATTCACTAATTTTCCACAATGAAAAACGAAAAACAGATTAAGTTTTAAATGTATTAAAAACTCCTAGATCCTATGAGATTCATTGAACTTTTCAATGGCATGTTTAAATCTCGATATGTCCCTCTAGTTTGTGACTGGGATGCTGAGGATCACAAAGCAGGTGTGAATAACCATGCAAATCTACATGGTGCCCCCACATGTTACAGTCACCTATTCGATGTGCCGGTTAACCACACACGCTCCACCGAACTATGACAAACATTGAGTCACCCTTTGCTAACTTTGCTTAGAACCATTTAGTGTGCCGGTTAACCACACACGCTCCACTAACGTCTTCGCAAGGGCACAAAGTGTAATTTCATGGAATTGCATCAATTCACTTTAGCCTAAAGTAACTAAGATTAGGAATTTTATGAAAGCATTTAGTTACTTTTATACTTCATTATACTTATAATGGAAGGTTTCTGTCCTATCCTACCCGTTCAGCTAACGACCCTCCACTAGTCAAGAGTGCCATGGGTAAGAGTGGATATCCATTCAATCACCATTTTATAGGCAACTTCCTTAAACACCCCTTATAGACCAGCTTCGTGAATGAGGCCTACTAACGGTAAGACTGACTTTTACTTATACATATATATAATGTTAGACTTTTAATGTTATATATAGTATAGGGTGTATTTTACACTTTTAAAATACTAGGTGGTCTAATTTAATAATTATACTTTTAATTTAATTAAATTGTACACCAAAACTTTATGGATTTATTAAATCTCTTTTAATTATACACTTTAACTAATTAATAAAACCATAAGGGTGTGATTTGAACTTTTCAAAACAATACTAGGGTTTTAGAATTTAACATTCCTAAATTAAACTTTTAATCAACTTTTAAATTCCAAAACTTTAGGGCAAGTCTTGAAACATTTCAAAACATTAGGGTTTCAACTATTTAAATTTCAAAACAAAACTTTTGAGTTCTAATTTAAACTATAAAACCTAAAGGGATTAATTTGAAACTTTTCCAAACTTTGTCAAGAATATTATAGATCACATAATTCAAATAAGGTAATTAACTATAATTGGTGGTTATCTAATTAGATCTAGTTCAAATTCTTGCAAGATAATGATCAAATAATTTCCATAACTTAACATTTATCAAATAAAGTAACAATTATCTAATTAGATGACCAAAATCTTTTATTTTGACAAGGATAATCATAAGGAATCAATAAAATTCGAATTTTATTAATTTTAAACAATTATGGCAATTATCCTAAGTCAAAATAGGAAAAAATCCCGAAACAGCCTCCTTCTGACGCTCGAACTCGCCGAGTTCCTCTATGGACTCGCCGAGTTGGAGCTACTCGCCGAGTTCATCAGACAGGGGGGCAAAAAATTGATTTTACAGCTTGAACAAACAACAAGGCATAAATACAATAGAAACCAATAAAGGCTCTGATACCACTGATGGGTTTTAGCCATAAGAACATCCTGTGTGCTCATACAAACCCTAATGCTTGGATCTAGGTTTCTCTATTGTACATGCAATTCATCCAAGACTATAAACCCTAGATCTAGTATATGATAATCAATATAACATATAAATTAGGGTTTAGATCATACCTTGATTGTTATGTAGCAATAACAATCCCAAATCCTTCTTGTGATGACTTTAGAAAGCTTAGAGTCACAAATGTCACTCCTCTAATGGTTCACAAACACCAAGAGCAAGAGGATGAAGAGGAGAAGAGAAGGAGGCTGCCCAAAACGTGTGGAAACCCTAGAGAACAAGTTCACCACGTTTTTGGGGCTTAAGGGTTCCTTAAATAGTGAGGCTATTAGGGTTATCTAACAAGGAAACCCTAATTTGGATGCTTAGGCCCTAAGCAACCCATGAACCCCTTTCTTAAAGGCCTTTGGACGATTTCTAATGGGTTTCCCCATAGAATTCGTCCACCCCCTTAATAAGGAGTCCATTAGCTCAATATTTAACTATCACACAATTGACAGTTCTAGTCCCTTAAGTTTAATTAATGTCTTTTAGTCACAAACTTAATTCTTATTAATTCTTGACTAATATTAATTAAACAATATGATTTCTCCTTTAATATATTATTCTCATAATATATTAATAAATCATAATTAATCCTTTCTCTCCATAATTCATCCTATCAAGTTGCTTTGGTGAAGGCAACCCAAAAGGACCATGCACCATCGGGTCAAGTACATACCAAAGTAGTTATGGACTTAGACACTAATCCAACACTCCTCACAAATGATCTCCCTAACCCAGTCCTCTATCAAACCTGCCCCATCCTGGCCACCAGCTCCGGTGTGATATCCCCAATTTCACGTCCAGAAAAGACCAAGTGGTTTATGCTTTGTTTTTAAAATCAGAGTAATCTTTTACAGAAAAAAGTTGCGGAATTTGTTCCCAAAACAAAACATGGTAAGAATTTATCAAAGCATTTCTATAAAGAAATATTATATAACAAAATCTCGGGATGTCATGTTCAATACAAACCAAAAGCATAAATAGAACAATATAGACCTTACAACAGTCATTTATAACTACTAATCTATTAATCCAAAATCTCTCGTCAAGTCCACCGACTTATACTCTTGTGCCATTACCTGTAATGCAAAGAAAACTGAGTGGGTCAAGCTTGGGAGCCTGGTGAGCATATAGGGTTTTCGACCCACAATAATATAATTATTATATTGAACCATCAAGCAATCAACTCAATTACCCATCCCCATTATCTTCCTTTATTTCTTAGGATTTTACCCTAAGAATTCAACTACCTGTCATTCATTCATTCCTAAGGATTGACCTAAGAAATTGGCACGAAATCTATTGCTACATAAGGCGCATCTACCAACATCATCCTTTAAGCGCCTCTGCCAAGATTACGTCATACATTATGAGGTGCGACTGCCAGGTTTATGACATTCTCTTTTAGGCGCATCTGCCGACATTATCCTATAAGCACATCAGCCAGGATTATCCTATAAGCGCATCTGCTAGTATTATGACATTCTCTAATTGGTGCATCTACCAATATTATTCTTAAGCGCATCTGCTAGTATTATGACATCGCTATTTGGCGCATCTGCCGACATTATCCTATAAGCGCATCTGCCAGGATTACGACATTCACTACTTGGTGCATCTACCAATATTATTCTTAAGCATCTTTCATACCTCCTCATTTTATCACATACCAACTATCTCATCTACCCATGTTCTACCCAACATATTCGTAGATATAAAATACATATACAGTTTAATTCATTTAAAAACTATATAAAATGTCTATTCCACACTCATCTCAAATAAGCAAACAATGTATAAACACATAACACGTATTTCATAGCAAATACTTCATATTTATGTGTTAGAAGAAAGTAACCACACACTCACACATATAAACAACGATATACTTAATACATTCAAACAATACTTGTATTATAATCGTGTTTATGAAAGGGACTATACACTCACTTGATCAGAAGATGATCGGACAGAACTACGGCTTGTAGAAGTAGTATTCTTCAGTAGATCTGGAAGATCTTCACACACCGAGCTTCTCACAGGCATAGCTTCGGCACAGAAACTCTTTTCTTCTCAGGATCTTCGGGCTTCGGGACTCGCTTCGGGTCTCGGGATGATATCAGGGCTTCGGGGGTACTTCTTTGCACGTAAATCGAGGTAATATGGGTGAGAGATGAGAGAATGAGCAACCAAACTCGGCTGGCCCTTTAAATCTATTTATAGGGAAAAATCTGCCCTTGCCACGTCGTGGCACCTTTTTCCACGTCGTGGGCTTGGTCGTCACTGCATGCGTCATCGCAAGTTGCATCTGGGGGACTCCCGGAGGTGTCAAAAGACTTGCCACGTTGTGGCACTGCTTGCCACGTCGTGGTATCTGACAGTTTTGGGGTTTCGCGCCCCGAACTTCAGAAATTCATAACTTTCGCATACGAACTCCGTTTTCGACGTTCTTTATATCGACGCGTAGGTGAGATTATGCTCTACAACTCTCATTTAGACTCCATTGGCTAATTTTGACTTTATTTTTAATATATTATAAATATATTACTTATATATTATTTTTAGTAGGTCGGGACAAGAAAACTTCGTTCGAAATTCATAACTCTTTCATCTGAACTCCGTTTTCGTCTGTCATTTTGTAGTTGGACTACTATTGAAGACATATTCGACTCTCGTTTATATCACTAAGGATAGATATCTATCTACCTTAAATTCACTATTTACGTCGTGTTGGGTCGCGCTGGGTCGTGTCGGTTCTATCGCGAAACTTCGACAGGCCATAACTTCTTCGTTATAACTAGGATTCTGGCGTTCTTTATATGCACGGAAACCTTGTGACATATACTACAACTTAGTTAAGATTACTCATCCAAAATAATCTTCCATCAAAAAGTCATTTTTGATGCTTATCGTCTCTAAATTGACTAGCCCGGATCTACGGGCGTTACATCCGGCTCCTGATCCTGAACCTCCATAGGCCGCCATATTAAAATATACCAAGAAAAGATCAGACATCACAACACAGTGCTTAACACACCAGACCTTACTCCTATTAGTCACTTAGCAGCCTTGAAATTCCTCCTGAATCTCATATGGATCATGTGCTTCGAGTAGTATAGGCCCATACTACCTTCCACACTTATCCGTAATCGACTCAAAATTCATCCCAATGTCCCAAGTCACTGCACTAGACCACTCCTACATGTGATAACATCGCTTCTGCTACGAGCTACAACTAACTTCCTAGGCACTCTTCCTAGGATTATCCTCGCTATCGCATCACCAGTTGCTTTTATGCACAATACGAGATTGGATAGACTGTCGAATAATCAACTCTGCCCTAAGTCCACAACCAAAAAAGGAACAAGAAGTAAGTCCAAATCAATCATTCTAAGGCTATAAAATCCGACCATATACAACTAATCAACATACACACAGCAATCTTACAATCAAGTAATATAAATCAAGAAAGCAGCTTCCTATATCTTAAGGTATCATAGAATTAGGCATTTATATCTAACATTTTCTAAAGAATCTTGCTCACTAGCATTCTTTTTCTAACAATTCATATATCAACAAAATCAAAACTCAATAAAAAAAACAAGTATAGGTATTCGAGGAACCACTCTCACGTTTGGGCTCTGGCTGACTGTACATACCACATCTTCCTGAAAAAGTAAGAGTTTAGTCGAGGCCCACGTTCCCGATCCCAAGCCAATAATAAAACAAGAGCATGACAAGAGACTGAGCCCATGTCCCTAACCCAACCCTTTTTATTATAAATTCTTTTTTAAAAACATTCTGCAAAAACTCTCGGATCCTAGTTTGAGACTGAATTCACACAAGTTTTCCTCCAATTCACTCAAACCGGGCTCTGATACCAACTTGTAACATCCCAATTTCACAACCGAAATTTTTTCGTTTTTATTAAGGTAAAACTTCCCAGATTATAAATCCATTATTAAGAAAACAATTTATTTCAAATTACAATTATTGAAAATCAGAGTATCATAAAAAAACACGGAATCCTTAATGAGTGTGTACAATCCTGCCTTTGCCTTCCCGCAATCACCGATGATACCTGAAACCATAAACAACTGGGTAAGCATAAAGCTTAGTGTGGTTCCTCCAAAATACCACATATGATAAACATACAAGCATGCATAACGACCGCTCTTCGGGCCTTCGGTCTGAATCGACCGCCTCGCAGGCCTTCAGTCTATCTGAGCAGGAATATCAGGGTTTGTTGTCCTACCGCCTCAACCCAACCGCTCTTCCCGAGCCTCCGTGCCTTCGGCTTACAGCCGTCTCACACCGGGTTTCTTGGCCTACAACACAAAGCAGGACTGCCTCAACCCACTACTACCATACATCGACATATAAACAATCAAGATCAAGTAGGCACATAATACAGGCAAACAACAATCATACAACTCACTACCGTCTATTACTCCTCTCACAGCATACAGTCCTGCTACCAGCTAACCTCCATAGAATGTGTAACCATAAGTAAGAAGAAGTGAGATAGTTACCTGAACAGATGATCCTACTCTAGAGCCACAACCAAACAAGGAACTGGAAAGAAATCCTAGATCAAGAGTTCCCAGACTATCCTATATGACCACATACAATCCCTAGGGTACTCCATTAGATGATAACCAGCAAGTATAGATAACATACGGTTTTATAGATCACTATTGCATAGCAATATCCTATATACCAGGATACCGATCTAACAGATCACTACAGCATAGCAACATCATATATACCAAGATACAAATCTAACAGATCACTACAGCATAGAAACATCCTATATACCAAGATACAAATCTAACAGATCACTACAGCCAAGGTTCTAAAAGGCGTGAGGCGTGGCGTTGCGGAAAGGCCAAGCCTCAAGCTTAACGAGTTATGGCGAGCCATGGCGTTTTTCAAGGCGTGATGTAAGGCGATGATTTTGTATTAATTTATAATTATATTACCGCATAAATATAAATTTATATCAAATATACCTAGTTTTTAGAAGTGTTATATCAACAACTAATAACAGAAAGTTAATAAAAAACACAATACTTGTATGTCCGATTAGAAAAGGTATAAAAAGAGCAAAAAAACGTGTCTCATACGAAAAAACACGCGCCATAACACGCCATAACACGCCATAACGTGCCATGGCACGCCATATCAGGCCTTGCCACGCGCCACGCCTAACAGCAACGTTATGAAGCTTTTTGTAACGGCGACGCCGTGCCTCACGCCATGGCGCACCTTTTAGAACACTGACTACATCATAGCAACATCGTATATACCAAGATACCAATCTAACAGATCACTACAGCATAACAATATACTAGATATCAACAATCCAGGGAATGCATAACCGTGTCCCAGATAGGTGATCCTACTCTAGAACCACAACCAAACAAGGAACATGTTATAGATCCTAGATCAAGAATCCTCAGTCTATCCTATATGGCTATATACAGTCCCTAAGGTATCCCTTTCCTAATAGATAACCAAAACTAGTGGGTCGGCATTGGTGCCTTCGACCCACGGTATAATGAGGCGAAATGCACCTCGATATGCGTTTAAGTAGCCATCGTAGCATCGAAGAACTCTACCAGCTTCAACTCACTTCCAATCACCTCTACTGATGATAACTGAAACAACACTCAATCCACGGCAAACACTACTCCTCACGCTAAACCAAAACCAGAAGCAAACCCAATCAATAATTAGGATTTAACCCAAACCCATGGTCTAGTCTATTCCTCATCATGATGAGGGCAAAAGACCATTTTTCCCTTTATATACAAGCCCAACTATAGTAAGCCCAAAACCCCTAATGGCCCAAGGCCCAAAATCAATACATTGGGCTTCTGCTGAGACCACCTGGCGTTCCACCTTACGATGCCTGGCGTCCGGACGTCGGGCGTTCCCATGCAAATGCCTGGCTTTTGCTCGTTGATTACCAACTTCCAAACCAATGTCTTAATGGCTTAAGATTTGATGTCCAAACTTCAGATCTAGTCATAATGGAATGTCTAAATCCATAAAGTTACAAATTTTATGGCCATGCATGGTTACAATGAGCCTCAAAGCTAAAACTCCAACTCCTTAACTCATTAAGACACCTTAAAACTTGCATGGAGAGAAAGGAAGGTCCAAGATCACACTTTTATCACTTAATCTACCCTAAAACATTCAAAAGGACAACTCCTACCCAAAAAGACCAAGAAAATGGGGCTGATAAGCATAAACTTCTAACATAAGCAAGATCTAAAGTTATGATGATCAAGTTCATAACTTTATACCACAAAATGATGCGCTAAGATTCCAAGAGTCCAGATCCGCAAGCTTGAGAGCAACACCAACACTCCAATGATCTTCCTTCTCTATCAAGAACACTAAAATGATACCAAAAAGATGCACAAGGCTTCAACCTCTCATACACACTTAGGGTTTTCAAAATGAGGATGGAGGCTAGAGTGGTGAAGGGTTTTGAGGTCATAATGTTCTTTAAATAAGGTGCAAACCCTAAAAGTTAAGGTTTTGTCTCTACGTGTAAACCTCTGGCGTCCATCATAGAACGTCTGGCGTTTGAACGTCGAGCGTTCTATGCCAAACGCCTGGCATTTGGACCAAAAACTCATCATCGGGATGTTACACTAACCGCTAAAATCTTTAGTTGTTCGGTTTGGTTATGATTCATGTTTTCTGTCATAGACGGTTAACCGAAAATCCGAATTTTTATTGCCTTAATAATTTTTCCAAATAAGATTTGCAATTTGCAATAGAATAACATATTATTGTTCATTATAGCGGTGCGAATTGCAACAAAATTTAAA
The DNA here is from genome assembly GCF_051521515.1 of Lactuca serriola. NCBI lineage: Eukaryota > Viridiplantae > Streptophyta > Magnoliopsida > Asterales > Asteraceae > Lactuca > Lactuca serriola. Next base: position 23,369,846 of record NC_136413.1, on the reverse strand, counting down.
TTCAAAATAAAAAAATGACATTATCAATCTATTAGACCAATAACATATCAAGTTTTATTAGTAACTAATGTTACGTGTCAATTTAAACAACCATGTTTATCTGATATTGTAATATCCATCTAAAATTATGGTAATTACCATAACAAATAAATAAACTAGATGGTTTTTTTATTAAATCTTAAACTTATATTCATCAATTTAATTTTTTCTTAAAGATTGTAGTCAGTGACGGACCTATGTGGAGAATTGGGGGTCCCAGACCACTATTCAATTTCTGGCTTGTAGTGTAAAAAAAAAATTAATTTTTTCTATTAGGTGCACCCGTTTGAAGTAAGAGAAACACCCCTACTAAAATAGTCTACGTCCGTCACTGATTGTAGTGAATTATCATCCTTGTTTTGAATATTAACAGTTAGGTTTTTTAGTTTCGAAAAACTTTTATTAATTCAAAAACGGTTGATAGGTTAATCAAAAAACAAGTTAACAAAGTTTTTCAATTTAGGTTTAGATTTAAGAAATTAATAAACCGATCGTTTCAGTTAACCATGCTAAATATAATTTTGATTTGGTTAACCGTCCTCCCTTGCAATACTAATTTTAAAACCTACTCTTAGTATATAAATTATTAAAAGAAAAATACCCGCCCCATCTGAGTCCGACCCATTGCTTTTAACCCGACCCAGCCCATTTATTCACAAACAATAACGTATATATTTTATGTAGCCGTTGCAGAAAAATATCAACCACCATATCCAAGTTCTCTGAAACGCGTTTTTTCTTGCTGCCAATCTGCTCGATTCCGTCATCTACTCATCTCTCTCTCTTCCAACTTCTTGCAATCGCTGCTCGAACTCTTCCTCACATACTTCAATTTTGTTTATCGTTATTTGTTTCTGCGTATACTTTTGTTTTCTCTATATAATTTTGTTGTTAGTTGATCTTGAAATTGGTTATGGATGCAGGAAATCTGTACGTCGAATCATCTTCTCTTTCCCATGGCAAGCATCGAAGGAGGAGTTCTCGTGATGAAAATGTAAGCGCGTGTGTATTTGTCTTCTTCTTGTACAGGTTTCGGTTTCGTTGTTTTATTCTGGTTTTGATTGCTAGGTTTTGTGGGAAAAAAATAGGGTTTATCTCGATTTTATGAGACTCCTTGTGTTGTATGAGGTTTTGTATACCGATTGTGGAATCTTGTTATAATTTATCTTCTTCTTGACGTGTGATTTATAATCACACTGTCGATCAGAATTTTCTGATGGGGTGTTAGACATTTGTTTTTGAATTGAAATCTTCATTTTCGTACGACAGTTGGACCGGTTCATACCAAATCGTGCTGCAATGGATTTTGACTATGCAAACTACATGCTTTCGGGAAGGAAGGTTGAAAACAAAAGTACATCTCCATGTTCACCTGCTAAAGAATCTTACAGGAAGCAGCTTGCAGAAATCTTCAACATGAACAGGACACGGATCCTTTCATTCAAAAACAAACCACCCTCTACACTCAATAGTCTCAAAGAGACTTCCCCAGTTTCCCCTAAGTTGAGATCCCCAAAGCGTTGTGCCAGACATATTTCACAAGTAAGTCTTCTTCTTTCTTCAACCATCATCTTTTCATTTGTGGTCAGTTGATAAGATTCTTCATTCTTATGTGTTGTTCAACAGTCTAGTGAAAGAACTTTGGATGCACCTGACATTGTAGATGACTACTATTTGAATCTACTTGATTGGGGTGTCACAAATACGCTTGCTATTGCTCTTGGAAATACTGTTTATCTATGGGATGCTTCACATGGGTCAACCTCTGAACTTTTATCAACCGATGATGATAGTGGCCCTGTTACAAGTGTCAAGTGGGCCCCAGATGGAAGACACATTGCAGTCGGCTTCAACAATTCCAAGGTTCAGCTCTGGGATGCCTCCATTTCCACAAATCAACCGGTAACAAACATGTTATGAATTCATTTTTTTTCAATACTCTTTAAGATCTTCAAACTTATATTATTATTTAATCAGCTGAGAATATTACAAGAAGGACATGGAGGAAGGGTGGGGTCACTCGATTGGAACAATCACATACTGACAACAGGAAGCATGGACAGTTTAATCATCAACAATGATGTGAGAATAAGATCACCTATCATTGAAACATACAGAGGCCATCATCAAGAAGTTTGTGGACTAAAATGGTCAACATCCGGTCAACAGCTAGCGAGTGGTGGCAATGACAACCTTATCAATATATGGAGCCTCCAGTCAAATCGAAGGGTCCACTGCTTTTCTGACCATACTTCTGCTGTAAAAGCCTTATCTTGGTGTCCATTTCAGAGCAATTTACTGGCTTCTGGTGGTGGAGTAGGAGACCAGTGTATAAAGTTTTGGAATTCAAACACGGGTTTGTGCTTGAATTCTGTCAACACGGGATCACAGGTGTCATCTTTGTTGTGGAGTAGACATGAAAGGGAGCTTTTGAGTTCTCATGGGTTTAATGACAATCAACTTATTCTTTGGAAGTACCCTTCTATGGTTAAGTTGACTGAACTCCATGGCCATACTTCAAGGGTGCTAAACATGACACAGGTATGTCTAAATCTTCTACTCATAATCGCAACATTCTTATATTAATCTACCCATATAATAACAACGGATGTTGTTATTTCTTGTAATTTGTGGTAATTGTGTTTTGTTGTGTGTGTTTCAGAGTCCTGATGGGTATAAAGTTGCATCTGTGGGTGCTGATGAGACGCTAAGATTGTGGAATGTTTTTGGTACACCAGAAATGAGTAAGAGTAAGCAAGATGCAGCAAAGGCAGAAGAACCATTTGCTTCTTTTGCACGTATTAGATGAACAAGGTCGCTTGATAAACTAGTTTTTTGTATAAATTGTGAATTTCGTATGGAACAGATTCTTGCTTTTATATAACTAGTTAGGTCTTGAAATGTGGTTCTTTGAATATACGATTGACATCCTCATTTTCATTATTGGCAAAATTGACCCCTTTGTACATTGACAAGCTTGGTATTTTGTTGGTTTTTGTAACATTAAGAAATGTGACCCCTTTGTACATTGACAAGCTTGGTATTTTGTTGGTTTTTGTAACATTAAGAAATGTGAAAAAAATAATAATAATGAAAAGGTACAAACGAAAATCAGTTTGGAGCACAACTGCAGAAAATGTATGTTTGACAGTTTGAGTGATAACGAATATTAAGTGTGATAATTCCCAAATGAATTAACTGAATGGAAAGGTTAAAATTGGAAAAGTATGTGTGCAGAAGTGATTGATTAAGTATATTAATAATGTGGAAATAATATAATAGCCTAAAATTAGGAGGTTTTGTGGATTGATTTTAAAGTATATTAAAAACTGGTTTGATTTGTGAAAGGCTTGTGTTTTACCTTACGTTTAAGAAATTTTTTAATGGATTGAAAATCCGGAAAAGTGCGCTCAGCTCCACAAGTGGTAGGGCGAGTGTGTTTGGTTTGGTTCGAACCACAATAAATCATAGTACCGATATTTCTAACGCTAACTCGGTATTTTATTTGATGTTAAAATAATATATCCAAGTTGATTTAAGAGAATATTGTTGATAATGATATTGCAACTACATGTTTGCGTTGTACACTTGCAATGTCTCATTTTGATGTTAGTCCAACAACAATTCAATATGAGTTGTTTAGATGATAATTTATGTTTTGCTTACATTCCAAGATATACTGTGTTTTGATCAAAATGTAAGTAAGACATAATTATGGTATTGTTATATCTTACATATTTGTAAAATCTACATAACTCTTGTACACAAATAAGCTGTGTATTATGTACATTAAATATTCAAACAAGCTTACTTCAAATAGGTTACTAAATCAGGAAAAATTAAAAGATATGTTATATTGTTAACCACTGTGCTGGCACTTATATGTATGATAAAGTGAATATATACATGATTATAAAGAGTTAAGCCAATCCTATATCTGGACTAGTTTGAGGAATTACCGAATTATGTGTTTGACATGAAATTAATTATCACCAACTGAATAAGACTAATAAAATATTATCTAGATAAATAAATGATATTTAAGACCATATTTGTACAACTAAGAAAGAGGTTCCAAACATCCCCAAAGAAAGAGAGATAAAAACACAAATGAAGCTTAAAAATAAAATATCAGTTTTTTACTCTATTCATTCTCACCTGGAAATATCTTTTTAAGCGTCAAAAAAATAAATAAACATGACCAAAGAAAAGAAAGAGGTTCCAAACATCATCATCAGTCATCTCAAAAATCATCACCTCCGGCTAAAAAAAACATGTGCTCAAAGTAAAGTAAAGCAATCATGGAGGAAGCCGGAAATTACAAACTATAAAACAAGTATATTAGCATTTGCATATGCTATATGATCTAAAACTCTCTTTTCAAACAAAACAAACATCAAACATCAAACATCAAACACGTTCAACAACTGAAGGAAGATGAGCTCAAGCCTCTCTCTGGTTATACAAGTGCTATGCTATGTATGTGACAGAGCTAGGAGTCATGTAGGGTAGGGTTTGCCCTGCAATGACAAGAGAAGAAATTTATTCATCCAGATAGTAATAAGATCCAGCAAATTTCTGCTCCCTGTCCTTTGTTGAATTAAGCTTGTTGATTCTTGGCCTGTAATTAGTTGGGTCCCGCCTAAACGTGATGTTCAGATGCTGCACCACAACAACAAATATATGATGAATTCCCATTCTATTAAATACTATTATATTTATTATTAACAACACAGAAAACTTACAGATAAGAAGAGATTCATTCCGGTTAATAATGACTGAGGTGAATTTGCAACACAATCAATAGATGGCTTCCCTTCATAAACAATCACCCTATCTGCTAAGTAGGTTGCCATTATGAAATCATGTTCAACCACAAATGCAGTCTTTTTAGCATGTAGGATGAATCTCTTTATCACTTTAGAGGCCACAATACGCTGCTCAGAATCCAGGTATGCACTCGGCTCATCTATCAGGTATATATCAGCAGGCTGAAACATAAACAAAGCCCACAAAACACAAATCAAAACAGTATAAGATGAAATGAAAGTAGAATGATGCAAAAAAATTGAAGAGAAAATTCTTACCTTGCCAAGGCACAGGCACAAAGCAACACGTTGCAATTCACCACCAGAAAGATTAACAACCTCTTGATCCATTAACTGCTCAATCTGAAGAGGCTTCATGACATCAGAAACAAACTGAGGATGCATGTAAGAGTCCCGAATTTTTTGATGCAACAAATGCCTGACTGAATGAGGGAATTTGGGACTGATCTTTTGAGGCTTGTAAGAAACATTAAATTCAGGTATCTCCACATCAGAATCTTCCACAGTGTCAGGCTTCAGCAAACCAGCCTACACATTTATAATTTATTTCATCATCATCTATATAATATAAAGCCACCTACCTACCCAGCCAGTAATCAAAATCTAGTAAACACATAGTAATAACACGCACCAGCATACGGATAAACGTTGTCTTCCCTGTTCCATTTTCACCAAGCATTACTATGATCTGAGAGTCTGTGAATTCACCCTCAACCACCTTAAGTGTGAAACCACCCTGAGTTTTAGCCATTGATGGGTACTTATATCGTGCATATGTTTCAATCTCTTCAGCGGTCTCTTGTGGAGTCTCAGCCACCTATTATTCCATAAAAATAAAAAGCGGATTCAGAAGAAAATGGTGAAACTGTAACAACACGCTATGAAAAGTTTACCTTAAAAGTAAGGGATTCGTCACGAAAACGAAGATTTTCAGTAGGCACATATCCTTCTAGAAATATATTAATTCCTTCTCGGACAGAGAAGGGTAGTGTGACAACACCATAAGCACCAGGTTTCCCATAAAGGCAGCAAATGAAGTCTGATAGGTAATCCAGCACACTTAAATCATGCTCAACCACAATCACATAGCTGAAATTGAAACTCTCTCAGTATTTAATATCTTAAAATAGTAAAACCAAATGTCAGTATTTTTTTACTTTAAAGCTTTTTTGTATGAAAGCAGTGACAATTGTTTTGATATAATTGGGTACATTTTCTAAACAACAATGCTGCAATAGGAAGAAATAAGTAGAGAATAACCTGTTGGGTCTAAGCAAGGATCTGATAACTTGTGCAGCTTTAAGCCTTTGTTTGACATCAAGATAACTGGAAGGCTCATCAAACATATAAATCTCTGCATTTTGTATGGCAACAACAGCAATTGCAAATCTTTGAAGCTCTCCACCAGATAAATCTCCAACATTACGATCTATAACTTGATTAAGCTCAAGATCAGCACAAAGTTCTGCCTTCACATCTCTCTCATCTTTCTGATCAAGCACTTGCCCAACATTCCCTTGAACTGCTTTTGGGATATGGTCAACATACTGAGGTTTTATGATAGCCTATTTCAATACAACAAATACAATTAGAAAATGGTAAAACATAATCATATCAACATAAATCGAATGAAGTAGAAAGCACCTTTAGATTATCTTCAAGAATACGTGTAAAGTAGTTTTGCAACTCTGATCCCCGGAAGTAGGTCAAAATTTCTTGCCAATCTGGAGGGTTCTGGAAGAATAAATGAAGCCTTAATTAATATTAAAAGAATGTAAACAGATATACCATAAAGGATCAAGAGGTTTACATTGAAACGACCCAAATTAGGTTTCAATTTTCCTGCTAGAACTTTGAGAGCTGTAGACTTCCCAATTCCATTTGTGCCAACCAAACCAAGAACTTGTCCAGGCCTTGGGACAGGCAACCTGCCATTAGAGGTTTATCAAGTCAGTGGCCAATGTAAACAGCAACACAAGTGTAAAGAAGCAGAGTGGCTTGTTGACCTGTGTAATTTAAAGGTGTTGACCCCATAACGATGAGTTGTATCTTTATCCAGATCTTTTGGTAGATTGATGATCTCAATTGCATCAAATGGACATTTCTACATTAACAAAGCAAAGGATATCATGTTCTAGCTGTATGGAAACAAAAAGCCAAGCAAAGGGTATCAAAATGTACACATACCTTAACACATATACCACACCCTATGCAAAGCTCCTCAGAGATATATGCCACCTTGGATGCAGAAGTGACTTCAATACACAACTTACCTGCCAAAAGGAAATGCATATAAGTGTTTCAAACATCTCAAGTTCAGAAATGTTACAACACCATCACCATTTACCCTCAAAACTGTTAGTTGACCTAAAATACATCCCATTTCTCGTTTTCTCAAACTCACCATTTACTTCCAAACAAAGCTTTAGCTACCATCAATTAGAAAAGAAACCATACAACCAAAAGAAGTTATACCCCCCCCCCCCCCAAACCCAATTCCACTATACTATTTAATAAATCGATCGGCATCCACAAAGTTGTGCAGCGGTATCTACCCAGAGGTAAATCATACAAATGAATCTCAATTACAACAAAGACTAAACCCTACACAGATCAGTACATCAAAGACTAAATCATCAGAGCAAAAAGACAACATCAGAAAACACAAAATAGGTTTCTAATCCAAATTCGATAACGAAAGAATTAGGCGATTGTACCAGTTTTGACGACAGGACAGCTCTTTTTACATTCTTGACGACACTTCTTTGGCTTGCAACGGTCCTCTTTGAGGATGGCAATACGCGTTAGTCGATCAGCCATTGCTAGGGATCGAACAGTTGCAGTTGTGAGAAGAAAGAATTCGGCGTGTGTTTGGAACACACGATGATGAGTGAAGGTAGAACCCCAGCAGACACGCACGCACAATTTGCTTAGGCTAGGGTTCTGGAGGTGGAGGGGATTGCTTTAGTTTTACTTGGGAAAGATTGCATCAACAGTCCCTGAATCATACTATACGTAACAATATATACCCGCTAACTGGTAATTGTCCATGAATAATCCTCTTCATCACGGCACGTTAGGCTGTTGTTAATGGTCGGGTCATATTTGTATTCTGATTCATTTATACGATCCAATGATAGACCTCTCAACCGAACGGGTTTTGACCCTGATCCGTTTCAAACCCGTGTAAAGTTAATGATTTTGGATCATGATTCATTTACCCATTAACCATTTTATTAAAAAGGTACGGTATGGATCATTATCGATCCGATCCGATTATGATCCGTCATATCTAAAACTTTAAAATATAAATTCTTATTTATAAATTATATATTTATCACTTGTACATGTTTTGTAGAGGACTCAAGGAGTAAGATCATTCCACTTCCACTTTAGTTTCTAATGATCGAATTACAGTTAACTCTTTATATAAATAAATATGTGAAACTGTAGAAACATTGGTGACTACACAAGATTGACTAACCTCAAAGAAACAAAAGAAAGTATTTCTTTAACTTTAGAAATCACTTAAAGTTTTCCATTAATTAGTTTAATATATACTTATATGTGATTATTTTTTTTTTCAGGTGATCTATGAATGAGTGGGTCGGTGGGATGCTGAGTTTTTTGAAGATCCATTTTGATGTCTATATTTTTCTAATGCATGTTTGTAATATTAGACATTTTTTTGTTTTGTAAACGTTATTAAACTATAATTGAAGTTTGTTTCGGAACGAATGTTGTCTTGTTTTAGTCATTCATGTTATATGCGTTGTAATGCATAATTATAGTCTAATCTTAATATTGTAAATGGATCAGATAAAATGGTTGAAATGCATTTGATCCAGTGGATAAGGGCATGAGTTTAATTATTCAAAACCTTGAGGGTTACAGGTCGGATTTGGATCAACATTTGAAAATTGTTTAATGGGTTTGAATCAAGGGTGATCCGATCCAAACTCGCTCCATTGTCAGGTGTATCAATGATAGTCGATCTAGTGGATCGAGTCGTCTAATCGGATCAATATGTGGGTCAATTCATCTAAATGCTAACTAAATTTATTTTTTGTTTAACAAATTTCAAAATGTAAGAAATGTTAAATATGACTCGAGCATTTGGACCATGCTCAGCATGGACCATTTAGATCATGTTCATGGAGCATTTTGAGCACTTGGAACTTAATGGTGCATTTGGAGTTCATGGAGCATGTGACAAAGGAACGGATCATCTGAGAAATGAATAGATCAAGTGTCAAAGGAACGGATCATACAGAATGGGGTTTGGAGCATCTGGAAAAGGTTTGGAGCACTTTGGAGTGATATGGAGCAACAAGGGAACCTTGTTGCACCGTATGTTGAATGGATGAGCCAAGAAAAATATTGTTGCGCCAAGGGCATTACACATCGGAGGTGTTAAAAGTGAGATATAACACAAACATATCGATTTATGAGTTGAAATTACAACCTATACTCCTCAATGTAAAATGTTGGATATTACAAATAATAATGAAATCTTGACCAAAATGTAAAGGGTTATGTACAAATTTGTACAATCACGTTTCACTTCTTTTATCAACGTATGCTTTAGAAAAAATAATAATAAATAAATAAATAAATAAATAAACTTTTTACACACTTGTACCATAATGTTTTTATTTTATTTTTCTAATTTATGTAACAAAGTTGCTCCTTTACCAATATCCATATAAACCATTCTATTCTAGTTTGGAAATAATAATAAGTTTAACTACCAGAGGAAAAAAAAATAACCACTAAGACTTCGATTTTTTTCCAAAAAATAAATAATAAATAAATAAAAAACATTACACAAATTTTGAATTCTATGAAAATCGTTATATTTTAATATTTGTTCAGTATAATTACACAAATAATAATAATAAGTTTAACAATTAAATAGGCTGAGAGAATTTGATCCAAACCCTACCCAATTAATTATGACATGTAAACAGATTTATTTAATCTCAAGCTTGTATGGAGTTAACAAGTTAGGGTTTAGACATTATAGATGCATTGTGTCATGTTTAGACATTATAGATGCATTGTGTCATGTTGAGTTGAAACACTAAAAATGTTGAAAGAGTTGGATTCAGGAAGGCAAATATATCAGTTAGGTTTAGAGGACATAGTGGAAATAATAGGAGTTAATAAATCAAGACGCGAGGTCATGAGGAAGGAGTGGTTAAGTTGGTGCATGGAGTATGTGAGAAAAAAAAATTAAAAACAAAAAAATAAAGTATTGCCGTTGTGGTTTTGGGTCTCTCCAATTTATCTAAAGATTAAAATGAAAATAAAATAAAATCACCCTGTATAATAATAAACGGGTCATTTTTTAGTTGAGTTTCTCAACCTAAACTTACCCGTTTAAGTTTCGTTTTGTGAAATGTCAATCCGTTTAATTAAACGGGTTGAAATCTCTCACTCAAACCCGTTTATTTTGTGATGGATGTGGGATTCAGTATAAACTGTGAAATCCAACATGGCAAGCTCACAGTGACAGGCAATTCCTTTATTGTTTTTACTAAGTTATAAGCTACTAACTAATTTAAAATAGCGTATAGAAAATATTAATCATTTAACAACACTTAAATATCAAATTCCAGAAAATATAGTAATATCAAAATCGACTTTAGCAGAACCTCAAGCAAGCTTCCAGCTCTTTTTCATCTTCACAGTTATAACCCAATTGGTATGCCCGCGCTACAACATATATAAACAAACATATATTCATAAGTCATGAAACTTATAAGAGTAAACTGCATTTTTGGTCCTTAAGTATAGTAACCTTTTTGCAATTTTGGCCCTCAAAAAATTTTCTCTTGCAGGTTTGGTCCTTATCTGAGGTTTTCGTAACATTTTGGGTCCATGTTCCAAGCAAATGACCAAAAACCTCAAAGGAAGACCAAAATTGCAAGGGAAAGTTTTTGGAATCAAAATTGCAAAAAATCAGTTATACTACTAAGGGACTGAAACCGTAATTTACTCAATTTATAATCCAGTTGATGTAAAATTAAATTAGTACCAAAACGGCCCGATCCCATGAATGGTTCTGCTTCATCAGTGACACCAACTTGTTGCTGTTCTTCCTAATAATTTTCAACAAAAATAAAATCATGTCTCTTTTTTTTAAGGAAAGTATTTTAAGGTCAACTTACCATATCTCCAGTTTCAGATGGAGAAAGCAATCGGTCAAAACAATGGCCAGAAATTGTACAAACCAAGAGCTCATTTTCTGGATCAAGGACAACATCCTTGCAAGTATCATCACACACTGCATAACCAAAGTAATAATCATTAAAATGTTTGCAACAACATATGAAGATGAGAAACAGAGCGTACCATGAACATATCCAGTAGTCTCGCAAACAAAAACATCTCCAATTTGATAGTAAGAACAGGTTTCTCCTGAACAATTGTGATCAGAGAACACCTTGTCTGTTAGTCCTTTGCTCTTCTTCCATATGGAGACTTGATCAGCAACAGATTTGTCTAGAATCATCCAGTCATCTTTCAACTACACATGTGTAAGTGTAATCAATAATAGTTGGTTGTACTGTGTTTGGTATGCATTACAATGGGACCAGGATTGTTGACATCAATCACAGTCTAAGTCCAATGCACGACAAACACAGTACAACCTGTTCTAGTCTGTTCTGTCATGTCATGTCATTGTCTGTCTTGTAATTTCCTGCTTAAATGGAATAACAATGAGCTTTATTCACCTGACAAGGGAGAGGTGCTTGACTTCTCTTTGCTACTTGCATTTGGATGTAGTACTCTTTGAACTCATTCGGGCAGTTTCTAACAAACTCAACCATGTCTTCTTCATCACGCTACACAAGGGAAAGTTTGTTTCTTTTAAAAGGTAAGCAACTTAGGGATGGAGGAATAGTAAATTGTAGTATAATTTAAATATCAAAATGATGAATTTTGTGTTTTAGTTAGTAAAGCTACCTGAATATAAAGCTTCTTCCAAGCACGATCACGCAAGGTTTTTGTTGGTGGCAAGATTCCCCACCGCATACAGTACCTACATACAATAATCAAGATAATTTGTAAACAACAGGCTTATAATTGTAGTTGGAGTTATGAGACAGAAATTACTCACAGGCGACGCCATAAAGATTCATCTGAAGATGCGAAGTTTAGGAATCTACAGACCAATGAGCATGAAGCAAGATCCTGCAATTTCTCAAGATCATCATCAAACCCATCAGAGGAATGAACACAAAACAAAGCTGTTACATAATAATCTGTTGATATCGCTTTCCTGTTTTCAATTTCTGTTACTTCCGAATTAGTTTATTGCAGTTGAAAGTTTGTAGCAAAAATCAAATAGATCTATTTCAACATGTATTTAGAAAAGAGTAATCAAAGGGAGCAGTTAGTAGTAGCACCACCTCAGAGGAGAGAAACTTGAGGATATGAGGGAAGAGCTCTGGAGGAATCCTGCTGAAGAAACCATCATCTATCCTCCTTGGATTTATTACTCTGTTATTCACGCCACCATTTTGCTCCATCCGAAGCCGCTTCGGCTGTCGCACTTCCTCTTTCTCTGATCTTGCATCTTCCTGAATATCACACCAAAATCCAATTTTAAGCTCGGAATATTAGATCAACGAACTAAATTAACCATATAATATAATTTTTCACACACAGACACATAAAAAGCTAGAATCTAGATAACAAGATCGAAAACCCAAGTTGATCATTTTCAAACAAGGAATTACGTGTTACCTGATCGGAGATCTCTGAAAGAACTTCGGATTCTAAAAAATGAGCTAGATGTTCGTCTTCATCTTCTGAAACGGTCATGATTACACCACAAATTCTCAGATCTAGATAAATAATCTGTTGTAGCAAAAATAATTTTAGACGGCCGGAACAGGCCGCCGGAAAAGCACGCCGGCAGATCTGGTTTTCCGCTGATGAGTTCTAAATGGAAAAATCCCCTACGAGAAAATTGGGGGCTCCTTTGCGTCGCACATATTCGGGTCGGGTCGCGTCGACCGAGTAACTACACATCCACCACCATTATCCTTTTCTTTTTCTTTGGAACCGTCAATTTCATTTTACAAAAAATAAATTACATGTCAAATTAATGATAGTAATTTGAATAAATGACTATATGTATTTTTAAGAGAAAATGACAAAAATAGCCATTTACACTAATTGTATTATAATAATAGCCAAGAAAAATCGAAATTACAAAATTGGCCATCCATTTCGCAGATGAGAAGCTCCCATCTGCGAAATGGGCTTCTCATCTGCGAAAGTATAAGTACCTAAAGCACAGTTGTGCTTTAGGTACTTGTACTTTCGCAGATGAGAAGCCCCATCTGCGAAATTGCTTCCTCATCTGCGAAATGCCCTCGTTTTGACTATAAAAACGTTTTTTTTTTTTCATTTTTCACCATTCTCTACACAAAAACTCTCTCTAACTTTGGGCTTCTCTCGGAATTTTTGCTAGTTTTTGAAGAAAATAGAGGATTATGTCAACAATCTCGCAAATATGGTTAGATTTTAACTCTTTTAATGTCAACAATCTCTTTATTTTATCATTTGTTGTATTATTTGTTGTGTTATTTTTGTTGTTTTTTTAGTTGTTGTATAACCTGAAATATTGTATATTCTTATCGTATAATTGTTTATATAAAGTGCAAAATAGTCGTTTGTATATATATATTTGTCGTATAAGTATAACATTTGTATTAGTTGAAAATTTGTCGTATATATATTGTTAGAAATTATTTGTGTTTGTCGTATAAGTATAACATTTATATAAGTTGAAAATTTGTCGTATATATATTGTTAGAAATTGTTTGTATTTTTCGTGTAAGTTGAAAATTTGTATAAAGTTGTCGTATAACTTGCAAAATTGTTAGTTTGGTTGTCGTTGTATTTTTAAATTTTTTTGTTTATATGGTTATAAAATGTTAGTTTTAATTAGAAAGATAAAAATTGTTTATATATTTGTCGTTTAAGTTGAAAATTTGTCGTTGATATATTTGTCGTTTAAGTTGAAAATATGTTTAATAAAATATTTATATAATTATGTATGATATTGTTTTCTATCGTAAATATATTTGTTGTATAACTTGGAAAATTGTTTATATATTTGTCGTTTAAGTTGAAAATTTGTCGTTGATATATTTGTCGTTTAAGTTGAAAATATGTTTAATAAAATATTTATATAATTATGTATGATATTGTTTTCTATCGTAAATATATTTGTTGTATAACTTGGAAAATTGTTTATATATGTGTATGTTATTGTTTTTTATCGGAAATATATATATTAGTAATTAAGAAATTATATTTGCAGTTCGTAATCATATATTTAAAAAAAAATATTTTTTAGTTATCTAATTTGTTTTTGTGTTTTTTTTGCAGCATCATTTTAGTTTAATGAATACGAAAGCCTTTGCGAACCTAAAAGGCTTTGGCGGTAACATATGGGAAGTATTTAAAGTTTTAGATGATGTCTGACGTGCTATTTTCAGAGATACCGTCTTTGGCTATTTTATTGATGTCCCTCGTTTACAAGAGGACGCTTTATTGTTTCATAAAATATTCCTTCATCAGATCCGGCCGGACCCTGTTTTATCTCCAGATGGAATAAAACGTTTATATTTTCGAGTAGGCAATACCAAAATGGTTTATGGGCCGGAAGAGTTTTGTTTGATTACCGGCTTCAATTTTGGGGAGTATCCAAAAAACATTGGGAGAAAATGGTCGGAAAAATTAATAAGCAGTAAAAAAAGATGTTTACTGCGTGAACGGCTATTTCCGGACCATACTAATAGTTCGGTGAAAATCGGCGACCTGAAAAGTTTAATTTTAAATCAAACATTCCTAGCACTTGACGACTTTGATGCAGTTAGAGTATGTTTGATATACATTTTGTGTGAATGTTTTTTGGGCAAAGAAGTTAACGATCGGGTGCCACAAGATTGGTTTTATTTGGCTGAGAATTTGGATCTCTGGAATAGGTATATTTTCTTTACGTTAAAATTTCTATTTTATTAAAGTTATAATTTATATAATAATCAATTTTGTTTTTTTGTTTTGTTAGCTTCGCTTGGGGTAGCTATCTCTGGGATTTTACTTGTGTTGACCTTGAGGATACATGGAATAAGATACATAATTATTTATCACTTCCTGAGCGTGGTCAAACTTTAAAGTATTCCGTCTCAGGATTTACGGCTCCAATAAGGGTATAAAAATTTTCTTATATTTAAATTGTTTTATTGATATGTTTTTTATTTTAATTTTAACTGGTTTGACTATGAATTCAAAATGTTCAACTATGAATTTAAAAGGTTAAACTATGAATTTTGATCAGTAGAGATACAATATTTTCTATTTATAATTGCATTTGTGTGATCATTGTAGAGCACAATCATCGGTATTGAAAATGAGTAGTTACAGCGAAAGAACCTTTTCTCAACTACCAATTTTCTTGCATAACCTTCAAAGAACAAATCCTAATACCTTCACAGCCATTAAGAAAACTGATACCAACCGCTTTCAATTCTGTTTTGTGGCTTTAGGTTGCGTGGTATAACATACTTCTTTTATTGAGTTATACAATATTTCATGGTAATGTATCTCGATTAGTTGTTACTTATCACTAATATGTGTTCGTTTTTATGTAGATTCGTACCTTCCTTAGGTGCATGATACCGCTGATATATGTGGGTTATTTACCCCTTCTTGGGAGCTTTCTGACAACAATGTACTTCGCAGTGGCTTTAGATGGAAATCATGAACCACTACTCTTAGCAATTGGTTTGGGAACCTTACAGTGTGAAGAATCATGGAGATGGTTCATGATGAGGTTAAGAGATTGTTTAGGTGAGGACATAGAGGTTGGTTTCATAAGCAACCTGTGTGGTAACATAGACTTTGGTGTTGAGAGTGCCTACCCGGATTCCTATCATGGATATTGTCCTAAAGATATAGCTCGAAAGATACGTGAGTCTGTCGGACATAACAATACGGAAGTCGAATCGTTGTTTTGGAAATCATGCAATGCATATAGCGTTGATGATTTTTACTTGTGTTTGGAAAGGTTGCAAAGTACATGTAGGCAACCACATTTCTGCACCTTGCTTATGAGTCCAATTTACTGGCCTGACGATATACCAATTTCAAAATGGACAAGAGCATTTTTCCCAAAAATACGTTACAATGTTAAATCGATTGACGTCCCTGAAATTTTGCAAATTATATCCTCACGTGAGTTTCCTATAACAACGATAATTGAGTTAACCACCACGTCGATAAAATCAAAGTATGCTAAACGGGCCGAACTGGCTGGTAAGGGAGATTGTTATATTTTGTTTTTTTTATTATGCTGCTATTTTTATTAAAATATCAAATTTTACAGGGAGGTTGTCTGGTGGGTTGACCCCTTACGTTGAGAGTAAGGTTCAAAAAAGTCTCAACAAGTCTTATAATTGTAATGCAAGACGTTTGTATGGGGATACATTTGAAGTCGATGACACTTTTGCCACCAGCAACGTACTACTTGAACGAAGGGTATGTAGTTGTGGTAAATGGCAAAAAAGCGGTATACCATGTGGCCACGCTATAGCATGTCTAAGAACCCGTACATCTGAGTCCATTCAGAGAATGGTTGATTACAAGTTTACTAATTATGTGTATCGAGTTGCATATGGATCTGAGTTGGTGAATGGTATACCATCATATGAGCATTGGGAAATACCAAATGAAACGGTGGTCCTGTTACCTCCCTCAATGCAGTAGTTATTCATGTAGCACCTTTATGTTTTATGTAGTATTATGTATTAGTTTTTTATGTACCCCGTTTTTATTTTAATGTTGTGTTACGTATTAGTTATCCATGTACCCAGTTTATTTTTTATGTCGTATTATGTGTTAGTTATTTATGTACCCCATTTATATTTTATTGTGTTCTAAATATTGGCTATTGAGGAAACAACATACATTAAAAGAAATGGACGTTTATTAAATAGTAACGACTAGACACATACAACAACAAGCAACTTAAATAACGAAAAACAATTAACTTAACCAACATGCATATTAAAAATAAGGGACATTCTTTAAAAGATTCCATGCATCTAAGTGGGTAAACTCGCTACCATCATATTGAAAACGGTATAGTTCCAAAGCCACCTGCCGTAGAATGTCTTCATCCGTATTTGCATGTTCGTTATCCAACTCGTTATAAATACGTTGAAATTGTTTCACCTTCATTTTCATATCCAGAAACTTCGCTTTGACATCTCTTCTTCTTCAATATTGAGTGCGGTTCATTAAATGGTGAAACAAATGACAGACACGAGACCAAAATGATCCAGCACGAACTTGTGGGGGACCCGGTGGAAAATCCACCTCTACATTTGTAATCCAAGCTTGAACCAAAGCGACCTCCTCTGCGTTCCTCCATATACGTGGTGAGTCCATAATTGCAAGGAGGGAAGTAATAGAATACAATTACAACGGATATTGAAATCTATTTATAACGACTCGTTACTTTCCTGGTGCAATGACTTGTCAACTCAAACAACAATGTATTGTGTTGTCATTCAACCGGGGATGAATTGTCAACTCGAACAGTGATCTGTTGTGTTATAAGTATAGTACACTGCATTCGTCAGTTAATTTTGACTATGAATTGCAGACATATTAGAAGATTGGACTGCGATTTTGTGTAGAAACTATTATAAATTGACCTTAAATTACATGCAATACTTTATTAAATTAACCAATATAGTTGTTCAAATATTGTTTTTTAGATTCTACTCTCTTTGTTTCAATCCAAATGACTTCTATATCATGGAGCAATGAAGAGTTCTTGGTTCTTACACATGCTTATATTCATGTGTACGAGACAAGCAAGTTGAACGATCCAATGTTTTGGAGCCGTTTAACAAATATTTTCAATGCTGAAAACCGAATGACTACAAGAAACGATCGTGACGAACTAGACATCTTAGCAAGATGGTATGAAATGAAAACCGAAGTTCTATTATTCAACGATCTTTATACCAAAATTGACGTCACACGTTTAAATGCTACTGAGGATATCATCTTGGAAGCTGCTAAGGAGGAATACAAGTCATTAAGTAACGGGTTGGAATTCCAGTTTGAAGCCCCTTGGAATATCTTGAAATATATCCCGTTTGTTTAAAATCTATTTTAGTTTATTATTTGAGTACTAGGTTATTTTCATGTTTTTCTGATGTATTTCGTATGTATTTCGTTTGTTTAAAATCTATTTTAGTTTATTATATGAGCAACTCGTATCATTAACTTGAGTTAATAAATGACCATTGCATTAGTTATCACAATATATTAGAATACATTAGTAACAAGGATTCCATGAACCATTAAAAACATCACAACAATTACATGAAAAACAACGACATAATACGAACAAAGCATTAACGTAAAACACAAGTCCATGGGTTATTCTTAACACAAATTAGAGCGGTCTACTTGAAATATTGTTTATCTCTAACAACCTTCCAAACTTCCTCGTATTCGAAGTCTCTGTCGTCATACTCACAGATGTAAAACTCTGTAACAACTTCCAAGAACTCTTCTTCGTCACGATAACGAACATTGTTACGTTTCGCATAACTACATGCTCGATTGAACCATGTCACTTCTTCCTTTACATCCGTCCACTTAGTAACAACATCTGATTTTTCTCTTTTTTGTCCTTCTCCCATCTCATGGTTAAACAAAGATGTGAGGCGACTCCATTCATCACCAATTAGGCAATGCGGGGGAGCAAGTAACGATTCACCATCCTTAACACTTAGCCAGCATCGTGTTAGAAGTAACACCTCGTTTGTCGTCCATGGCCTTTCAGAATTGGAACCAGGTACTTCATTCGAAGAACTTGCTGCATTTGACGACATTTCTAATAATGGGAATTTGTTTCGTTTAGGTGATTTGGGTGTTTGGTTTATAGATCTTAAACATCTATTTATATAAATAAATAGACTATGAATTAATACTTTGACTACGAAATGGTAATATTTGGACTACCATTTTCAGCTTTATGCAGTGTTTTGTCATGTCAAACTGTCATTTATCTCTTGTCACTTAAGGGTCCCACTGGGATGTGCAGGTTACTACAGTGACTTGTCATTACCGTCTAGTCATTTCAAAGTTGGACATCTCATTACTGTCTAGTATGTATAAATACCACTTATTACTCCAGTTTAATACAATGTCGACTTTATTATGAGTTCCTCACACAAATTCGAAATTTGCTCATGCAACGAAGTAGATTGTTACTACTGTGATTCGGTAGACCCTTTTTTTACACCCTCTTCAGCCGGGCCATATATGTCACATGAAAATTTTGAAGAATTGAAGAAGGCTGAAGCACAACAAGAAGAGGACAAAGAGTCATCCCGACTTCTCACTCAACTTGCTAATGATATAGATTCGGAATGCAAACAAGCTCAAGAATGGATTGACCTCAATAAAAACAAAATCAAAGAGCATAAAGATTGGATAAAAAAGAGTAAGAAGGCAATCAAAACGACTGAAAAACGGCTTGCTGAGAAGGATGAGCAGTTGATACACATTATGGTAAAAAAGGATCGTTTCGAAGACAAAATGAGAATTAGGGATGACTATATAACAATGGAGAAAGAGAAGTACCCGTTGCAGTTCCCTGAGTTTAAAAATTAGTTATAAAGTTGTTGTAATATTATCATGAAACAGATTAGGTTGCCAAAGGACCGTTTGTTGTTTTTTTTAAATAACATGTTGTAACTGTTAAAATAAATCTGCAAACTATATTTTATAATATAAAGGCTTCATTCATTGTTATAATCAACAAAATTAACTAAAATATGAGAGCATAGCAATGTCTTGTAAGAGTTAATAAAAATATTACAATACATAATAAGCTAACAACTTGTCATTACTCTTAATTTCAAGGTTGTTTTATATCAAAATCAGCGTTATGGGTTTGTGAGCAACCCGCTGAACCACCAATATTATATGCCATTTCTGGAGTAGAAATTATGTGACCTTCTCTGCTACCAGACGCCCTTCCAGTACAATTATTTCTCGTGTGTCCTAGTTGACCACATGTAGAACACTCTTTTATAATTGGACCCTCGCCTTGGGATGGAATGCGGTCTGTGTTTCTTGGCCTGCCTGGCTGACGTTTATCCATTATAGGTGGCTTAACAATCATCAAATCATCGGGGATCTCCCATTCGGATGGCTTCGGCAGAGGGTTTATTGATTCCTCATATGTTTTCCTCAGTGTTTCGGTAAGGTAAGCATTTAATGCAAACCTCGAGCAGTCTTGGTAATTGTTCACTGTTAAACATCTTATGACATGACCACAAGGTATCCCATCAAGTTGCCAATGCCTACATGTACATGTCATATGTTGAAAATCAACAATCACATTTTGTGCCCCCTTTTTGACCTCGCATTTCGTATTTGAGATCATGCGAACATCCCATTTCGTAAAAGTTTTCTTGTTTTCTTTTACAACTTCATCCGCCCAAGGGGTAAGTGTTGTTGTTGCTTCCGCTAAAAAAACAGCCAAAATGAAGAAGTTAAGATCAATAACATCAAAACTAATAAAACATTAATATTACAAATTCACGTAATACCTGCAAAGTTACGTCTTTGAAACCACCATTGTTGCATTGTAGCACGAAAAAAATCAATCAACATAACTATTGGCACCTTACGTGCGTGTCTAGATAATGCATTTATAGACTCCGCACTGTTGGACGACATAAGATTGTATCGGTTCCCTTTAAAATGTGCCCTTGACCAGGTTTCTGGATTTATACTTTTTAAGTACTCCCATACTAGTTCTTTTGTCTTTTTCATAACATCCATGGCAGCATCAAAAGCATCAACTGTGTACGCCCTACACGCCTCCCAAAAAATTCCTTTAACCGTCTTACTCTTGCCGAATTTAGATACTATGTTGAAATACAAATGGACACCACATATTCCATGATGAGCGTGAGGAAAAATGTTGGCTACGGATGTTGCTATAGATGGAGACCTATCAGATATAATTGTAAGCTCCTGCATATTTCCTATGCAATCATGTAGTTTTTGAAAAAACCATGTCCAAGAATCAATACACTCATTTTTGCATATACCATATGCAACCGGTAATATTTGATTTTTTCCGTCCTTAGTAACTGCAAGTAGCATGGTACCTTTGAACTCGCCCTTTAGGTGAGCTCCATCTACTACTAGGGTCGGCTTACAAAAATTGACAAAAGCTCGTACCTACAATACATTGTATATCTATTCAAATACACCAAAATAAATATTAAAAAAAAATTAGGACATGATAATACTAACCGAGCAACCGAGTGCGACGTACAAAAACTCAAAGCGATCATCAGCATCTGTTTTAATATGTGTGACAGTACCCGGATTATGTTTGGCCAAGTTGTGACAATACACCGGAAGTTTGGTAAAAGAATCCTCTTTCGTACCCCTTAACGACAACAATGCATATTGCTTCGCACGCCATGCCTGATGGTATGAGATATTGATATTCAATTGAGCATTCATATCATTAACAATTTCTTTTCCCCGATAAACTCTACTATAGTCTTCAGCCAAAACATCAGCAACATATTCACCCAAAACATATTTGTTTGCTTGTCGATGATTAGGTTGCAACAATGTTGAAGAACATGTGTGTACATCAACAAATTTATTCACTTGGAAAAGTCCATCAGAATTTTTAATTGCTTTTGCTCTTAGTAACCAAGAACAATTTTTCGAAACACACACAGCTTCATACCTTGATTTGGTGGATCTACTTGTCCTCGTCTGGAAACCTTCTCGAAGACATTTTTTACCAATACACCGCTTTAAAAGTTCTTTGTTTTTAAATATACTCTCACATTGAATCTTTTGAAGATTAATGTCTACCATCTGTGTTGGGATATCTTCATTAAGATCAACTGGCCATGCTGGTACAGGGGGCATACCGTGAAAAAGGTTATCGGGATACTTAGCTTTAACTTCATCACCCAACTCATCTCTATCAGAATTACTTTGTAGCTCGGTTATATCTAAACATACATCACCAACATCAACATAATGCCCGTAAACATGATTTTTTTCATTTTTTTGAGTTGAATTTTTTTTTCTTTTTAGTTTTATCTACCACACGCATATTCATAAGTTTAACTTCTTGTTCAGCAACATCATCACAACGACCACCCACATGATTAAGATATGTACCAACATCATCATCACCAACAGACTTGTAATTCTCAGGATCCACATAGTGAATAGGTGAATAACTAACATTAACATTTTCAGCAACACTGTGAAACTGAGGTACACTAGGAGTATTGAAAGTACCTATCGGATCGTTGCT
Source organism: Lactuca serriola (assembly GCF_051521515.1). Lineage (NCBI taxonomy): Eukaryota > Viridiplantae > Streptophyta > Magnoliopsida > Asterales > Asteraceae > Lactuca > Lactuca serriola. The sequence goes on along the minus strand of NC_136413.1, from coordinate 23,347,562 downwards.
CCCTTTATAACTGCATAAATTACCAACAAGTTGGTTTCCAATTTCACCACCCCCATTAACCTCCTCAACTTCATCAACCACCACAAACACTTTCACAGCCCTTCCTCCACTACATTTGATTACGTTTATCAACATTCTAACATCCACGTCTTCAACTACAGCTATATAATAATTTAATTCAGGATGGTGGAAACGAAGACTAATTCTATATTTGTCTAACAAACCAATTTTGCTTCTTACCAAAGATACAAAATCACTATAACTAATATACTCAGAAAATATCAAAGCGAGTTCAAAAATACCTCCCTGTGGACATATGTATTCCAGATTAGTTCCATTAACTTGCCATCTCCCACCGGTTACAAGACAAACCAAATATTCAATCATTTTTTGAGCAAATTGTAGAGAGTATTTCCTAAACAAATAACAACCAAAATGATATTTTTTCTACAAAAGTTTTTATACAGCAACGTGATTTCGTAGTCAAACCAATTCATTTCATAGTCAAACTTAAAATAAAAAAAAATAGAAAAAATACACCATTTCGCAGATAGGCTCAGAGGATTTCGCAGATGGCCCTATTCCATCTGCGAAATTAACCCTATTTATACAGAAAAAAAATTAAAAAAAAAATTCTCATCTGCGAAAGTACAAGTACCTAAAGCACAACTGTGCTTTAGGTACTTGTACTTTCGCAGATGAGAAGCCCATTTCGCAGATGGGACCTTCTCATCTGCGAAATGGGTGGCCATTTTTGTAATTTCGATTTTTTTTGGCTATTTTTGTAATGCAATTAGTGTAAATGGCTATTTTTGTCATTTTCTCTATTTTTAATAATCAATATTTAACATTATTCTTCATCTTAACAAATTGATTCTATAAAATATAACATTTTTACTGTTATCATATAAGTTAATTATCTACAAATAAGTTAACATGTCTATATTTTATAATTTATATAGATGAGTTGTTTTTTTAAATAGAAGAATCATCTCTTTTTATTTTAGTGAAAAAGATAAACCTAATTAAATTTTTTTAACTATTTTGCAAGAAATATATATATATATATATATATATATATATATATATATATATATATATATAAATATATATAGAGAGAGAGAGAGAGATAAGTAAGTTCATGCGAAAATATAAATATCTTGCGAAAACGCGAAAACAAATTTTATCTTATAAAAATCAAACATATGTACTATAAAAAAATAAATTTATTATCAATAAATTAAAGATAGTAAGTTTACATTGGATGGTGTTATGATAATATATACTTCAAGACGATTTTAATAATTATTTTTTTCACGTCCTTAATCATTTTTAAATTCACGTTTTTATAATAAAAATGTTAAAAATCATACTTTGCTAATATAAAACAATTTCTCATCTATCATCGATTATCATCATGTATTTCAAAGTTTGGATGAATTATTTTCCAAAATATAATGTTGAGGTGACACAATACCATATGTTTTTCTTGTTTCCGCGTATTCGTAAATTATTTGTATTTTCGCATTAACCCTCCCATATATATATATATATATATATATATATATATATATATATATATATATATATATATAGAGAGAGAGAGAGAGTTAGGTTCAAATGTTTTTGACAACTATTGTGTGACTGAATGCACCAATAGGAATTGAGGAATAATTAAATAATTAAAAAAATTGAATAAGGGTAATTATGTAACTTTAGAATGATAATTAAAATAAAATCCCTTAATTAATGGGAATTACCATAAAAATCTCTTTGACCAACTACTTAACCCTAGCCCTAAATCTAACTTATCATCGTTTCTAATCCACGTCTTCTGCTTCTTCTTCTACAATCAATCATCAAGATTCAAAACTCATTACCAGGTAATTATCCTTCTCCAATCAATTATTAAGATTTTCTTTCTTTTCATAAACTCATTTTTTTCTTTAATCGATCAATCATCATCGGTGATGATAGTGGTGGAGGGAACTTGTCACAAGAATTGATGGAAAACGCGTGTAGCCTCTTCCTCGTCTCCTCCGCTACTTATAAAATGGTTCGATTATGTTTCAGGCAGTCATGACCAACACAACTTCCCCTTATGTCCTCCAAGTCCTCAATCTCTCCCTCTTATAAGTTATCTTGTCTCACGGTTGGCTTCTTCTACTGCTCCGCTTCTTCACACGATTAAACCCTTGTAACTAAAGATGAAAAGGGCGTCGCCACCAAATAATTTCAATCCCAGGTACTTTTAATTTTTTTTAGGCTAGTAATTCAAATTGACATCTGATACTGGTGCACATAATCTCAAAAGTACTTAACTTTTGATTGTGAATTATGTTTTCCAGATTTCAAAACCCAATTTTGATTGCCAAAATTGGTAAGACTATCACTAATTTTTTTGAAGAAACTGAAGAAGCACACTACGTGTTTGATAAAATGCCTCAATGAAAAAATAGTTAAAAATCATTAATGTTTTTACTTCACTTTGTTCCTTATTCTTTTCAGAACTATATAACTCAATTTAGATTGGGTTGGATGGCATTTTCATAACAATAGGTTGATGCTAGTTCCTTATTCTGTCAGAATTTGTAGTTTAATACATTGAACATATCGAGAAGAAACACATGGAACCCGAAGAATGTTAGTTCCTTATTCTGTCAGAATAGGTTGATGCTAGTTCCTTATTTTGTTTGTTGGATATATTCTTGATAATACAAATTCTTAAATAATATTCTTGCAGAATAGTTTATTTTGTAAGAATATTATTTGTTGTATTCTGATAGAATTGTAGTTAATTATTTGTATGTTTAATGTGCAGGTTTTACAAGTGTATCACTACAAATTACTTAGCAATGAATTTCTGGTAGAAAAGGCTTCAAGAATGGCTTGAAGACCTGATGGGAAAGGGTTGAAGAATGAATTAAAGAATGATCACACTCATTTTTTAAGAATGTTGTTATTTTTTAAGAATTATACTTGTTTATTCTTTCAGAATGTTTGTTATTATTCAATGAATCACAATCATACAATGTAATTTTTTGATATATTATTAGTTCAAGAATCGATTTTGTGTATTCTTTCAGAATGTATTTACTAGTTTATGTTTAGCATTCTGCCATTTTGACAGAATAAAATCGAAAAATACATTCACTAGTTTATGGTTGACATTCTATCATTCTGACAGAATAAAATCGGATTTTTAAATTTGAATTAATTTAAAATATTCAGATTTTTAAAAAATAAATGAATTAATCATCCCTAAAAATCCGAAAATTTACTTTTTTAATATAGGTTCATTGACTAAAATGCCCTTATGCTGAAATTTGTGTGATTATATGGTACATGTTATCCTTTTCTACTACCATAGACCCTCAAATCATGACATTTGATTATATTCCATCCGATGGTCCAGATCTATGCATTCTGGCACACAATAGTTAGTAAAAACAAAATAACCTAACAATATATATATATATATATATATATATATATATATATATATAAACAAAATATTAAAAAAAAACAAAACATTACCCAATTACCCATATAGGTTGTGTCATCTTTCTCAAAATGTTATTTATGATTTCCTCCTAATGGCAAAAAACAACTTTCTTTATATTTTTAATGAAATTGTATGTATAACCCAAAATTGTACTCTAAGTGAAGAAACCACATATACCATGAAGGTCTATTTGTTATTTCAATGGTTATTAATTTCTTAAACTTCTTTTTTAAGTTTATAAAATTAAGTTAAATTTTGTAATTTTCTCTTTATTTTATAGTTTATAACTAAATAAAATAAAGTTACCAAACCAAAAAAATATGAAAAATCGAAAAGACCATTAAACTTTGACCCAATGTTCCAAATTAGTCTGGAAATAGTTTTTATCCATCCGAGTACTTAAATAACTTTTTGTTTCGATTAATTCTTTATGGCTAGGTATAGAAAGTTTATCAGTTAAGTTAGTCATTTGTGTTTCATTTTGGTGGCTAAACATTTTCTTTTGTAGACATAGGTCCTAAACAAAAATACGTTTTTATAGTATCGTTTTAATTCATAATAATCCATTTACTCTATTACAATATAGTATCTTGTTTTTTCAAATGTCGTTCTTTCTATCTCCAAATATACAAAATTTACTTTATTTTATCGAACTGGATGTTACCAATAAAAAATTCACTAGCCTATCACTCTTCGAAGAGCGAGTATCACTGTCAACGATGGATTAAAGGATGAATATCAGCCGTAGAAAAATTGTGTGTAATGAGCACATTTTATCAAAACACTAATGACAAGTTTAGGGTTTATCAAGACGCTACAATTTATTAAGACACTAGTGACAAATTTCTTTTATACAAATTTAATGAGTGTAGCGACAACTAACAATATTTTTGTATACAGTTCATCATCAGTAGGTCATAATTAATATTATTTTTAAACGGAAAATGTTGAAATAATCTAAGTATAGAAATCTTTCTAAACTATAGAAATCTTTTCTAAATATGCTTTTTTATACCTTAGATGAAATTGACTAGACCATAATTATAGAACATGTTAATTGGGAGAATGTTGAGAATAACCTTTTTATTATATAGCTTCATATTCTTCTTGCAATGTTTATTATCACATGTAAACATATTGGATACTATTATAATTTCTACTAGGGATGGAAATTCCATCCGATCCGGTGGGGAACCCGGTTGATCTGCCCCGATCGGGATTGGGTATTCCCCGCCAAAACGGGTACCGGGTACGGGGATCCCTATTTAAGCTAAAACTAAGGATGGGGTCGGGGCCGGGTATAATAATCTCCAACCCGCATCGCCTCCGCTTTGATGACTATATATATATATATATATATATATATATATATATATATATATATATATATAAAATTTGAATTAAGTCCATTAAAATGAATTGATCTATATAGACCATTAGAGATAGAGTCCATATACCAAATTATGTTTCCAATTTCAAGAGTTCATCAATCGTCACTTTATTCGTCGATCTGTATACCAAATCGACACTTTTTTGTTTTGATGCTTGTAAAACTTTATGATTGATGTAAACAGAATCTGTTTATAGCATATGATTCTGATCACTAATTAAATTTGTTTTTTTTTTTTTGTATAAATTGAGTTTATTATGTTGATAGATTGGGGATGGGTTGGGATGGGCCGGGGAAAAACTCAAAATATAAAAGAGAGGAGATTTGATTCCCCACATCCATCGGGGATAGGGCTAGGAATGGGGACGAGATTAGACACTCAGGGATGAGGACAGGGATGATCAACCCCGCACCATTTCCATCTCTAATTTATACCGTAGTTGTAATGACATTATATCTATTCTAAAGACAAATGTGGGTGGCCATTTCTTTTAGTTTTCGTCCCTTTTACTTTTCCTATTTTACCATTTTAAACCTTTTTCTTTTATGTTTTATTGCTATTAACTCTTATATAAATTGTCATTTTACACCCCCTCCTTTTTACTTTTTTATTTTTCCATTTTAAACCTTTTTTTCTATGTTTTATTGCTATTAACCCTTATTCTATAAAATGACATTTTACACCCCTCTACTTTTTACAATATCGTTTTTACCCTTCAATTTTGCACTTTGTATATTGTTACCTTCGACCCTTCATTTTCTAAATTTTGTGTTTATTTCTGATAATATATATTCTTTTTGGAACTGCAATGCAAATTTAAAAAAAAAAAAAAAAAAAAAAAAAAAAAAAAACTAGCTGGCAGTTTGCCAAAACAAAACGAGAACAATTAGTTCATGAGAGGATTTTGAAGCCACCCGATTATAGTTTTCCTAACTTTACGATTCCTACTACAAAACCAATTAAAATAAAACGAGACAATAGAATCAAACATCAAATCTCTCTTGTACTTCACGATCCCAAAAACTAACGCATTCCGGTAGCTTGACTATAAGTTTTACAATAGCTTGACTATAAGTTTTGCGACATAAGTTTTTTTACGTTTGCGTGCTTGTTTTCAGGGGCGGACGCAGAAATAAATAGTAGGTGTTGCCGAGGTTGAAATAGGTGTTGCCAACGTAGAAAAAATAGATAAAAAATCAAAAAAATTCCCACTGTGGACAGAAAAGTAGGTGTTGTCGGTGCCACACTGGACACCTACTACGTCCGCCCTTGCTTGTTTTATATATGATTCTTATGTATGAGTCGATCACATATAATACATTTTTTATTATTTGAACTTTCATATGTTATCTTTATAAAATAATCTTACTTGCTTATTTATATACGTGTCAATAGAAATTCAAGTTTGGCTTACATTTTGATGTAAATTTTGTGTATGTTTCTGGTATGAACCGTATTCGAGGTGGTCAACCTCCAAGAAATTAGAAACTGAAACAATAACTGGAGCAATTTTCTGAATATCATTAAAACCAAGGTTACATTACTTAAATACTACTGGAAAGAAAAGGAATAGCAACTACTCTAGACGTGGGTTACTCCTGGAAGTGGAACCCAATTATTAGGAACACATGCTAAACAGAATAAAGAAAGAGCATCCTAGCTAACTGCCTTGACTTGGTAAACAAAGCTGATTCACTCCCGAAATCGGATAGGCTTCTTGATGGGTCTTTTGGGTTGATTGAGTATTCCTGCTTGGGGAAGTTGGGCTGTCGCTTGGACTGGTAATTGCTGGGCTGTATCAATTCCCTCCCCGTTGAAATTGGACTCGTCCTCGAGTCTTATATTGAATTCAGGAAAACGTAGTGTGAGCTCCTGTTCGTCTTCCCAGGTTGCTTCTGATATGGATTGGTTGGCCCATTTGACCAGAAGTTGTGTGCAACCATTCATCTGTCGACGTTGGAGAATGCTTTCCGGACTTGGTGTTTTGATGGTTGCGTCGGAGAGCCATTCACTTGGGAATTCTTCGGACACTGTTTGCTCGTGGCTAGCTTTTAGTAATGAGACATGGAAGACCGGGTGGACACGAGAAGATGGTGGAAGTTGCAAGCGGTAAGCGACGGGACCAATTCGTTCCAAGATCTTGTAAGGTCCAAAAAAACGTTTAGATAGCTTTTGGTTATCCCGTGCCGTGACAGAATGTTGTCTGTAGTTACGTAAGCGTAGGTATACCAAGTCACCAACTTCAAATTGCTTGTCTATCCGTTTTTTGTTAGCTTGCTTCATCATCCTGTTTTGTGCTTGTTGTAAAGATTCTTTCAACAAATCGAGCACTTGTTGATGTTCCAATAGGGAAGAATCAATGGAGGCTATGAGGTTTGATCCCGGTGTATAATCATGGATTTGCGTAGCATCTCTTCCATACATTGCTTTGAAAGGGGTCATTTGAATTGCCGAATGGAAACTGGTATTGTACCAAAACTCTGCTAGATACAAGTATCGTTGCCATGTACGCGGTTCATCATGGACGAATGCGTAGAGATAGGATTCGAGGCACCTGTTAACTACTTCCGTTTGACCGTCGGTTTGCGGGTGGTATGCACTCGAGTGTTGGAGTTTTGTACCAAGCTGTTTGAATAGTTGTGTCCAAAATTGACTAAAAAACAATGGATCTCTGTCTGATGTGATGGATTTGGGTAGGCCATGAAGGCGGTATATATCCTTTAGGAAGATAGCTGCAAGAGTGGTGGCTATGAAGTTATTCGATAACGGTATGAAGTGGGCAAATTTGGATAACCGGTCGACAATGACCCAAATTGCTGTTTTCCCATTGGATGGTGGCAGGTGTGTGATGAAATCCATTGTGATTTCGGACCATGTTTGAGCGGGTATGGGTAATGGTTGTAGGAGACCGTAGGGCTTGCGTGTCGGGTACTTTGTTGTTTGACAAGTAGGGCACTTGCGGATGAAATCAGCGACATCTTTTTTGAGCTTTGGCCACGTAAAGGAAGCTGCAAGGCGTCGAGTTGTTGCATTAACACCGCCGTGTCCTCCGAGTGTTGATGTATGGAATTCCTGCAAAAGAAGAAAACGAACATGTGGTATGTTAGGTATAAATAATCGGCCTTGGATGTACACCAAGCCGTTTTGGATTGTATGGTTTGGAAGTGATGATGGTTGTTGCTCCAGTTGTGTTATCAATTTCTGTCCTTCGGGGTTGTTGGTAAAATAGGATCTTAATTCATGTAACCAGGTAGCCATAGGACTCGAGAGGGCTAAGATTTTTGGGCTTTCGATTCGACTCAATGCATCTGCGACGTTGTTTTCTTTGCCCGGTTTGTAGTGCACTTCGAAATCATATCCCAAGAGCTTGGTTAACCATTTGTGTTGTTCAGGTGTCTGGATGGTTTGAGTGAGGAGATGCTTTAGGCTGTGGTGATCGGTGTATACCCGGAATTTCTGTCCCAATAGGTATTGGCGCCATTTTTTTATGGACTCTGTGATTGCATATAACTCACGGACGTAAGCAGAGTTGTTTTGCATGCGATCACAAAGTTTCTTGCTGAAGAAGGCTATTGGTTTGCCGTGTTGGGAGAGTACTGCTCCAATGGCGACACCAGATGCGTCGGTGGTGATGTCAAAGGTTTCAGTGAAGTTTGGGAGGGCTAGGGTTAAGAGGTGTGTCATGGATTGTTTCAGAGATGTGAAGGCTTTTGTGGCTTTGTCGGTCCAGGTGAAGGTAGGTTTTTTTAAGAGGTCTGTTAACGGAGAGGCTATGTGGGCGTATGATTGCACAAATCGACGGTAATAGCCTGTGAGGCCCAAGAAAGCTCGTAATGTGGTAAAGGAATTGGGAGTGGGCCATTCCTGTATGACGGCAATTTTTTCTGGGTCGGCTTGAACTCCTTTGGCTGAAATAATATGACCCAAGAAGGGTATTTCGTGTACTGCAAACATGCATTTGGAGGCTTTAGCGTAGAATTGGTTGCTTATTAGTGTATGGAATACGAACCGGAGGTGTTCATAGTGAGCGTCGATTGAAGGGCTGTAGACAAGGATGTCATCGAAGAAAACCAACACGAACTTCCGTAATACCGATCTGAAAAGGTCATTCATGGCTGCTTGGAACGTTGACGGGGCGTTAGCGAGGCCGAAAGGCATGACTCTGAATTCATAATGGTCGTCGATTGTTCTGAATGCATTCTTGTGTATGTCGTTTGGTGAAACGCGAATTTGGTGGTAACCGGCTCTTAAATCAATCTTGGAAAATATGGTGGCACCATGCAGCTCGTCCAAAAGTTCATCTATTGTTGGTATTAGAAAACGATCTCGAATGGTGATGGCATTGAGACCCCGATAGTCAACGCAAAATCGCCATGTTCCATCTTTTTTTCGAACAAGGAGGATTGGAGATGAGTACGGGCTTTGACTTGGTTGTATGACCCCTTCTTTGAGCATGTCGGTGATGAGTGATGTCATGATTTCTTTTTGGTAATGTGGATATCTGTATGGTTTGATGTTGATGGGTTTTGTGTTTGGTAATTAGGGTATGTGGTGGTCATGGTCCCTTGGTGGAGGTAAGTTGTGGGGTGCATCAAAAAGTTGTTTGAACTTGGTTAGTAGGTTTTCGATTGTGGGGTTGGTGTGTGGTTGTCGGTTACTGGTGGTGAGATGTGGGGGTTGGTGACGAAAAATCATGGTGTGGAGGGAGGCGATGGATTTTTTTCGTATCAGGGTCTGAAGTGAACTGGGCGATACCGGTGTGGACAGGGGTTCTCCTTATAGAGTGCATGTCTTGCCATTGACTGTGAAAGATATTCTTGGGATGGAGAAATCTGCAACTAATGGTCCCAAGGAACTGAGCCACGCAACGCCTAGAATGATGTCTGCTCCTGCTACAGGAAGTACAAATAGTGGTACTGTGAATGTGGTCTTGTTGAGTTCCAGGGGTATTTTTGGAAAGAACCCATTGCATTCCAAATTTTCGCCATTTCCAACCATGACCGGAAATGGGTTGACTGGGCTTGGTTCTGTTTTGATAAGGGCAGCAATACGAGGTTGAATGATGTTGTGTGTGCTTCCACAATCCACAAGGGTGGTTACAGGGTGACCATTGATATACCCGGTGACACGGAGTGTTCGTGGAGATTGTAAACCGAAGAAAGCTGCATCAGAAAGTGACAGGAAGTGAGGAGGTGTAGGGCTGTCGGGGTGAGAATTTTGTTCTGCCTGGTTGGTAACCTCGGTGGTGTCGCTAATGGCTGTTATGGTGTCGTCGGTTTCTTCATTTTCAGCGATAAGAAGAAATTGAGGTGGGTCACATACGTGACCTGGATGGAACTTGGCTGGGCATTTGAAACAAAGACCTTCAGCGCGTCTTTTTTGGATTGCCTCTGGTGACAGCCTTGTAAATGGGAGTGGTGTAGAGTTTTTGGAAGGTGGTGGCATAATGGTTGTGGGTGATGATGGTGGTGGTGGAGATGTGGTGTGTTTTTGGTATTGGTTGTGGGATGAGGGTGAGTTGCGTGAAAGGGAGTTGTAGCGATTTCGGTTGTTGTTCAATTTGTCTTCTATGAGTTTGGCTAATCCATATGTTTGCTGGAGGGTTTGTGGGTGTTGTATTGCAATTTCGGATTGGATATCAAGACGCAATCCTGAGATGAAACAGTTTTGGAGGGCAGTGGCGGAAAGGCCATCGACACGGTTGCAGATTTTTTCGAATTCTGCTTGGTAAGCAGCAACAGTGGAGGTTTGGCGCAACTTGAAGAGGGTAGCTTGATGGTTTTCGTATGTGGATGGTCCGAAGCGGGTTTCGATATCTCTTGTAAATTCTGTCCATGTGCCCAAAAGGTTGTTGCTATGAAGATGCTTGTACCAGCTCAAAGCTTCTCCTGTGAAGTAAAAGACGGCGAGGGTGATCCGTTGGTTGTGTGGTATGTTGTAATAAGTGACGTAGGTCTCTGCTTGAAAAATCCAATCAAGTGGATTGGATCCATCGAAGTTATGTAGTTGTATTTTTGGTGGTCGTGGTTGATGATTGGGTGGTGGTGGTGGTGGTGGGTTGGGTGGTTGATTTAGGTGCTGGGTGGTTAGGAGATTGACTAGGTTAGCGATGTTGGTGGAGAGGGTATCGAGTCGGGTGTTAGTAGCAGTGGCTAGGTGAAGTAGTGCTTGGGTATGATCAGGTTGGTGTTCATTCGTTTCTGGTTTGGGTGGGATATCGGTTGTAGTATCTTTCCGGGGAGGCATAATGACGAGATCAGGAATGAAAGCACCAATGGTATGAACCGTATTCGAGGTGGTCAACCTCTAAGAAATTAGAAACTGAAACAATAACTGGAGCAATTTTCTGAATGTCATTAAAACCAAGGTTACATTACTTAAATACTACTGGAAAGAAAAGGAATAGCAACTACTCTAGACGTGGGTTACTCCTGGAAGTGGAACCCAATTATTAGGAACACATGCTAAACAGAATAAAGAAAGAGCATCCTAGCTAACTGCCTTGACTTGGTAAACAAAGTTGATTCACTCCCGAAATCGGATAGGCTTCTTGATGGGTCTTTTGGGTCGATTGAGTATTCCTGCTTGGGGAAGTTGGGCTGTCGCTTGGACCGGTAATTGCTGGGTTGTATCAGTTTTCGTGCTCATTTTTATATAAGTTTCCTACATATGAGTTCTATCACATATAATATATTTTCATTCGACGGTATAAACCGAAGTTATTCAGTGGCACCGACCTCCTAATATTAATCTACCAACAGATCCAACAGTGTCTAACGTTTATCAATACAATCGTCAAAATTCAACTTAAACATGTTACTGTCGCCACAACATGCAGCGAGTAAAATCTTAGTTTAAGGTAAACATAAGTATATGTAATATCATGAATATAACATTTGTTATAACTCAATGGATTAAATCCACTTTACTCTATAACTTACACATAAGCTATAAGTTTATAAATTAAACATGCAATCATAAGAGAAACGTATGAGTAAAATCTCTAATTATTCATCTCCTTGGAAAATTAATTATCTATATAGGCATCATAATCCATCAGATTTGATCAACAAAACACTGTTACGAAAAAAATCACAAAATAATATATAATCATTAACAGCCACATATCATTTCCAAATGGGTGTTCCATGTTTCTTTTAATATTCAATGCTAAATTTTTTGACGTTGCAAAAAATGACAGACATTTGCTCTTGAACAGGACAAACTTTCTAAGGACATTTTTAAATGATAACAATGGTAAAATCTCATTTTTCACAATATGAGAACTAGTCAAGCGACTTTATCTTTTGGCCAAAAAGTTGGTTTCAACAAGTACAAGTAACAACAAAATTAAAAAAAAAAAATTAAAATTTATGACTTCTCTTGTAGCAATTTATCAGCAACTGGGAAGTCCGGTATTATATCCACTGGAACCTGCAAAATACAAATCAAAATAAAATAAGGAGTAAATATAAGGGATAATTAAAGTTATATATTACTAAATAGTAGTAAATACATGTTAAGTAATTCACCTGAACCATTTCTAGTTTTTTCAAAGCAAGTTTTAAAGGCTGTGTCATGACACAGTATTTTGTAAGAAGTTGTCGAGCAGCATCTTTATCCCCTTTTCCTTGTGTTGTTAGTATAACCCTACTTAACCCCTCAACTGCATCTTCAATCTATCATTTATCAAACCAGTAAAAAAAAAGTCAAAAGTAATTTTTCATTATCACCCCATAGAAACTTGATCTATATTTTATAAATGATAAGAAAACCCACGCTACCTTATCGAAGTCTACAGAAAATGTTTCATCAGGATGTAAAACAAATGCCCCTTTCTCAAATAACCAGTTGAATTGTAAAGCTTGACCTTTTCTGATAACAAAAATTTTCAACATAATTAATTAAGAAGTAAAAAAAAATAATCAGATTAATATATAAAGAAATCGAGTGGAGTACCCATGAGCTTCCTCTAACCCAAAACGTACAGACCGGAAGCAACCTGCAAGGTAAGAAACATACATTGACTTCACCAGGCTCTTTGGAAGCACACCCTGGTCAACCCAATGGTCAACTTTTCATCATTTTCAAATTTACTTTACACAAATTAATATATTAATTAAAAAATATATATATCAACAAACTGCTGACCTTATCAATAAGAAATTTTAGGGCCCACAAACCAACAATGTCGGCTTTGGCTTCTTCCAAAGCTGAATGGAGTTCTTGTAGCTCCTGTTTGTTGATTCATATAAATCGATTATAATTTTATAAAGATTATTAAATTTGGTAAAAATAAAAAGAAAAAGAAACCCACCAATCTCACAGTTGACTTTTCACCATCTGGAAGTGTTATTGTATGTGGTCCTATCCCATGACAACACTCATGGCAAATTGTGTGAGTGAAAAAAGAGTCAAAGTCAACAAGTTCCCGTTGTTCTTTAATAATGCATACATCAGCTATAGGCTGCAGAATAAGCTTGAACCTGTTTTCAAAATAAATAGATAAATTTTAAGAATATATGTAATGTAGGTAGTAGAAAAAAAAAAAGAAAAAGTAAAAGAATGTATTTAATTACTTAGCCTCAGAAACATTCTTCAGCATCACCATTGATGTGCCACGATCTTTTACTATTCGCTCATCATTTGGAAGATTAAATGCAACTGTTTGAGGACCCTTCACATCCTGCAATTACATTATTAATCTTTTAAATCATTTTGTTTAATGACTAATATCAAAATTTAAAAAAAAAAAACAAATTGTAATTTAAAAAGACTCACCCCTGAATTATAAACAAGATGCACGACACGTATAGGTGCGGATATTACTTCTGATGATTTATAAATGGTGTCCAATGGAAGATTTTGCTCCAAAATCTACATAATTTTAATTAATTGGATATACAGGAAAAATAAATTAAGGTTTAATCTAAAATTGCACCTGTAAATGGTCTCCAAACAGTTTAACTTGAGCAGTTGCTTTATCATCCCGAATTCCAATAAACGCCTCAAATGTGGCCTAAGAAAGATTTTTAAAAACATTATTTCTTAGTAAATATAACAAAAAATCAACACAAAGAACATGTACTAAAACCAAAAAGATTGTAAATATAACAAAAACTATATATAATACCTTGTATCCGAATAGTACATCTTCATAAGTCTCATATGGGCCAATAGTAACATCCACCTTAGAATCCTTTAAAACAAGAAAGATGTACACTATTAAAAAAAACATTTAAATACTGAACAAACTAATTTTTTTATTAGTGAATGAAGATTTAAACTTGATTATGCTAAACTTTTGATTCATTATTATATATGTGACAAGGTCCTGGAGGTGGCAATTTCGACCCATTTTATAATCGGGTTTAAAAAAAAAGTAATCTAATTTTTGGTCTTCAGGTATAGCTGATTTTTGCAATTTTGGTCCTATAAAGTTTTATCTTGCAATTTTGGCCCTTATTTGAGGTTCTTGTAACAATTTTGGTCCCTGTTCGAAGTGAAATGACTATTTTTGGCTCCCTGAGCATAGCTGATTTTTGCAATTTTGGTCACAAAAGTATAGTCATTTTACTTGGAACAGGGACCAAAATATTATAAAAACCTCAAATAAGGATCAAAATTGCAAGAGAAAACTTTTTGGGACCAAAACTGAAAAAATGAACTATACTCAGGGACTAAAAATGTAATTTACTCTAAAAAATTAGCAACTAACCAACTCCATCCAGGCTATATCCGAGTCATAATAGTCATTTGAAAGGAAAGCATCAGCCTTGCTATGTAGAAGTTTCTTCAAACTATAAAACCATAAATGACATTAAAACACTTTTACTTTCTTATAACATGGAGTCTAAAAAATTTAGCAAACACTGTTCTTTTCTTACCTAGGTGAACTTGTCAAATCACCTGCTTTATGCAATAATTCAGCAGCTTTTGCAAGAATTGCAGAATACTCTTGAGAATAAGGAATGCTATAGAGATCACTGGAAGGAGTAACTTTATTATTGGAATGCAAATCACTATGCCTTTTAATAACACTGAAAAATCCAGCTGCATCTTGTTTTTCATCACCTGAAAGCCCTTTTGTCCACAACTCAAATTCCTAATTCAAAAAGAAAGCTCTGAGTCAACAAGCAATAATTTACAACTTTGCCACTTTTGTAAAAGTAAAAAAACTTTACCATTTTATCCATGTCTGAAGGGTAGAAATTCGCACCAGGTGGTTTCTTCAAGGGAAAGGCAGCCTTGTATTCAATTCCATTCCACCCTGGAATCGGCTTTGTTGATTCCGGAAGTAATCTAATGGCAGAGTCTGCAGTCGTCAAAAATGCTTCATTTTCATCAAGGCAAGACCTACAAAACCAAATAACCTTAATTTACACAAATACCAAAGATATGATGAGTGGTCTTATAAGGTACTTGTAGAACAGGGTCTTACCATGGGCTTTTGTTTACTGAATAATAACTCCATTTCAACTTGTCAAAATGAGACTTATGAGCATTCCCCTTTAACCATTCTCTTAGAGATGGATTGCTGAACAAAACCTGCTGATGGAAAATATCATCCATCATTCTTGCAGCATGAATGAGTAACACTAATGCTTCCTTGTCCTCCTTGGTCAAACCGGTCAACTGTGGAAAAAGAATAAAGATATTCATATTAAAAAAAATAATTCATATTGTAGTAAAATTGATGCTAAAGTGAGAATACAATTATACAACCTCTGCAGTAAGCGAGATAGGAGCATAACGATTGAGCTTCTTTTGAAGATCCAAACTTGGTGATTCCACATTGCAATGGTACCTTTTCATAATTATGTCAAAAAGTTGACCATATTGCCCCTCTAGACTGTAGGGAACATACTCAGGATCTTCTTTAGCAAGGGCTTGCTTATACTCCTCAATGGAGATATACTTAACAGCAGAAACTTCAGATTCCTGAAAGAAATGGAACAAAAACATGTTTAGATTTTAAATTTTCAATAACAACTTTATAAAATTTTGGTATATATTCCCAAAATAAACAATGATTGAATTATACATCACCTGAAGAGTAAAAGCCTCCAAGGGAATTGGGGATACTGTTGTAACGAGATAAACATCATCGAATTCATTGTTAATGAAATTACCATTATTTGTGACACTGCAATTACAAATTTATAACGATAGCAAATCATGGAATGATAATCAGAACATTTAATCTCTGTAGCTTAATGAAAAACATGTTAATAAGAGAGTAAAGTCTACCTCTGTTGCAGGAAAACAAAAAGTAATTCAAAGGCATCATTTGGGAGTGTCAGACCAAGCTCTTCTTGAAGCTCTCTCCTGCAAACAATAAACATATAACAGTGAATTAGTTACTTATATCAATGATTAGATCCAAAATTTGCTTCCATGAGAGTTCAATAATTTACCTGGCAGTGATAAGAGATGAATCCCCAGCAGATATATGACCAGCACTAGAGATATCCCATAATCCAGGCCATGAATCCTTGCAGTCAGCCCGTTTCTGTAGAAGAAGTTCTTGTGTACTTTCAGCAAAAATCCACACATGAACAGCTCGGTGATAATCCCCATCTCTGTGAACAGCTCCTCTGTACAAGGTAGATTAAACAGTAATTGTGACTTAGAGGGATGGCTGGGTGATTTCAAATTAATCTCAACATCTGATTATTTTGACCTTAACTAATCAACAATCGGAATCATAATCAGTTTCCCGAACACTCTAACATTGATATTGAACTTCAAATCACAATAATAAGTTTAGAGTTTTGACACACATCCAAACACCCCTGGGAGTTCTAGCATGATCAGGAAGCCCTAGAAACATATATTATAGAACCCTTTCAAATGTAGTCCACCTCGAAGATGAAAACAGTTATGAAATCAAAAACTGTAGAAAAGAATTATGAAATCTGACCTGGGTTTGGAGATACCGGTTTTTTGACCAGTTTTAGTGAGGATGTCGAAGCGTTCTTCTTCATTTGAGTGATCAGTAGCGCTCATTTTTCTGCTATCTTTTTGAAGGATTGTGTGATTTTGCTTTGAGCTCAAGTGAGAGTATATAAAATGTCAGCTGGAAGCCTGAAATGGAATTGCTTCGCAAGCAAAGGAAAAGATAACCGATACGATTAATATGAAAATGCAAAGAAATCAAATGGATTTTTGTTATGGCAGTCAAAGTTGTAAGTCTAGTAATTTTTTTTTTTTTCACAGCTAATGGTCTTGGTCTTTAAGTTTGATTTTTGTTATGGTATTTGTCCCATCTGATATAAAAAATGACTTCTCTACTTTTATGTTTCTTTTATTTTTTTTAAGTTATTTTTTGTGTTAAATATAGTAAGCCCTATATGGCTCCACGGCTCTACCCCACCTAAGACTAAGGCTAGGTGCATGCCTCCGCAATTGTACATGTACCTACACGGCGTTGCCCGAAAGGAACACCCCAACGACTAGCAAAGTGGTCGCGCTCATTGACTCTGACTAGGATGGAGCCACGCCATAATCATTCCTTGATGCCTTGTCTCTTTTCCATGTTGAGAATATGCATAAAAGGAGTGTACATTGAGCATTTATATGAAATAGAGTAAATTACACGAATGGTCCCTATGGTTTAGGGTAATTTGCGCGCTTGGTCTCTAACTTATTTTTTTAACTTGGAAGGTTCCTACTGTTTGTTTTTGTTACGCGCTTGGTCCCTAGTATTTGTTTTTGTTACACGCTTGGTCTCTATTTTACCTAAAAAGACTATTATTTAAATAGCTAAAAATTATGGTGTATGTAAGGTAAGGTGAGGGGAGTGGGGTTGGGGGTGTGTTTATTTAAATAAATTAAAAAATCAAGGGCAAAAAAGTCATTTTAGGTAAGACAGGGACCAAACGTGTAACAAAAATAAACATTAGGGACCTTCCGAGTTAAAAAAATAAGTTAGGGACCAAACATGCAAATTACCCTAAACCATAGGGACCATTCGTGTAATTTACTCTATGAAATATTGATAGGAAATAAGGTGGTCTTGACATGACACAAATGTCAAAATAGAGAATGAGAGAGGCATAACACGTTAGGGCTTAGAAGGGTTGTGGTAGAGATCCGAATTTCTGATAGATCGCATAGGTTCACATTTCTGATATTCTATATGTTTTGGTTACAAAAAATTCATAGACACTTACAGATCTGGGCAGAAAAACATAAGTTAAATTGCTAGAAAAATTACGAGGTCGTCAGAGAAAAATAAGAGCTGAGAAGGGTGTGTCTTGGCTCAAAGAGAAGAGTCTTATTTATACTTGACAATCAAGGTTTCCGCCTTCCAAATTAGTTAAGTAGTCCAAAAATTAATGACATAATCAATGGTTTCCAAGACCGACAAGTTTTGCCAAATTTACCATAATTACCTATTAAAATCTGAATTTTCCACTATGATTCCAATTTAAAATTTTGAAGACCTTTTGGGGCGGTACTCATCGACCACTATTAGGGGCTCTGTCCCTTAGACCCGTTAGTGGTGCTGCCCCTATGATTCTGCAAGGGGGTCTAAGTGCATTATGAAAGTTTTATCATGAAAACTTTAAAGTGAAAAAAAAGACTTAATTTGTCTTAACAATAATAGAAGACCTTTTTTATGTTGTTTATTTATAGGACTATTATGTCATTATGAATTTCTAATCTGTAGAAAAACTATTAGTTCCACCAAATTGTTGAAGAGTCTCAAGGAAATAGCTTGGTAATTAACAAGATATTTGAAAAAGCTCAAAACAATAGTTTTTTCAAATTTCATGAACTTTTAGAAATGGGAAAACGCTCAAATAGGTCTATTGTGAAAGAAACTAAAGGTATAGTTTCACCAAATATTTTATTTGTTCTGTTAAATCACCATCACATTATTTTTCCACATTCTCCCCTCACCTTTAGAAATGAACTCTCCTCTCACCTTAGAAATGATAACAACTCTTACCCTTTTTTAGTAAAACATATAAAGAAATTTAAAAAATAAATAAATAAAGAACACGATATTTTCCATAAATTCAAAACTAAAATACTAAAAATACATAAAATAATTAAAACAAGCCTATTTTTTTTTTTTTTTTTTGTGTCTTTGTGGTTGTTTTTCGTAGCGTGTTTGTCGTTTTTCTTCATGCACTTTTGCTTTTTAGCCGATTTTCTTTATCAAACTCCAAATACACGTCAAAATCAAATTATATTGTTGGAATGTAACTCTCAATTTCTCTAAATGTTCGTTTTGTTGATATCTCGCTACACTAGATAAACACCCTTTCGTTTTCGCTTTATTCGGGCATGTTATTTCTTGAATTTCAAGGTTGAATATGACTCGAGTATCCGATGAAGTTGTGTAAGCTAAGTTAGATGCTTTCGTTCTTTTCGAGCCACCGGTTTCTTGTGTAATGCCTCCACTTCGAGCCATTTCAGAGAACACGGTAGAACCTGGATCATGATGATTTTGAGTGTCGCGACGAAAATGTTTTCGTTTGATTGATCACTTTATCGTTGTAATTTTTAGATTATTGTACAAATCGCTGAACTTCGTCCCTGCTTTGTTCATCTCTCGATACTTGGTGATAAGTTGGATTTTTTGTGCTATTCGCCACACCCCGTTCCCGATGAAAACTTTTCTAACTGTTTCCATAAATATTGACCCGCTTGTGAATTATCGGTCGATGTGTCCTTTGATAGGTTAAATTTGGCCAATGTTATTTCTTCCTTGGTTGTCCACAATTGAAACGGTTTCCTACCTTTTCTTCTTTGTTAGGATTGTTTGGCTACATGCTTAGGTTTTGAGTGGGTTGAGAGATGAGTTTCCAAAACATATTCGAGTTTCGGCTTGTTGTGGGTTGGGTTTCAGGAAAAGCATTGAAGTTAGGAAATAAGGTGGGATTAGGTTTTGCGATGGTAATACGTTTGGAAGCCTTGAAATTGAAATTGGTTAGGTGAGAAGATAGGGGCGCCAAACTTGTAGTTGGTTAAACAATGTGGGAGAATCAAAACCAAATATGTTTATGGTATTGAGTTTTATTGGCATCAATACACTTAATCATGGCAACAAACAAAAATTACCTAAGTGTGCATGCATCCTAAAATCTAGGTTTTACTAGTTATAACAATGTACTTTCAAACACATATTAAAAGAAGAATACTAACCTCTTGCTTCTTCGATTGAGACCTTATGAATGACGGAATTTGCAATGAATGAAGGACCCAAAGTAGAATCCTTCTAATGTAGTCAGATACAAACACCAAAAGCCAATAAGGAAAACCCCTTAGGAAGGTATAATCGAAAATCACTGACCCTAAGAGAGAGATTATGATTTTTTGACTTCTAAGAGAGAGGGAGAGATGTGGACGATTTTTAAAAAGGGAATCAACAGCGAGACATTGGAAACTAACAGTCTATTTATATGCAATAGATAAATCCTTAAGACAATCAAACTCTTCAGGATAATCCTTATCTAATTCAAAATCTGCCTTATCCCTATCACGGACTCTCTAAAACTATCCCCATCATATCTCCATAAGCTTCTAGATTATTGCATTTGGATTTTGATGACAATCCAAAATACTTTGCTATTAATAGAAATATTATTAAAAATATTTAATGACATTGGACACTATTTCTAACATATGTAACATATGGTGGATGTATTTGAAGTTATTAGCCACAATTGATTACTTGTGCATGTTAGGGATGGTGTTGTTGGCTAAATTGTTTAAATCCATTTTGGAAAATATTTGAAGAGAATATTGTTTTGTAGATGTAGTTCAATTATATATATATATATATATATATATATATATGAGAGAGAGAGAGAGAGAGAGAGAGAAAGGTGATTCTTGGTTAATTTCCACAATGAGTGGCTTGCCTGCATAATTTTTACAGGGTGAGGCGGTGTTATCGTGGCTATCACACAACCATGTGGGGTGTACCCACCAGCCTAACACCCAGCCTCGCTTCCTTAGTTGCTCCTTTATACATAAATCATGAACTCACAAACCACACAATATTCGTCAAATTTTTGCAGGGGGTGTGGATATTGTCGAAGTATATTTTTTTACTACAAGAGATGGAAATGTGGCTAAAGATTTATATGTTACTTATGTTTTGATGGTTGATTAGAAAACTGTAAACATATTGCTATTTAAAATGTTTTAAGTTTGTTGGAGTTTTTGCTACATGCTTTATAGAAGTTTAGTCTTTTACAAAGTATAATGTTATTTTTAAATCGAAGCTAATTGCAGGATATTGTGGTCAAATGGTTATACCCAAAGGAAGGAAGTGGATTATATTGGTTTTATTTTCAAGACTTGTAAAGGTTAAAAAATCAAGTTTATGACCTGATTTGTAAATTTCACATAACCACAAGGATGATTTATGTAGTTTATCACTTTATCCTCAAAACAAATGAACATTGTACACAAATAGTGAAATAGCTAGCAAGTATAAAGCGTTCCAAGTGGTTAAAAATAATTGAAGAGTACAAATGTGCATTAAAAGTATACAAATGTCGCTAAAAGTTGAGCGCAAACTAGGTTGCTATTGTGGGTCGAGAAGGGTAAAAATGGCCAAATCGACGGTTTACATGGCTTGGAAGCTATCAAGAAGTCGCATTAGAGTTACATAACCAATGTGTTTTAAGATGAGAACATGGTTCCTTCTTGAGTTTTTAGAGGCAAATTTATCGATTTGGAAGCATAAGGGACGAAATCTTCAAAGTATACTCCAAATTAGAGGATTATTATGGAATCGAAGGTATAACCCTAACACCAAAATTAGAGGATTATTATGGAATTGATGCATAAGGGACGAAATCTTCATGTGTTTGAGCCTTTGAACTTCAAAATGAATCTAGGATTCATTAAGTTCTAAGGAAGTGATAAATACTTGTGAGTTAGTTGTAAACAGATAAAGGTTTATAAGTAGCAAAATTGATAAGTACACTACATATGCCTTTGGTTTTAGATTCTTTTTTTTAAAGCCACATTGGTAACTTCAAATGTAGCACATTAACATACAAAACACAAGGTTGTGACTTGAGTGTCACACCCTAGAATCCACCAACACCCAAAAACCACCTAGAAACCATGTAACATTTTGAAATAAAGGGTATTATTGTCATTCATTACCATAACAGCATCAGCTAGCTAGACTTGACAAAATGCTGGGATAATAACTTAGCAATCTCCAAGAATCCAACTTGGTCCTTCCCATTGAATATTGTCTTCAATTTGGCATCACACAAAATCTCCTTCTTGTTCGATGGGTTCTGCACAATGATATGACAACAGAATTCAGCAAACCCTTCAAGTTGCAATATTTGATTGGGAATAAACGTTTAAAAATCTATTTGACTAATAATAAAATGTCTTAATTTCATGGAAAGATACGGACATACATTATATAATCCATATTGAATTGATGAACTAATCACTTTTAAGCTGTAAGGAAGCAATTACTAGACAATTTCAAGCCAACAAATCCCCAATAAATTCGATTCATTCCTTCCCCTAACCAAAAAGGAAAGAAACATGCAAGCCTGTGGTTGTAACAAGCCTTGAGCACAAGGTGTAAACTTTCTACAAACCTTAAGTTACTGATCCTCTTTCATGTAATATATATACGAAAATTACACGAAGATCACAGAGTGTAAAGAAATGATAAAGTTGGAATCACGAACCTGTAGGTTATTACTCTTGATGTAGCCCCAAACTTTCTTCACAGCGTCGGTTCGAGAAACTTCAGAGACGCCGAGAAACTCTCCAAGAGGTTGAGATACTGGAACGACTTTGAGAATACCGGCGGGGCGGCCACGCTTGGGTGCAGCGGCGGTGGCGGTGGCGGTAGTGGAGCTGTTGGCGGCTGCCATCAAAACTCTGCAACCTTGATGGAAAGCCCGAATCGACCACGCCATTTTTCAACTTTAGCTGCTTGCAAAATTTCTTGAGTTTCGCAACACTCCAGTAAAACCCTAGACCCTGACGAAAATGGAGGGAAGACTAGTACTAAACTTAATGAGTTTGAGCTTTTGACCCAGCATCTCTTTTTCCCTTCCTCCCCGAGTCCCTGGTTTATGTTTAAATTGCAAATACACCCTCATCGTTACAGTAATGTTAAAAAGACCCCAACACTTCTTGTGGAATGCAACGGTATAAAATCATGACAAATTGACTTAATGGATTGAATCAGAAAACCATTCAATCAAAAAACCTAACTTAACGAATTCAGAGACCAACTCTTTACCTTTTTTCCAATAAAAAAAATCATTAAATCAAAAATTTTAGCATGATGAATTCAAACACCAACTCTTTATCTTTTTTTCCCAAGAAAAAAACAGTTAAATCAAAAAAACTTAACATAATGATTTCAGACACCAACTCTTTACCTTTTTGTCCCCGCTTGTTTGTGGAATGAATGCAACCATAAAATGATTATTTAGTCTCATTCAACCAGTTTATTCGATCCAGACTATAGACTATATATCTTAGACCTTGTTATCCAATTTTATCCAAATATTCATTCATCCAATTTACTCCTACAGGACTTCACTTAACGGGGAAAAGGGATAACTTAACAGGAAAAAAAGGAAAGAACCCCTAAATCTTGTCTACATTAAACTCTTTTATAAAAATAAACAATACCTTAGTAATGTCATAAAAATACAAAAAAGAAAAAAAAATGTCAAACAAGTGTACAATCTCAATGTGATGAATCAGCACGTCTACGGTGGCGGTGATGATGGCTACAGTGTCGACTTCCATATCTTTGTTGCTGATCAGAGTCTGAACTTTCACGCCGCCTATGTCCACTCCCTTTTCTCCTCCTACTCCTATCATCATCTTCTGATGAACTTGATTCAGGCTGTATTTGTTTCTTCTTCTTCTTCTGTTCACTTTTACTCTTCTTTAACCTCCTTCCACCACCATCATCATCAGACAAATTGTGTTTATGATGATTAATCGTTGGTGGTGAGCGTGCTTTGTCTCTGTGTTTGTGTTTGTGTTTTCTCTTGCCACTAGACTTCTTATGCTTGCTTGTAGAGAAGTTAGCTAGCAGATCAGGGATAACCGACTCACCAAGAAACCCTACACATAGTAGTACACAGGATATCAATATTCTATACAATATAACTCTAATATAAGCTACATGTGTGTGTGTGTGTGGAATTTACTATTTAGTTTACAGTTAAGCTTACCTCCATATTCATCAAATATATCCTCTGCAACAATCTGCTGATTTGGATCATCTGGTCTGAACCCACCACGAGGTGGACTCATTCCAGGCTTTTGTTTTAACTCCCACTTAAGAGGCTGCAAAGCAAAATGAATTTACATATCAGAATCCTTTACAGTGATTATAAAAGATAGGACCTATTATGCTAAAAATTTAAAATATAATCACCTCAGATGCTTCTGTTTGAGCTATAATAGCAGTTAACGGATCATCTCTTTTCAATCGGCTTTCTTCATTAGGCATTATAGCATCCTTCAATGGACATTCTCTATCACCGCTTTGGTGCCCATAAGCTCCACATCTCACACATTTTACATTCCTTATTTCAATTCCAAATGGCCTTGCCCTTCCAGCTACACCCGTCTCTAGCCTGAAAAAAAATGTTGTCATTTCATTTCTATTACACAATCTGCAATACTCAGGATACGAACTTTGGGGCATTTTTAAGGGCTTCAAATTGTTCTTCTGTTGGTAGGACACGACCAAAAACATCTTTAGGTCTTGGCTTCTTCTTTTGATCATCGGGTGGAATTGGATTTTGCAACCTGCAACAGAAGCATAGCTATAAGTTATTTTATATTGGAAAATCATTGAAATGCAATCAGTAATATGATAAGCATAGACATAATCAATTACATATGGGCTGCCTCTGTGTCCTCTGAACGTGGATCTTGTGAGGGTTCCTGAATTTTCTTCTCCTCAGCAATCTCTGCAGCTTTGGCGCTTTCAGCATTATAACCAGGTGGTCGGATATACATGAAGCTAACAGCTTTCATCATCTCCATCTTCAAATTTGCAGGTCAATTAAAATTAAGTCAGATAAACAAATGTAACATGAAATCAAACCTAAGACTCTATCAAACTTCAAGCTCACAAATATTCTAAACAATGGAAAACAGATGCGAAACCTCACTTTTTCCTTCTCTTTTTTTGAAACAAGGGCAGCCTGGCGGAAAAACTCCTGTTCTTGAGCATACTGCGTGACGAAACCATTACAAAACAGGAGGTTATGCGCATTAGGGATAAATCTGGAGCAATCCGACAGATGAGTAATTGGGGAAATTGAACAAATGTTTCAATAAATAGTGAATTGACCTAGAATTACCTCACGGGCAACTTCTTCGGCACGACGTTCTTGTTGGGCGTTAGTCTGTTCCGCAATCCATTTGCGGCGTTGGTTAGGGTAGGAGAGAGGATGCCATGGCTTTTGATTAAGGTAAGAATGAGACCAAGCAGTTCCCGACTTAGTTTTGTAATCAACTTCTCCATCGGCAGTTTTGTCTGAGAATCTCTTGCTTAACCTTGGCCCTCTTTCTTCATCATCCATGGTGATCTTCTCGTTCTTTGAAACTCTGATCGAACGAAGATTTATTTTCTAGTTGCTGGGAGCAAATTTCACGAATGGTTTTTAATTGGCCGCCATCCAAAGGCCAAAGGGTATGGCCAATGGCCCAATCCCCGCCTTGACCCGACCCAGTTACTTTCCAAAGGTGGATTGTTATTTCAAAATATCTTATTACAACTTGAAAAAACACAAAAATTATATAAATGTTCTTTATGGGAAATTGTCACAAAAGCCCTTAAGTTTTTCAAAAAATATCGTTTTTACCCTTGGATGAGTTTTTGGGGTATTAAAGTTGGATACTTTCACTAAATGTATCAAATATCTCATTTAACAGGTTGGACCCTTAGTAGCCGGTTACCCATGTGTTGATTTGGCACTTAATTGAGGAGTTGGCACGGACATTACGTCTGTGTACCCATCACCTTATCTCAACCTTTTGCACGTAAATGTATACTTTCTCAGAATCCTTCAGAAAATCGACATCATTTATCGCAAAATTAGGGATTTTTGAAGAAGATTAGGTTATTGGAGAGTCGATTTCACAGGGTATGTGTAATTTCTTTGAAGATTGTGTTATTACAGTTCTTTGTTCTTCAGAGGTTAAACGATAATGTGTGTTTTTTCAGGTTGTTATGATGGATTGGGATTCAAAAGACGAAGGCAACACAGACCCATTTTTTGGTTTACGCGAGCCTTTCTCTGGTCTTAATGAGATGGATTTTGAGCTTCATGGCATCTACATGGATCATGAACCAGACGAAGAGTTCGTTACTCCATTGGACAAGTGTAAGGATGCATTTCTTAATGTGTTACAAACTGATGAAAATATTAGAAACTCTAGTTTGACTAATGATGTAAGAGCACAAGTGTATCATGGTGGTGACTTGCAAAGTGATGAAGATGAAAAAGAGCAAGAACAGGTGATAAACAAGTACATAATACATGATCCAAAAACAAGATGGGACAAAATGGAACCAAAACTTGGTGATATTTTTTAGAATGTTACACAGCTGAAGTTTTGTATCCAAAACTACGTAGTCCACAATGGGTATCAACTCTACTTTGAGAAGTGTGACAATACAAGAATACTTGTAAGATGTGGGAAAAGAAATGAGGATAATGGTTGCCCTTTCAGACTATATGCCTCATAGATGTTCAATGAAAGATCTATTCAAATCAAGACTTTAGAAGCTACTCATGTTTGTGGTAGGAAGTTCAAACTTGGCTCTATGGTTACTCCTGAATGGATAGGTAGACACTACATAACTGAAATTGCAAATAAACCTAAGGTGAAGCTTAAGGAGATGATTACTGACATCAGACAAAGGTTTAGGTGTGTTGTGTCTATAGGCCAATGTCGTAGGGCAAAGAAGTGGGCCAAGGAGCTAATTGAAGGTAAATTGACTGAACATTATGCCAGGATATGGGATTATGCACAATAGTTGTTAAGATCCAATCCAGGCTCTACATGTAAGGTGTGTGTAACTGTCAATCCATATGGGATAAACTATTTTCATAGGTTTTATATTGGTTTCAAAGCTATATGTGAAGGCTGTAAAAGAGGGTGTAGAAGAGTTATTGGTTTGGATGGGTGCTTTCTAAAGGGAGCAGTAAATGGTGATTTGTTGACAGGCATTGGTAAAGATGCCAATAATCAGGTCTACCCAATTGCTTGGGCTGTTGTAGATGTTGAGAATAAGGCTAACTGGACATGGTTCCTTGAGCTTTTAAGGGATGATTTAGATATTGATAGTGGAAGAGGTTTAGTAGTGATATCAGATCAACACAAGGTAAAAATTTACATACTTGTCCTCCACTTAATTGCATAATTATCTTATTACATATTTTTCCTCTATTAAACTAATTAAATGATTGCCGTGTAGGGTCTACTTGAATCTGTGAAAGGTATATTGCCTCATGTTGAACACAGGAATTATGCTAGGCACATTTATGCCAACTTTAGAAAGGCTTTCACATGTTTGGAATATAAGAAGCTGTTTTGGGCTGCCTCTATGAGTTGCACACAAGGTGACTTCAAAAGGCATATGGAACGCATTAAGAAATTGAACCCTTCTGCATATGAATACTTGATGTCAAAGCAACCAGAAACATGGTATAGAGCCTATTTTGGATCAAGCTATGCATGTGAAGCAGATGAGAATGGGATCTCAGAGTGCTTCAACTCAATAATATTGGATGCTAGGAAAAAACCTTTGATCATCATGCTTGAAGAGATACGGATTTATATCATGGACAGGTTTGCTTACATGAATGAGGAAAGTGAAAAGTGGAATTCAAATTTTTGTCCAAAAATTTTGAAAAAAAATGAATAGGTTTCGGAAAAATATGAGGTACTATTTTATGCTTTCTAAAACTTGTCTTAATCATTAAGTATTGTTACTAACTAGATACTTGATTGTAGGTTATGGGGAATAATTCATAGTCAAGGGCATGTGTTTGAGGCCAGAAGAGGTTGTTACATTTATAGGGTGGACTTAGATGATATGACTTGTTCATGTAGGGTGTGGGATTTGGCTGCCATCCCTTGTGTGCATGCAAATGCAGCAATTAATTGTATCCATCAAACACCAAATGCATACATCAATGCATACTTCTCTAAAGAGAAATTTAGGCAATGTTACTCAACAAACATTGAACTTGTTAATGGAAGCAATCTTTGGGCCCAAACAGAGTACATTAAGACATTGCCTCCAATGTCTAGGAGGATGCCTGGTAGGCCTGCTACCAAAAGAAAGAGGCATGCCAGTGAGAAGGAGAGCATGTTTTTAACAACAAAAGTGAAGGTTGCAAGAACTACTAGATGTGGTAATTGTTTGGAATATGGTCATAACAAGAGGGCATGTAGGAATGAGAGAAAACAATATGTGCCTCCCCCACCAAAACAGACAGGAAGGCCAAGAAATCATCTCATCCCACATGTATCTGTTCCTAACCAGTCACTAAATGCGAGAATGAGAGAAAACAATACTACAAGCCCTGGTCAACCAAATGTCCCAAGTCAAGCTTCATGATCTAACATAATGAGGAGGAGTCCAAGAAAACATAACACATTGAGGATGAGTCCAAGAAAACATCAGCAACATGCAGGTTCTAAAAGATTTAAGAGAAATAGTATTGATGTACCTAGGAAGAAGTTGTGCACAAGGAGAGGTGGTGGGAGGATTGGTTCTGCAAAAACTAGGAATAATACTCCAACTATAGGTACTCAAGAGAGTGTGGTTCAACAAGTTCCAGTTGTTGATGAGGGTGAAAATGTGATGGGTGAAAATGCCATGCAAGAAGGTTATAATGTGGGTCAAAGTGTGGTTCAACAAGTTCTAGTTGTAGAAGTTCCTACTGTTGTATAAGAAGGTGTGGTGCAGGAAAAAGGTGTTGTGCAGGAAGTTCCAGTAATTCATATTCATGATGGTCATATGATGCAAGAAAGAGGAACTAGTCAAACAGGTGTGATGGAAGGTAGTGACACTTTTGGGCAAGTAGGATCCAGTATTGGTTGGAAGCTTAAATCAATAAATGATGAAATTGAACAAGGTATTGATGCAATTTTACAAGAGGTTAACTTCACAAACAAAACAAAGTTTAGTCCACTAAATGGTGATAATAAAGTGGAAGATAATGATGTTATTGAGTTTACTGAGGGCAAAGAGGATGATATTCTCCCAGAGAAGATACAAATAGGACCTGAAGACATTGCTAATATGCTAGAAGCTGGTTATAGCATGGCAAAAATAGAAGCTACGCCATGGGTACAAGTGGAATTGGATGATTCCCCACCAGTTGAACTGTTAAGACTTATTATCTTTTATTAATTAACAAATTTTATGGTGATTTTTGTGAACTAATTATATATTTTTACACTAGGATGTAAATGATTTCATTGATGGTCATCATTCTGATGATGATGTTGGCCTGGATGGTGGAGCTGAAGGTGTTGGAGATGAAGCTATTGGTGATGGTGATGGAGAAGTTCAGGGTGTTGGACCTGATCATGGTGATGGATATGAAGCTGTTGGTGATGGTGATGAAGAAGGTGATGGTTGTGGAGATGTTGATGATGGTGATGGACTTGAAGGTGATGGTGATGGACATGAAGGTGGCGTTGAAGAATTGGGTGATGATGAGGAAAATCAGGATGATGATGGACATGAGGTTGTCCTAATGGTTAGGATAACAATGAAAACATCTGAGAGGATTACCAATATAAAGCTAAGGAAGGGTGTCTATGACAAAGATGGTGGTGGTTCTTCTTCTGTAAAGCCAATCAACTTGGAGTAGTTTGTTAGCAAGAAGGGGGATGGGGGTGTGGTGGGAATGGTATAGGTTGCCACTTTTGTAAACTTTGTTTTTTGGCATTTTGATTGCAGCATGCATCCAATTGTTACCATTTAGGTTGCCTTTTTTGTGCATTGTTTAGGCATTTTGGTACAAATGGATGTCTGCTACATATTGGTACTATATGTAATGGATACACCCCCTTCTATATTATGTTTAATCTTTTAGAATTGTTACCATTCACTAATTGTTTCTGCAAATTCATACCAATTACCATTTTAATTAAGCTTGTACTACAAATTCATACCAATTACACTTGTAATAGATACATATTCGTAGTATGTAATTAAACTTGTACTACAAATTCATACAAATTACCATTTTAATTCAATCTACTCCAAAATCATACCACTTGTTACATTTACTGAAATTACAATTATTACCATTCACCAATTGTTACCATTCAACATCTTCTACTCCAAATTCATACCACTTACCATTTTTTGTACTCCAAATTCCATTTATTGAAATTAATCATACAACATTGCAATTAACATCCATTTACTGCAATACCAACTTGTACTCCAAATTCCATTTACTAAAATTCCGTTTACTAAAATTAATCATACAACATTGCAATTAACCAACTTGTACTCTAGTTAACATCCATACATTACAAATTAACATCCATAAATTGCAAATTAACATCCATACATTACAAATTACAATCCTAACATTACATATACCTACCAAAGTATCAAATACCATCAAAAGCTACATATTTCATACCATCAAAAGCTACATATTTCAAGATCACAATACTAGTGACATAACAACCAACTGCCATTAAATCTTGTATACTACTAGAACAAGCATGAATAATATAGCCCCTAACAAAACAACAACTATTTGCATTAATGTCATCATTTGTCGCTGCTCTTTAATCCGATTTGACTCTGGCATCATATCTTATTTGTGAACTCCTTCATCGTCAACCCATCTGGAAAACCCATAACCTCCTTCTCCCTACATAATCAGGTCAGTGCATAATACCCTTACTGCAATCCTACTAAAGAAAAGGGAAAATGATTTTTACCTTATAATTAGGGCACCCCCAAAATTTCTTGCCTGGATTTTCTGGTGTGCATGAAACAAACACATAGCATAAATCTTCACACCAACACTTCACTTCGATCTTCTTCTTGAATCGTGAATTCACACTCAAGCTTGATTTTGCAAAAGATGTTGGCATTTTGCGTGGGAGAATGTTGCGGTGCAAGAGGATGCAAGAAAAAGGGGGGGGAGGGTTATGTGGGAGAGGGTTATAAAGTGGGGCCCATATTGTTTGACATTTCACCTAAAGTGCCAAATCAACATATAGGTAACCGGTTACTAAGGGTCCAACCTGTTAAATGAGATATTTGATACATTTCAAGAATGGTTTTTAATTGGGCCGCCATCTAAAGGCCAAAGGGTATGGCCAATGGCCCAATCCCCGCCTTGACCCGACCCAATTACTTTCCAAAGGTGGATTGGTATTTCAAAATATCTTATTACAACTTGAAAAAACACAAAAATTATATAAATGTTCTTCATTTATTGCAGAAAATACCATAGTGGCCTTGCACCGACCATCCAATGGACCATGGACTAAACGACCACTACCTAAGGGACTACTTCCGTAGGATCCTTTCGTCCAACAAGATACTATCTCGTGTAATTGGATCACTATAACTATCTAACAATACATTTGAAATAGGAAGAATAAACAAACCTACCCGGTGGACTGTTGAGCCACAAGTCCAATTTTATCCATTTTTCTCGGTTAGGGAAACTTGAAGGAGCATGAGAGACCTCTTTCAATTCCTTTTCCCTATTTCGGAAGCGAAGGAAGGGTAGTCAGTTGGTTAATTTCTGACTTGGTATTACCAGAGTATCATAGCTTATTTGATAGAGACTCCCTAAATATGGTTCTTTTCACATTTTACTCACGGTAGTTATACGATATTGCTTATTAAGGAATACTTACGCAAAGGTAAATATCATAGAAATTTCGTTAACTTCACCTTAAGGTTGTTTTTATCCTGAGAACCCTCAGGGATATTTAGAGACTCGACTAATGTTTCTAGGCCTAGGACTTGAACATGTAACCATTAGGTTAAAAACCCAAATTTAGGTAACAACAATAAGGAACTTTTTAATGAAATAAAAGTAAGTGGAAGGAACATAAATGGGCTCCATCGGTTATCATAGATTATTTAGAGAAATTTTGAACGTGGGTCATCATTAAAAGATTAAAACATTGCACTAATGGTCCTTACGACTAACTCTCTTAAACAAAAAGTGTTAATTCCATATGAAATTTCATTTTGTTTTGTCTTTTTAAATGATTAAAACCTAAAAAAAATAAAACAAAAAATCTCACTTCGCCCTTACTTTTTGTCTCTATATTTCTTTCACTAGGTTAAAACCCGTGGAAACCACGGTATGGAAGAAAAAAACTATTGATAATTTAAAATGGTAATGAAAAATCAAAGATTTATAAAAACTATTAAATTTAGAAGTTTGTGTATGTGTTTGTAAGGATTAGTATTTTATTTTTGAATTACACAAACAAAAAAACCAACATAAATTATGAAAATTATTCATATATGTATTAATTTTAATAGATACTTACATGAATGTTACCACTAATACATTGACCATAGATGATTGCAGATGTCATTTAAAGATTTCGTTAGTAGAATTAGTTAGAGAAAAGTTCATATATTGAATATGTGATTAGAGTTCATATATTAAAAGTCCATTTTGATTACATCAAAGGGAGAATGAACGGAGAAAGTACCGACGACTAGAGTTTGAACTATAATTGGTGGTGAAAACATTCAAAAAATGGGATTCAACATGTTAAAGGTATAAATCTTTCTTACATTAGTCACTCATGCATTTAATTTGGTTGGTGAGGG
The DNA here is from genome assembly GCF_051521515.1 of Lactuca serriola. Classification (NCBI taxonomy): domain Eukaryota; kingdom Viridiplantae; phylum Streptophyta; class Magnoliopsida; order Asterales; family Asteraceae; genus Lactuca; species Lactuca serriola. The sequence goes on along the minus strand of NC_136413.1, from coordinate 23,314,819 downwards.
TGAGAAAAAAATCCAACAAATGTTTAATTTTTCTGTGTTATTATCAAAGAAATTATAAATTATCATTGATAATTACCTATTTGAAGACCAAAACTTGTTCAACTAAAAGAAGAGATGTTTGTTGAAATGGGAAGACAAAAAAATTGAGAAGAATCTTAAGGATGAAGTCAAGTTTATACAAGAGAATGAAATACTCTAGTGAGAAAAATATATCGTGAACTTCAATGGGTTTAGAATTATGATAATTTTTTTGAATAAAAGTTTGATTATGTTTTTGTCAAAGACAATTCATTCAGAAGTTTATGTTTTTTTACAGATGTTGTCCAATTAAACATCCATCAAACCAAAAGAGGTAACATAGTTCAATAAATATGATATTTTGACATTATAATAAACATATAAACGAATAAACGAATGTGCATTGCTATTTTTTGCATTAACACAAAGATACTTAAATTTCATTAAATTGAAAATATGACACTATAATAAAAAGGGAATGGGTTTACTTAATGGCAATAGGTACTCCTCCTTCAACATGATGAACCAATGAATAAATGATGAACCAATGAACAAATGAATGTCAAAACATTGATTTGAATGATAAACCTTACAACAACCTAAACAACTTTAATGAATGATTCCCCAAAGTATCTTTATCCCTAATAATGATAATTAACCAAAAATCTTCAAACGTTAATAAAGAAAAATAGGATTTAATCAATGTGAATAAACCAGATAATCAAGATTATGAAACCAATCAATTAACTTCGTATTGATCAAGTGAGATTTAATAAACATGAACGACCTGATAATCAAGATTATCTAACCAATCAAAATATCTTTGTTTTCCTATGTTCCTATAATCAAATGGTAAAAACACATAAGAAAAAACTTTGCTTTTTTTATTATCTGTTGATACCATCACATGTACGCACACCAATATCAGAACATAAATCACAGTGGCAATTACATTTTTCCGTCTTTTGGTTAAACAATATAAAAATAGCAGCAAGCGTTGAATAATTAAATAAATAAATTGATTAAGTCGTTTTTTATGTGTTAACCCATGAGCTACATGATAAGTTTTCACGGGCACTCAACCATATCAGAGTACTAATTTATAACACACACAAAAAAAATCTCATCTTAAAATCTGAAATAAACTATTTTCTCACTCTTAGCTGCAATTATACACATAATATAATTTATTATCACTGATTTTTTTCTATAAATTTCATTTAAGATTGAGACACATGATAATAGAGTAAGGATAATACCTCAACAATGGACTCACTTCCCAAATCGTTAAGATCCACAAATTCATTTCCTACAAAATATCAAAAATAAATTCTCATACTCAAAATCAATCCTTGAAAGATTCAGAAACACAACTACATTATGAGATTGAAGACATTTTGATTAAGGAGGACAAGTAATAACCTCTGCATCTTTGAAAACATGTATGAATTGATCCAACAGCTTGAAGTGACTTATTTAGCCTTCGAATTGTCAAACATTTCACCTGCATGAAACATCATCTTTAGATTAGATTACACAAGAATATAGGAAGTAAAGAGCATTTTACTTCTGATATGTGAGCACTTTCCACAAAAATTGGACTTATTAATGAAATAGCATAAGTTTATGTTAGCCTTCTTAATAAGAGTAAAGGTTGAAAAGAAATTAATTCACCATTCTCAACAGACCTTTGTATCTTGTTCTCATCATAGTATTTTGCTGCTTTCATCATATGGAAGATCAAAACGAATTTCTTCCAAAGCATAGTTGAAAGGAATAATTGTCTCACCCCTATACACTTGAACCATAGTACAAAAAGAATTAAAAGTTAAATCACCAACAAACATGTTAACTATTGGCCAAAGAAGAGAATCATTTCAAACTTGAATTAGGAAGCCCAAGAGAATACATGCATCTTTGAACAAAGAATTCTATAAAAAACAAATTAACATACATAAGGGCTTGGAATTGTTTTTTTTTTCTTCAAAAAGAATACGAAAGGATGATATAGATTATCTTTTTCATCAATGTGCTAAGAAGGGGAACCAGTCTTAGCCTCTTAGGTGTTAGAGAAATAAGTTCATCAGCAATCAGTGGAGAGTAAAGGAGAATACAACATATTCTATTATGATTCCATACAAAAATTCTCAATTATTTTGAGAAAATCATGAAGATGTCTCTTGGAAAGAAATTAGGTTAAATCAGAGTTTGTCCCTAACTTTTACCCAAAAATTCAAACAACGAAGGAGCAAATTTTCAGTAGAAAGACCTTGTAATAATCAAAAAGATATAACAGAAAAAGCAAAATTGAATAACATGAATTAAGAACCTCAATAAGAAGAATTCGTGAACCAAAAATTCTCAAAGTGAATCCACCATCGTTATCATTCATACTTGGTTAAACCAATTGATGAGACCAGAATCCCAAGACGACAATATAACTGAACCATAGCCTGTCTCCTGCAATAGGGGAACGTGGAAAAGAAATCAGAATTTTAGAAAGAGGGAGATGGGGTTATGATACATGAAATTGATTCAATGTTGCATTTTGTCAAACATTTGGCATGCATTGATGAAAACGATGATACTACCAAGTTACAATTCGATCTTATACATTAAAAATTAAAACCAAAAAGGATGGAAGACATGATACCGATTTAATGATTTCTCACTAAACCATGAACTATTACCAACCACACAACTGCAGACAAAATAAAGGAAGAAATCAAAACTATTGCATGAAAGCTAGCCTTGACGATTGATTGAACATTGATCGAAGGAGAATTGTGGCATAGTAATCGACTGAAAGAAACTAAAACATTCGATTGATGAATACCAATTGCATACATGCTTTATATGAGACTCTTTTATTTTGTCTTCTCCACATGCTTTGACTGAACATTCTCCCACCATTATACAATCAAAAGTTCCTCTTTACTCTGGTTCATTTTCATCTAGATCAAAACCCTCATTTACACCCTAAAGACCACATACCCATGGATTGTGAAACCGGATTTGTTAAACCAAAACTACCACATTCAGAGAAAAAGATGAATAAATTGACCTATGAAACCAAAACAAAAAATCTTCACAAAGGTGGTGGCTGATGGGTCTAGGTTACGTAGAAGAAAAAATATAAGTTAAATGAGTAATGAATCACTACAGATTGTATAGGAATACATCCCTGATTTATGGAATTTGGGGGCTGATTTATCGCTTGGAAACTCTTAATTGTTTCTAACACTAGGGCGAGAATGAAGTGGATAGGGTATTAAGATGAAGAAAGGGCATTTTTGGAAATTCACGTATAAAGTTTGAGCGGGAAAATTTGATGGGGAGGGGCTAAGAAATTTCCACATAGAAAAATGGTTTTTATTTATTAGATTAGGGGATTTGGTTGTTTTCATCATCATTCTTATGTCACCCGTCAAAAAACTAGAAAGAGCATAGAAAACAAGTTTCTATCTTTAATTATTCATGTGGGTATGATAGAAAAGTGTCATATTCTTCAGCCCAATCCGACATATAAACCTCTTTAACCCCTTAATTGGTTTGTACGCACCGTCTCAAACCCATTTTCGATTTCAAATCAACCTTGTTAGAGCTACCTTCATTAATGATCGTGTTTACAAGTTTTCCCTTCAAAACCTCAATATTGGGGTAACTATATCGTTGATTTATGGTTCTCATCGCAATATTTAGTTTGGTGCCTGGTTTCAACAACGTCATTCCATTCTCGTAGACCCACTCGGCTCAAAACCCATCTCTTTTCTTCTATTTTCTTTTCGAAAAACATGATGAGATAAAAAAAAATGATTTTGTTATTTCAAACCTATAAGGATAGTTTGGTGAAGAACATTTAAATAACAAAAGGAAAAAAGAAATTGAAGGTAGCGACTGCTCACACTTTTGCCTTGATACATAGAAGGCAACAAGGATGACCAGTTTGTTTCAATTATGTAGGTCTTGGGAATTTTGTTTTGATTTCTTAGAATTTTATGAGATTTTTTTGATTTCTTATAATTTTATGAGATTTGTTTTGATTTCGTAAGACTTTTCTTGGTTTTCTTTTTAATCTTGCTCTTGGTATGCATATCTTATAGATCTGTGCTTTATTTCAATATGTTATTTGTTAAATCCAATGTAACGACCCAATTTTCACGTCCAAAATTTTCGTTTTTGAAACATTACTTTAGAAAACATTAATAATTAAAAACATTGTTTGATCAAACCACATCACAACGTAAACCATGTCTAAAAGCCAAATCATACAACCAATCGAAATATCAGAGTATAAATCCCAGAGAAATCTCGTAAATGCGGAAACCAGTGTGTGTGCATGATGTGCCGCTACCGCGCCAGCTCCTTCCCCTTTGATGAAGAGGTACCTGAAACCAAAACTGTAAACTGTAAGCACAAAGCTTAGTGAGTTCCCCTATCGTACCACATACCATACAAACACATAACATACATACTGCCAAGCTATTATGGGGTGCCTGACTACCCGGTACGGCCATTCTGGGGTGCCGACTACCCGTGCGGCCATTCTGGGGTGCCGTCCTACCCGTGTCAAGCCATTCTGGGGTGCCGACTACCCGTGTCAAGCTATTCTGGGGTGCTGACTACCCGTCAGTCCTGACAACCGATCCTCGGGGACTGTCTCACCCCCTACTGCTACTTCCACATATATCATACATAACATATTATCAGACATATCTGGGGTGTCTGGGCTACCCTTCGGTCCTAACAACCGAAATCGGGGACTGGTCCCCTCCTACTACCTCTATCGCATATAACATAACAAGCCAGCATGCAAACATATCATCACATACTGTCAGACATTTCTGGGGTGTCTGAACTACCCTTCGGTCCTAACAACCGATCTTTACTTCTATCACATATAACATATCATGCTAGCATATAACATATCAGGTAGTAGCAAACCTAGATGATATCACAAAGACAATCATCTAACATACGACTCCTACTGGTGGGCCGGCTTGTGGCCGTAGACCCACCGCTACTGGAAGGTAACTTACCTCGAAGTAGCTGCTGATCTGATCGGGAACTGACTGTCTACTGCTGCTGCTGCTCCGGAAATCCTCCGGCTGTAATTCCCACAACATACTCAATCAAACACTGCTAACTGTCCTTTGGGTAAAATGACCATTTTACCCCTGATCATGCCCTAAGTCAAAGTCAGAGTCAACTTTCAGTTGACCCGACTCATCGAGTTGGCTCGCCAACTCGCCGAGTCCCTGTCCAATCGACTGACCTGAATCCCGTCTCTACTCGTCGAGTTAGGCGTTGACTCGATGAGTTCTCCTTCCAAACTGATGTTCAAGTCCTTCATCCTACTCGCCGAGTTGTATGAACAACTCGCCGAGTTCATCTTTATCCGATGAACACTTATGATGCGACTCGCCGAGTTATATGAACAACTCGCCGAGTCTGATCTTGATCTAAGGAGATTGCCTTGAATTCGCCGAGTCAGGGCAATGACTCGCCGAGTTCCTTCATGGATGAGTTCGGCTTCCAACTCACTGAGTCACACCCCGTGACTCACTACTCTACTCGACACAACGAAAAGGGGACAAACTCGGAGACTCGCGAGCAGACTCGCTGAGTCAGATGAACGACTCGCCGAGTCGTTACCATGCAGTCTCTATATGGTCGATTTTGCTTGAATCCAACTTATGCTATCCACAGATCTAGGTTCCTAGAGCATGAATAACACGTAAAGTTTCCAGCTTTACGTGTAGATACTTACTAATGAGGGTTTTAGGGCTCAAAATGCACCAAAAAGGGTAGATCTAGGGTGTACATGCAACATGGGTCCATAAAGGCAGTAGATCCAAGCTCCTGGAGCTCGATCTCACCTAGATCTAGAAGTTACCCAACTTATTACGAGTCCACAAGCATACATAAGCTTGGAAACGGATCACAAAGGGCTCTAATGGAGCCATAAGTATGAAAACATGGGGGAAACGAGCCATACCTTAGTGAACACTCTGAGATTGCTCAAAGGTGCTTGACATCCTCTTCTTTTTCTTGATCTCCTCTCCTTCTCCCTCCAAAGCTTCAAAAGAACACACCAAAGGCTTCAAACTCACAAGAACAAGGGCTAGAATGTATGGAGAGCTTCTGAGGGTGAAGGGGGCGGAGTTGGGGCGCAAATGGTCGTTTAAATAGGGTGCAAACCCTTGGAAATTAGGGTTTCATTAGACAGCGCGGACTCGCCGAGTCGCCAACTTAACCGCGTCCCAAGTCTCGTCTCTACTCGGCGAGTTGGGCCTCCAACTCGCCGAGTCCAAGGCCAAAATACAAAGTACTCAGATAAATCTTACATACCAGGAACCAGGTGCTACATCCAAGGCTAATAAACACCATCTGAAACTACTTGACATAAATGTGTTCATGCTTGTTTCGTATCTAAAACTACCATGAATTCGTCTAAGTCAATGAATTCATATATATATATATATATATATATATATATATATATATATATATATATATATATATATATAAGTAGGAACTCAAAAAACGGTAGGAACCGCGATTACTATTTTTGGACTTAAGATTGAAAAAATAAATTGTCAGTATTTGATTTTATTTATCATTAAATATGACATTTTTGTAATTAATTGTAAGATTTTGATAATTTTCCGGAGGCTAATTGTTTGGAGGGTACAAGTGACAAAAGCAAAAAAATTAAAAGAAAAAAGAAAAAAGAAAAGGAAAATTCATCCATGTGGCCTCTCTAGGAGCTGACACGTGCCCCCACCCCAGCAAGACAAGTGTCCAATCCTTAATGGCTGGTGGATTTTTTTTCCATCCGCTTAGTTTTTCGGTCATAACTTTTTTTTTTCTTTGAAAAAAATATAAAAAAAACCAAAATTCTTAAAATTTAATTCTCTACAAAATGAGCAAGAAAATTTGAAATTTTTTTACTTTTTTTTTATATTTATTAAGAAACCTAGAAAAAAATCTCCAAAAATTATAAAAATTTAAGGAATACTTCTACTCACTATATTAATGACTTTGTAAAAAAAAATTAAAATAAGGTGTTTTAGTTACTAAACTTGATTTTAAAAGTTTTTAAAAAAAATGTTGAACATAATATGATACAAATAGAAATGATTAAAAATATTTATGATTCAAAAATATTATGATTCAATATGTTTATGATCATTAACCTGTTACGATCTAAAAATATTTTGATTTAAAATATTTAATGATCCTTAATTATTATATTTTTATGATTCATAATTAAATGATTCAAAAATTATAACGATCCAAATGTTGTATTGAACAAAAACTTTATTTAATTCAATATATCATGATCCAAATTAAAATGATCTAAAAATATATGATGCATAATATTGTTATGAATCAAAATACTATGATTCAAAATTTTATGATCAAAAAATAATATGATTCAAAAAAAATATGAATGGAAAATATTATGATCCTTAATATACTTCTTATTTAAATTTTTATAATTGTTAAACATTAAAACTCAAACCGATATTTAGTTTAAAAAATCAAAAAAATCAAAAAGATAAAAAAAATCAAAAAATATAAACAAAAAATGAAAAAACTCTAATATCTTCAAGTATGTGATAAAGATATTAAAAAAAACTATATATATATATATATATATATATATATATATATATATATATATATATATATATATAACAAAAAAAATGTAAAAAACAAAAAAAAATATAAAAACATTAAAACCGAGCATTTATGTATTTAAGAAAAAAAAATTAGAATTTTTTTAATGAAAAAAAAAGTATAATGGTTCTAAATTGACAAATGGTTTATGTAACTTTCCTAAAGTAATAATACATTATTTTAACCTTTTACAAAAGGGGACAGTTGAAAAGAGCTTATAACCTGATGACAGACACGATTGGTTGACCAATATCCAATAAAGTTGCATAATATCCCTTTTAAAGCCCACCTTGGGGTGGCATGATCTCAAAATCTCTACCTTTGATTCCTTGTGATCCCACTCCATTTCACTATAATCAACCTTCTTAGATCAAGGTACAATATTGAGTAATTTAATCAAACCTTTTACAAACAGCCAAACAACGCTTTCTTAACTGAAAGTAAATTTGATCACCTTATTTTAAATTCTCAACACAGTCAAATAAAATATTGTTTATGAAATTGAAAACCATGTTAAAATCACAACTTCAACCATATTAGCCCTACAACTACCAATCGATCTATGGTTTCTTCTTTACTTTATGCATATGTTTAAGTTCTCTTTCAATTTACATGCATATTAACATATATAATACACATAAATCAATATCACAAATTCACATAATAACAAAAAAGTGCTTAGGGAAATTATGGATGTAACAACTAAAAAAATATCTCTTTGGCATTTTAACAAACACCTGGTGAGCATAATTCAGTGAGTTGAGAAATCATAATGGTAATCACTCATGTTCTAGAATCAGGTTGGGAATGGATAAAGAAGTGCATAAATGTGTTATTTCAGCGATCTGTGGATGTTTCCAAGGTTCGAGTGTAACATCCCGACTCCCAGGTATAATTTTAAAAGCCTTATATTCATTTTATTGAAGGAACTCAACGAGTTGGAGGCCCCAACTCGTCGTGTCGAACCTAGTCAGGCCGTGTGATTTATGACTTCTACTCGATGAGTTGGAGGACCCCGACTCGACGAGTAGAGGTTGTGCATGGAAACCCTAAATTTTAGGGTTTGCACCCTATTTAAAGATGTAACACCCATAAAATTCAAGCCAATTTAAAACTTTTTCAACCAATTAAAAACCATTAATTATTACAAAGTATTTTCAAAATAGTTTCATATCAGAGTTCCCAGAAATCATGATCATAAATCGAGGAAGTGTACGGTCACGCTTTCGCCTTCCCGCGGTCATCCGTTGTACCTGAAACAATAATCAATAAATGTAAGCTTGAAGGCTTAGTGAGTTACCCCCAAAATACCCATACAAACAACAATACACATACAATAACAAACATCATATTATGCGTCCAATCATCCATCGGGATGGAATACCCCATGCCCCTCAACCATCGGGTGGGAATGCCAACATACTATGAGTCCAATCAACCATCGGGTTGGAATACCCCACGCCCTCAACCATTGGGTTGGAATGTGTAACACCCGATTCCTGGTACGTATTTATTTCCAAGTATTATTGTATTTTATCCTGGGACTCGGCGAGTTGAAGGCCCAACTCGTCGAGTAGACTCGGCTTTACGCGTGGATTTTAAGTGACCTACTCGACGAGTCGGGAAACCGACTCAACGAGTAGAAGCTGTCTGAGTAAAACCCTAAATTTGAGGGTTTGCACCCTATTTAAACAACTTATCTCCTCCCATATCAGCCTCCATCATCCCTCACACTTCCAGAAGACCTTTAACTGAAACCCTAGCCTTGTTTGAGTGCTCTTAAGCCATTTTTGTGCATTCTTTGGTGATTGTGAAACTTGATAAGAAGAAAGGAGCTTGGGAGTTCCAGTTGAAGCTAGAAGATCCAGAGATTGTGTTTTATCTCCAGGTCATTTAAGGTAAAAAGCCTCAATATTGACTTTCCATGTGTTTAATCAACTTTAGGGATTAGATTTTGGTATCTTTAGGGCATTTCTAAGCCATTTTCGGGTTGTTGGGTGTAATCGGGAGTTATGGCTTCAAATCTTGGACTTTGGAAGGGTCTCATGGCATAAAGGTGCCAAGTCTATGGCCATGAGAGCCCCATGCATCTTGTAGGTCTCATTTTTGGTCCTTTTGAGCTTAAAGACCCATGCATGGACGTAAAGTCCGTGACTTTACATGTTATATCGAACCTAAGAGGTCAGATCTTCCCTTTCGATGGAATGAGCACAATAGAAATCGAGTTTATGGACATGGACTTAGTGGACTCGGCGAGTTGTTCTTGGGACTCGGCGAGTCGGGTAATGGTTCTCCGACCTTTGCTGTTTTGGGGATTCTGGTTGAGTCTAGAAGAGGACTCAACAAAGATGGATGTGATTCTAGACCTGGAAATCATGGGACTCGACAAGTGTATGAAAAACTCAACGATTCCAAGGCAATCTTCCAAACCATGAAGATGGGCTCGGCGAGTTATTCATACAAATCGGCGAGTCATAGACTGAACACATTCTTATGAGGGAGATGAACTTGACGGGTTCAAGGGGAACTTGGTGAGTCGGTTGAAGATGGTCTCGATTTTATGGTTGAAGGAGGACCTGTCGATTTGTTGCTAGAATCAATGAGTGGATTCGGGGGTTGGATCATTTTGATGGAGTAGGGACTCGACGAGTTGGTAGACCAACTCGGCGAGTCAAGTCAATTGGAGGTTAACTTTGACCAGGATTTGGGTTGACCCCTTGTGAGGGTTGTGAGTACGAATTGATAACTTAGTAGAATTGTCGTGTAGGGATTGAGGAGTCGAGGAAAGTCGATTTTCACATCGGGGACAGTACAGACACCACAAGACATTGAGGTGAGTTACCCTCCGGTAGAAGTGGGTCTAAGGCACCAAGGCCGACCCACTAGTAGTTGATTACAATTAAGATGGTTGTTTTTGTGATAATTGTCGGGTTTGCTATTACTTGATATGCTCTGTGTGCCAGTATGCTATGTTCTTTGTGATAATGGTAGTAGGAGGGGAATAGTCCCCCGATCAATTGTTAGGACCGAAGGATAGGTCGGACACCCCAGATATGTTTAACAACATGTTTATGATAGTTTATTATGTGATAGTAGTAGGGGTGAAATAGTCCCCTTGACTGGGTGAGAAAGAACGGAGGGTAGGCAGGCACCCCAAAATGGCCGGACATGGGTAGTCAGCACCCCATAATGGCTTGACACGGGTAGTCAGCATCCTAGAATGGCTTGACATGGATAGATCGGGCACCCTAAAATTGCCCCATAGCATGTATGATTGTATAGTATGTGGTATGATGGGGGAACTCACTAAGCTTTGTGCTTACAATTTCAATTTTGGTTTTAGGTACCTCTTCATCTAAGGGGAAGGAGTCGGCGGCGTAGCAGCGCATCACACACACACATGATTTTTGCAATGAGTTTTCTGGGATTGTACTCTGATTTATATTATTGTTCGATGTTTTGATTTTGAGACATGTTCATGATGGTTTATGGATTGATATGATATTGACAATGTTTTCAGAATTCCCACCTACTACGAGTCAAATAATCCTCGGGATGGAATACTCTCGGCCCACAACCATCGGGTTGGAATGCCCACACACAATACATATACAACAGATACTATGGGTCCAATCATCCATCGGGATGGAATACCCTAGGCCCACAACCATCGGGGTGGAATGCCCACATACTATGTGTCCAATCATCCTCGGGATGGAATACTCCCAAATCGTCGTCTCACCAAAAATCCCGAGGCATTCAAAATAACGAATATTAAGTCAATACATGGGATATCAATCTTGACCAAGAGTCCCACCTACGATAATAGTCTATTTTGCCTTTCCTCTAATTTGGGCCAAGGCCCAACACCAAATCCATGATCCACCAGTCCACATATACAAGGCCTATTATTGGCCCACTTTTCCAAATTGGGCCCAACTACCTAATTAGGCCTTATTCAAAGATTCACAACTAAAATTGGCCCAAAATACTCTTATCCAGAGGGCCCATCAAGTCCCAAGTCCAAATAATCCAAAGGTAGCCCAATCCCGAAGCCCAAATCGCAAAATCCCAACAGGGTTAGTACGCTCGGCGTACCCCTCTGGTACGCGGGGAGTACTCCATTTCGTGTTGAATGAAAAACGGGACCGTTGACTCGGTACGCGGGGCGTACTGCTCTCTACGCAGGACGTACGCAATTCTGAACCAAAACTCTCATAAGTGCTTAATGGCTTAAGCACTTAAGCCCAAACTTCAGATCCATCGACTAAATGTGCCTAAGACTCATAAAGTCTTGAAATTTAAGACTTTGGACGTCCAGAAAGTTCTTAACACATGGTCTTAATCCATTAAGACCTTCTTACCCCAATGCATGGGACACATTCATCATTTGGGACATCATTTTTATCACTTAGGACCCTCTCTAAGGCCTGAAAGGACAACTCATCTCGTCCAAATCATAACTTGCACCAACTTAGGACTTTTGGGACATGAAATGGTTCAATAAAGCTAACATTGCAAGATCGTTATCATACAAGCATAAAGTTTGAAGCTTTTTACCTTCTGGAGCTTCTATAGCACAAGGAAACTTCAGATCTATAAGCTTGCCTTCCTCCTCCAACTATTTGATGCAATGCCTTCACCTTCAAGAACGTAAAACACACACTAACTCATACTCACACACAAAACTAGGGTTTGGGACGTTTCTGGAATATGAAGGGTAGGAATGATGAGAGAAAATTAGCCATAAGGATGTTTATATAGCCCCCAACCCTAAATATTAGGGTTTCCTTCTCACATGAGTATGCCTAGCGTACATAAGTGTACACCCAGCGTACTAGGGCGTGCCTAGTACGCTCAACATACCCTTATGTACGCGCATCGTTCTCCTCCTGGTCCCAAAATTGCAACTTAGCCCTTAGGCTTTTCATGGATTTACCCTTCCATCCCCAGGGACTATAAATGACACATCTTGGGATGTTACAACTCTCCCACACTTAAAATAGGCTTCGTCCTCAAAGCTTGTTGTGGCGATCAATTAAGGATAATGCTCTTGTATCTTGGATTCTGCTCCCAAGTCTACTCGGATCCTTTCTGATGCTGCCACTGGTCTCCCTACATAGTTCAAGTGCTCTCCGACCTGAACATCACCCAGCGATACAATTGCCTACTCATCCAAAATGCGCCTTTACAGCTTCCAGACGTGAAAAGTGTCGTGAATCAGACTGAGATTCTTTGGAAGTTCTAACCTATACGTCACCTTGCTAAACCTGACAATAACCCTGATGATCCAAAGTATCGGAAACCCAACTTTCCATCTTCCTGAAGCGAAACCTTTTTGTGCTGACATGACAATGCGTCCTTCAGCTCCCAAATATCATAAATAATCAATCCACTGATAAACATGAACACTCAGGCCTGGCTCAATCAGCCTCGGGCTGGAATACCAGGCATGCCTACGACGGGTCCAATCATCCTCAGGATGGAATACCCTCGCATCACGCACATGTTTGGCCCAGTCAACCCTTGGGTGGGAATACCAAAACACGTCAGGTCCAATTAATCATATGGTTCGGTCATCCTCATGATGGAATACCCTAGATTGGAATACCTCTATATACATAACTCGGCCTACATATAACTTGATATCCAAGGATCTATCCTTCTGTCTCATCCAATATCCTCTGATTTGTCACAACTGAGTACAGCTTACCCGAACCTCATCAATACATCCATTCCGAACACGCCTAAAAAGGGACATAACCATCACAATCTCTATGCCCACATCCTATGACCGGAATACCCTTACATGGTCCTCAGCATAGGTCTGAATTGCTTCTAAGCCCACAACATGAGTCTGGTATGCCCTCTCTGGCCCTCAGCTCATGACTAGAATACTCCCTGATAACCTATCGACAATGTTGTTGTCACTTCAGTTTCCCACACTCCATCCTGGAGATACTCACCTCCTCCATTGCCCAAGAAGGTCTAATCAATGTCCTTCACAACATCAACAAGTGCCACAGTGCTGAAACCTCACCCCATATTATCCACTTATAGAACAAGTTGCTACCCCATAACATATACTCAATACCCGATCCTATAACTAACAAAACCCATACAAAGTCTGCAGCATGTCTAGACCGACTCAACCCAACCACTCTGGAGACCGTTATCTGAACCGTAACAGACATCATCTTCCATAGCTAAAGTCCCATCCTAGAATTCCCGATTCTCCGCCACTTAGAGCATTAACCACTACCCTGTGTGCAGATTTTCGAGTTTTGTTGCTGGAATTGGACTAGAATCGTTACCCTAAATTGTTTTGGACTTGTAAAATCTGTTTTTGATGTGGTAATGATTATGCAAATCCAATTTCAATGATAATTATCAAAGTTTCAAGTATTATATTATGTTTATATGATTCTTGAAATTTTTTGATATGTATGTTCATGCTTATGAGTTATAGTAGATCATAGGAATTATTTGCAAATGGTTTGTTAGTGTAATTCTTGATCTGAATGCCAATTAATGGACTCCATAACTTGTCCTCAAGTTATGGAATTCCAAAAGTCTTTTCTTTGAAACCATTAAGACTCATAAGTTATAGAAATAAAAAGTTTTTGAATAGTTTCAAAACTTGCCCTTAAGTTTTGGAATTTGTAAAGTCCCACACACACTTTAATTCTAAACCCTAGATTTTTAAAAGTTAAAATTCAACCCTTATACTTTATAGTATTATAAGTTAATAATATATATACATATATATATATATGTGTGTGTGTGTGTGTGTATAAGATCAAGTCAGTCTTACCATTAGTAGGCCTCATTCACGAAGCCTGTCTATAAGGGGGTATAAGGTTGTTGCCTATAAAATGGCAGTTAATGGGTGTCCATTCTCACTTACCGCTTCCTTGACTGGTGAAGGGTCATTAGCCGAACGGGTAGGACAAGGACTATAATTCTCATTAAAAGTATAATGATAAATATAAAGTAACTAAACCTTTTATAAATTCCCAATCTTAGTTACTTTAGGAAAATGTGAATTTGGTGCTAACCCATGAAATTACACTTTGTACCTTACCAAGTCGTTAGTGGAGCGTGTGTGGTTAACTGACACACTAACATGGACTAGTAAGTGTGGCAAAGGGTAACTTAATGTTTATCATAGATTGGTGGAGCGCATGTGGTTAACCGACACATCAATTAAGTGATAGAAATTAAGGGTACCAAGTTAATTTGCATGGTTATTCACACATTGTTTGTGATCCTCGACATCCCAGTCACAAACTTGAGAGGGCACAATCGAGATTTAAACATGCCATTGAAAAGTTCAATGAATCTCAAAAGATCTAGGAGTTTCAATCTAATTAAAACCTAATACCTATTTCGTTTTTTATGGTGGAAATTGGTGAATCGTCATTTGCCTACCTTCAAATATTTTATAGCTTGGATTATGACATCCCACTTCCAAGTTATAAAGTATTATGTTGAGTCCTAGCCTTGATATTACATTTAGGTGTCTTATTAAGGACTCTTTATCTAATCTAAACTTGTCTTTCTTCTTTTCAGATGTCTTCCAACAATGCTTCTGACTTAAACCCTACCGACTCCTTCTCTTTCATGAATCTTTGTGGGAGAGTCATCTTTGATGGTTCCAACTTTAATGGTTGGATCAGGAGCATCAAGATGGTAAAACGTTACAAGGACAAGGAATATGTCCTCGACAAGGAGCTGAAGGAGATCGATGAGTCTACTGCTACTCCACATGAGATCGTTGACTTTAGGACTCATGAGAGAGATGCCAACAAGGTGGCATGTATCATGTTGGCCACAATGACAACTGAACTCCAAAAGTCCCATGTGGACTTTTACCCTTTTGAGATGCACATGGACCTGATGGACAGATACCATCAAAGTGCTCGTCAAGAGAGGTATGAAATCATCTCTTCCATGAAAACAACCCGAATGAAGGATGGTGAACCCATCACGGGCCACATGCAGAAAATGCAAAGGTTTGTGGACCGTTTGCTGAAGTTGAATGTGAACTTCCCTGAGGAGTTGGCTATCAATACTAGAAAAACAGTCTTTTACGACGCGCAATGTGTTTCGTAAAATGCTCAGACGATGCACAAATGCGCTTCAAGGAAGACCATGTCATAACGAGAGACAACACGTTTTTGTGCGTCGTCTATAGACGATGCGCATTTACGACACGCAATGCATATCATTACAACCCCTGTCAAGAAAGGCCATATCATAAATGAAGATGACACACATTTTTGCATATCGTAAATTTAAATGTTTTAAAAAAATAAATTTATATATTTATTAAATTTTAAATTAAATTTGCATTTAATTTCTCATAATAGAAATAAAATACCATATACAAAAAATACAATCCATTGCATAATATAAAATAAAATTTCATACTCAAAAAATAAAATAAATTGCACAAATTATAATATGTCATACAAAGAATCATTCAAATGTTAAACAAAAATAATACATTGCTAACATGGGTTATACATTCCTATAAAACTAACAAATAATCATACAACTCTGTTTCTTACTAGAATATGTGTGTAATTGTCTCCTTCATCAGCCTCCATGTCCAAAGTCGGATCTATCTTCCTAATCTGTATGTATAACAAAGACACGTGTGTTAAACTTGTTACCATTAACATCTGATCGTATGCACTCGAGTGTTAAAC
The DNA here is from genome assembly GCF_051521515.1 of Lactuca serriola. Taxonomy (NCBI): domain Eukaryota; kingdom Viridiplantae; phylum Streptophyta; class Magnoliopsida; order Asterales; family Asteraceae; genus Lactuca; species Lactuca serriola. The sequence continues at coordinate 23,298,401 of NC_136413.1, read as the reverse complement.
TTGTTACCATTAACATCTGATTCATAAGTCCTTTCTACAAGATTGTTACCTGCATAAATGAAAACAAACAGGAACATTAACAACCCAATTATGAACAATTTCACAGGATGCCAAAAGTAATGATCATTAATAAGTCCTTTCAAGGATAATTTGGTCTGGATAGAAGATTAAACTAAATACAAATCATAAAGAATCTAAAAAACAATCGTTATAATGGTGTACCTTGTCATCTTTATCTATGATGCTTACAATCTGCTTGGTTGATGAGAGGAAGGAAAAAATTTCATCAAGCAAGTTCATAGCTCTATGAAAAGCGTTCATGAACTGCATTTATAAATCCATGCTTTTAAAATGTAATTGTAACAAAATGTAGATATAAAATTATAAAATATTATAAATAGTTTTCTACGTAATCTTACCTCATTTCATATTTTAAAAGTCTGATAGGTTTAAAAAAAATGGGGTATCAGATTAGAATGTGACTCGGGTTTTTTTTTTTGTGTGAATAGTTTTAGGTTCCGAAAAACGGACACGTTTTCTCATTGGAACTACACAACTTTTGATGTTGTCCAACTATCAAGTACAACCAACTATCACGTTTGAAAGGCTGGATTACATTTTTTGAGATGAAGGTTTTCTAAATATGCATCTCATTTTATTAATATCTTGTACTTTTCAAGTGTAGTCAACTAAATGGAAACATGCACCATGATTTTTGCACTCTATTGTTCCTACAACACCAAATACATTTCATTATTACAAAAAGAAAGCAAATACTGTGACACCTAAATTTTTGCAAAAATTTTAAACTTTAAAAACCCATCTTAGAAGGACTAAAGGTTAGAAAGGAGAAGTAATGATGCTATGAGTTGAGAAAAGAGTAATCACAGCAAGGTCTCTAAAACAGACCTGCTGTTCAAAACAGATTTACTCCAAAATCTAAAACAAAAACATAACTTTAACTAAATTTTATAGGAAACTATGATTGTTGAGGATTCCAGAACTATAAAGAACACCAAAAGGCCTTTGGCCTAGCGGTAAGGAGTGATCCTCTCAAATGAGAGGTCATGGGTTCAAGTCTCTTAGGAGACATAGGTGGTATTTAGGAGTAGGTTTAATAGATAGTTTGTCATTTCAAAAAAAACAAATAATAATAATAATAATAATAATAATAATAATAATAATAATAATAATAATAATAATAATAATAATAAAGAACTCCTTCTAACTCCAAAGGATGAACTAAATATGAATTTTACTAAAAGGCGTATCACTTCTGTCTCCAACAAGACAGTCAAGTAAGTGACCGACTCGGCGAGTCGGCCAAGGAGACTCGGCGAGTCTGGTCTGTATGAGGAAAACACTAAATTTGGGACTTGGAGCCTATTTAGGCGCCTCATTCTCTTCCCTAGGGTTCCTTTACTGCCTCTCTAACCCAGAATACCAAACCCTAGCCGCCATATCCATTGTTGAGCCAATTATTGCCTTGAAGAGTGCATTAAAGCTTGGAGAAGGAAGAAGGATCTTGAAGGTGCAAGAAGGGGGCTATAGATCTGGGATTGGGAAGATATTTCTTAACATTTGGAGGTAATAAACTAGTTCTTGGACTCCATTGCACCTAGATCTATGTGTGAGTTTTGGGGCTTTTGGCCATGATTGGTATCCATTTGAGTTAGAAGCCAGATCTGAAGTTGCTACTTCAGATCTAAGCATATTTTGGCCTTGTGAAGCATAAAGTATCAGCCCTTGAGTTAATTTTGGAGCCTCTTTGCCTTAAACCCTAGTTTATGGTGTATTTAGCCTAGATCTCCTTCTCTACACGTAAAGTTTGCAACTTTACGTGAGGAATAGGCATGGGAAGGGTAGATCTATAGTTTGGAGTCCATGCATGACTCAAAAGTCCTCTTCATGTATGTAGATATGAATGGAATCAGCGAGTCCTTTGAGTGGACTCGGCGAGTAGCATGAAGATAAGGAGGAACTCGACGAGTGGGATGAACAACTCGTCGAGTCGGATGAAGTTGGTCAGGAACTTGGCGAGTTTGAAGAACAACTCGGCGAGTCTGTTGAAGGTTGTCTTGGACTCGGCAAGTATGTTCTTGGTCTCGGCGAGTCAGGTCGCGAAACCCCAAACTCTTCAAGTTGAGACTCGAATCAGTGAGTCGAGTGGAGACTCGGTGAGTCGGACAGGTCAAGACTCGGAAATCAGTAGACTCGGCGAGTCATGGACTGACTCGGCGAGTCGAGTCGCGATTGGAAGGACTCTGAACTTATGAACTCGGCGAGTCAGTAGGTTGACTCGGCGAGTAGGGTTGACCTGGGAGGTTGACTTTGACCAGGACTTTGACTATGACCATAGTTGACTTGGTTGTCTTTCGGGGGTCAGTCAGAGTAAGTGTTGCATTGATATTGATAGCTCAGAGAGCTAGTGGAGCAGGAGTTCAGAGAGTTGCCGGGCAGCAGCTAGTGGGATCATCAGTACGTTCAGCCAGTGCAGGTGAGTTTCCCTTTTTTGTGAATGGGTTTACGGCCACAATGCCGACCCATGTAGTTATGAGTAGAAGACCCCGGGGTTAGCCCTAGGCACAGTATGCTAGTATGATATTCAGGACGAGGTCCAATGATGGCGGGCGGATGCCCAAGGAATGGTTTATGTGATAGTTTATACTTGTTGTCTGTGTGATACTTGTATGTGCCTGGTAGGGAGGTGAGTGTGGGCGAGGTCCCGTATCTCACCAATAGCAGAGTGTGGATGGTGTTCCACATCTCATTAGCAGCAGATCAGGGGCGAGGCCCAAGTTAGGGAAAGAGTGAGTGTGGGATGGGCCCGTATCTCACTACCAGTAGGAGCATGGACGGGGTTCCGTGACTCATCAGTAGCAGGATAAGGGCGAGGCCCAGGATAGGCGAGGCCTTTGGACATGATCTGTTAGTATGTGTTTAGCTTATGTGTTGTGATATGTTTATGTGCTATTATATGTTAGCGGGCGAGGCCCTGTGACAGGCGAGGCCTAAGTGAAACAGATATGTATCCGAGCAGGGCTCGAAGCCAGGCGGGGCCTGGAGCGGCGGGGCCGTTGTAGCGGGCGAGGCCCAGGATAGCGGGCGTGGCCCAGTATGTGTAGTATGTGGTTATGCATGGTATGTGGTAGGGTAGGGAACTCACTAAGCTTCGTGCTTACGGTTTTCAGTTTTGTTTTTAGGTACTTCCGGTAGCGGAGGGAAGAGCTCGGGGTGATCGCATGGCACACACCATAGACTAGACAGTCTGGGAATGTTTTACTCTGATAACGGATATGTATTTTGGAAATTAATACTCCGATTATGTTTCGAATTGATGATTTTACTTTAAGTAATGTTTTATTAAAATAAATTTTTAGTCTTGAATTTTGGGACGTTACAACTTGACCCGACCCGGCATGGTCCATTTGGGTTGCATTTCACCGAAACAATTTGTATGGATAATCTTTTGAGAATAGTATATTTATAATTTATTAATATATTATAAGTTATAATATATTAATATGAAATCATATTATTTAATTAGTTGTGATCAGGAATTAATTTGCAATTAATTTAGTGATAAAAATAAACTAATTAAATATGGACTCTTATATATATATATATATATAGAGAGAGAGAGAGAGAGAGAGAATTGGCCAAAGTTCATTTAGGATGGGCTAAGCTTGCATGGATAGTCCATGGAGTTTTTAACCCATGGATCCTATGAAAATGAAAGGTCATGGGTATTAGGGTTTACATGGATGTAACCCTAATCCACCATACTATATAAAGAGGTTTTTGGCACATGAAATGGCATTAGTGTGTGTGAGAACAAGGGTGGGACGATTTCTAAATTGCTTCATATTCTCTCAAAGTCTTCCAAGTTGTTTTGGTGATTTGTGATTCCACTTGAGGCATTCACATTATTGGTGCTAGGCTCTTGAAGCTCCAAGCAATCAACCACAACAAAAGGTAAGTCATTCTACTAGTTTTTATATTACAAGTTCCCCATGATATGCTAGTTAGGATGAGAACCTTGTATAAATCAAATTTTCATGTACAATAGAGAAAACATAGATCCAAGGTTTCTAGGGTTGCATGTACACCATAGGAGTGTTAGAAAGCTCAAAACCCTTCACATATGGCCCACATGCTCACAATGGTAACAAAGCCTGACACCAGCCCCTGGAGTCGGCTGCCTACAATCCTTCGCGATGTAACCCTCCTTGCCACACTTATGGCATCCTGAAGAATATCGGAAAACCCCATCATGTACCTCGCTGCACTTTCCACAAATACGAACCCTCTGACTCTCCTACCTGTAGTCAACGGGCCTAAATCGTTTTGGAGTAGGCTGTGACTGCATCGGGGCTTGTCTTTGCTCCCTCAACTGAAGCTCAATCTCCAACTCACGCTGCCTAGCGGCCTCCTGTAACTCTAGCAAGGTATCAAATCTCTATATGTACACGAACTGTCTGATGTCCGTCTTGAGCATGCTCAGATATCGGGTCATTTGAGCCTGCTCCGAATCAAACTCAGGGCAAAACATCGCCCTCTCAGTAAACATGCGGGTGATCTCCGTCACCGACTCTGAATTCTGTCGTAGATCCAAGAACTCCAGAGCTAGTCTCTCCCGCTCAACCCGCGGGACGTAACGAGTATGGAACATATCCCAAAATCGATCCCAGGTAACCGCAGCATGCTGATCATCCGAATATGACCCAATAATCAACCTCCACCAATCCTTTGTTCCAGACCTTAGCAGGTTCAGAGCACACCTGACCTTCTGGCCAGCAGGGCGTGAACATGTGAAGAAGCATCCCTCCACATGAGATAGCCACCTCATGGCTATGATCAAATCTTGAGTCCTGTCAAAAGTAGGGGGCTTCGTGTTATCGAAGTCCCTATACTGAAAAGTTCGGCCAACTCCTCCCCCCATCACTGTTACAGCCGTTGTAGCTGTTGCGGCAGCCGTCTCAGCAAGGGTTGCATATTTTTCATCAAAATACTCCATCATAGTAGTCTTAATAGAGATAAACATCTCCGGAATACGACCCCGAACAATCTCGACCACCTCTTCGTGGATGATCTCCCTAACATGATCCTCTGTCAATGCTGGCCCACCCTGGCCGATAATCTCGGGCGCTGCCGGGGCCTCCTGATCGCCCTGCCCTGACCCCGATCCGGATCCAGTCACAAAACGCCTCGTAACCACCATACTGAAAATGTACCAGGAAGATATCAGATAACTCGAATAAATAACAGGGATCCGACTCCTAACTAAACCCTAGGGGTTGTGACTTCCTTGCTACACGTATGGGTCATGTGCTTTCAGTAGTACGGGTCCCATACTACCTTCCACACCTACCCATATTTGTCTCAAGTATCACCACAACACCTTAACAATATACATAACATGGCGAGCACTAAATCCTCACTCCTAGAGGAATGCTAAATATCTCATAACTGGCCTCCCGGCCTCTCACAACCCACCCATCCACCAACTGCCACACGACCCTCGATTGGTTCCATTTAAGTATTGCATGAATACAGTCATATACCGCACGACTTAAACAATCTTAGACAAAAAGATTTAATCCCACAACGGTATGAATCAGACAAAAGCTGCACATCAGGACCAAATCCCTTACCCTAAGACCATTTAACCCATGTAGCATGTTACTTGGAGTATTCACAAACAGTTAATTAACACACGAAAGAGTCATACAACAATCAATGAGGTACCCTACATAAGATAAGGCATCAAAGATCAGACAATTCTATCATAAGATTCCTGAGTATCCCTATCTTATCACTATCATGTTGTTCTAACATATCACATAATCAAATAACTGCATGATATTTTGGGGTCTACTTACTGGCTCCGGCTGATCATACACTCTGCATCATCCTTTACTTATTTTGAAAACCATTTAAAAATCATTTTGAAAATCTTTCCTTGATTTGAGATTGGATTCACACGAGTGTTCCTCCAATTCACTCAAACCAAGGTTTTGATACCAACTTGTAACACCCATAAAATTCAAGCCAGTTTAAAACTTTTTCAACCAATTAAAAACCATTAATTATTACAAAGTGTTTTCAAAATAATTTCATATCAGAGTTCCAAGAAATCATGATCATAAATCGAGGAAGTGTACGGTCATGCCTTCGCCTTCCTGCGGTCATCCCCTGTACCTGAAACAATAATCAATAAATGTAAGCTCGAAGGCTTAGTGAACTACCCCCAAAATACCCATACAAACAACAATATACATAAAATAAAAAACATCATACTATGAGTCCAATCATCCATCGGGATGGAATACCCCAGGCCCCTCAACCATCGGGTTGGAATGCCAACATACTATGAGTCCAATCAACCATCGGGTTGGAATACCCTAGGCCCTCAACCATCGGGTTGGAATACCCACCTACTATGAGTACAATCATCCTCAGGATGGAATACTCTCGGCCCATAACCATCGGGTTGGAATGCCCACACACAATACATATACAACAGATACTATGGGTCCAATCATCCATCGAGATGGAATACCCCAGGCCCACAACCATCGGGTTGGAATGCCCACATACTATGAGTCCAATCATCCTCAGGATGGAATACTCTTGGCCCACAACCATTGGGTTGGAATGCCCATAACCAATCAAACATGTGCACCTATATCATATAATCATATAACAGTCTATAGAGACAACATACTAGGGTCCTATCATCCCCGGGATGGAATACCCTCAACTACCAATCAATCATGTGCACATATAAATATATAATAGGTAATCTCCTACCGACATACAGAAAATCAGACCAAACTACAGGTCACTAAGCATAACCATCCTATATACCAGGATATCAATCTAACATCTCATAACAGCAACTAATCCGAATAATAATGCAAAGGGTCGGCCTTGGTGCCTTAGACCCTTGAGTATAGTGAGGATAACTCACCTCACAATGTCGATCTAAACTGAAGAATCGAACTCCCGAATCGCTGTCTCACAAAAAATCCCAAACTATCCAAAATAACGAATATTAAGTCAATACATGGGATATCAATCTTGACCAAGAGTCCCACCTATGATAATAGTTATGAAGGAAGCCCACAAGACACGATACTCCATTCATCCCGGTTCGGACAAGATGTATTTGGACATTAAACAACACTATTGGTGGCCTAACATGAAGGCGGAAATCGCAACCTATGTTAGTAAGTGCCTTACGTGCGCCAAAGTAAAGGTGGAATACCAGAAACCTTCCGGATTGTTACAGCAACCGGCAATCCCTGAGTGGAAATGGGAGGGGATTTCTATGGATTTCGTGGCCAAGCTGCCCAAGACGTCGAACGGACTGGACACCATATGGGTAATAATCGACCGACTGACGAAATATGCCCATTTCCTGCCAATCAAAGAATCCTACAAGATGGAAAGACTGACGCGGTTGTACCTACGAGAAATCGTAAGACTCCATGGAGTGCCAAAATCTATCATCTCGGATAGGGACAGTAGGTTCACATCGCGCTTTTGGCAATCACTCCACAAGGCAATGGGAACTCATCTCGATATGAGCACCGCATATCACCCACAAACGGACGGTCAAAGTGAACGAACCATTCAAACGCTTGAAGACATGCTTCGTGCATGTGTGATAGACTTTGGAAAGTCTTGGGATACCCACCTACCGTTGATCGAATTCTCATATAACAATAGTTACCATTCGAGCATCAAGGTGGCTCCTTTCGAAGCACTGTACAGGCGTAAATGTAGATCACCGTTATGTTGGGCTGAAGTAGGTGACACCCAACTAGCAAGAACGCATACGTCGGACAGGGCACTAACAGGACCGGAGATCATTCGCGAAACCACAGAAAAGATCGTTCAGATCAGAGCTCGATTGCAAGCATCGCGTGACCGGCAAAAGAGCTACGCCGATAGACGGCGAAAACCCTTAGAATTCCAGGTCGGTGATCGAGTATTGTTGAAAGTCTCACCCTGGAAAGGGGTTATACGTTTCGGAAAACGGGGAAAGCTGAACCCGCGATACATTGGACCTTTCGAAATCGTCGCACGAATAGGCCCAGTAGCATACAGACTACAACTACCCGCGGAGCTAAACGATGTACACCCCGTGTTTCATGTCTCTAATCTGAAGAAGTGCCTATCAGATGAAACCCTTGTCATTCCTCTTGACGAAATCGAAATCAATGAGAATCTCCTGTTCGTCGAAGAACCAATCGAAATCATGGACAGGGAGGTGAAGCGTACTAAGCAAAGTCGCATCCCGATCGTGAAAGTACGGTGGAACGCAAAGCGTGGGCCAGAATTCACATGGGAACGCGAAGATCAAATGAAGCAAAAGTACCCTCACCTATTCTAGCAATTCTCAAATCTAGCTTTCAAACAGAATTTCGGGACGAAATTCCCTCTAACGGGGGGATGATGTCACAACTGGAAATTTTGTGTTATGTAATCTATACATTCAAGCTAATGTGAATCAAAAACTTAAGAACATGTGTAACACCTATGATTATGACTTCAAAAACTTCAATCAAATACATTATACAAGTACTACAAATAGTCACCAAACAATTGGAAACCCTAGAAGTCCTTGTTTAAGTCCACTTTGGACTAGGACTCCCTTATTGGATCCAAATGGACCAATAAGCTTCCAATTAGACTATCATGGGCTTAGAACCCTAATTGGGCTCTAATTGGACCCACACTAATTTATTTCAACATTTTGGGCCATATTGGGCCTAGAATGAAATGAATTGAAAGCTTTGATCCATGAATACCCTAAACTAGTTCAACAAAAATGGAAAAATCATACTATATTCTTTTATGAGAAAATTCACCCAAATTAACTCTAATATTGGGCTTAGGGGCAAAGGCCCAAATTCTTCCTTTTTCCCTTTCAAATTCTCGGCCCAAGGCCCAAGTCCAAGAAGAAATGGAAGAGTTGACTATTTGCTTGCCACCTCATTAATATCCAACATGTTTCCATGCACAACTCATACTTCTAGGAGCATATCACTTCAAAGATCACATCTCTTCTTCCTATCTCTCTCACTCTCGGCCATACACCCACACACACTCACAAAAATCTCTCACACTCTCTCAAGAACATTCCCCCCTCTCCACTCAAAAATCTCGAGTTTTAGGAAGCATTCAAGAGGAAATTTCCACAAATTCTTCATCTAAGGTAAGATTATGCATGGATCTATGATTTAGATTCTTTTTGTTATCAAAATCCCTTCCTAATCTATGCAAAAATCGTGATCTTGCATCCTAGAACCATCTCAAACTCGAGATCTACCAAGGAAAGGTGCTAAGGCCAAAAATCACCAAGTTTTCTTCCATCTTTTCTTCCAAAAACCAAAAATCACACCCTAAGGTGAGCTTCATACCCCCTATTTTCTGTTTTTATGAGTTTTGTGGGGGGGGGGGGGAATACAAGTGAAAGTGTAGATCTATATGTGTTTTGTATGCCTTGTATGATTTCCATGCTTACATGTATGCTTTTGTGTGTTATAATGTTGGATCTAGCCATAAAACCCCTCAAAACCGAGATATATCTTATGTTAAATGATTTTAGCATCAAATATATTTCTACATACAAAGTGTTTCAAGAAAAATAGCTAAGTAGTTAGTAACAATTTTCTTTGGACTAAAAACACAAATTTTGGGCCTAAAATGTGAAAAATACAAAATTAAGGGCCCAAATTGACATACCACGAATTCTAATGGATGAGGTGTGCCAAAACAGTTTCAATAAAACAATTTCTGGAAATTTACTCATTTAGAGGATTAAAAACATAAATTTCAAGCTTAATGGGCTAAAAATGACATTTTCGGCCCAATGAGGCCCATTATGCGAGATTTCCTATTTTTGGAGGGTCAAAACTGTATTTTTCTGTAAAACAGTGGACCATAATTGTTCCAAGTCCTTTTCAAAGGTTTAAAATGCTTTTAAATTTAAAAAGGACCAAAATTGCAAAAATCTTACAATTTGGGCCAAAATTGTCAAAGTTGCGATAAAGAAGGGTTATAACCGAGAAAATTGCATTTTCAGGGACTTAAACTGTTTTCTATGAAAAATATGCTGAAAAATATTAATTTCAATAATTTTTGGTGTTAAAATGTCAAGAAGATTGATTTAAGGACCAAACCGGAAAGTATTCAATTAAAGGGGTGAAAAAGTAAATTTTACAAACAATGAGGGGCTGAAACAGAAAACTTTCAAGGCTAATTCAATACATGCAATTTGATCAAACAATGGTACCGCGACTATCGACGAAATACAATACACTACAATACCAAAATCGTTGTAAAACGAATTGGTTCGGTCTCGAACCAATGAAAATCCGAAACTACTAACATGGCGACACTACGATACATACAAATAACGTTTGGGAACTCAATTTACATGCGAGTGTGCACAGACGTCTACGCACCATCTTTGGGCCCCAAAAGTGTAAAATCTTGTTTGTTGGGCCTAGCTAGCCCAACGACCTGATCTTAAGGCCCGAAGACATTTTTTTTCTACGAAGTGTTGGGTTTCACCAACTTGGCACAACGTAGAGGGACTTTCAATGGCTTGTATACTACTGGTCCCTAAGGGTCCTTTGGTATTGCTAGTAAAGTCTACATTTTTTTTGCGAGGCGGGTCGGGGACCCCTCGTACACATTTTATCCCCAACCGGTTAATAGAGTCATAGAGGTCTTCGTGTCCTCTTTCTCTTCGGATGTGGGACTACACATAGTCAGGGCGGTTGGATAACGTGATTAGTACGGACGACGCCTACGGGATCGTTAGTATAGCTATAAACTGGTCGTTTGTGTAATGCGTGTTTGTAGCAACTAATCATGCTCAAAATAATCCAACGTTGCCTGGGACTGACACTATACGCTATGCAATGGTTTCAATGTAACTTCATGTAATTCAAGGAATTAGGAAAACATCGGGTTTTCCTAGGGTTTTCAATACATACAGATTTGAAATGCATACAACTTCAATGAACAATTTTTTTTTACAAGTATAGAAACAAACAAGCATGCCTATGGATCTTCACAAACGTTTTCAAAAGCTTTTTCTTTTCAGAAAATATCGGATTTTCTGGTGGTTTTCAAACAATACAAACATTGGATTTCAAACACTACTTATGAACTCACCAACATTTCATATGTTGACGTTTTTCAAAATACTTGTATTCTCAGGGAACCAGTGAACCAAAGGAAATCATATTCAGTGATGGCTTGCAGTGTATTGATGTACGAATCGAACAATTTATTTTTGGGAATGTAATGTTTAAACAATATACTTCATGTAAATTCTACTGGTTGTACTATATTAATGCATGGTGACGAATGTTGTTATGTTTCATATATTCAATGTTATGGTATTCAATTGAGTCACGACAGCCCCCGGACGTTTCCGCCGTCTGGTTCGGGGGTGTGACAGGTTGGTATCAGAGCCTTGTTTATAGTGAACTAGCATGTCGAGCCACACATTGATATGCAACTATAAACCAAAAGAGGGACTAACATAACTCTGAACAAAACAAGTAAATAAAACACACTTGCTTGCATTAGGAATAAGGACCTAACGCCGAATCAAACACAATAATGCTGGTATCTCGGTTAATTCGGGACTGTTCTTAGTGATACCAAGGAGTGAATGTAGCCTGATCAACTACATTCTCTCCAAAGTAAAACTAACACACGTCTTGATGAGATCGGGATAGCTAGGGAACCTAAAACTATACCCTTTATCACCAAAAAGAGAACGTTTGCTTGGTCTGTACAATAGTCATAGCACCTACAAATAATGTTAGCATATTTACGTACTCGCGCAGACAGCATGGCTGGTTTTCATCACCCTGGAGACCCCTATTTCCCTAATTAGGGAAACAACGGGTGGTTAGAGGAGGAGGAGGAGCCTGAGGAAGAGCCTGAAGAGGAACCTGAGGAAGACCCCGACGAAGAATCTGACGGGGAACCGGAGGCAGAAGTCGAGGGAGAGCCTGCCGAACCCGAAGAAGACGAAGAGCATTTCGAAGAGGAGCTCGATGATAGCGAAGGGGGTGATTCAGACGCAGAGTCCGAGGTCATCGACCCCCCTTACCCGATCAGGGTGCCTGCTTATCGTGTGGGTCCCACTGGACCTACCCCTCCTTGGGGCATCGATCTTTGGAGATGGAGCAGACATCAGGGACAGCGACCCCCGTTTGGCATGTCACGGGAGTTCGTTGATCTGAGGGACGGAGGACCGGCCGACCGAGCCCTACCGGTCATGGTGAGACGATTACGGGACACCGGCGACCTTGCTCAGGGCACTGCTGATCAAGTGCGCCAGTTGTGGACTAGGGTCGAGCGGGCGGAGCAGGAGACGCGTGATGTCCTCCGGGAGTTTCACATGAGGCAGGTAAGGTGGGAGTCTCGACTTCAGGACGCAGAACGCCTAGTGGCTCGTCTTCAGGGAGCATCCACATCTTCGGCACCACCTCCAGACGCAGCACATCGCGATTAGGGATGGACTTATCATGGTAGGACATTAGGAACTATATTATGTACTCCGGCTCTATGTTTAAGTGACTACACTACTCATGGAGCCGTTATGCTGTCGGATTAGTGTCACTTATGTATGCTCTTACGAGCAAATTTTCTTGTATTAAATGTGAATAATATTAATGAACTTTTGTGTGTCTTGCTATGATACTACCAGTTGTTATGTCTTGAGACGTTATGATTGTATGCCCGATGGTAGTAATGTTTAGGTTCGTACCATACACCTAGTTAGTAGGATCACAACCTCATAAAAACCACGTACGCTCAACATCTTTCCGTTCCGTGACAGAAAGATGCCTCTCCGACCTACTCGCGGAAACCCAGGACCAACTCCACCCGAAGTTGACTCCACAACATTCCAGGCAGCCGTGTCTGCTGCGGTCACCGCAGCTATGGCACAACTCCATCAGGGGAATAATGGAGGAGGCAACGGGCAAGGGGCAGGAAGTTCGAACAACGGGATGAATCAAGGACCTACCAAAACATGTACCTACAAGGACTTCACAAACGCCAAACCACGAACTTTCAATGGCACTGGAGGAGTGATCACTCTGAAGCAATGGATCGAGAAGGTAGAGTCGGTATTCGAGATATGTGATTGCCCTGAGCAGATGAAAGTGAAGTTCGCGGCCTGCACTTTCGTGGACCAAGCACTCACTTGGTGGAACGGACACGTGGAAGCTATGACGCTCCCTGTCGCCAACTCTATCCCCTGGGCAGAAATGAAAGAAATGTTAATGGCTGAGTACTGCCCTCGAGGCGAAATACAAAAGATGGAGCAGGAACTATGGAACCTCACTGTGCAGAATGCGAACATCGATGCATACATATCGAGATTTAGCGAACTATCTCTGTTGTGCCCGGGTATGATTACATCAGAAGGAAAGAAGATCGAACGATTCATCTGGGGACTGACACCTCCCATTCAGGGGAATGTGATAGCTGCAAACCCTGAAACGTTTGACAGTGCGAAGAGATTGGCAAAGAGGCTATATGATCATAACAACAAGAAGGGCGAGAAACCAGTGGAGACTGAGAAGAAGAAGGAGGGTGATGGTAAGAAAGGATGGAACAACAAGAGAAAGGGGCGTCAGGGCCCCAAGGCCTCTAAAAAGCAGCAGACAGTGGCAGTTAACGCTGTCACCGCACCGGTTCCAGCCACACTACATGCTCCAGCCTCAGCTGCTTCAAATGCTTCAAGACCTTATTCCGGTAATTTTCCCAAGTGCAACAAGTGCGGTTTCCATCACCATGGAGAATGTAGGGAGTTCCATTGCACCAGTTGCAACCGAAGGGGACACACTGCAAGGTTCTGCAGGACTTATCCTTCCCAAAATCAGAGTCAGGGAAACAATCAGAACAACAACAACAACAACCACCGCAATAACAACAACACCAATGCCGGCGGCAACAATGCAGGGCCTAGCCACACCTGTTTCGGGTGCGGAAGGACGGGGCATTTCCGCCGGGATTGCCCTAACAACAACTCAGGAAACAGGGGAGCAGGAAGAATGCTGACTATGGGTCAGAGTGATGCAGTTCAGGACCCCGCAGTTGTGACCGGTACGTTTCCCCTAAACCACACTTATGCATGCATCTTATTTGATACCGGAGCGGAGCGAAGTTTCGTAAGCGAGAAGTTTAAACATTTATTAAAACAACAACCCCAGCAGCTAAATGAAACCTATACGGTGGAAATGGCCAATGGGAAAACCGAATCCACTAGGGAAATCTACATCGGATGTACCCTAACCCTCAACCAACACGTTTTTCGAATAGACCTAATGCCAGTATCAATTAGGAGTTTCGATGTGATTATCGGCATGGATTGGTTAAGCCCCCACCATGCTGAGATTATGTGCCACGAGAAGGCCGTTCGCCTTCGTCTCCCGAATCACGAAACCCTAGTAATTTACGGAGACAAACCTAGCACGAATCTTCGCCTTATCTCGTGCATCAAAGCACAAAAACATCTGCGAAAGAACAATTTGGCGTTCTTGGCTCACATAGTGGACAAGACCAAAGAAGAAACTAACATCCAAGATATTCCGGTAGCGTGTGAATTTCCGGACGTGTTTCCTGAAGATCTTCCAGGAGTACCCCCAGAGAGACAGGTTGAGTTCCGAATCGACCTCGTTCCAGGAGCAACTCCTCTCGCTAAATCACCATATCGGTTGGCTCCTGCTGAAATGCAGGAATTGTCCAGCCAACTCAGTGAGCTTCTGGACAAGGGGTTTATCCGACCTAGCTACTCGCCATGGGGAGCTCCGGTGCTCTTTGTCAAAAAGAAGGACGGATCTTTCAGAATGTGCATCGATTACAGAGAGTTAAATAAGCTCACTGTTAAAAACCGCTACCCACTCCCACGAATCGATGATCTATTCGACCAACTCCAAGGAGCTAGTTATTTTTCTAAAATAGATTTACAGTCCGGATACCACCAACTCAAAGTCCGAGAAGAGGATATTCCTAAAACCGCTTTCCGAACCCGCTACGGACATTATGAATTCGTCGTAATGCCCTTCGGTCTAACAAATGCACCTGCCGCATTCATGGACCTAATGAATCGAATCTGTCGACCGTTCCTTGACAACTTCGTCATTGTGTTTATCGATGATATCCTCGTCTATTCTCAAAGCAAAGAGGAGCATGGCCAACATCTCCGACAAGTCCTAGAGACGCTGCGAACGGAAAAGCTTTACGCCAAACTCTCCAAGTGCGAGTTCTGGCTCCGGAGTGTGAATTTCCTAGGCCACGTAGTTAGCCAAAACGGAATTCATGTGGATCCCTC
The DNA here is from genome assembly GCF_051521515.1 of Lactuca serriola. NCBI lineage: Eukaryota > Viridiplantae > Streptophyta > Magnoliopsida > Asterales > Asteraceae > Lactuca > Lactuca serriola. The sequence goes on along the minus strand of NC_136413.1, from coordinate 23,283,019 downwards.
TAAGGTCAAAGCTGTGGAAGGATGGGCAACTCCGACCACGCCCACAGAAATTCGTCAGTTCTTAGGCCTAGCAGGCTACTATAGGAGATTCATCCAAAACTTCTCTAAGATCGCCAAGCCGCTTACCTTGCTTACGCAAAAGGGCGTGCCATTCAAGTGGACGGACCGACAAGAGATTGCGTTTCGAACCTTGAAGCAAGCTCTCTGTAGCGCTCCTGTACTATCACTGCCTGAAGGAACGGAAGATTTTGTAGTCTACTGTGACGCATCGAATCAGGGCTTAGGTTGCGTTCTCATGCAACGTGGAAGAGTGATAGCATATGCGTCCCGCCAACTAAAGACGCACGAGGTAAATTACACGACCCATGACCTAGAACTGGGAGCCGTGGTCTTTGCTCTAAAAATTTGGAGGCACTACCTGTACGGTACAAAGTGCACCATCTTCACAGACCACAAGAGCCTCCAGCACATCTTGAATCAGAAGGAGCTGAACATGAGACAGCGAAGATGGGTGGAATTGCTAAACGACTACGAATGCGAGATCAAGTACCATCCAGGTAAGGCCAACGTGGTAGCTGATGCATTAAGTCGGAAGGAGTACACTAATCGTCGTACGAAAACGCACTCGATAACCATTCAGTCTCATCTAGCCACTCAAATTGCATCAGCCCAGTCAGAGGCTATGAAAGCGGAAAATAGAACTAGCGAGGCATTGCGCGGGATGGAGAAGAACCTAGAAGCAAAAGAGAATGGGGTATACTACTTCACGAACCGTATTTGGGTCCCAAAAATCGGAGGATTTAGGGAGACCGTTATGAAGGAAGCCCACAAGACACGATACTCCATTCATCCCGGTTCGGACAAGATGTATTTGGACATTAAACAACACTATTGGTGGCCTAACATGAAGGCGGAAATCGCAACCTATGTTAGTAAGTGCCTTACGTGCGCCAAAGTAAAGGTGGAATACCAGAAACCTTCCGGATTGTTACAGCAACCGGCAATCCCTGAGTGGAAATGGGAGGGGATTTCTATGGATTTCGTGGCCAAGCTGCCCAAGACGTCGAACGGACTGGACACCATATGGGTAATAATCGACCGACTGACGAAATATGCCCATTTCCTGCCAATCAAAGAATCCTACAAGATGGAAAGACTGACGCGGTTGTACCTACGAGAAATCGTAAGACTCCATGGAGTGCCAAAATCTATCATCTCGGATAGGGACAGTAGGTTCACATCGCGCTTTTGGCAATCACTCCACAAGGCAATGGGAACTCATCTCGATATGAGCACCGCATATCACCCACAAACGGACGGTCAAAGTGAACGAACCATTCAAACGCTTGAAGACATGCTTCGTGCATGTGTGATAGACTTTGGAAAGTCTTGGGATACCCACCTACCGTTGATCGAATTCTCATATAACAATAGTTACCATTCAAGCATCAAGGTGGCTCCTTTCGAAGCACTGTACGGGCGTAAATGTAGATCACCGTTATGTTGGGCTGAAGTAGGTGACACCCAACTAGCAAGAACGCATACGTCGGACAGGGCACTAACAGGACCGGAGATCATTCGCGAAACCACAGAAAAGATCGTTCAGATCAGAGCTCGATTGCAAGCATCGCGTGACCGGCAAAAGAGCTACGCCGATAGACGGCGAAAACCCTTAGAATTCCAGGTCGGTGATCGAGTATTGTTGAAAGTCTCACCCTGGAAAGGGGTTATACGTTTCGGAAAACGGGGAAAGCTGAACCCGCGATACATTGGACCTTTCGAAATCGTCGCACGAATAGGCCCAGTAGCATACAGACTACAACTACCCGCGGAGCTAAACGATGTACACCCCGTGTTTCATGTCTCTAATCTGAAGAAGTGCCTATCAGATGAAACCCTTGTCATTCCTCTTGACGAAATCGAAATCAATGAGAATCTCCTGTTCGTCGAAGAACCAATCGAAATCATGGACAGGGAGGTGAAGCGTACTAAGCAAAGTCGCATCCCGATCGTGAAAGTACGGTGGAACGCAAAGCGTGGGCCAGAATTCACATGGGAACGCGAAGATCAAATGAAGCAAAAGTACCCTCACCTATTCTAGCAATTCTCAAATCTAGCTTTCAAACAGAATTTCGGGACGAAATTCCCTCTAACGGGGGGATGATGTCACAACTGGAAATTTTGTGTTATGTAATCTATACATTCAAGCTAATGTGAATCAAAAACTTAAGAACATGTGTAACACCTATGATTATGACTTCAAAAACTTCAATCAAATACATTATACAAGTACTACAAATAGTCACCAAACAATTGGAAACCCTAGAAGTCCTTGTTTAAGTCCACTTTGGACTAGGACTCCCTTATTGGATCCAAATGGACCAATAAGCTTCCAATTAGACTATCATGGGCTTAGAACCCTAATTGGGCTCTAATTGGACCCACACTAATTTATTTCAACATTTTGGGCCATATTGGGCCTAGAATGAAATGAATTGAAAGCTTTGATCCATGAATACCCTAAACTAGTTCAACAAAAATGGAAAAATCATACTATATTCTTTTATGAGAAAATTCACCCAAATTAACTCTAATATTGGGCTTAGGGGCAAAGGCCCAAATTCTTCCTTTTTCCCTTTCAAATTCTCGGCCCAAGGCCCAAGTCCAAGAAGAAATGGAAGAGTTGACTATTTGCTTGCCACCTCATTAATATCCAACATGTTTCCATGCACAACTCATACTTCTAGGAGCATATCACTTCAAAGATCACATCTCTTCTTCCTATCTCTCTCACTCTCGGCCATACACCCACACACACTCACAAAAATCTCTCACACTCTCTCAAGAACATTCCCCCCTCTCCACTCAAAAATCTCGAGTTTTAGGAAGCATTCAAGAGGAAATTTCCACAAATTCTTCATCTAAGGTAAGATTATGCATGGATCTATGATTTAGATTCTTTTTGTTATCAAAATCCCTTCCTAATCTATGCAAAAATCGTGATCTTGCATCCTAGAACCATCTCAAACTCGAGATCTACCAAGGAAAGGTGCTAAGGCCAAAAATCACCAAGTTTTCTTCCATCTTTTCTTCCAAAAACCAAAAATCACACCCTAAGGTGAGCTTCATACCCCCTATTTTCTGTTTTTATGAGTTTTGTGGGGGGGGGGGAATACAAGTGAAAGTGTAGATCTATATGTGTTTTGTATGCCTTGTATGATTTCCATGCTTACATGTATGCTTTTGTGTGTTATAATGTTGGATCTAGCCATAAAACCCCTCAAAACCGAGATATATCTTATGTTAAATGATTTTAGCATCAAATATATTTCTACATACAAAGTGTTTCAAGAAAAATAGCTAAGTAGTTAGTAACAATTTTCTTTGGACTAAAAACACAAATTTTGGGCCTAAAATGTGAAAAATACAAAATTAAGGGCCCAAATTGACATACCACGAATTCTAATGGATGAGGTGTGCCAAAACAGTTTCAATAAAACAATTTCTGGAAATTTACTCATTTAGAGGATTAAAAACATAAATTTCAAGCTTAATGGGCTAAAAATGACATTTTCGGCCCAATGAGGCCCATTATGCTAGATTTCCTATTTTTGGAGGGTCAAAACTGTATTTTTCTGTAAAACAGTGGACCATAATTGTTCCAAGTCCTTTTCAAAGGTTTAAAATGCTTTTAAATTTAAAAAGGACCAAAATTGCAAAAATCTTACAATTTGGGCCAAAATTGTCAAAGTTGCGATAAAGAAGGGTTATAACCGAGAAAATTGCATTTTCAGGGACTTAAACTGTTTTCTATGAAAAATATGCTGAAAAATATTAATTTCAATAATTTTTGGTGTTAAAATGTCAAGAAGATTGATTTAAGGACCAAACCGGAAAGTATTCAATTAAAGGGGTGAAAAAGTAAATTTTACAAACAATGAGGGGCTGAAACAGAAAACTTTCAAGGCTTATTCAATACATGCAATTTGATCAAACAATGGTACCGCGACTATCGACGAAATACAATACACTACAATACCAAAATCGTTGTAAAACGAATTGGTTCGGTCTCGAACCAATGAAAATCCGAAACTACTAACATGGCGACACTACGATACATACAAATAACGTTTGGGAACTCAATTTACATGCGAGTGTGCACAGACGTCTACGCACCATCTTTGGGCCCCAAAAGTGTAAAATCTTGTTTGTTGGGCCTAGCTAGCCCAACGACATGATCTTAAGGCCCGAAGACATTTTTTTTCTACGAAGTGTTGGGTTTCACCGACTTGGCACAACGTAGAGGGACTTTCAATGGCTTGTATACTACTGGTCCCCAAGGGTCCTTTGGTATTGCTAGTAAAGTCTACATTTTTTTTGCGAGGCGGGTCGGGGACCCCTCGTACACATTTTATCCCCAACCGGTTAATAGAGTCATAGAGGTCTTCGTGTCCTCTTTCTCTTCGGATGTGGGACTACACATAGTCAGGGCGGTTGGATAACGTGATTAGTACGGACGACGCCTACGGAATCGTTAGTATAGCTATAAACTGGTCGTTTGTGTAATGCGTGTTTGTAGCAACTAATCATGCTCAAAATAATCCAACGTCGCCTGGGACTGACACTATACGCTATGCAATGGTTTCAATGTAACTTCATGTAATTCAAGGAATTAGGAAAACATCGGGTTTTCCTAGGGTTTTCAATACATATAGATTTGAAATGCATACAACTTCAATGAACAATTTTTTTTACAAGTATAGAAACAAACAAGCATACCTATGGATCTTCACAAACGTTTTCAAAAGCTTTTTCTTTTCAGAAAATATCGGATTTTCTGGTGGTTTTCAAACAATACAAACATTGGATTTCAAACACTACTTATGAACTCACCAACATTTCATATGTTGACGTTTTTCAAAATACTTGTATTCTAAGGGAACCAGTGAACCAAAGGAAATCATATTCAGTGATGACTTGCAGTGTATTGATGTACGAATCGAACAATTTATTTTTGGGAATGTAATGTTTAAACAATATACTTCATGTAAATTCTACTGGTTGTACTATATTAATGCATGGTGACGAATGTTGTTATGTTTCATATATTCAATGTTATGGTATTCAATTGAGTCACGACAGTCCCCGGACGTTTCCGCCGTCTGGTTCGGGGGTGTGACAAACAGCCACCGGAAATATTTCGCAACCGTTGTTTTCTCAGCAAGGAACAACTCCGGTGGAGCTACTCATGTTTTACCCAACACATTTTGTAGATATAAAATACATATACAGTTTAAATCATTTAAATCGTGTATAAAAATATATCACCCAACATAGACAACAAGTATTTAGACAATATGCACACATAGCACGTAATTTATATTAAATACTTCATATCTATGTGTAAGATGAAAGGGACCATGCACTCACCTGAAATGGTGGTGATTCCAAACCCAGACAGTGCTTCGCTTCTTAAAAATAATTTCCTTCGACGAAACCTAGTATTATTACCACTAGAGTTTAATTTATTATTCGCAAAGACTAATTATTAGTCTAGCTATCATTACTATTATATAAGCATTAAACAATACTTATGTAACCCATAATAATAGCCCAAGTACTTATTATAAGTTCCTAATAACGTTACTATAATTAAATAAAAGCTATATTAAAAATAGCGTAGGCGTAGCTCACTTACAACATGTTTTATAGAAAATCAGGCTTTGCTTGGAACAGCGTTCCCGAGCCGAATAGCTCTTCTTCTCGGAGCCGTCGAGCACTCTGGGGCTTCCGCCTCGTGCTAGGGAGGTTCCCTAGGCTTTTCGGGGGGTTTCGGGGCTAGAGAGAGGTTCTAGAGAGAGAGAGAGAGAGAGTAAAGAGAAGAAAGAATGGGAAACGTGTGAAGAAAATGAGGGTGGGAGAGGTTCTATTTATAGGGTGAAATATGGCTGAACTTGGTGCCACATGTCACCATCTGGTGGCAAGACTTGTGGAGAAAGCAATGGCCAAGATTGTGCCACGTCACCCATTTTCGCACAACACACTTCCGACTTCTAAAATCCGTAACTTTTACATACGAGCTCCGTTTTTGACGTTCTTTATATCCGCGCGTAGGTAAAAATAAGATCTATAACTTTCATTTTGACTCCGTCGGCTAATTCTCGACCGATCTTAAATTTAATATTACCAGGAGATTATACTGTTAAATGTTCGCGTAAAATTCATTACTTTTACATACGGACTCTGTTTTCATTATGTCTTTTTACCGTTGAGTTCCTATTACTGAGATCTTCAATTCTCATTTAGGTCGCGCAGGCCAAAAACCGCTCGATCTAAAATTCGAGTTCCGGGTTGTGCACTGCTAAGACAAATCTTAGAAAATTCATAACTTTCTCATACGAAGTCAGATTTGGGTGTTCTTTTTTGTGTTTTCTCGATTTAACGTATACTACAACTTTTGTTTAGATTTCTAAGGCTAAAAAGTCCTCCATCGTAAATTCACTATTTACGTATCCCGGTGTCGTGCCGGTTTTGCTGTAAAACTTCGGCGGACCATAACTTCTTCGTTATAACTCGGATTTCGGTGTTCTTTATATGTACGGAACCCTTGAGACGTATTCTACAACTTGGTTTACATTATTTACATAATCTTTTATCAAAAAGTCGTTTTCGACCCCTATTATCACTAAATTGACTAGCCCGGATCTACGGGCCTTATAATTATCTCCTCCTTAGGATGATTACGTCCCAGAATCATCAACGAAATAAGGCTCACATGATGACTCCGTAAGTTATCTGTGACATCCCCATTTTCTCGGCCAGAAAAGACCGATTTTGTTTATGCTTTATAAAAATCAGAGTACCTCTTTTTAATAAAAATCTGCGGAATTTGTTCCCAGTGAAACATGATAAATACGTTATCAGGGCATTTCCGAATAAAAGTATTTTTATTCATTTTAAAACATTTGGGATGTCATCGTCAATACAGAAACATAAGCATAACCAGAACTTACATTCATTATCACTAGTGATTTATATCTCCTTAATCTCTTAGTGTAATGTGATTTCGTATCAACACCTGTGATATAAATATACTGAGTGGGTCAGGTTGGGAAACCTGATGAGTACATAGGGTTTTCAACCCAAAATAATATAATTATTATGTTTAATCATCATACAGTTAACCCAATTACCCATCCTCATTATCTTCTTTACTCTTAAGGATCTACCCTAAGAATCAACTATTTCTCATTCATTCATTCCTAATGATTATCCTAAGGAATATGTATGAAGTCCAGCGTTTTCAATGACACAGCTATCAAGCACAACTGCTAGTTCTATCACTTAGGCGAACCTGCCAGAATTATGACATTCTATGTGAGGCGCAGCTGCGCCAGTATTGTCCTTCGAGCACAGCTGCTAGGGTTATCTCGTTTATTGATAGTATCGTTTTCGAGAGTCCACTCGCAATACATGTCAATGGGTTTTTAGAGTACACCGGTGAACACATCGTTCACAACACCTACAGGTTGCGAGCCTGCTAGTGTTCCACTGAACTGTCTAGAATAGTCTGTGGTTGTCATCCATACTCTGTTAGATGACGGGGCCATCATTTGGGAACAAGGCTTCTCACATCGTCCACCTCTCACCCTTACCTCATGGTCTATATCACCTCTCAACTCATCATCCAACTCATATTTCATCTACCCATGTTTTACCCAACACATTTTGTAGATATACAATAAATATACAGTTTAAAACATTTTAACCATGTATACAAATATTTCACCCAACATAAACAGCAAGTATTCAGACAATATGCACACATAGCACGTAATTTATATTAAATACTTCATATCTATGTGTAAGATGAAAGGGACCATGCACTAACTTGAAAAGGTGGTGATTCCAAACTCAGACAGTGCTTCGCTTCTTAAAAATAATTTCCTTCGACGAAACCTAGTATTATTACCACTAGAGTTTAATTTATTATTCGCAAAGACTAATTATTAGTCTAGCTATCATTACTATTATATAAGCATTAAACAATACTTATGTAACCCATAATAATAGCCCAAGTACTTATTATAAGTTCCTAATAACGTTACTATAATTAAATAAAAGCTATATTAAAAATAGCGTAGGCATAGCTCACTTACAACATGTTTTATAGAAAATCAGGCTTTGCTTGGAACAGCGTTCCCGAGCCGAATAGCTCTTCTTCTCGGAGCCGTCGAGCACTCTGGGGCTTCCGCCTCGTGCTAGGGAGGTTCCCTAGGCTTTTCGGGGGGTTTCGGGGCTAGAGAGAGGTTCTAGAGAGAGAGAGAGAGTAAAGAGAAGAAAGAATGGGAAACGTGTGAAGAAAATGAGGGTGGGAGAGGTTCTATTTATAGGGTGAAATATGGCTGAACTTGGTGCCACATGTCACCATCTGGTGGCAAGACTTGTGGAGAAAGCAATGGCCAAGATTGTGCCACGTCACCCATTTTTGCACAACACACTTCCGACTTCTAAAATCCGTAACTTTTACATACGAGCTCCGTTTTTGACGTTCTTTATATCCGCGCGTAGGTAAAAATAAGATCTATAACTTTCATTTTGACTCCGTCGGCTAATTCTCGACCGATCTTAAATTTAATAGTACGAGGAGATTATACTGTTAAATGTTCGCATAAAATTCATTACTTTTACATACAGACTCTGTTTACATTATGTCTTTTTACCGTTGAGTTCCTATTCACAAGATCTTCAATTCTCATTTAGGTCGCGTAGGCCAAAAACCGCTCGATCTAAAATTCGAGTTTCGGGTTGTGCACTGCTAAGACAAATCTTAGAAAATTCATAACTTCCTCATACGAAGTCAGATTTGGGTGTTCTTTTTTGTGTTTTCTAGATTTAACATATACTACAACTTTTGTTTAGATTTCTAAGGCTAAAAAGTCCTCCATTGTAAATTCACTATTTACGTATCCCGGTGTCGTGCCGGTTTTGCTGTAAAACTTCGGCGGACCATAACTTCTTCGTTATAACTCGCATTTCGGCGTTCTTTATATGTACGGAACCCTTGAGACATATTCTACAACTTGGTTAAGATTATTTATTCTAAATAATATTTTGTCAAAAAGTCGTTTTCGACCCCTATTATCTCTAAATTGACTAGCTCGGATCTACGGGCGTTACATGGAATACCCTAGATTGGAATACCTCTATATACATAACTCAGCCTACATATTACTTGAGATCCAAGGATCTATCCTTGCGTATCATCCAATATCCTCTGATTCGTCACAACCGAGTACAACTCACCCGAAGCTTATCAATACATCCATTCCGAACACGCCTAACAAGGGACATAACCATCAGAATCTCTATGACCACAACCTATGACTGGAATACCCTTACATGGTCCTCAACATAGGTTTGGATTGCTTCTGATCCCACAACATGAGTCTGGTATACCCTCTCCGGCCCTCAGCTCATGACTGGAATGCTCCCTGATAACCTATCGACATGTTGTCGTCACTTCAGTTGCCCAACACTCCATCCTAGAGATACTCACCTCCTCCATTGCCCAAGAAGGCCTAATCAATGTCCTTCACAACATCAACAAGTGCCACAGTTCTACACTATCCACTTATAGAACAAATTGTTACCCCATAACATATACGCAATACCCGATTGGCCCTCAGCTCATCACTAGGTCAATGTAACGTTTGGTCCTGGTATGCATTTAATTATAATTTATTCACTTTTGTAGAGCTACTCGACGAGTTGGGATCCGCAGACTCGTCGAGTAGAAACAAGATTGGCCGCAGGATTTTAAGCCGTCTACTCGATGAGTTGAGAAGCCTCGACTCGACGAGTAGGCTTGGCAAGATGAAACCCTAATTTTGGGGTTTTGCACACTATTTAAGCATCCTATTCCCCACTTGTTGGCCTCATTTCCAGCCTCCAAGTCCCAAACCCTAATCCACGAAACCCTAGATCATTTTGTGAGCTTATGAGCCATTTTTGAGTGAACTTTGTGTACTTGAAGCTTGTGAAGAAAAGGAGATGCTTGAGGATTCAGAAGGAAGCTGGTAGATCAAGAAACAACATCTCATTCGCTTCATTTTCTGGTAAGCAAGTCTCAGCCTTGCCTAGTAGCTTTCACGATAACAATAGTTACCATTCGAGCATCAAGGTGGCTCCTTTCGAAGCACTGTACGGGCGTAAATGTAGATCACCGTTATGTTGGGCTGAAGTAGGTGACACCCAACTAGCAAGAACGCATACGTCGGACAGGGCACTAACAGGACCGGAGATCATTCGCGAAACCACAGAAAAGATCGTTCAGATCAGAGCTCGATTGCAAGCATCGCGTGACCGGCAAAAGAGCTACGCCGATAGACGGCGAAAACCCTTAGAATTCCAGGTCGGTGATCGAGTATTGTTGAAAGTCTCACCCTGGAAAGGGGTTATACGTTTCGGAAAACGGGGAAAGCTGAACCCGCGATACATTGGACCTTTCGAAATCGTCGCACGAATAGGCCCAGTAGCATACAGACTACAACTACCCGCGGAGCTAAACGATGTACACCCCGTGTTTCATGTCTCTAATCTGAAGAAGTGCCTATCAGATGAAACCCTTGTCATTCCTCTTGACGAAATCGAAATCAATGAGAATCTCCTGTTCGTCGAAGAACCAATCGAAATCATGGACAGGGAGGTGAAGCGTACTAAGCAAAGTCGCATCCCGATCGTGAAAGTACGGTGGAACGCAAAGCGTGGGCCAGAATTCACATGGGAACGCGAAGATCAAATGAAGCAAAAGTACCCTCACCTATTCTAGCAATTCTCAAATCTAGCTTTCAAACAGAATTTCGGGACGAAATTCCCTCTAACGGGGGGATGATGTCACAACTGGAAATTTTGTGTTATGTAATCTATACATTCAAGCTAATGTGAATCAAAAACTTAAGAACATGTGTAACACCTATGATTATGACTTCAAAAACTTCAATCAAATACATTATACAAGTACTACAAATAGTCACCAAACAATTGGAAACCCTAGAAGTCCTTGTTTAAGTCCACTTTGGACTAGGACTCCCTTATTGGATCCAAATGGACCAATAAGCTTCCAATTAGACTATCATGGGCTTAGAACCCTAATTGGGCTCTAATTGGACCCACACTAATTTATTTCAACATTTTGGGCCATATTGGGCCTAGAATGAAATGAATTGAAAGCTTTGATCCATGAATACCCTAAACTAGTTCAACAAAAATGGAAAAATCATACTATATTCTTTTATGAGAAAATTCACCCAAATTAACTCTAATATTGGGCTTAGGGGCAAAGGCCCAAATTCTTCCTTTTTCCCTTTCAAATTCTCGGCCCAAGGCCCAAGTCCAAGAAGAAATGGAAGAGTTGACTATTTGCTTGCCACCTCATTAATATCCAACATGTTTCCATGCACAACTCATACTTCTAGGAGCATATCACTTCAAAGATCACATCTCTTCTTCCTATCTCTCTCACTCTCGGCCATACACCCACACACACTCACAAAAATCTCTCACACTCTCTCAAGAACATTCCCCCCTCTCCACTCAAAAATCTCGAGTTTTAGGAAGCATTCAAGAGGAAATTTCCACAAATTCTTCATCTAAGGTAAGATTATGCATGGATCTATGATTTAGATTCTTTTTGTTATCAAAATCCCTTCCTAATCTATGCAAAAATCGTGATCTTGCATCCTAGAACCATCTCAAACTCGAGATCTACCAAGGAAAGGTGCTAAGGCCAAAAATCACCAAGTTTTCTTCCATCTTTTCTTCCAAAAACCAAAAATCACACCCTAAGGTGAGCTTCATACCCCCTATTTTCTGTTTTTATGAGTTTTGTGGGGGGGGGGGGGGGAATACAAGTGAAAGTGTAGATCTATATGTGTTTTGTATGCCTTGTATGATTTCCATGCTTACATGTATGCTTTTGTGTGTTATAATGTTGGATCTAGCCATAAAACCCCTCAAAACCGAGATATATCTTATGTTAAATGATTTTAGCATCAAATATATTTCTACATACAAAGTGTTTCAAGAAAAATAGCTAAGTAGTTAGTAACAATTTTCTTTGGACTAAAAACACAAATTTTGGGCCTAAAATGTGAAAAATACAAAATTAAGGGCCCAAATTGACATACCACGAATTCTAATGGATGAGGTGTGCCAAAACAGTTTCAATAAAACAATTTCTGGAAATTTACTCATTTAGAGGATTAAAAACATAAATTTCAAGCTTAATGGGCTAAAAATGACATTTTCGGCCCAATGAGGCCCATTATGCTAGATTTCCTATTTTTGGAGGGTCAAAACTGTATTTTTCTGTAAAACAGTGGACCATAATTGTTCCAAGTCCTTTTCAAAGGTTTAAAATGCTTTTAAATTTAAAAAGGACCAAAATTGCAAAAATCTTACAATTTGGGCCAAAATTGTCAAAGTTGCGATAAAGAAGGGTTATAACCGAGAAAATTGCATTTTCAGGGACTTAAACTGTTTTCTATGAAAAATATGCTGAAAAATATTAATTTCAATAATTTTTGGTGTTAAAATGTCAAGAAGATTGATTTAAGGACCAAACCGGAAAGTATTCAATTAAAGGGGTGAAAAAGTAAATTTTACAAACAATGAGGGGCTGAAACAGAAAACTTTCAAGGCTTATTCAATACATGCAATTTGATCAAACAATGGTACCGCGACTATCGACGAAATACAATACACTACAATACCAAAATCGTTGTAAAACGAATTGGTTCGGTCTCGAACCAATGAAAATCCGAAACTACTAACATGGCGACACTACGATACATACAAATAACGTTTGGGAACTCAATTTACATGCGAGTGTGCACAGACGTCTACGCACCATCTTTGGGCCCCAAAAGTGTAAAATCTTGTTTGTTGGGCCTAGCTAGCCCAACGACATGATCTTAAGGCCCGAAGACATTTTTTTTCTACGAAGTGTTGGGTTTCACCGACTTGGCACAACGTAGAGGGACTTTCAATGGCTTGTATACTACTGGTCCCCAAGGGTCCTTTGGTATTGCTAGTAAAGTCTACATTTTTTTTGCGAGGCGGGTCGGGGACCCCTCGTACACATTTTATCCCCAACCGGTTAATAGAGTCATAGAGGTCTTCGTGTCCTCTTTCTCTTCGGATGTGGGACTACACATAGTCAGGGCGGTTGGATAACGTGATTAGTACGGACGACGCCTACGGAATCGTTAGTATAGCTATAAACTGGTCGTTTGTGTAATGCGTGTTTGTAGCAACTAATCATGCTCAAAATAATCCAACGTCGCCTGGGACTGACACTATACGCTATGCAATGGTTTCAATGTAACTTCATGTAATTCAAGGAATTAGGAAAACATCGGGTTTTCCTAGGGTTTTCAATACATATAGATTTGAAATGCATACAACTTCAATGAACAATTTTTTTTACAAGTATAGAAACAAACAAGCATACCTATGGATCTTCACAAACGTTTTCAAAAGCTTTTTCTTTTCAGAAAATATCGGATTTTCTGGTGGTTTTCAAACAATACAAACATTGGATTTCAAACACTACTTATGAACTCACCAACATTTCATATGTTGACGTTTTTCAAAATACTTGTATTCTAAGGGAACCAGTGAACCAAAGGAAATCATATTCAGTGATGACTTGCAGTGTATTGATGTACGAATCGAACAATTTATTTTTGGGAATGTAATGTTTAAACAATATACTTCATGTAAATTCTACTGGTTGTACTATATTAATGCATGGTGACGAATGTTGTTATGTTTCATATATTCAATGTTATGGTATTCAATTGAGTCACGACAGTCCCCGGACGTTTCCGCCGTCTGGTTCGGGGGTGTGACAAACAGCCACCGGAAATATTTCGCAACCGTTGTTTTCTCAGCAAGGAACAACTCCGGTGGAGCTACTTTCGCCTTCACAACTTCAGATGCCGCCGTTCTTTGCGCCGCCGCTGCAACAGGCACGAACAATTCAATCAACTGCACCTCCATCGAACCATATTTTCAACCTTTCACCATCATTCGTAACACCTACATCGTTCCAGACGACTGGTGGACAGAGTTCCACAACGCTACTACCACCATTGGCGCAAACTGTGATGAACCATTCACCACCCGTCTACCCGACGGTTGGAGCATGGACTGGACCGACTATCCCCCAAAACAACAGCTTACAACAGCCGGTAATGATCAACCCTGTTACATCCATGCACCCTTTCTCCACTAGCTATCCCCTTCAGTTACCATTCCAGCCGTACCCCTTTTACGGACCAAGTCCAGGCTACCTTACGCCCCCACAACATGGAATGAGTTCTCAATACCAGCAAGGGACGTCGACTGCTCCAAACCAGGATGGTTTTTCCCTGAGCGTAACATCTCCGTTTGTTAAAGAGCTGTTGGATTACGAAATACCAAACACTACAAAGCTCCCGATGCTTAAAACGTACAATGGAACCACCGACCCAGATAGCCACATTGATACATATGAATGGACGATGACGTCGCTAAAGCTTAACGAGAAGTTTTGGTGCACATACTTCCCGACGACGCTCGATGGCAACGCTGACACATGGTTCAAAACGCTACAACCGGACAACATTTCAAACTTCGCTCAGCTCAAGTACCTCTTCCTCACCAACTTCATGCAGCTACGTAAATACAAAGGCGATTCTCATTCAATTATAGGCTGTAAACAAAGGGAGGGGGAGACTGTTCGAGTGTTCATAAATGCTACGCTGGATGTACCGGGGCATGATGAAGGGCTCATTGCTAGTGCTTTCACATGGGGACTCCTGCCTGGGCCCCTCTCGCAAAAACTCATGGGAAAGAAGCCTCTAACACGAGCTGAGTTGAAAGAAAGAGTGGAGCGATACCTACGGCAGGAAGATGGTGAAGCAGCCAAGCAGGCTTACTTGAATGCTATGGCGACTAGACATTACCACCCGACCCACACAGATTTTCGGGGGGGGGGGGGGAGGAAGACACTATGGCCAAGCAAGAAGACCATTTCCATGTTTCCGACCATTTATTAAAGACAACAGACGGGGTCGCCGCCCAGAAGTATATGCAGTGTCTGAGAAACAGCAGCCAACCAAGTCGCCTAAGAGTCGGTACCGTGAGTACCACAAAAGCAAAACGCATGATACAGCTACCTGTTCGGTACTAAAGAAGGAGATGGAGGAGAAACAACTTAAGGGAGACCTGGTGGAGGTGGCGCGAAGCCTACGCACCAAATTCGATGCTGAGAACGCCAAGGGTCCACCCCGTGAAGGAGTTCAGCCCAAGGAGATATTCATGATACGCAGCAAAAGAAGTAGGGAGGAACAGTGGGGCGAGCAAGTCATTGTTAAACCGTCAGCACACACGCTCACGTTCTCCATACAGGATCCCCGGCCGGACGACTGGAAAGGTGACAACCCTTTGATAATACAGGCATCCATCAAAGACGTGACTATCCATAGGGTCTATGTCGACACCGGGAGTTCAGCAGAAATCATCTATGAGCATTATTTCCGGCTCCTTCCGGATCACTGGAAAGACAATTTGCGACCTACGACGGGTAGGCTGGTGGGATTCACCGGCTACAGCCTGTGGCCGTTGGGCACGATCCACCTCCCCTTAACAGTCACTAGCCACGACAAGCAGCGGAAGAAGACCTACCTGATAGACTTTGTGGTCATTCGACACTCGGCGGATCACAACATCATCTTAGGGAGGACTGCCCTCTTGAAGCTAGGGGTCGTACCTTCAACCATGCATGGGATCATGAACTTCGACACACCAAAAGGCGAAGCCAAGATTTTGGCCACCCCGCCTAGAGAATTGCGGTGCTATACAGTTATGAAGCCAGCAGAAATAACCAAAGGGCCCAAGAGGCCCAGGGGCAATCCTGCAAAGGGGAAGGAGGTAATCAATGAGGGATACCCCGACCAGCCGGTCAATGTTGGAAGCAACCTCCCAAGCCACACAAGAAGAGCACCGGTCGATCTGCTCAAACGCTACAAACATGTATTTGCTTGGACCCCCACGGATATGATGGGGTTAGAAAGGAAGGTCATTGAACATAAGCTAATGATCAAACCGGGGGTAAAAGAGGTTAAGCAGAAGAAGAGGTTACAAGGAGGAGACCGTAACAGGGCAATCAATGTAGAAGTGTCTAAGCTGACGGAGGCCGGAATAGTAAGGGAGGCGATGTTCCCAACGTGGATTGCAAACCCAGTTATGGTCCGCAAGCAGGATGGGTCGTGGCGCATGTGCATCGACTTTTCTGATCTAAACAAGGCATGCCCTAAGGATTGCTACCCACTCCCGGAAATCGATTAGAAGGTAGAGTCGCTACAGGGATTTAAGCTAAAATACTTCTTAGATGCATACAAAGGGTATCACCAGATATTGATGAGCAAAGAAGACGAAGAGAAAATAGCCTTCTATACAGACCATGGCACGTTCTGCTACACCAAGATGCCTTTCGGGTTAAAGAATGCAGGGGCGACATACCAGCGGCTAGTCAACTCGATATTCGCCAAGAAAATTGGAAGGAATATTGAGGTGTATGTAGATGATATGGTGATTAAGAGTCCAAATGAAGAAAAGATGCTGCAAGACATCGAAGAGACTTTCAAGACATTAGAGGTGGCCAAAATGAAACTAAACCCAGCCAAATGCACGTTTGGAGTGGAAGAGGGGCAATTCTTGGGCTACTATATTACTAGACAAGGCGTCCAACCCAGCCCGACCAAGTTCGACGAGTTCATCGAGACGCCAACTTCAAACTCTCTTAGAGATGTACAAGGTCTGAACGGGAAGCTCACAGCTCTAAGCAGGTTCATCTCGAAATCTGCCGACAAGGCTATGCCACTGTTCCACACCTTAAAGGGATGCATCGAGAAAAACAATTTCCAATGGACGAATGAAGCTGAGAAGGCGCTTCAGAGAATTAAGGAAGCACCGCACAAGCTGCCGACTCTGGCAACCCCCATCCCTGGAGAAACATTACAAGTGTATCTTTCAACATCAGGCGAAGCGATATCATCAGTATTGGCTGTGGAAAGGGAAGGGGAGCAGAGACAGGTATACTTTGTTAGCAGAGCGCTGCAGGGACCAGAACTCAACTTTCCCACGCTAGAAAAATTGGTGCTGACACTCATCTACGCTGCGAGACGATTAAGGCGATACTTCCAGGCACATCAAATCGAGGTACTCACAAGCTACCCCATTAAACAGATCTTGCTTAAGCCGGAGACGTCGGTTCGGCTGGCCAAGTGGGAAATTGAACTGGGAGAGCACGATATAAACTACCGCCCAAGAACAAGTATCAAAGGGCAGGCGCTGGCTGATTTCTTACTAGAAATTCCTGACGGAGGGAACCCGGCGAAAGAAAAGGTGTGGGTAGTTGAAGAGGCCCCTACCGGCGATGGTTCATGGACCCTGTACACGGACGCAGCGTCCAGCAGGGAAGGATCAGGGGCGGGGCTGATCCTAACTAGACCAGAAGGAGAAGAGGTAACCTACACCCTCCGTTTCGACTTCCATACATCGAACAACGAGGCGGAGTACGAGGCGCTGCTTGCAGGGTTGCGACTCGCCAAACAGATGGGTGCGAAAGCTATAACAGCACTAACCGACTCAAGGTTAGCAGGGAACCAAGTCAATGGGAGTTTCGAGGTAAGAGACCAAAGAATGGGAAAGTATGTAAAGATGGTAAAGCATCTGGTAGGATCATTCGGCCAATTTACAATCAAGCAGATACCCAGAAGTGAGAACAAGAGGGCAGACGCTTTGAGCAAGCTAGCGTCCACTTGTTTTGACCACCTGTCAAAGAAAGTTTTAGTGGAGGTGCTCCGGGAGAGAAGCATTGATGAACAGCAGGTGAACATCTTGACCCCCGCTAGATCCACATGGATGACATCGTTCCGGGAATACCTCCAGAGAGGAGTGTTTTCGGACGACCATGACGAGGCCAGAAAAATACGTATAAAGGTGCCCTCATACGCAATGGTGAACGGGGAATTGTACAAGATGGGATTCACGTATCCATGGCTAAAATGTGTAGATCAAGCCAGGGGGGAGAGATATTGCAGGAAGCACACTCATGGCAGGTAGGCGCACACGAAGGGGCGAGGGATTTGACAGGAAAGGTGCTACGAATGGGGGTATACCGGCCGACGATACATCAAGACGCGGTAGAAGTAACCAAGAAATGTGGGGAGTGTCAGTCTTACGCCCCAGTCCAGGCGAAACCCTCGGCGCCGCTAAGCAACATATCCAACCCATAGCCTTTCTACTAGTGGGGCATAGACATAGTGGGTCCATTCCCAGAAGCACCAGGGAAGCTGAAGTATATGGTGGTAGCCGTGGATTACTTCACAAAGTGGATTGAAGCTGAGCCACTGGCATGCATATCTGGGAGGCACATGATAAAATTTGTGTGGAAAAACATCATGAAAAGATTTGGAACACCTAAGGTTCTCATCAGCGACAATGGTTTGCAATTCACTGAGAACCCATTCAGAGAATGGTGCACTGCCAAAGGGATAAGCCAACGCTTCACATCGGTGGCACACCCTCAAGCGAACGGTCAAACGGAGGTGTCCAACCAAACCATTGTCAATGGGATCAAAAAGAGGTTGGGCAAAGCAAAAGGGAATTGGGCAAAGGAGATACCAATGGTGCTATGGTCATACAGGACTACACCACGGAAAAGCACAAGGGAAACCCCTTTCAGCTTGACATATGGGACTGAAGTCATGCTCCCCATGGAAGTGGAAGTGAATACGCTAAGGGTGGCCAACCAAGATGAGGAAAGCAACACACAAGACCTGAGGATAAACTTAGATATCCTAGAGGAGAAACGTGAAGAGTCGGGAGTACGTCAAGCTGCGTATAAACATGCAATAGAAAGGTATTACAACCAAAGGGTAAAGGAGAAGGCCTTCAAAGTGGGCGAGTATGTCTTAAGGAAAAATGAGGCCAGTCGGGCACAACCCCAGGGAAAGCTGGGCCCAACGTGGGAAGGCCCATATAGGGTCACAGAGGCAAACAGGAACGGGGCATTCGTTTTAGAGACGATGGAAGGAAGGCCAATTCCAAGAACATGGAATGCTAGGAACCTTAAGAAATATTTTTTCTAAGGAAGAGGAAAGATGTAACCCTAGTTGGTTGATGTTCCATTGAGTATGTTGCACCCTAGAGTACTTAGAGTACGTCTATCCATGCTAAGTGACATGAGAATTGATACTCAGTGTATTTCTATGTTTAAAGACATGAGTTTAGTACTCGACATATATATAATTTCATGCATAAGTGACATGAGCTTAATACTTAGTGTATTTAAAAAACCTGCGGTTAAATAATAATGCAATTGTTGATCTCTCATACTTAGTGTAATAATCTCCAATGATTGAATGATGAGTGCTAAGTGCATTCAATGTGAACACTTAGTGTGTCAATGGTAACAAAAACAAGGCAAAATGTTTGGCACATCTTGAGCAATATGCAATAAACGAATAAGCCAAGCACAAAATAAAAAAAAGTAGATTGTAGATAATGCTTAGTGCATGTCAAACATATATATATATATATATATATATATATATATATATATATATATATATATATATATAAACATTGTTCTTAGCAGTTCAACCATTGCAAAGCAAAACACATAGACTAAACAAAACGAAGAAATATTATGGCTCCGAACCATCACCAACAACCTTATCACCAACCACAGCCCCCTCCACAACATCATCCTCACCTACTTTCCCAGCCAACCCACCAAAACTTCCCTATCATCCACCACTTCATCAACATCATCACCTCTAACACCTGCTCGATCATCACCACTAGCACCACGATCTTTCCCATTCCCTCCCACATCAATGTCATTCACAAGCACCATCTCACGACCTGCAGCATCCTCAGGAGTGACCTCTGAACCAAAAGAACACAACTCTCGCAAACCATCAAAACCCATCTCTCCCAGACCCAACAGACCTGTGTGATCCATGCTACCGAAGGACAAGAGAGCATCACTTACGCTAACCACAGGCCCGACAGACAGCGAACCAGCACCCGCCTCCCCACTTTCACCACCACTTGATGTTTTCTGGACAGATTCAACCCCATCTATATATGCAGCATGGCGGATAAGACTGATAGCATTGGTAAAGTCAGGATGCTCTATTAGCTTATCAACGATACGCACAACACCGATTTGCAACACCCAATCCAAGTCTCGACGAGTAGTGCACACATCTGCTTGCAACGACGACACAGGCTTGTCACGGTCAATGGCGTCACGCTCGAGACTTTCAACCTGGATCATTAAACCTTCATTCATTTGAGTGAGAGAATCAACCTTGGCCTCCAATGCAGCCATAGCCTCATCAAGAACATTCTTCTCAGACGCCAGCAACTCACATTTCTTTTCAGTTGAGCGAAGATCGTCGCCAAGCTCACCCAGGCGGTGCTCCAGGCTTGCCACACGCGATCCACAGGTGGCATGAGCGGCCTCTATCTCGCCAAGGCTATGGATGCGCCGGGAACCTGCAACAAAATAGAACATCGTCTGCGCAGCAGCATAAGCCATGTTGTGAGCAAGGGCAGGGCTACCCATTGCATCATTATCCCCCACTACAGCTGGAGGGAAGGCATGGCGCGAGAACTCCAAGGTATTGGCACGAATAGAAAGACGAGAATCATTGCGAAGATCCCAAGATGGCACAAAAACCGTCGACCCAGAAGCACCATCACCAGGGCCACCATCTTTGGAGACTGTAAGTGGCCCGTGGGGACCGAAGCCTTTTGTGGGAGAAATCTTGGAAGGGACAAACGGAACACTTGGAGAAGGGATTGAAGAAAAATCTGAAAAACCGGGCTGTTCAGTCGCCCTATTGACTCCCTCAGACTGTTGCACGTCATCATCGGGAATCACAACCACGCCAGCGGAGGTGGAGCTCACTGGCGTGGCACTCATCGAGCTCAGCAGACGAGAAAAGTTGCGCCTAGTATGCACCCTCTTGGGGGCAGGAGGAGCACCAGTCACCGGCTCACCCATCGCCTGCATAGCTTTCCATTTCGCATGCATCCGCCGAACGTCAGCAATGATACCCTCTTTGCTGTCCTCACCGTCCTCCGGGGAAGGGGAAGGAGCACCGCCCATTGGCATAATAGAGGAAATTGGGCGGGCAAGCAATAGATCTCCCTCAGACGCCGACAAGCCCGCTGGAGGGACAGGAGGAGTAGGGGTGTTGAGACGATCTGCCCGACGAGGAGGGGGAAGACGCTCGAACAGATCCACCTCACGAAACTCCAGTTTGCCTCAATAGCGTTTACGCAGCACCTCATCCATGGATAAGGAAGACTCAACACCTAAAGAAAAGTAGAATGAAATGTAAGTCACATGGAGGCGGTTAAGAGAAACACCAAAAAAGTAAAGTAAAGAGAGAAACAGGACTAATGCAACACTCACCATCAATGACGGAGTAGAACACCGCCATCTTGCCACGCCGCCTCCAGGAGGGGCTCATCCCTACCCCGAATAAAAGCGCTTCGGAGTAATCTTCAACGGTTACCTGCACACTTTTCAGGTAATCGGCGACTTCTTGATTGTGAGGGAAGAGCTTAGGGACAGTATCGGCGAAAGCATTGGCACGGTAACGACCACTCCCAACCAGTTCCTGATTCACCAACAACCACTTGTCTTGCCAATTCTTGGGGGTGCGCCCATCAGGAACTAGGGCATGTCCCCCTCGTCGGGCCAAAAAAGTACACTTATCTCCGGTAAGGCAGAAATGGAAGAAGAACTTGAAGACGAAGTAGTCGGGAACATACCCATTGGCTCTACAGATCATCTCGAAGGCAACCACTTTGTTGACAGCATTAGGGGTCAACATCTGAAGACTACATCCATCCTTCTAAAGAACCTCCTCTTGGAAATCTGTCAAAGGAAATTGTATGCCAGCATCTAGGGTTTTTAGGAAAACCCCAATTTTTCCAGGGGGGGAGAAGAGATGCTAGAGCCAACAGAGGGAAATTCCACACCTTTTAAAGGAGACAAGCCATAAGTGGCCTCCAACTGTTGATACTCGACGACAGAAGGGACAATTCCGGGAAGATTAGCCATGAAAGGAGAGAAAAGACAAATACACAGGGAAAAGAGGGAAGAAATGGCGAAAATCGTTCTCTGTAAATCCCCTTTAAAGGAAGAGGAAGAGGCGGGACATTTAAATGTCTGACACGCTGACGTAACCGTTAGCAGTCACACGCAGTCACGTCACCATTAAGAGCGGAGTAATGACGGACACGCGTCAATCAGTTAAGTCCAGAACCCAGTAACTAGCGCTGCAACACTACAGCTACTGGACTGGGGGACTTGAAGGTGTGCTTAGGGCAGCACATCAGAACCGCGTCCAAGCCCTAGAGCCGGGAACACCAGCCAGGCTCAGCGCCCGCTGGCGTCCCCGGGAGCGAAACGGACAGGCGAAAGGCTCGCACCCGCCAAGTAACGCTCCTTGCTCCAAGACAAAACATACGGTCAGGAGACAAAGGGCAGGATCAGAGCATTACCGTCGAAGCCAATGAGAGCGCTCTAGCGGTTGAGGGCGCACAACCCTCCAATCAGCGCCTCTGACCTTGTCTCCTCCAAAAGTGATCCTGTCTGGTACGGACCAGGCAGGAGCGCTAGGTATAAAAGGATGTGCACACAAGACCAGTGAGGTAAGCTCTCTAACCGATCTTGAGAGAACAAACACAAACCCTAAAGTCATCCTAACTTGACCGTCGGAGCGTTCTCCCGAGAACCCCTCCCGGGAAGCGGCTGGCGGCCCTTGTTCTTTGTGATCTTGCAGTTATAATCAGGCAACCAGGAAGATCTCATCCCAGAGTCAGAAGCAAGGTCTCATCCGGGACAAGGTTCCATCAACCAAAATGTTGAATTTGACTAAGGTTAATTTAGTCATTCTACCCTAAGAAAGATTTTGGATATTGATTAAGTGTTATTGTGATGATATTAGCTGAGGAGTCGCAAAAGCAGCCGATAGAGACCCCTTACCGAGAGATTCAACAGCCATCTTTGTGAGGTGAGTTTTCCTCCAGTAGGAAAGGGTCAAAGGCACCAATGCCTGCCCATTTAGTATGTTAACGTATGTCGGAATTCGGTCCGATGTCGGGGATAGCCCGATGTAGATATCCTGATTCGGATTATCCATGATTAGGGTTCGTGGGCCACGAGTCGGGCATGAGGAAGCCTCAGGTTGGGGCGAGTTGCTGGAATCGTAAGCCATCTCATCACCTTCCCGTAGGTATGAGGATCTTTGGAATCAAAGTTATATCAAAGAAGCTATGGAAGTTTGAAGATTTGGCAAGATGACTCCCTAAGTGGAGAAGTGTGGCAGCGAAATACGCTGGGCGTATGCATGCGTACGCTTAGCGTACGATTGTGCATGTTCCTTAAGAAAGAGCCACCTAGTACGCTGGGCGTACCAGATGGTATGCTGGTCATACTAGGCACAGAAGGAAAACCCTAATATTTTAAGTGACCCTATATAAAGAATGAGATGGCCTCATTCCTGGCCACCTTTCTCAGAGAACAAGCTCTCCAAAACCCTAGTCCTTCGTTCTTGGAGCTAGTATGTGTATTTAAGAGCTTTTGAGAGTTTTGTGTGCTCTTGAGGAGAAGTGGAAGCCTTGAAGAAGAAGGAGTTGGAAGCCCAGCTTCTAGATCTGATCATATCTGAGTTGGGAGCTTCTTTTTGAGGCATAAAGCTTCAAACTTTACCTCTCCTTTGTTTTAAGTATGTTAATGGGGTATTTTAGGGTTTTGTCCCACAAAGGTGGAAACTTGATGAGATCCTGAACTCCAAAGACTAAGACCCTCCCCTTTTGAGCTTATTAGTGGTGTAATGTCATAAAAATGGGACCTTGGGTGTTGGAACCAAGTTATGCATGAGATAAGAGCTTAATGGGTAAAGAGAATAAGTGTTTTGTGTGCTTGTGACTTCTTCAGCCATGCAAAGGCTTAAAGTCGTTAAATTTATGGAGTAGGAGATGTTAGGAAGTACAGATCCAAGAGATGAGTTAAGGTCTTAACGGGTTAAGACCCAGAAATTGATTTAAGCAAAACTGAGAGTACGCCCAGCGTAATTCTAGTACGCCCCTTGTACTAGGTTGAGGTCCCTGATTAGATTTGTGCATGCTTGAGTACGCTGAGCGTACCAAAGGAGGTACGCCCCTCGTAACCCTTCTATGGGCTTTTGGGCTAAGTGATGTCTTGGGCCTGGGGTTCGGGCTTCACGCAATAGAGCCTTGGATCAAAGAATCATATGTATGTTCTTTAGGCCCTTAGGTTGGGCTTGCCTCTTAGTTTGGTAATTGGGCCGTGTGAAGGCCCATTTATTGTTGGGCCTTGGTGGGCCCAATGGGCCTAGGGCATTAACGGGCTGGTAGGTGGTCTATCTTTAGACCCAATAAGTGAGAGGTTGGACTTAGCTCCTAATTGAGGTAATTATGGGTTTGGCACAGGCCGGTGCGTAGCAGTAGTGTTTATAGGAGTTGTTCTTCACCCGAGGTGAGTCTTCTCACTATACTTTACCTAGAGTGATAATTAGAGTTATGTGACAGAGTATTTCGTATGTTATTTATGTGATGTAATGCACTGCATTATTTCTATGTGATTTATGTTGTGTGTGTGTGTGTGTTCCAGAGTATACAGAGTTATGACCGAAAGGTCCACAGAGTTAGGACGAGAGGGTCCACAGAGTTAGGACCAAAGGGTCCACACTCCATAGAGTTAGGACCAGAGGGTCCATAGAGTTATAGCCTCGAGTGGCTAATATGTGTTTTATGTTGTATTTTGGGGAACTCACTATGCTTCGTGCTTACCGTGTTATGTGTTATGTGTTTCAGGTTTTCTTGTCTGGATCGCGGGACGGCACCGGCTTGATTGTACACACCAAGGAAAGAGTTAAGAGGGTCCTGGATTAATAATAGAGTTGTTCTTTGTAATTTAATAAAAGAGATTTTTATAATATATGTTATGAAGAGCATGCATTTAAAATAATATATGAAAAAATTGTTTTAAATTTCACGTCGTTACAAGTTGGTATCAGAGCCTTGGTTTGAGGGATTCGGATGCACCTTCGGGTATATCTGGACTCAAACTGAGGAATGGAGGAAAATTTTCGAAATTAATGATTTCTCTTAAACAAGCAAGAGTTTCTAAGAGAAAACGAGAAAGGGCAGTGTGTACAATCAGCTAGAGCCCGAATGGTGATTTTCCAAAATACCCTTATCTTATGTTTTATGAGATATTATGAGATATTATGCATTGTAGAGATAGGCTAGGTATTTCATATATTAGGACTAGAGTGGCCTGATTTGTGATGCCTTAGCCTAGGAGTTGTTGCTATCTGTGATGCGCTTTCGAGTATGTGCTGAGTAAGAGTATCCAACGGGAATCCTTGTCGAGAGGGATTTGAGTAGAGGAGTAATCTAGGAGAGATACCTAAATAAGCATTGGTGAAGCCTACCGTGAGAGTAGCCAGATACCCGCGGAGGTAGAGTTGCAGAGTTGATGGGTTTTTGAGCATTCTAACACTCCTATGGTGTACATGTAACCCTAAAAACCTTGGATCTATGTTTGACTAAGATACATGCAAATAATTATTTTTCCAAGGTTCTTATCCTATCTAGCATGGCATGGGGAACTTGAATCAAATAAAGCTAGTAGAATTACTTACCTTGTAGTTGTAGTTGATTGCTTGGAGTTTTAGAGCCTAGCACCAATAGTATGGATGCCTCAAATGGAAATCACAAATCACCACAAACTTGGAACTTTGAGAGAATAGTATTCACCTTTCTTGAAATCGGCCCTCTTGCTTTACTTACCACAACTAGTGTCATTTCAAGAACCAAAGCCTCCTTTATATAGTGTGGTGGATTAGGGTTACATCCATGTAAACCCTAATACCCATGTCTTTTCATTTCCATGAGATCCATGGGTTAAAGCTCCATGGAGTATCCACGGATTTTCCATGCAAGCCTAGCCCATTCCAAATAAGCATTACCCCACACTATATAAATACAAGAGCCCATATTTAATTAGTAATACTTTTGATCTCTAAATTAATTCTAGATTAATTATAGATCAATACTAATTAAATAATATGATATTAATATATTAGAACTTATAATATATTAATAAATCATAACTTATACTATTCTCAAAAGATTATCCATAAATTGTTCGGGTGAAGTGCAACCCAAATGGACCATTCCGGGTCGGGTCAAGTACATATCAAATATAGTTATGGACTTAGACACTATATCCAACAAGAGTTTGGTGATATCTTTTGGGTATGAGTAGAGCTAGTGGAGTTATCACCTAGGGCAGGTTATATGTGTTTATTCGACGTCTGAATGCTGCTTGCTTCGTGCTTTGTGGAACTCCCATTGATGGGAGTCAGCTACCAAGTGAATGTGACGATATTCAGGAGGTAGACGACTGGCATCATAAGGAGTTTCTCAGCAGCTGATGGCGGAGAAGTGTGAGAACCTAGGAAGAGCCTAGGAAGTGACCTTAGTCAGATAAGTACGCCGACAGAGTAGAGCATTTTGCTGGGGAGCAAGCACACGTGTTGAGATTGGTAATGAGAAGGTTGAGCAGCTACTTAGGGAATCTGGTATGGTCCGTGTAAAGAGTATGGGTAGATGTGGCAGGTAGTATGGGCCCATACTATTGAAAGCAGAGGACCCATACTCGATGTAAGGAGTATCCCAGAGGTTCTAAGTAGCAGATCGAGAGGTGATGTCATGGTTCGAATACCATGATTGGTAGCAGATCGAGAGGTGATGTCATGGTTTGAGTACCATGATTGGTAGCAGATCGAGAGGTGATGTCATGGTTCGAGTACCATGATTGGTAGCAGATTGAGAGGTGATGTCATGGTTCGAGTACCATGATTGGTAGCAGATCGAGAGGTGATGTCATGGTTCGAGTACCATGATTGGTAGCAGATCGAGAGGTGATGTCATGGTTCGATTGAGAGAAGATATCGTGGTTCGAGTACCTTGATTGGTGGCAGATTGTGAGGAGATATCGTGGTTGAGTACCATGATTGGTGGCAGATTGAGAGGAGATATCGTGGTTCGAGTACCATGATATATGGCGGTTAGTGCTTTTAGTTTTACCGATTATTCCGCAGAGATTATCTAGAACAAGGTCGGATGTGAAAGAGTATGGGTCCAGGAGGCCAGGATGAACGAGTTTTAGTGAAGCATCCCTTGATAGGGGAATTGAGTTATCTCCGAGGGATTGTTGGTGATATGCCAGTAGAGTCGCTAGACTCAGAGTTGAGTAGGGACGGTGCATTATTGAAGAATACGGTTTGAGCTGGGCAACCGACCGATAGTAGAGATGTCACCTTTTGTGACTCGAGTGGTGCTATTTCTGTTTCCTGAGGGAGATGTAAGAGGTGTTGAGATTTCGGTTTCTGAGTTGGGGGTGAGCCTTGTGGTATCGCACTGATGGTGATCTTCAAACTGAGTATTTGGCAGTAGGTCTGTCGCGAGGGAATGATATAGCTTGAGCAGGTTGTCAGTGGGGACTGAGATGGTCAAGGACCAGGATACACCCTATTCGAGTATAGTAGGGCATGTGTTAGCTGCAGCGTTGGACGATCAAGAGGAGTATATCAGGGCGGAGACTCTTATTGTCTTTGATGGGTATAGAGAGTGGAAATGTGGTTTTTGCTCTTATGATAAGGGACGTGTCGGAGCATTGGGCGAGAAGTCAAGGATGAGGAGCATGACAGTTCATTATTTCCAGATTAGGATTCAGGGTTAATACTGGACATTTGGGAGGTCCGGTGATGGTATGATGTGAGATTCTAAATGACTAGAGGCAGTCATGATGGTAAGTTCTGAGGATTCCTTATGAGATTCGGGTACTCGGAGTTGTTTGATCTCTGTCAGGGAGATCATCGAGCGTTGCAGGGTACCTTGCGGGATTAGGTGCGATGTTACTGGTGGATACAGTCTCTGAGATAGAATGTTGGTGCACCAATTGGTGATGGTTCAAACCCTAAGTGGGGGAGGACCGGGTATTTTGTTGAGAAGATCAGAGATCTGTTCGAGATCGGTTAGAGATCTAAATATAGAGACCTGCAGTGTGGATTCATGTGATCAGGGTTATTGGTGTTTGAAGCGAGGTACAGAGCGAGATAATGCTTGTGGCATGTGTTTGGTAAAGGATGAATGTCTCCACGGCAAGTGACCATTGATCGGAGACCTTGTGGTGGATAGGAATTCTTTAAGGTTATAATGATGAAATCAAGGTGGTTGGCTCGTAGGGTAGTTCGTTGGTTGAGGAATGTTGGTACAATGTTGGGCTGTTATGCAGTTTGGGAAGGGAAGAAGTTGATTAGTCAACCAATTTCATAGTCATTATGAGTATTCTAGCATGAGTTTTGGGAAATAGAGGAGGAAGTTTCGGATTGTCATCTTCGTGTTTTGAGTCGTTGGCAATTTCTCCGTGTTTTAATTTGGGAGATGGAGTATCCTGGGGTATCCGAGTTTAATGTCCTAAATCTCGGATTATTTTGAGTTTTGAGCTTGAGATGCCAAGTGGGGTATCGGGTGTCTATGTTTTCGGTGGGAGGCCCTTCAGCTAATTGACATCAAAGGGATTTATTTGAGAATGTGAATTGCAGTGAGAAAAAGAGGTTTTGTCATGACGGTGGTTGTCCGAACTAGTGTTGCTTAGCCTGGATGGGTGTGTGTGTACCTATCTATGTTGGGCCGCAAAGCATGAGTTAATGATCGCAGTGTGATGTCAGCCTGAGGATGAGATTGTGAAGTGGTAAGAGTAAGTGCGGTAAGATTGCGGGGAGTTGCAGTTTCAAGGAGTTAGTGCAGAAAGGTTGTGGTGATGCTACGTGGAGCCGTAGTACTCACTATTCAGTGAGAGGTTGTGGTGATGCTACGGGGAGCCGTAGTACTCACTATTCAGTGAGAGGTTGTGGTGATGCTACAGGGAGCCGTAGTACTCACTATTCGGTAAGAGGTTGTGGTGATGTTGTATGGAGCCATAGTACTCACTATTCAGTGAGAGGTTGTGGTGATGCTATGGGGAGCCATAGTACTCACTATTTAGTGAGACTTTGCGGTGATGCTACGGGGGAGCCGTAGTACTCACCATTCAATGAGAGGTCGTCGTGATACTACGGGGAGCCGTAGTACCCACGGGTCAGCAAGAGAATGTTGTGATGAAGTACTCTCTGATCAGAGCTTGACGCAGAAGAGTTTTAGGCTTGGGTAGCCCTAATATTTGAGTTGTGAAAGCCTGGGGTCGAACCAGGGGCGAGACTGGGGTCTCCATGATTGTCGGAAGTCATTATATTCTGATTTGAGTGGTGGTTTTCGTGACCAAAGGGAAGTGGATCAGTGAGGTACGCGCGGGTTGCGGGTCATGGGTCACGAGTTGAGTGTTCGTTGGGACGAGTGGTTCCAATTTTGTGCCAGACCAGACTCTTGAGTTGATTTTGATTCTAGTGGTGTATTGAGTAGGTGGAATGAGATGCCAAAATCAGTGATGGATTCCATATTGAGGGGGTATTGTTTATCATCTGATGTCTTAGACCTGTGTAGGTCAGTACTCGAGTACGGGAAGTTCTGCGAGATGCATGGAACTATAAGCAGTGAACGACATAGGTCGGGGCTAAGTCGACCTTCAGTTGGGAGTGTAGCATTCGCTTGGGGAAGGCGAACTTCATGACTTATGTTTCACAATGGGCCGAGCTAGTTATTGTGAGAAGGGAACCATTGAGACGGTTGAGATAATGCAATGGATCATGGGGGTTCAACGGTTGGGTCGAGTTCAGACCTGGTGCTCAATGTTAAAAAGGGGTTTGTGAAGTGGAGCTGAGGCTTATAGTTATTTTTATGTCTGAGGACACTTCGAAACGAGCATGATTATTCTCTTGTGTCTGAGGGCAGAGTGTTGAGAATTCACTGTTCAGATGGGTTAGTATAGCAGTTCAGTGAATGAGCCCTGGTAGGATGTGAACCCTCCCGTTCCTTGGGGCGTAATCCATATTGTTTGGTACATTAGTATGAGTGATCGATAGCCGATTTTTGAATTTTTGTCTTGTGAAAATAGAGGAGCAGTGAGTTATCAGGGTTTGAGGTTCAAGGGGCGACTATCATGGTGATAGCATGAGTGGGCGGTCTGGTGGCGGGCCAGGTGACTAGAGTTTCCGATTTTGGGAAGGTCAGAAAGGGGTATCTTAACGGCAGAGGGTTCAATTTTGGTTCTGGATTTGGGAGTTCCTGTTTGGACTCAGGCATCCATGGAAAGATAGTGGTGGGATATGAGGTCCTTTTTATTGGTGCTTCTTGGGTTTTTGGTTTCAATCTAAGTGTCGATAAGAAGCGATTTTGAGGGAGAAATCTAATTAAGTGGGGGAGAATTGTAACATCCTGATTCGGATTGTCCATGATTAGGGTTCGTGGGCCACGAGCCGGGCATGAGGAAGTCTCGGGTTGTGGTGAGTTGCTGGAATCTTAAGGCATCTCATCACCTTCCCGTAGGTATGAGGATCTTTGGAATCGGAGTTATATCAAAGAAGCTATGGAAGTTTAAAGATTTAACAAGATGACTCCCTAAGTGGAGAAGTGTGGCAGCGAAGTCCACTGGGCGTATGCATGCGTACGCTTAGCGTACGATTGCGCGTGTTCCTTAAGCAAGAGCCACCTAGTACGCTGGTCGTACTAGGCACATAAAGAAAACCCTAATATTTTAAGTGACCCTATATAAAGAATGAGATGGCCTCATTCCTGGCCACCTTTCTCAGAGAACAAACCCTCCAAAACCCTAGTCCTTCATTCTTGGAGCTTGTATGTGTATTTAAGAGCTTTTTTGAGTTTTGTGTGCTCTTGAGGAGAAGTGGAAGCCTTGAAGAAGAAGGAGTTGGAATCTCAGCTTCTAGATCTGAGCATATCTGAGTTGGGAGCTTCTTTTTGAGGTATAAAGCTTCAAACTTTACCTTTATTTTGTTTTAAGTATGTTAATGGGGTATTTTAGGGTTTTGTCCCAAAAAGGTGGAGACTTGATGAGATCCTGAACTCCAAAGACTAAGACCCTCCCTTTTTGAGCTTATTAGTGGTGTAATGTCATAAAAATGGGACCTTGGGTGTTGGAACCAAGTTATGCATGAGATAAGAGCTTAATGGGTAAAGAGAATAAGTGTTTTGTGTGCTTGTGACTTCTTCAGCCATGCAAAGGCTTAAAGTCATTAAATTTATGGAGTAGGAGATGTTAGGAAGTCCATATCCAAGAGATGAGTTAAGGTCTTAACGGGTTAAGACCAAAAAATTGATTTAAGCAAAACTGAGAGTACGCCCAACGTAATTCTAGTACACCCCGCGTACTGGGTTGAGGTCCCCGATTAGATTTGTGCATGCTTGAGTACGATGAGCGTACAAAAGGAGATACGCACCGCGTAACCCCTATGTGGGCTTTTGGGCTAAGTGATGTGTTGGGCCTTGAGTGTTGGGCCTGGGGTTCGGGCTTCACGCAATAGAGCCTTGGATCAGAGAATCATATGTATGTGCTTTGGGCCCTTGGGTTGGGCTTGCCTCTTAGTTTGGTATTTGGGCCGTGTGAAGGCCCATTTATTATTGAGCCTTGGTGGGCCCAATGGGCTTAGGGCATTAACAGGCTGGTAGGTGGTCTATCTTTAGACCCAATAAGTGAGAGGTTGGACTTAGCTCCTAATTGAGGTAATTGTGGGATTGGCACAAGGTTAGAGGCCAGTGCGTAGCAGTAGTGTTTATAGGAGCTGTTCTTCACCCGAGGTGAGTCTTCTCACTATACTTTATCTAGAGTGGTAACTAGAGTTACGTGACAAAGTATTTCGTATGCTATTTATGTGATGTAATGCACTGCATTATTTCTATGTGATTTATGATGTGTGTGTGTGTGTTCCAAAGTATACAGAGTTATGACCGAAAGGTCCACAGAGTTAGGACCAGAGGGTCCACAGAGTTAGGACCAGAGGGTCCACACTCCACAGAGTTAGGACCAGAGGGTCCATAGAGTTATAGCCTCGAGTGGCTAATATGTGTTTTATGTGGTATTTTGGGGAACTCACTATGCTTCGTGCTTACTGTGTTATGTGTTATGTGTTTCAAGTTTTCTTGTCTGGATTGCGGGACGACACCGGCTTGATTGTACACACCAGAGAAAGAGTTAAGAGGGTCCTGGATTAATAATGAAGTTGTGTTTTGTAATTAAATAAAAGAGATTTTTATAAGAGATGTTATGAAGATTATGCATTTTTTTAAAAAAATGAAAAAAATTGTTCTAAATTTTCACGTCGTTACATAGATTGTATGATTCTCGACTTTGGTCCAATGTCAGGGCAAGCCCGAGGAATGTTTTGTATGCTTGATGTCTTCGTGATTCTTGCATGTGTATGTTATATGTTCCAGGCTTCGGTCCGATGCAGGGGCAAGCCCGAGGAATGTTTAGCTTATATGTTATGTGTTATATGTTTCGGGCTTCGGTCCGATGTTGGGGCAAGCCCGAGGAATTTTTATGTGTTTATGTTATATGTTTTGTTAAAATGTTATATGTATACCGGAATTCAGTGCGATGCCGGTCGGGGCTCGATGTAGTGGGTAAGGCCCAATGTATGCTATTATGTTTTTATGTGTATGGTATGTGGTAGTTTGGGGAGACTCACTAAGCTTCGTGCTTATAATTTTTAGTTTTGGTTTCAGGTATTTCCGATAGCAAGAGGAAGAGCTTGGGATGATTTCAGTGCACACACCATTTGTTCAGCCCGGTATGTTTAGACTCTGATATTTAGACATGTGATTTTGATACAATATTTTGATATGATGTTTTGAGATACACAACTTATGATTTTTATATGATGTTTGATGACTTATGGTTTTCTTAAATGATTTTAAAACGAAATTTTTTGACCGTATTTTTGGGATGTTTCAGTCAACATGAACTGTTGACCTTGACCGTTGACTTTGACTTTGACCAAGGGTTGACCAGTTTGACTTTTGGGGGTATTTTAGTAATTTCGAACTTTATGGAAGTGGATCATTAGTGGATGTAGGCGTTTGAGTTGGAGCTGTATTTGGGGGAGTTTGACATTATCATCCCGAGCTACTTGTGAGGTGAGTTGTCCTCACTATACTAACAGGGTTGAAGGCACCAATGCCGACCCTTTTCGGATTTGTATCCGGGTTTATTGCATGATGATATGTTTAGTGACCTGGTAGGTCGGTATCCTGGTATATAGGATAATGCTATGTTAGTGACCGGTTAGGTCAGTATCCTGGTTATAGGATGTTACTATGTTAGTGATTTGTTAGATTTATATGACTATCTGTACATGCTAGCTAGCGTATGATATTTATGTGCACATGATTGTTTGATTTGGGGGTTGGGTTTAGGCGGACCTGCTTTGTTATGAAGGCCAACATACATAGGGCGGACCGGATAGACTACAAGCCCGGTAGGACATACTAGTCAGGCCAAAGGCCCGACAAGCGGTCCGGATAGGCTGGAGGCCCTGAGAGGCGGTCCAGACGTGCCGATGGCTCGGAGAGTGGTCCAGATAGTCTAATGGCCCTGCGAGGCGGTCCAGTCAGGCTGATGGCTCATTACGCATGTTGTTTGTTTATATGATACACTTATGGTTTGTATGGCGTTGATATTTTGGGGGAACTCGTTAAGCTTCGGGCTTATAGTTGTTGATTTTGTTTCAGGTACTTCTAATGATCGCGGGAAGGTGAATGCGTGATCGTGCACCTCCTTATATTTTTATGATTTGATTCTGGGATACTCTGACATGAAACCATTTTGAAAACAAATTTGTAATAATTATTGGTTTTTGAATAATTTAAAAAGTTTTATATTAATTGTTTTGTAGTAGAATATCAAATAAGATTAATGATTTTAGAAACTAATATGATTAGGGTTAAGTTTAGGATTAGTAGAGCAACGCAGACAAACCTAGAACAAAAAGTTGCATGCAAGTTAAGCACCATTTCTTCACCACGACATCAGTATATGTGAGACATTTTCACAAACACATGGTGTTCTTACCAGTTACTCCCTTATTTTATCAAAGAACTTCCATAAATACTAATAATAAAACTAAAAACATACAACAATAATGAGAGAGAGAGAGAGGGGATTATAGTTCCTAAGAGACAGAACCCATTCTATCTCTAATTCCCTCAATTATACTCTCTTTTATCATCCACTCTTTTTTGGAACATTTTGAAAAAATAAAAAGAAAAGAAAGAACGATTCACAATCCAATGGGCCATTAGGAATTAGAAACATAGACACCTGACCTTCAAACCCATTGATTTGTTGCTTCTATTATGTCCAAGTAGTCGTTAGATGCCTGAGAAGGAAAGACTAAGAAGCAAGTGGCATAGAATACAACACAACAGAAAGTTAGGTAGTGATGAAAGTCATGTGATAGTGGAAGAGACGTAGTGGGTTTGGCTATCGTGTTTTGGGCATTGGTTTAGATTAGCATAAGCGATGGTGGGGGTGTAGCAGTGGAGGTAAGGTTGTTCAGTCAAATTTCAAGGGTTTTCATGGAGACGGGGAAAGAGTAAAATCGACGGGTGAACAGGGGAGTCGGGGGCGTATTTGAAGACGAAAACAAAGACAATAAGGAGATGGTTGCGGATTTTAATCGCGATTTGTTAAGATTGGGTTGAAAATCAATGAATATAAATCATTGTTGATCTTGCATATTTTAAAATTTGAGTCAATTATTTTGTTTCCGAAACGTATATGAGAAATTGGAGAAGATAAAACTGTGATTTGGTGGCTAATTTAAAGGGATTAAATTTCAAATGTTTTTCTAATTTTCTCAATTTTGACGTTGATATAAAAGATGTGCGGGAAAAATCAAAGGTTGGGCTTTAAAAGATAGACACGTGGAAGAATGTTAGTCTAAAAGATGGACATATGGCATGTAGGAGAAGTTTTTATTAAGAATGGATATATATATATATATATATATATATATATATATATATATATATATATATATATATATATATATATATATATAGGCTTAAGTTATTCTATTCAAACTAAGTATTGTGTTATTGTATGCATAATTGTGGGCCAGTCATTTTACTTAATTTTGGAAAGTGAATAATACAAATTATTAAATTAAATATAATTAAAAAATACCAACTAATTTCATTCTAAGGGTATTTTAGTCAATTAACATAAATTTAAAAAAGGAAAATTACATATTTTAAGGAAAATAGATTTTATTAATTTTAAAAATCTGATTGTATGGATGATAATTCTCCTAATTCGAAAATTCTGATGGAATATGTTTATCAATATATTTAAAAATAACAAATATGATTGAACTATATAATAATTAAACATTCTGACATAATATATATTTTTGATTTAATGAACTTCTTGAAGAATAACAAAATTTTGGATACAAGTTAAAAAAATTTCATTACATTCTTAGAAAAGAAATATATATATATATATATATATATATATATATATATATATATATATATACACACACACACACACACACACACACACACTATTCTATGCGAATGTTACACTTATTAATAACACAAAAAACACAATATATGAATCATTCTACCAGAATATACTATTACATATATATTTTTTCATTATATTGTATATTATTCTGGTAGAATAATCCATTATTTTTGAAAGATTGGTGGTCATTGTTCATCTTCATCCCATATAATGTTCATCTTCAAAATTCTATTATCACAGAATCATAATTCAAGATTCCATTCCAGTAGAATGTTGTAAGTTTCATATGTACCATGTTTTGCTTTGATATCTCTCCTTTCGTACCTACAAAAATAATGGTATTCAACACTTGATCATTATATACCAACAATATAAGATAAAATTCAAGCATAAAGAAGCAAACCAAAATAAAGTCACGCAAAACCCATTAAAGAGAAATGGATTCGTGATTCCATTCCAACAGAATTATAATTCATGATTCCATTCCAAGAGAATTTGATTCGTGATTTCATACAATTCGTGAACAAATGCCAACAAAATTAGAATTCATGATTCCACTCACCCCTCTCTTCTACGTTTCCTCTTAATGAACCCCATGTTTCCTTTCATTCTACATGGATTCCAGTCAAGAAATACAAGAACAATCTTGTTCTTGACCTTATGTACCCAGCAAACCAACAAAAAAAAAAGAGGGCATTTCCCCATTCGTTCAAAAAAATATATATTTTTATACCAAAGAAAGATAAAATTGGATTATAATTTTAAAACACATGCTTCGTAGTTCATAGTTCATAGTTCATACCCAAAGGAAATTTAAGCATACCCTGAATAACGATCTTGAATAAAAATTAAAAAGGTTGGTTCAAGCATTTTATCGACTAGTTGGTGTGCATCCTAAGAGCTACAATCAAATCCATAACGAAGGCAGCAAAATATCCCCTATTCATTTCATCTTTACTGACCAAAATCACACAAACTTCAACAAAAATTCAACCACGTCTTAGACAATAATCCACTGATGATTTAAGTAATTATAAGAAATAGAAAACGCACCAATTGTTGCTCAACAACAACATAAATCAAGGCATCGTATGTTCGTCACTAGCTAAACACGCGTTATCATCTTTATCTCCAGAAAAATCGAATCGATGAGCGGACCCAATAATTAGATCTTTTCAACTGCAGAGGAATCTTTTCCTAAACAAGCTTGGATCGTTTTCAGGGGGAAAATTGAATCATCACATGGAGGAGAGATAGTCGGCGACGCAATAGCCGGCGGCAGAGACGATGACGGCCGATTAGTGTCACAGGTGGAGGCGTGATTCTGACGTTGAAGACCAAGACCTTCTGCGGTTCCTCCGATAATTTGAACTTCATCATTGCTCGCCGGTGATGTCTGTCGCAGACATCAACCTCTTTCGCCATGATCGCCCCCTGGACCGGTGTTGTCCCGATACTTCTTCCTTCTGCACCTCCTTGCGATTTCCCAACTATCACAGAAGCTCCATCGCGTCGATTTTGCCTAAATTAAAGGGTTTATGTATTGAATAATTAATTACCAAAATTAATTAAAAGCTAAGATTACAATTTTAGCCCTATCCGGGTTTTTAAAATGATTGGTCCATATTTATGCATACAATAACACGATAATTACTTTAAACACCTGAACCTCTATCTCTTTCTCTCTATCTCTCTCTCTCTCTCTCTCTCTCTATATATATATATATATATATATATATATATATATATATATATATATATATATATATATATAGTGAAATGGTGCATCGCTTTCGCCGTATAACTTTTGCGTATTTGCATGTTTGATCTTTACACTTTCGTAGTTACACAATGTCCCTCTTTTCTGCACAAAACCTCGACCGCATCCCCGCGAAGGAGGGATAGGACATTTTCTAGTTTGTATGAATGCCAAAGCACATGTGAGTATTTGACTATTTGTATGCTAATACTCCACCTCAATATACATTACGTAAGTGTATCATTTAAAAAAAAAAAGGATATGATGTCTATACTTGAACATTAATATCAAATTTGTAAATTATCACCTTAGAACCATTCCTACAAGCTATAACTAAGGATACCTATCTATCGTGCACGTAAATTAGTCAAGGTTTATTATGATTATACTTTATTCACTTATAGGAATCATTCGCCATGTGCACGTGTTTAAGTATTAAAATAAAACCACTAGATTATGCTAATATATATAATATTTTGTTATTATCGTATGGAATATATGTGTTATTTCGATTCATATTTACTTTCCATGATATATCTTGAAAGAATAAGAACATGCTTTGATGATGAGACTTGGCAAAATGTGGCATATACTTTGTCGACAATGTATAGTCTCTTCAAGAGTAAAGACACATAGTATCCCATTATTTTTTAAAACGCACGATATATCAAATGGTTATATATATAATTGAAATTCTTTTGAGAACTAATATTTGTATGAGAATTTAAGAAATTTTAATCTTACCAATATTTTTTCAAACTTACACCACCATTGGACTGAAAATTGTGCATTTAAGCTGGATGCAGACCAAAAAAGATTCAATGATTTTTTTTGAAATGTTCATATATGCATTTTGTTTAATGTTTTCGAGTTAGAATTTTTTTAAATGTTGGCCTTAGAGTTTCATGGTTATGTTAGTTTTGAATTTTTTTATATAAAAAATACAAAATCTGCATACATGCAAATTCATATGTGCATATACACACATTTAAAAAAAAAGTCCATCACGTTTTTTGAGCCTTGATATAGCTTAAACACATCATTTATAGAATTCTTAAGTTCTTGTATAATTTTAAATTCTTAAAATATTTAACTAGATATTTCTCTCTCTCTCTCTCTCTCTCTCTCTCTCTCTCTCTCTCTATATATATATATATATATATATATATATATATATATATATATATATATATATATATATATATATATACTAGCTGTTTACCCGCGCAAAGCGACGAGTGCGGATTAACAAAATGACATAAAAATTTTGTTAAACAAAATGACGAATAGATAGAGATTTCTTATACCTGGGCTAGGATTAAACGTAAGACATTTTTGAGTTTATTCGATTTTAATAGAAAGAAAAACAAAGGAGGAGGTAGTGAGCATGAGAGAGAACCAAGGTTTTGCGGTCAATGGCAAGGCATTCATGATAGACGAATGCTAGATCAATGTGTCTCTTCCAGTTTATATGAAATGTTTTATAACGTGTACATCATATTAGACCGATTCAAATGGATATGAAGAACACTTGGTCAAACTTTGACCCATTCAAAATCTTATCATCATCTTATTTGACTTTTTCATTATTATTGACAGATTTAGTATTTAGCGATTCAATTGGATATGAGGAACACTTGGTCAAACTTTGACCCATTCAAAATCTTATCATCATCATCTTATTTGACTTTTTTATAAATGTTGACCGGATAAGATTTAGTATTTACCGATTCAATTGGATATGAAGAACACTTGGTCAAACTTTGACCCATTCAAAATCTTATCATCATCATCATCTTATTTGACTTTTTCTTAAATTTTGACCGGATAAGATTTAGTATTTACCGATTCAATTGGATATGAGGAACATTTGGTCAAAGTTTGACCCATTCAAAATCTTATCATCATCTTATTTGACTTTTTCATATTTAACCAATTCAATTTGAAGATAAGCTTAGAAAACCTATTCAAAATCTGTCTTTGACCGGATAAGATTTATTATTCTCCGATGCATAAAATTATTGTGTATGATGCTTAAAAGCTTGTACCTCTTATAATTCAGCAAAATCTTGTAAATGTTTTTTATCATCATCTTATTTGACTTTTTCATTATTATTGACAGATTCAGTATTTAGCGATTCAATTGGATATGAGGAACACTTGGTCAATGTTTGACCCATTCAAAATCTTATCACCATCATCTTATTTGACTTTTTCATAAATGTTGACCGGATAAGATTTAGTATTTACCGATTTAATTGGATATGAGGAACACTTGGTCAAACTTTGACCCATTCAAAATCTTATCATCATCATCTTATTTGACTTTTTCATAAATGTTGACAGAATAAGATTTAGTATTTACCGATTCAATTGGATTTGAGGAACACTTGGTCAAACTTTGACCCATTCAAAATCTTATCATCATCATCTTATTTGACTTTTTCATATTTAACCCATTCAATTTAAAGATAATCTTAGAAGACCTATTCAAAATCTGTCTTTGATCGGATAAGATTTATTATTCTCCGATGCATAAAATTATTGTATATGATGCTTAAAAGCTTGTACCTCTTAAAATTCAGCAAAATCTTGTAAATGCTTTTTAAGGTATAAAGATATATATATATATATATATATATATATATATATATATATATATATATATATATATATATAGAGAGAGAGAGAGAGAGAGAGCGAGAGAGATTAATATTATGGCAATAATTATTATATGAATCTAAGAACAAATATTAGCTATTGATCATGACTAAATTTAAAGGCTTAATATCAGCTATTGATCATTGATTAAATTTGATGGCTTATATTCTTATGTTAATTAATTTCCTATGGCAATTCAGGAAGATTGCATATAACTTTTTTTAATAACCATTTTTTTTTAAAACGGTTGTATATATTATAAAAACACATTCTAGCGAAATGCTAGAGAGCAACAAAAAAATATATAATTTACAAGGGACAAACCATCCAATCATTCCAATTAAAATCAAAATTGGAAGCTCGATTATTAAACCAAGAAGAAGAATGAAGAATAATAGAATCAAAAATGGAATTTTTGTGTATTCGAGTTGTATCTCCTTCAAAAACTTGCGAGTTCTGATATCTCCAAATCGTCCATGTAGTAGTAGCCCCAATAACCTCCAATTTAACCTTTGTCATTGCCGACATTCGTTAATCATCCACCCAAGAAAGTCATTCTCTAATAGAAGCGACATTAGGAAACGTGATTCCACACCATCTCTCCACGAAACCCCAAACAACCATAGCCACCTGACATTTAAAAAACAAATGTACAACATTCTCTCCACCCATGTTACAACACGGACACTAAATATTGGTCAAATCCATTCCCTTTTTGGAAAGATTGAAACGCGTAGGCAATCTATCTGGTAAAAATCTCCACATAAATATGTTAAATCTTCTCGGAAGAGACTTACACCATCTAGTTGGATGCAAATTAGCCAGTAACATAGCCTCATCAATATAGTCTCTTGTACATTTAACCGAAAAAACTATGTGCTCATCAAGACGCCACCAAAGCCGATCTCCAGAACCGGAAACGAAGGCACCTTGTAAGACCTCCAGCATGTTCTCCAATTCGTGTTCTTCCCTACCCCCACAAACTACTCGTCTCCAATTCCAAACCTACTGATCTTGTTCCCACCTATCTTTTACCCAACAATCTTGATTTAACTCCAACTGAAAGAGTCTATTAAATCGAGACTTAAAGGGTTGATTTCCCAGCCAAATGTCTTCCCAAAACCGAATGGTATCACCCTTGCCCAACCTCCTTTCAATAGTATCTAAAGGAACAATATTAGAATTATACATCTTGAGAATTATAGAGACCAACCTAGACCACACACCCACATCACCTGTTTTTGAACCGCCAACAACAAAGCCTCCAGATTGACCATGAATAGATTGAATCACTTTCCTCCAAATTCCATTAACATCATGCAAAAATCTCCATCTCCACTTTTTTAAGAGTGCATTATAAAAGGTTGTCAAGCTACCAACATTTAACCCTCTTTTATCAAAACTTGCGTGCACATTATCCCATTGGATTTTATGGCTATCTCCATCACTACCCCAAAAGAAATTACTCCTCAAAGCCTCTAGTTTATTAATCACCCCAACTGGAACTTTAAAAATAGACATATAATAAATTGACAAACTACCTAGAACCGATTTAACAAGAGTTAACTGTAACGCCCGTAGATCAGGGCTAGTCAATTTAGAGACGATAAGCGTCAAACATGACTTTTTTGGGAAAGATTATTTAGAAGGAGTAATCTTAACTAAGATGTAGTTTATGTTACGAGGTTTCCGAATATATAAAGAACGTCGAAATCCGAGTTATAATGAAGAAGTTATGACCTATCGAAGTTTCGCGACAGAACCGACACGATACAACGCGACGTAAATAGTGAATTTACGTTAGAGCGATATTTATCCAAAACAATCTAAATGAGAATTGAAGATCTCATCAATAGTAGTGCAACGACGGAAAGACGGATGAAAACGGAGTTCATATGAAGGAGTTATGAATTTCGAACAGAGTTTTCCTGTCCCGACCTACTAAAAATAATATATAAGTAATATACTTATAATATATTAAAAATCAAGTAGAAATTAGCCAATGGAGTCTAAACGAGATTTGTAGAGCATAATCTCACCTTCGCATCGATATAAAGAACGTCGAAAACGGAGTTCGTATGCGAAAGTTATGAATTTCTGAAGTTCGGGGCGCGAAACCCCAAAACTGTCAGATACCACGACGTGGCAAGCAGTGCCACGATGTGACCAGTCTTCTGACACTTCCGGGAGTCCCCCAGATGCAACTTGCGATGACGCACGCAGTGACGACCAATCCCACGACGTGGAAAAAGTTGTCACGACGTGGCAAGGGCCAGTTTTGCCCTATAAATAGATTTGAAGGGCCAGCTGAGTTTGATTGCTCATTCTCTCATCTCTCACCCATATTACCTCGATTTATGTGCAAAGAAGTACCCCCGAAGCCCCGGTATCATTCCCGAGTCCCGAAGCAAGTTCCGAAGCCCCGAAGATCCCGAGAAGTGCAATTCTCGAGCCGAAGCTCTGCTCGCGAGAAGCCCGGTTTTTGTGAAGATCTTCCAGATCTACTGAAGAATACTACTTCTGCAAGTCGTAGTGTTGTCCGATCATCTTCTGATCAAGTGAGTGTGTAGTTACTTTTTTCTAACGCATAATTATGAAGTATTTTATACGAAATATGTGTTATGTGTATAATTTTGTTGTTATGCTTTATGATCTGTATCGGAACATGACATCCCGAGTTTTGATTATATAATGAAAATGCATCTCTTGATGAAATGCTTTGATAAATATTATTTTATTGTATTTTTTTTGGGAACAAATTCCGCAACTCTTTTAAATCAAAAGGATTTACTCTAAAATTATTTTAAAAAATATAAATGAAATCGGTCTTTTCGGACCATGATTTTGGGGATGTCACATTAACTGCCCCCGATAGAAAGACAATTAGCTTTCCATTTTGACAATATATTTTTAAACTTATTTTGGGAAAACTCCAATAAAGTCTCTATGTATTGCCCTTATAATCGATTTGGTCCCTATAGTTTTTTTTTTTTTTTTTGCAATTTAGTACTAATTACTGGTAAACGTAATCAAAACGGGATATTTATTGGGTTAGCCGGTATTCCACCGGTACCATGCGTATGTGGAACTTATGTATACACGAGGGTTTTACCCTTCCATTTCCACTTCGTTCGTTGTCTGGGTAAATCGATTGAGAGAAAAAGTTAGGGTTTTACAGAGTGAACACAAAGGAAGTAGGGTTTTACTGAGAGAAACGAAGGTAAAACCAGAGCGTTTTTTTATTAATGACTGTCGAATCAGAGGAAGTTCACCATGAATCATCTGAAGAATACGACGTTGATGAGGAGGTGGTCGATACTGAGCACAAAGATGTGAAAATGGAAGAATATGATTTCAAGACACAAGGTAAAGAGAGATACAAGGATGTTTTCTTTAACTTCAGTTCTAATTATGAAGATAATGAATGCGATGAAGACAATGACGCGTCTGATGAAAATGAAGAGGGGTTTGGGTCAGAAGAGGAAATCGATGACACAGCAGGGGCTAATGATCTTCATTTGGGATATGTGGGTGGTGTAGGCTTCCCCATTCACAATCCATCAGTTAAGTGGAATAAGATGAAGCCCCTTCTTGGTGAACGATATGAATCACCACATCAGTTGAAATAATGTCTCAGTAATTATGCTATTAAGGCAGAGTATAACATTAAATTTGCGAAGTGTGACACTGTGAGATTAATTGCCAAATGTGGTTCTAAGATGAAGTCTCAACCCTGTCCATTTAGATTTCATGCTTCTTGGATGACTCAAGAAAGGTATTTTCAGATTAAAACCTTAGTTGATGAGCACAAATGTGTTAGAAATTTCAATATTTCAAATTTACGGAGTCCTAGATGGCTAGCAAGACATTTTTTGAAGGAGTTGATAATGAAACCTAACTTTAAGTGTAAGGAGATGCAATCAATAATTAGAACCAAATTTCATTGTGGGGTGTCTTGGTCTAAGGCTTACAGAAGAAGGTGTAAAGCATTGAGCATTATAGATGGTAAACTCCAAACCATTATGGTAGGGTGTGGGATTATTGTCTTGAGTTACTAAGGTCAAATCCTGGTAGCACTATCCAAGTGAGTGTCACTATCAATCCAGATCAAACAACATACTTTCACAGGATGTATGTGTGTTTTAAAGAAATCAAGGAAGGTTGGAAAATAGGGTGTCATAGGGTAATTGGTCTAGATGTATCTTTTCTTGAAAGGGGCATGTAAAGGAGAATTACTCACGGCAATAGGGAGGGATGCAAACAACCAAGTATATCTAACTGCTTAGGCAGTTGTTGACATTGAAAATAAAGCTAATTGGAAATGGTTTCTGGAACTGCTCACAAAGGATCTTAACCTGCAAGATGGAGGAGGGTTTATTGTAATTTCTGATCAACATAAGGTTTGTAATTTCTTAGCATATTTATGATTTTTCCTTATCATCATCTTATATGTTTATGTATTTATTTTTATTACATTGCAGGGATTGCTTGAAGCAACAAAGGAAGTACTACCAAACGTGGAACATAGACAGTGTGCAAGACACATATATGCTAACTTTAGGAAGACCTATACTGGAGTGGAGTTCAAGAATATGTTCTGGGCAACTTCCTTTTCAACTGTAGAGAGTGAATTTCTAAGGAAAATGGATGATATCAAAGAGGTCAATCACAGTGCTTATGAACATTTGCTAGCAAGACATCCTCAAACATGGTGCATGGCATATTTTAGGACTGAGGTAGCATGTGAGGCAGTTGAAAATGGCATTGCAGAGTGCTTCAAC
This sequence comes from Lactuca serriola, assembly GCF_051521515.1. Lineage (NCBI taxonomy): Eukaryota > Viridiplantae > Streptophyta > Magnoliopsida > Asterales > Asteraceae > Lactuca > Lactuca serriola. The sequence goes on along the minus strand of NC_136413.1, from coordinate 23,238,159 downwards.
GCCATCATATTGGATGCTAGAAAGAAACCCCTTTTAGGATTGTTTGAAGAAATTAGGTTTTACATGATGGATAGATTCTACCATATGTTACAAAAGGAAGAAAAGTAGGAATCTGTGGTTTGTCTAGCTGCTATCAAGAAAATGAACAAGTTTGGAATGGATTTGAGGTTTGTCTTAGCATTTTTATGAATGTTCCTTATCCTCATTCTTTTAATTTTATTGTTATGATTTCATTTAGTAATGTCATTTTAGGAATTGGAATGTGAATCCAGGTGGACCATATATTTTTGAAGCTAGGAATGGATTTGAAGGGTATGTGGTTAACTTACAAAGGAAAGTGTGCAGCTGTAGGCTTTGGGATATCTCAGGAATCATGTGTACATGCACAGTTTGCAATATTATTCACTGGACAAGATCCAGTTCAATTCATATGTGAGTGGTTTAGCGTGGATAGGTTCAAGGCCATATATGCAAACAATATACTACCTGTGAATGGTAGAAATTTATGGCCTAGAACTACATACACAAAGCCTCTATCCCCTTTAGCTATAAGAATGCCAGGGAGACCAACTCTAAAAAGAAAGAGGCATGTCACTGAATCTCAAGAAAAATACTCCCAAAATAAAATGAAGGTTACTGGAATAGGAAGGACAGTCCAACACAAAAATTGTCTTTAAAGGGGTCACAACAAGGCATCCTATAAGAATCCCAAGGTCACACCAGAACCCAAACCCAAAAAAATGGGTAGACCAAGATTAGATCCCGATATCAGTCATTGGGCTAGAGGTAGTTTAAGAGGTGGTGTTAGAGGTAGTAGAGGTGGTGCTAGGGGTAGTAGAGGTGGTATAGGGGGTAAGAGAGGTGGTGCAGTGGGTAACAGAGGTGGTGCAATGGGTAAGAGAGGTGGTAAAGGTATTAAAATAGGTGGTACTAGTGGTGGTAGGGGCGGTAAGACATCTAAGGGAGTGGCTGAGGTTGAAGGTGGTGGAGTGGTTGAGGTTGAAAATGAGGATGACACTATTCCTGAAAAATATTTGGTCCATCTATGGAAGGCAATGAAAGATTTGAAAGCATCACAGTATTCAATTGAAGAAATTAAAAATACCCTTAATCTGACAGATTCACACATGAAACAGCTCAATGATTATAATGACACTATTGAACAAGTTCTTCCTATGTCTATTGTAAACCCTTTATGTTACCTTAATGTTAACATTTATTTATGTTATTAATTGCTTGATGTTTTACAGGAAGAGGAGGATCCACCTCAGACTAACACATAAGATGGGGCTGAAGAAATTATCCCTGAGACACAACCAGAAAGTGAAGAAGAAGAAGAAGAAGAAGAAGAAGAAGAAGAAGAAGAAGAAGAAGAAGTCATTAATGACACCCAGGAATTACCAGTAAACCTTAGGATTGTGAAAATAAGAAGGACATCTGAGAGGATTGTCAAAACCAAGCTGAAGAAGATGAGATGTGTTGTGACTTCTGTAAATTCAACATTGGAGTTGGATTAGGGTGTTAGGGTGTTAAGGGTAGTAAGGGTATTTTTGTACATATTTTGTGAAGGCTACTTTTGTACATCTTTTGTGAATGCCCTTAAATTACTGATAGCCATATTTTGTACATCCTTTGTAAACACATTAAAACATTGTGAATGCCCTTAACATGGTTAGTAATGACATATTGGAGTTTGTTGTTTAATTATTATAGTTGACAAGTGTGCATATTTCATGGTTATATTTGTCAGGTGTACACCATGTATGCAAATCATAATAACATATTCCAATTTCATTAACCAAAACATTGCATGATCCATAAGAACATGTATCCATTACATCATGATAACAAACCAAAAGATTACATCATCCCGACCATACCATAATATCCTACAACTTACACTAAACTAACCATACATCATCCCTACAATGAAACAAACGAAACAAACTATCATCCACTTCCAGAATCCAAGTTCATTAGCAGGCACATGTGTATTCTCAAGCATTGGAATTTGATTATCATGTTCAAGGGCATTCACAGGGGCAATAGGGTCATCAATATTTACAGGGGCAATAGGGCCATCAATAGCTTTTTCAACTTCATTAACAGGGTTATTGAAAGGAACAACTACACCTCCATTAGCAACAGCTCCTAATTCCTACATTCTTTCTTTATACCACTTATTCAATAGTGGTGGGTCAATCCAACGAAAATACCCATAGTCCTTCTCTTCATCCTACATAACATAGAAAGATGCATGTTTTTAACTATAACGCCCCGACTCTCAGGTATTAATTTTCAATTTTATTCTTTCATATTGAAAAGTCTACTCGACGAGTCGGAGACCCTGACTCGTCGAGTAGGAACGCTTTTGGATCGCGAATTTAAGTGACCAACTCGGCGAGTCGGAGGACACAAATCGATGAGTTGGAGCTGGAGGATGAAACCCTAATTTTCGGGGTTTTGCACCCTATTTAAAGGGTCATTAGCCTCCCTTACAGCCCCGTGTGAGTCCATAAACCCTAAATCGTTGTTTTCTCTCCATACTTGTGTGTTTTAAGCTTAGAAGGTGGATCTTGGTGAAAGGATCTTGAAGATGAAGAAGTTTGAGGCAAGGAACGTATGTGGATCTGAAGTCTACCCCAGGTTAGCATCATTTGAAGGTATCACGTCGTTACCTTGATCTTCTTCTAGCTAGATCCTTCTATATTTGAATTTTAGGGCCATTTTGGTATGTTGGTACTTCATTTCGAGTGATGAACCAAGATCTGAAGTTGCAACTTCAGATCTAGGCTCATCTTGGTCCTTATAATCATAAAGTCTCAGTCTTTAGCATGCTAATGTATTTCCTTTGCCTAGAATCTCTTCTTTAGCTTGATTTAAGTCATTATCACCTTGCATGTACGTAAAGTTTGCAAATTTACATAAGAAGTATGCCTTAGGAGCTTAGATCTACGTTATGGGGCTTTGGAATGGCTTAAAAAGCATCTGAATGGAGAAAGGACTGAAGGGACTCGACGAGTTGCATGGTCAACTCGGCGAGTACGATGAAGATTGTCGTGCAAGGGTTTCTGCATGGACTCGACGAGTCAGCTAGAGTTTCTCGACTTTTGAACATGCATGAACTCAGCGAGTTGTAGGGAAACTCGACGAGTCGATGGGGGATTTCACGACTTCTCGAGTTCAGGTAGCGGAGTACGTGGCGGTGATTGAGAGTTTGAGTTTATCACTTCAGTTCGACAGTTGTGAGGTGAGTTTTCCTCATTATACTCAAGGGTCTAAGGCACCAAGGCCGGCCCTTTTGGATTGTTATCTTGATATGTTATATGCTTGAGTATTGTATGATCTGTTAGATTGGTATCCTGGTAGGTAGGATGTTATATGATGTTATGATCCGTTAGATCAGTATCCTAGTAGATACGATGTTACATGCGGTTATGATCTGTTAGATCGGTTTGTTTGTCTGTAGATTGTTATGTGGTTATCTGTTATATGTGCACATGTTTGATTGGTGGTTGAGGCTTATTTTCTTTGTGCGAAAGCCAATAGACCTGGGCATTCCAACCCGATGGTTGTGGGTCGTGAGTATTCCATCCCGAGGATGATTGGACTCGTAGTATATAGGCATTCCAACCTGTTGGTTATGGGCCTGGGGTATTCCATCCCGAGGATGACTGGACCCATAGTATGTTGTTCATGATTATATGTATATGGTTGTGTGTATGGGTATTTTGCGAGAACTCACTAAGCTTCGGGCTTACAGTTTCAGTTTTGGTTTCAGGTACATCAAATGATCGCGGGAAGGCAAAGGCGTGATCGTACAACTCCTTATGTTTATGACTTGCTTCTGGGATACTTTGATATTATACTATTTTGAAAACAAGGTTTGTAATGATTAATGATTTTGAAATGTTTTGAAAAAGTTTAAATTTGGCATGATTTTTATGGTTGTTACATTAACTTAGAAAAATTTTAGTGGAATAGAAGAATCTGAGTGAGATTTGAAGATTCTATACCATGTAATTTAGGTAACCAAAAAACCTCCGACCTGGATTCTTTCAAGTCCATGATATCTCCACAATTACACATTCTGATGTTGTTGCTTGACGAACTCGACATCGATTTTCTGTTTCCAATTTTCCCTAATCACTCGCTCCTTTGACTGTCGAATGAAGAAGAAAAACCCGATTCATAGATTTATCCCTCTTAAATGGCACGTAGAATGTTATTTAACATGATGACTTCCATGTAAGCTGCTACATCAGTTAGATACCAGCTAACCCAATAAATATCTTGTTATTAGTTTGATTTTTAGTACATTAAACTCATTTATTGATTTTAAACTTATACAACTCATCAACCTCTAGCCAATTAGCTATTTTTAATTTGATTTATAGTAGTTAAACTCATTTGTAATTTTAATTTTAATGATAACTCTTCAATTTCCACATAAAATGATTTCTTACATGTATTTACTTCAAACTTACACAATTTCTCAACATCCAACTAGTTAATCAACATTAAATTGATTTTAGTACATTAAACTCATTTATAATTTTAAATTTAATGCTAAGTACTCAACTTTCAACATAAAATATACTTAAAATTTATTAATTTATATCGACTAAAAATAAAAATAAAAGGTTCAAAGACTATTTTTAAATATTTACAAAAAAATTAATATAAGGTTATATGTAAAACTTAAATCGAAATGTCAAATTATTAAAAAGGTTAACTAAAAACTAATGTTTTCAATAATGAAGGTTTTTCAAACTATAGCTTTTGAGTTAATTAACAATAACATTAATTTAAAAAAAATTAAAATCCATATTATGTTATTTTGAAAAGAGCATTGATATTTAAAACGATAATCATGATCGAAATTAAAAAAAAAAAATAGTAAAATTATTATTTTATAATGACACAAAATTTTTTATTAGATTCCGTTCAAGGTACGAGTATTCGTCTAATGTAGAATAATGACATGTAAACACCACTTAAAAAAATTCTCTCTTAATCACATATCTTAAATTTGACATTTATATATCTTGAATAATGAGTAGAAACATGAGTAGATCACAAACTTCATACTTGCTATAAAAGTCTCAAAGATCACGAAATACACTAAATTGTGGAAACTTCGTAATGAACACATTTTAGGTCAACTTTTTCAAGTTATTGCTAATAGCTTACCAATTTGAGCATGCATAAATTTGTAAGTGATCAGATAAATTTGTACTCAATCTGCAACATTATTGTAGAAATTGGTAAGAAGTCATGAATACATTGAATGCATGTACTAGTTTCTTATCTCCTAAAACGTGCCAAGTGCACCTTTTTGATAAAAATATCTATAATCAGTGAAAAAACCAGCCATAGTGAATCTTCAAGAATACGTATTCAAATAAAAAAAGATAACCAATTTACTTTTTGATGGATTTTTAAATGCCTTTTATGTTTCGTTTTACAATTTTTCTCATCAAATTAACCATCAAAACACTGGTTTTGTTCGTTGACATTTTACATCCTCAATAAATAAGTACGATCGTACAATCTTAAAAGAATCTTAAAACTATAATCAAATATCATGCTATGGTTGAATAGTGGTTTATCATTTCTAAAGATAACATTCATAACGATAAACTAATGGAACTAATAATACTATATCATCTAGAATCGTATTATTTTCAAGAAAAGTAGATTCTGTCATACACAATTCTTTAATCGACGGTTCCTTTTTTACATTTTAGGAGGGTGGGGTTGAGGTTGGGGTTTGCATCTAATACCATCCTAACACTACCCAGCCACATATATAAATAGTAATAAAAGGATGCATGGGTCATATGACTTATATCTAGTGGAGATGGTTTCTTTTTTATTATTAGAAAGAATCATAAAAAATGGAATGGGGAAAAGAACTAAATGAAGATAAAATAATTAATATATTGTTATCACTTATCATGCGTGGTAGCTTTAAAATAACATAATTATTTATTAAGACAATTTTTATGTATCTGAATTAAATTAAGCCGATAAATAGAAACAACCATTCTCATTTTAGAAAAGAAGCTTCAAGTAAATTGAGATATACGACTACATAAACTACATATAAATGCACTTCTCTTCTTATAAATATATGGTAGCGGCAGTATTTTCCGGGGATGAATACATGAAGTGATGCAAAAAATCCCAGACCAGAAACTAATACTTTGAGAAGATCACCATATCGACATTTTCTGACAATGAGGAGTTATTTCGATTGCGAAATCCAATGAGGGTGTCAATGTAAAAGAAAAGGTTGTTGAAAGGTCAAGGGTTTGGGAAGGCAATAATAAGGATAAGAGAAAATGTCATTTTAACCCAACGGATTTGTCATATTTGTTTTAAAAGGTCATTCAATTATTATTTTATGTATGTTAAGGGAATGAAGTCACATTTGACTGTTTTAAAATGTCATTATGTTACTTGATATCAGGTTAATAGGTAATATGGATGCCACAAAACAAATGACGGTGCCATGTCATTAAATGAATTGGCCACGTGTATTACCTTTAATTTGAAATGTTTAAAATAAGCTGATTTAGTTCTTCACCCCTCTCGTCCTCATTCAAGAAAAACCTTTGCTCCCATCACAATTCCTGTCGATGGTAATATTCGTCGCAATCAAAGTTCATTTCCAATGTGTCTTCATCAACAAATCTTTTTGATACTTTGATGGTATTCATCATGTGTTCGAGAATATCGATTTTATTGGTATGTCTCATAAGGAATTTGTTGGTTTTCTTAAACGATTCACACAAGAGAATTGTGAGAAGCTTTATTATTATCAGCCGGATTTAGAAATCCTAGAAGGTTTAACATTGATTTCTAATGAACATGAATATCAAGAGTTTATAGACATTGCTTATCGGTGTAGAGTTCAATTGCCAGTGTATATGGACCATTTTGGTACTAATCGGTAGGTATTCTCTGATGGAGTAAGTAAGGAAATTGAAATTGATGACAATTGTTTTGTTATGTCAAACATGTCAATGGAAATGGAAGATGGTGTTGACCTAACTGAGTTCATGAGTCCATAGAAGATCAACATAGAAGGAGTAACCTATGAAGGAATAAGTTAGGCAAATGGAAATGAGGATGCCACAAAAGGTGAAAACCCACAAGATGATGAAGATGACAATGTCCTAGATGTGAAAGATAAAGCAAAGTTCAATGAAGAAAGATCTTTTTCTTTAAAAGATTGCTAAGATATTCAGATCCTCGGTTTGAGTATGGAATCACACAAATGTTCATCCAATTCTCTCAAACCATGGCTTTGATACCAACTTGTAACGTTCCCATTTTAAGTGTAAAATTTTCATTTTTACTTATTCAAATATATCAGAGTATAGTTACATTATGCGGAAACATGTGACGAATGCACGCGTGTACAGTCAAACATTTCCCTTCTCACGAATCAATAAAGTAGCTAAAAACATTTATAATTAACTGGGGAAACATGAAGCTTAGTGAGTTCCCCAAAATACCATATACCACAATACATATATCGGGCCCTGCCCAGTAAGCATATAAAAATGCCCCGACTATACTACACAATGGGCCCCACCCATACTACACAATAGGGCCCATCCAACCTACATATAAATGGGCCCCGCCCGATTTACATGACGGGTCGCACCCGACATACATAACCATATTACACATATAGAGACTACACTTTTACGCTCCACTAATATAGGCATATAGAGGCTATACTTTCTACTCTGCTAACTTTGAGTAAACTAACGTTGAGCTCCTAAAGACTATACTATCAACTTTACTCTACTAGCTCTTATAACCTAACACACATGGATATGTATTGTAATACACAGTATAGCGAGGTAACTCACCTAAATAGTTACTCGGACGATCGACAACTATCTGGGTGATCATATTGGCGACCAACTGGCGGATAACATGCCTAACAAGTATTAACCTATAATACTATAACTTATTACTCCCGATGACAATATGGTAATGAAAGCTAGATCTTTAACTAATCCCAATAAATACTTAGAGTTCTATCAAATAATGATCAACCAGGCAGAAGCATTTCATCATATAGCCTTTTTGAAATCCAACAACTAAACCATCATGTCAATTCTAGACACCTCTCCCATAAGTAGATCAATCAGTATTATAACTGGAATTACTGATAAATCTCATTTATACATTCATAACAACGACTATGAATATAAATATAAGTCACACTTAAAGCATAGTAAGTGTAGCCTAACTTATAGAGAGTTTCTAGCGAAAACTGGGAAGATCGCAGACAGGAATTTGATACCGAGCACTTCTATTAGACCGACCCTCTGCCTCAGAGTTTCACTAACATGGAGTTCTTCAGACTCTCGAAAACACTCCAAAGTCGGACCAGAGAGAGTTTGGTGTGGGAAAGGGAGGGGCAAATGAGGATATTTATAGGTAAATTTATAGGGAGGCCCGTCGCGCACTCTCGACGATGTCTTTCTTCCGACATGCTGCCACATGTCGATTTCCTACTGGTTCGCATAGCCACCTTCTAGAAGTGCGCGCTGCATGTTTGCTCGTGGCGTAAAACATGAATTTTGTAAATTCCGTAAATTTCTTCATACGAGCTCCATTTTCGACCTTCTTTATATCCACACATTGCTAAAGACGAGATCTACATCTTTCATTTAGACCCTGTCGGATAATTCTCACTTTATTTTTAAAGTTATATGTTTAACATGCATAAAGTGTTAAAGTTCATATAAAAATCATAACTCTTACATATGACATTCGTTCTCTACTTTCTTTATATCGATAATCCTAATCACGAGATCTTCAACTCTCGTTTAGATTGTTTTGTCTAACAATCGACCGATCTAAAATTTGGTTTCTGTGTCGCGCATTGCTTCGCTGAAACTTCTAAAAGTCATAGCTTCCTCCTAATTTTGTCTAACACCACGGCCCCACCGTGGGCGCCAAATTGTTTTTGTAAAAAATTGAAAAAGTGGATCTCAACCAATTTGCATGAGAGGTTGTGGTGTTATAGGTGAAGTGATTAACGAAATTAGATCAATATTGCACAAGCGATTTACAAGGAAAACCCTTGATCCTTGCTAGGATCTCCGGCATAAAACCTTGGGATGTGATAATGATCACTTGCCTTGTATGATCTTATTGATTTGAATGTAGATTACATAGATGATAATAGAAATACGATTACAAGTGTTTGCCTAGCTCTAGGTCTGTAAGGTGTCAAAATATTGTGTCGGTTATGTGTCATTTACAAGTGTATTTATAGTCTAGGTTAAATAACTATAAGTCCGAGATTTCTAGGAGCCTACTGAACTGGTATTTTCAACGTGCTTTGACTTGGTATTTTCTGAGTTTTATGTAACGAACCAAAAATCATGACCAAAAATTTCATTTTAATTTAATAATAAACCAGGAATGTCAACCATTCATTCAAAACATATCACATCAGTGTATCATGTATAAAACATAATTTTATTTTATTAGAGTAAACATCCCATACTAAAACTCCTTTGGTGTGTGTACCATGTGATCACCCCGAGCTCTTTCCTCAGCTATCGGAAGTACCTGAAACCAAAACTGACAACCATAAGCACAAAGCTTAGTGAGTTCCCCAACCTACCACATACCACATACAAACACATACTGGGCCCCCGCCCACTGCATCGGGACTTGCCCGACATCAGACTAACTCTGGCATCAGGCCCCGCCCGACATCAGACCCCGCCTGGCATCGATCCCCGCTCGGTATACAGATCTGTTTCTCTTAGGCTCCGCCTGTCTCTGGGCCTTGCCCGCTAAACGCATACAAATGTATAACATAACGCACAACAATCAACTATCACACTCTACAATACTCCTAATCTAAGGCCTCGCTTAACTAGGGCCTCGCCCCTGGCCTGCTACTAACGATTCATGGAACCCTGTCCATGATCCTGTTGATAATAAGATACGGGCCACCGCCCACACTCACCTCTCTCCTATCTCGGGCCTCGCCCCTGCTCTGCTACTAAGGAGATATGGAACCCCGTCCATACTCTGCTAATGGTGAGATACGGGACCTCACCCACACTCACCACCCTACCAGGCACATACCAGTATCACACAGACAACAAGTAAAAACTATCATGTAAACATTCCTCGGGCGCCTGCCCGACATCGGACCTTCATCCAGAATCACATTCTAGCATACAGTGCCTAGGGCTAGCCCCCGGGTCTTCCTACTCATAAACCACATGGGTCAGCATTGTGGCCGTAGACCCATTCACACAGTGAGGAAACTCACCTTGCACTTTTGACACCTTGTTGATATCCCTCTAGCTGCTTTCTGCCAAATCCCGAACTGCTGCTCCTTCGGCTCCCCGAGCTCCAACACCAAATATCACTTAGTCAATACATTAATCCATCTTAGGGTAAAATGACCATTCTACCCCTAGTCCAACTAGGTCCATATCTAATGCCCAAAACCAAGGCCCAAAACTAAGTAAGCTTCCCAAGCCCACTAGTAGCCCACTAATGGCCCAATTTGCTATATTGGGCCCAATCCCTTAATGAGCCTTATCTTAAGCCCAAGATATATTCCCTGACCCATATTAACTGACTCCCAATGGCCCATCAAAGCCCAAATAACCAAGCATGCCCCCAAACCGTGGCCCAATAACACATAGCCCATACAGACAGAGTACGCGGGGCATACATCTATGTATGCTAAGCGTACAGGCAAGATGGTGCGTACGCTCAGCGTAATACCTCTATTAAGACCTTTTCCCAATAAGTGCTTAATACTCAGATCTAGAAGCCACCATTACAGATCCTGGTCCTTTTCCACGTCTTAACCCATAAAGTAACTAACTTGGTGACTTGCAACCCACCAAATAAGCCCAAACTCAAAAAGGTGATAACATACTTCCATAACAAGGGCTAGATCTCATGCATGAGCTCATTTGGATCATCAAGATTGAAACTTTACTACTTATGGGACACTTTTAGCTTTGAGGGTGGCAATCCCAAGCTCAAGGACGAAGTTGCACCATAAAGGTCCATGCTTTGGACCCAAAAAGGTCCAAAGTTCCATATACCTAGATTTAAGCATCTATGAGGAAAGTTGGAAGCTTTATACCTTCTGGGGTTTTCAAATGAGCTGGAGAACTTGGATCCAAAAGATCTTCCTTGATCAATGAGACTCCAAGATGATCACCTTCTCCAAGAACACTAAAATGCACTCCAAAATGGCCTTACAAGCTCCAAGAACACTCAAGAGGGCTTAGGGTTTCGTAGCAGCTCTTTAGGGTGAAATGGAGGTTGAACCTTGAGGGTATAATGTTCCTTATTTAGTGGCACACCCTAAATTTAGGGTTTCTGGACTCTAGAACGTTGGGCGTATGCCAAGGAGTATCCGCAACCATTTCCCTTATACGTTGGGCGTAACCCAGCTTACGCTGGGCATACCCACGCGCTTTACACCTTGCATGTATGTTCCTTTTTGCCAACTTTTCCATTAAGGGACCATTTATGCCACTAACTTCAAAGTGCAATAACTCCTTCATTCTAAGTCCGTTTCCGACGAACTCTATATCCACGAAAAGGTGGCTAGAAACCCTACGCTTCTAGCAACACACCCCAGACCAAAACTTCTCGAATAAAACTCCGAACCCTTGAAAGACCAAAACGCCCCTAACCTTGGCCTCTGAAATCCATAAATGAATACTTTCATAACAGGGTGTTCAATTTTAAACCTAGTTGGTAAGTTTCTTCATTGGGAATGAGCTTATGTTGACCATTTCTGCACATGTGAGAAATAAACAAGAAATATAGTCGTTAAACTTGTTAGGAAATAATAATGGCAATGTTTAGGATCCTAATGTATGTTCGGGATCCTGAGACTCCTTTAAGATCCAAGATCCTGGATAGGTTAAGGATCCTTAGATATCTTTGAGATCTGGGATCCTGGATAGGATTAAGGATCTTGGGCCTAACATATACCAAACGGATCCTACCTCCGATATGATCCTACCTAATTATTCCTTACATGATAGATCTTAATGTAGACATTGAGATTATTGAGGAATCTAAACTATGATTGGTCTCAAGGATATTAAACTAAGACTCGGTAATAAATAAACCTAGGTCACGTCAACGGAATAATCAAGGTGTTACTTTCAACTTACACATAAATATGAAGTATCCAAAAAAAGGATTGTTTGCATTACTCAAATATACAAATTTTTTACTCTGAGATCTATTCCAACATTTCCAGAAGAAACCATTAAGCTTTGGTTGAAAGATGTAACGTACATCAAAGACTATCTCTTCATATTCGTTAATATGTGGATTCTGTTTCCGAATCTTCCGATCTTTTTTTTTCAAGACTAGATAGTTCAGTGGAACACTAGCAGTTGGTGTTAATGATCATACTTTTCAAGGAAAATGAAAGTTGTTCATTTAGGTACTCTATCCCTCTCAGGGTTGCCTTATTGATACATACTGCTACGGAATCCCCAAAGTAGTATTGTCTACTCACAGAGATCCTTAGGGTAAGTCTTTTGGGTTTAGCATTTTAGGGTCATAGAGAGTGAGAATAACAGGAATGGGTGATCAGGTTAATTGTTTGTTGAGAAGAATAAATAATAGACAAAACTGCAAAAATGGTCCCTATGGTATGCATTTTTTTGGGGTTTTAGTCCAAACCACAACTTTTTGGATTGGTGGTCCTTTTGGCCATGTTTGTACGTAGATTTGGTCCCTCCTAAAATTGAAATGACTATAATGCCCTTCTGTTATAATTTTTTTTCTATTTAATTTAAATGAAAAAGAAAATAAATAATTAATTTGGGCCGACCTCTCTCTCTCTCTCTTAATGACGATCCCCATTCCAAATCCCGCATCCATGATCTTCCAAATCGTGGATTCAAGAGGTAAGAACAAAAGTTCTAAAATTTCATCAATTTGTGTCATCAGATCGTGGAGGGTTTGACAGTATGTTTCTTATGATTCAAAACTTGAAGTGAATTCATCCACGCGATTCACGATCCCTCCCTAACGCCTCTGATTTTACCGAAAAAGGATACAGAGGATAAACGAATCGAGTTCAGAGCTCTGCTGTGGATCGCGTTTTTGATTGTTGCGTGATGGGTTTGGGAGTTTGGGAGAATAGATTTGACATGCTTCACCTCAAGAACATGTGTTCATTATCCCTCGTCCTGACATAATCATCAACATCGCAACACCCAAACTATCACCATCTTATCCCGAAACCATCACCTGCTTCACCTCAAGAACATGTGTGTATGTGTGTCTTGAATCGATTTTTTGTTGAATAGATTTTCTGGTGGATTTGAGAGGCAGCGGCTAGGGTTGAGCGGAAAGTTTGCTCAATTTTAACTCTGACCGATATGCATATCCTTCTCCTTGATCGATATGTAGTGAAACAAGTCTGACCTACTCTCAAGTCTGACCTACTCGGTTTCTTTGTAATTTTGTCTAAATAATATTATTATGGGTTGAAAAGTCTATGTGCTCACCAAACTCCCAAGTCTGACCTACTCGGTTTCTTTGTATCAGAGGTAGCGGTACGAAGATACAATCCACCAAGAGATTCGAAGAGTTTAGGTTAAATGTTTTTTTATTGATTTATTAAAAATTTTAGTCTGACCACCTCTTTTTTTTCCCTGAAGGCCTGAACCACCTTGGTGGTGGTTTATAACTTTGTATATGCTTATAGGGATAATGACTTAGGAGGGTAATAAAGTTTCTAGTTTGTCCGTATTAGGTCACTAAGGTTTTTTTTTTGTGCGTATTAGACCAATATGGTTGTTATTACCGTTTAGAAATAGTCCTTTTACCGGTTATCGTTTAGAAATAGTCCTTTTATCGGTTTTAACCGGTAAAGGACTATTTCTAAACGGTAATAACAACCATATTGGTCTAATACGCACAAAAAAAAACCTTAGTGACTTAATACGGACAAACTGGAAACCTAATTACCCTCCTAAGTCATTAACCCTAATTTTAAAGACATTGAGAATATGTGACCATCAACAGTAAACTACTTCGTTTAGAACTTGCATCGTCCCATATAACCTGTTACTCCTCTATATGGCGAAGCTCTTCATCTATAGTCGTCCCTTTGGGGACATCCGATAAAATTGGAACGATACAGAGAAGATTAGCATGGCCCATGTGCAAGGATGACACGCACAAATCGAGAAATGGTCCCAAAAAAATTTTAACCCTTCGTCGTCTTCTCTGGAACCCTAATTCCCTTTTCAAATGCTAATAGAGTTCAATTGCAATTATTACGTTTTAGTAGTTCATCTACTGAAGTCATGATCAGACAACATGTGGACTCCATGGTTAGATTGATCTTCTTGTTGATGTCTTCAACCATTTGTGGCAAGTAAGGGTGATCTTTCTTTCTATAAAGTCTCCTTTAAGTTTTTTCATTTCCTGTCATTAAGTTTCATGCTTTATAAACTTCTGTTTATCTGTTGTATATAGTCTGTATGTGTTTGTTTATGTGCTGATTTTTTTTATTCATTTTGCAACTTCAGTTTCTTAGTTCATGTTGTGGTTTTGCTTTTTATAAAATAATTGATAATAGACATCCTCTGCAAGTCCCTGTTGGTTTTACATTTTCATTCGTTATCAAATGTAGACATTGATGGGAGGTATCAAAGTGAGATTGTTTTTGTACATATGGATGTGTTCATGTAAACATTTAAATGACAAAAAAGAAGTTATTGATAAAATGTTGCATATTTATATAATGAAGATCATCAATCATATGAGTTTTTGGACTTAAAAGTTTTGGAAGGGTTGCGAGATAAGTTTAAATGGAAGCAACTATTTTCAGTCAAACAAATCAGTCACATTGATTAGTAAGCATGTTTTCTAAATAATTCGGGTTAATGACTTAGGAGGGTAATTAAGCTTTCAGTTTGTCCGTATTAGGTCACTAAGGTTTTTTTTGTGCGTATTAGACCAATATGGTTGTTATTACCGTTTAGAAATAGTCCTTTTACAGGTTAAAACCATATTGGTCTAATACGCACAAAAAAAAACTTAGTGACCTAATACGGACAAACTAGAAACTTAATTACCCTCCTAAGTCATTATCCCATGCTTATACTTGTAACCATTTCATTACATGATTTTCTTCTATTACTTTTATCAAAATGCCTGACATAAAATACGATTATCATTGAGATGCTAACACTTTTTCCATGAAATTATTCTTTCCTCTTTTTTCTAAATCAACATTTCATCTTAATTTAACCAAAACCGGACGAATAGTATGCAACTAATATGACTATAAATATATTTTTTTATTTTAGATATGTTATTAAAACCTTTTTTAAGTATAATTGCATATTTATCTTTTTTGTCAATAAGAATTTTTAAAGTCAAAGAGAAACAACTGTAGCCCAACTAGCTATCTTTTTAAGTTGTTAAAACTTCAAATTTAAAGTTGTGTTTGGGATTCTATTAGTGTATTTTTTTATGTTTATTGTAACGTAATGATTTAGGAGGAAAAAAGAGACTATTTGTTTGAGATGAAAAAATGTTTTGTCTAAGAAATGGGACTTAGAATTGGTAGTTTATTCGCTTTTAATCGAGCATTGCTCTTCGTAAGGAGATGAGCCTTCGTTGTTGAACAAAGTGCTCGCAGAGTTCATGTCATAAAGTCAATTTATAGTGTTGATGGTCACGTTACTTTCCATCACTCACCAGATTATAACTTGTATATAATTATTTTTACAACTTCTTTACAACAATTTTACAATTTTCCTCAATGTCTTCTTACATAATTATTTTCTACAATTTTTTATAGATATATCATTTTTATGTTATTTTATATTTCTTATGCCCGCTAATATTTACCAAACACTGCTTATCGGACAAAACTACCAAACACAATTTAAAACTGTTTACAACAAATTTAGAAGTCATAGGTTTAAAACTACACTTATGCCAACAAAATTAGTCTCATAAAACCGAAGAACTCTACGGAATCAAATCAAAATCAACTAAAGTGTTTTTTTCTCTTCTTATATTAAGTGTGAGTGAGACCTGTTCATGGGGCCCTAGGAATGACATTTACCCTTTTAGTTTTGTGATCAATCCTATATGCAGTAAACATATTATTATGAACAGATAGTAATAAATTAGTTTTTTAGGAATGGTTTGTTAGAAGCTTTAGGCGTATGTAAGGAATCAGTTGGCTTTACTTTTAATAGGAAAAGTATTTATTTCTTTGAATCCTTCACTTTAACTTTACTAAAAAATTCACCTGCTTCCCTACATTGTTCTCGTTTAGTTAGAGGCATTACCGCTATTAGAACAGAATCAATTCTCCCCCCACCTTGATGCCCATAAACACTAATTTGACTTGTGTTTTTAATCATTTCCTTTTTACTATGATTTCCCACAAATTTCCTAAATATTTGCTTTCGTCTTCCTCCATGGGCCCACAAATTCAATCAAGGCTGTGTTGGTCTTCGAATTTCTTTACTTTTATTGATTCGTGTATAACTTAACCTCCCATCCACGACATGCACATGGATCATTCCACATAAAGGGTTATTCTCTTTGAAACACAAACCTAAGCTGAGCTGGCCCACCCCACTCAGTTCTAGAAGCATCATTTGATATGCAAATCAGATATATAACAGTCTGTCAGGTGGCTTAACAACTGTGCTTCGGCTGCGGCATGTCAGCTTGATTTGACTCACGATTGCGAGTAACTCAAAGACGCGGCACGTGTTAAGAAAGTGGCGGCCGTACACCATAGAAACCGGGCCCACCTTATCAGATTCTCTTGATACCATGAGTTTCTCTTGACCATACTCAAGCATGCATACACACACATACATTATGTATATATATACTTGTATCATGCAAGTTACTTTGTGAAGAAACATAAGTGTGAAAAACCAAAGCATATAGACATCATTACCACTTGGCCAATGGCCATGGCCCTCCACTCGGTGGTTCTAAACCCTGAAGACACCACCACCAACACCATTACTAAACCAATGGAAGAACTTTCAACAATGGTGAAACCTGATCATGCCTTATACCCCATAACATTAAAGGTCTTTTTACATCCCCATTCGTTAATTTCTTTGAGTGATTTATATAAATGTTTTTCATGGTGATTTTGTCATTCTTTTCAGTTTGAAGAGGTTGTATATAAAGTCAAACTTGAAGGTTCAAGAGAGAAGACGATACTAAATGGGGTGACAGGTATGGTTTGTCCAGGAGAGATACTAGCAATGTTGGGTCCATCAGGAAGTGGTAAAACCACCCTACTGACCGCCTTAGGCGGGCGGCTGACCGGAAAACTCTCCGGGAAAATAACATACAACAGCCACCCGTTTTCGGGTCCCACCAAAAGAAAAACCGGATTTGTGACCCAAGATGATGTTCTTTACCCTCATCTAACCGTGACCGAAACCCTCTTATTCACCGCTATGTTACGTCTCCCAAAAACCCTGACTCAAGCCGAAAAGGTGCACCAGGTGACTCGAGTCATAACTGAGTTGGGTCTGACCCGGTGTCAGAATAGCATGATTGGTGGCCCACTATTTAGGGGGATATCAGGTGGTGAGAAAAAGAGGGTGAGTATAGGTCAAGAAATGTTAATTAACCCAAGCCTTTTGTTGTTGGATGAGCCAACTTCCGGTTTGGACTCGACCACGGCTCACCGGATCCTAACGACGGTTAAACGGCTCGCGGGTGGTGGTCGAACCGTGGTCACCACAATTCACCAGCCATCGAGCCGGATCTACCACATGTTTGACAAAGTGATCTTGCTCTCTGAAGGCTCACAAATTTACTATGGTTCTGCTTCCACAGCTTTGGAGTATTTTTCTTCAATTGGATTTTCCACATCTGTTACAGTCAACCCGGCTGACCTTTTACTTGATCTTGCTAACGGTAAATTATTCTTTCAACTCAATAATTTGATATAATATTAAATTTATGTGACTTTTCATCATTATTAAGCACAAAAAAAAGTTTTTAAATGTCACAGGGATTGCAACTGATTCAATGCATGATTATGAGCAAGGTGAAAATACGGACGATGAGAAGAAATTAATAAGGCAACAACTCATCACTTGTTATGAAACAAGACTGAAAACTGATGTATGTGATTTGGATGTTTGCAATTACAATCTTGGAAAAGAAGCTTTGCCAAGTAAGTATTTGTAAAAAAAAAATTGTTGAATACTGTGAAATTTATTTTTTGGAATATGAAGATGACGGTTTATTCAGTATAAAAAAGAAAATGGCATTATTTATACAACATTTTATCCAGACAAAGGAAAAGTCTCACTTTGTGTTAATGCATGCTATTTTGTGTGTATAAACTAACTCTTTTTGAAAGTAGGAAACCGTGTGGAATCAGAGCAATGGTGTACAAGCTGGTGGCATCAGTTCAAGGTGTTGGTTCTTAGGGGACTTAGGGAGAGGAGATTTGAGGCTTTCAATAAGCTTAGAATTTTTCAAGTCATAAGTGTGGCTATATTGGCTGGACTCCTATGGTGGCACACTCCATCGTCCCATATTGAAGATCGTGTGAGCATTTTCATCTCAAAACCTCATCATATACAAAAATCTTAACTAAGTTAGGTGTTGTTTGCTTTTGACTTAATGGATTTAATAGAGACATGACTTAATCTAATAAGCTACATATGATTGTTTTCTTGTTGACAGTTTCCATTAAGTCCTAACCTTTTACAACTCTATTCCCATGACCAATGCATCCTTTTCTTTCCATTCCCTAAGTCAGCCGTCATTTTTTCAAATATATTTTTACATTATTTTGACCGGATAACACTTAGTGGTTGGTTTTTTTATATATCAACTCCTGAATGGGTAAAATGACTAAAGTGATAATGATGTCTGAATAAACATAAGAAGCGCCTGAATGCGTCTAAATGACTATTTGACTTTTACATTCCACGACATATAAGAATGGCATATAGGTAAAGGATTAGTGTCTTATTACATTAAGTTATGTTTTTTTGGCTTAAACCATTAAGTCATTATGTCAAAATTAAGTCAAAAAGAAACAGCCATATAGTATACATGTCCAGATTAAGTGTTTAACCTTTAAATACTATTTGATTGTTTAATGCAGATAGCAATGCTTTTCTTCTTCTCGGTATTTTGGGGATTTTACCCACTATACAATGCGGTTTTCACTTTCCCTCAAGAAAGAAGAATGCTAATAAAAGAACGTTCATCCGGAATGTATCGTCTCTCCTCTTACTTTTTAGCAAGAACCATAAGTGACCTACCACTTGAGCTTGCACTCCCAACTGCTTTCACCTTCATACTTTATTGGATGGGTGGGCTAAAACCCGACCCATCCACTTTCATCCTTTCACTCCTTGTTGTCCTCTACAATGTTCTTGTGGCCCAAAGTCTTGGACTTGCAATTGGTGCTATACTTATGGATGTAAAACAAGCAACTACTTTAGCCTCAGTTACAACTCTGGTCTTTTTAATTGCCGGTGGGTATTATATACAACAAATCCCGACATTCATAGTGTGGTTAAAGTATTTGAGTTATAGTTACTATGGTTACAAGCTTCTTCTTGGGGTTCAGTTTGATGAGAACGATGTTTACGAGTGCTCCAAGGGTGTTTATTGTCATGTTGTGGATTTTCCGGGGGTTAAATCTGTCGGATTGAAGAACTTACATATAGATTTGTTGGCTATGGGGTTCATGTTGATTGGATATCGACTCATTGCTTTTCTTGCATTGCACAGGGTCCGGTGAAGTTTACACGAGGATCGCTTTTCTTGGAAGAGAAATAATATTAGATTTAGATCACATGTTGCAAGAATTTTGATCACATTTACCAAAACGCCCTTGTGGCAAGTGTATGCATAAAACTAACTCACCAATTTGATAAAAAACAATGATTAATAAAATTAATGAATGGAGTGGTTATAAAAATGATCTTTGGATTGAATATATATTATGTTGTTTTCGATGCTACCATTCTATCAAACTACGAGTGGTCCTGTTATCTTCCATTTCAAGAAGGGTTATATGCAAGAAATAGTACTTTCATTGATTTTTTATTTTAGCATCCTACTTCCATTCTTCACAGAACAACATTATACTCTAAAATATCTATCTAATTTATCAACTTCGTAGTAACACAAAACAATTTTTAGTGCTATAATTTGTTAGATTTCTCAAAATATAATGACCTAATAAGACAATAAATGAAATTACAATGCTATAAGTGGATATAGTTTTCAAGCTTAATAAGAAACAAATGAAGATACAATGTTGTAGTATAAAGAGACGGAAGTAGAATGTTGTATTCATAAATAAATCAAAGTATATTACAATTTTGTTCATAGTTTTTGTTTTAATTTTAGTACAACCTATATTAATGATGATATCAAAAGTACTAAATTAACCCCTAATAGTCAGAGTGCATCTCTTTTTCCTTAAACGGGTAGTAAATTACAACGGCTTCGAGATGATAATGACAGCTAAAGAATATTCTACAAATAGCGTGATCTTTTTCATATAATATGAACCTTACAACTTTTCATAGATATGTATTGATACCTGAAGTTAGGTACGTTTTTTTTAAGATTAAGGAGAAAAAAATTAAGATTTACCTCAACTCAATCAAATGACCAACATGTGGAATCAAAGTGACATCAACATAAATCTTTATCCACCATTATAGCAGATCTTTTCCCAATTTAGACCTATAAATTTACTGTATCAAAGATTGGCATTGAGAATAACCCCTAGGTTAGGATAAAGCTTGGTTGACCAATCAAAACAAACATGCTTTTGTCATGTCACCTCCATTTACATCCGATGTCATTTCCAAATCCCTAAGAATATATAGCACCTTTTAGACTAGCCAAACAAAATAGGTTCCCTAAGGGAAAAAAGTAAGGAGTTGTTTCTTTATTTTTCCTCGTTAAATCATGTATGGTAAAATGGTTGAATGGGTAATGATGTGTGTTTGGATAAAATGTTGTACACATAAGGTTTGTTTCTTTTCTAAACCGAATAATTGAGTCTAAAATGACAATTTTACACTTATATTCAAATCTTTTTTCCACAATATTAATTAAGTGGAGTTGGGAGGAAAAAAGAAGGGCAAATATGCAAAAAGTTAGTTTGTCTTAATAAATTATGCAAAGTATTTTTTTTTGCTTAACCCATTAAGTCATTTTGTCCGGATTAAGTAAAAAAGAAACAACAATATATAGTTGTTCAGATTAAATGTTTAACCAATTCAGCCCAAAAGAAACACCCTAAGGCAATGCCTATTCTTGAACCTCATACCTCAGTAATGGCATTTGTATTTACCTTGGTTAGGCTTTTCTAATTTAGCTTTTCAACAATTCTGAAAGTTGTAAAAGAAAAAAAAGAACATAAATATTGATTTGATGCTTGATGATCTGTTATATGGTGTAATGATTCCATATTTAATTGAATAATAACAAACGGCCATTCTTGCTTTGAGAACCTTCTTGATCAACTATTGGAAGTAATAATCCTTCATTCATATCTAAAATGTTTCTATATCAAAATACCCAACTTGAAGATTCTCCAAATCCAAAGAGAATAATGGTGATAAAGGCCAGCTCGAAATTGCAAGTTTAGTGTGTAAATAGCACTACAACTTCAATTTTGGGCATTCAACTCAATCATTGCATTTGCAAATGATGAGTGAAAAAGTTTAAATCATACAAACCTAACTTTATGCTTAATGCTTAAATCCACATTAACTTAAGGAATCTCGTACAACTAATTATATAATTCAAGGGCGGAACACGAACAATAAGGGCTAGGGGCCGAAACTAATATTTACAAAAAATTATATATATATATATATATATATATATATATATATATATATATATATATATATATATAATTTTGAATTTATCATTGTAAATATATATCTAAAATCATAATTACTCCTAACTTTATTGACTCCAATTTTATTACACATACATATGTACCACGTCTTTTATTTTTGTGTAGACTTTTTTTTATGTTGTACTTAGTGCATCTTTATTACCCCTTTACATACATTTTATCATCCCTGTTCATCACCAGTGCCCTGTATATCTATGCTTGTACTTACTACATCTTTATTACCCTTATATATCCATTGTGACTAAAGATTTATAATATAAATATATAAATGAGATACTTATCAGTATCTAGAAACGAGAGACGGAGAGAGTAGTAAGAGACTCGTAGTCTTAAGTGATATGAAGATACACAAAGAGGAAATGTGTGCCTGCGCTGTGGAGTCGGCTGAGAGGAAAGCAGTGGTGGTTTGGCGCCGACGACTCGGGGAGGAGAGAGAATAAAGAGCCGACGGAGAAGAGTCGACTGAACCTGAAAAAGGGAGATAGTAAGAAGTCCGGTGAGTTGTAACTTGCATGAGTGCGGAAGAACTAGTTATTGTTTCAAATCAAGGAAAAGCGATCCGACATCTTCTAGTTTCAGCATGATCCGACAAGAAGTAGAGGCGATAGTATTTTTAGGGTTTATTGATTTGAAGATGTAAGTAAATAATTGATTTCATAGAATTTATATATGGTTAATTTGTAAGTCTCCAACTTTTTATGCGATTATTGTATATATTTTCTACTTTCTAGTCAAATTAGTTTTCCTTGGATAAGTTTGATAATATATGATTACTTTTGATTTTCTAAAAATCTTAAGTTTAATTACTGATATTCGGTAGAAAAAAGGTGAGGCGCCGATGTTTTGATTTCTTAGAATATTAACTTATATAATCACGATTCTATAGTTGTTGCTATTTAGTAGTTAAAAAATCAAGGGGGTCACGGCCCCCTAGCCCCTTCTATGTTCTGCCCATGTGTATAATATTATATTTAACTAGTACTACCACAATGTTCAAATCTCCCCATGTCTCCCACTAAGCAACTTTTATTCTTAAATTTCAATAAAATCAACCACTTCCTCAGGTATCAACTCAACTTAGTTGTGTCACAAACCAGTTGAGATAATCATAATCCCAAAACTCTACCAAAGAAGGAAACAATAGAGAAAGCAAAAGGCTAACAATACACATGTTGGCTAACTAATCAACCTAAAACAGACATTCAATAAGAACAAGAAAATAGTGAGACAACAACTATCAATAATTAACAAAGAAATAGGGCATCAGTCCCAGATATCATGCATTACAGAGCATATTGTAATCTGCAAACTATCAAACAACTAAAATGCGATAAATCTCTAACGTGCAAAACATCGAACAGTTAAATTGCAAATACGTAGATGGTTACAAGTGTGTATTCTTTGCGAGCTAATTACGATAATGAGACGGGATTTACTCACAGTAATGGTGATCGGTGTAATAATGTTTGATTGAAGGATTTGTGAAATCGCAAAACGTCGAACGGTTAAAGAAACATTAGTGCGGATTCTTTTTACACCTATTAATCATATGAGGTGTTTGGGAACGTTTATTTGAAACTACTAAAACCTTTTATTTGAACATCACAAAAATAACCATATACCATATCGTATTTTCTTTTTTTAATATGTAGAGTAATTAGGTTTAGTATTGGAGAGTTAGGCTACTCGATATGGAGCACATTTCACCGGTAGAAGCTGATATGGAGGGTGTTTCTATGCATGAATATAGCCCCAAGGTATAATAGGTGTCTTGTGAAATAGGGATGGTCACAGATCTTCACAGCCACTTCTTTATCTTCTTCACCGGTGAACACAATTTCCACAACCTTATAATCTGATTGTGAAATGGTTTGATGATGATGTGACTTATATTTCACGTCCCCAAGGTATAATAGGTGTCTTGTGAAATAGGGATGGTCACAGATCTTCACAGGCACTTCTCTATCTCGCTTTTTTTATATTTCTTTCTCTTCTTCACCAGTGAACACAATTTCTACAACCTTATAAAATGGTTGTGAAATGGTTTGATGATGATGTGACTTATATTTCACGTCATGAGGATAGCTCATAGGCCTAAGCCTAAAAACCCTCACATAAAATTATTCACTTGTTTATTGCAATAAAGTAACACATAACTTTAACTTTTCCATCACATTTCTTAATTAACATTTAACATCTATTGTTCAATCTATGGATCCAAGATTATGTATATATTTCTTGGGCTATGACCACTAGCAAAAACTAATAGGCTGCCATGCAATTCCATTTGAGTTGTCATCAAAGCAATGAATAAATATTTGTTCTTGAATCTCTCGAACCATGCATATACAAAATCTTGGATCTTTGAAATTTAGGATCATACTCTTCTCTTGATCCTTTTTGTGTTTTCCATTTACCGAGAAAGTGATTTGCACCGTTACTTGGTTCGAATAAAACAACTCATGTAGATGTGTCATAAACATCATAACTCATTATTTCACTAAGGCTATATCCGGAGTGGGTGCCAAAAAGACGCGTAAGAGCTGAGGTGGACCACCAAGTCATGCGTGAACACTACACCGGTGGCCAGTGGCTTGGCTGTGGAGTGGCCATGAAGACGCAAGAAGACGACACATGTGATTGGTTAAACATTTTTTGATTGTTTCTCAGATGTGATTGGCTTAGCTTAATGTTTTGAATTATTTTTTTATTTAATTTAATATCAAAATAAATAAATAATATGGAGTGGTACCCATTTCCAAAGGCTAGTGGTTTGGTAGTAAGCTTGTAGTGGAACTGATGTGGCGTTGAGGTGGCAATACTTTTCTAATGGGTTGGTGGTGACCACTCCACTTAGCCTAATAATAATGATTAAGATGTTACACATCTTTTTTCACATGTATGGCATCCTTTTCTTGTTTGGATGACAACTTAAGTGGTTGTGTAATCATAACCAAGTAGTCTATAATTCACCATTGCCTAAACGTTGCTTAAAGGTAGATTGGCTCATGAGATAGGACGCTCTTTAGGATCAAATGTTTTGGATTGTGGTTGAATCTCCAAACAATCTTCTTGGCTGGACAACAACTAAAACACAAACAACCTACCATTTATCATTGTGGACAATCAAACAACAAAATTTATAACTAGTTCCACGTAAGTTAAATATTATATTTCAAATATATAACATGTATATGGCATTTCTGTCAAAATCCTCAAGTTCGTTGTTGTTAGATTTGAATATGGAAACAAGCAATATGAAATATTGAAATATTATGTTCATTAGTTGTGAAAAAGTGTTCAAGGACTATGAGATTAATAAATAGTTCAGACTAACTTACATGTTTATTTTCAGTTGTATAACACTTCTATTATATTTATATTATATTTATGTCATAATTATAATAATGTATGTGTCCAATATTATAAGAACAAGAGGAAATATACGTTGTGAAATATTATATTCGTTGATTATGAAAATATACAAGCATTATAAAATTAACAAATAGTTCGATATAAGATATAAATTTATATTTTAACCTATATAAGACATCTAATATGTTGTTGACTGATGGGATGTCAAGCCCACCAAGCAAATTACACCCTTTGATTGCTAAATAAACGTAATATAATGGTAAAAAGGGGTATCGATCCTCGGGGAAATGGTTGTATTCAATCACCAATGCAATTCAATAGAACTAGTGAAATTAAACTAATTAACTACAATTAAACTAAAAGGGGGGTTTTTTGATTACTTGAAAATTAAAATACTTGAATAACTAAAAACCTTGCAATTAAGCAAGTTGATGAGATGCTCAAAGGTTGGGAATAATTGGTTAACTAAGGCAATTCAACACAATGAACATTTGTGTGTTTATCATTAGGATCTAATACAAAGCTTATCCTTCATCCCAAATTGGTTATAGCAATCATGAAGCATGATATGCCAAGATTCCTCATAGGTAGTATGGAGGTTGGGGAAGCCCACAACACACCTTCTTAATTAAGATCAAGGGTCAATTGAAGCAATCAATCCCAAGAAATCAATTAGCCTTAAGAATGAAGGAATCCCCAATTCCTAGAGGATGTCAAATGCTTACACATCCATAAAGGAGATATGATTCATAAGCTAGAGATGATTTCTACCATCATAAAGCCTTTGTTCTAGATAAATTCAATGATCTAATGCAAAATCAATGAAATAAATCAACTATTGCTCAATGAAATACTAAGCTCATGATCAAAGCATCAAATAAGCATAAGAATTGCAAAATAGAATCATAAACATGGAATAAATTGATAATCAACATAAATCCTTCAAAACCCACAAACATTCATTGGTTTTCAGCCAAAGTCAACCAAATAAGAGTATTAGCCACTCATGGCAACAAAGTAACAAGAACAATAATCTAATTGCATAAAGAAACTACCTAAGATTTGGAAAGATGAAAGGAAATGGTTTCTAGCTCCCAAAATCACCTCTTGCAGGTCTCCAGTGGTGAAAAAACGTGAATGAGCCTCTAGATCTGATCCCCAAGAGTTATGGTGAGCCAAATGACCAAAATGCCCAAACTAGGCAGTTGCGCGGGTACCCGCGCGACGAAAATTTCACCCGCGCAAATGTTGTTGTAATGCTATTGGTCCACCAAGCCATTCCACCCTTCCACTACCAAAGATTCCTTTGGTCCCCCCTCCATTGTCCATGTAATTTGAAATGCACCAATCATCATTTAGCCACCAAATGGATGCTCCAAGCCAAAAATTAGAAATTTATGATCCATCTTCACAAGCCCAAATAATCCAAGCTTATAACTTTCAAAGCCCAATTCTTCTTCTTTGATTCCGCCAAGCCCAAGAATGCCTCGGGAGCCCACTAAGCTCGTCTCCAATCAACCCGCAACCGCAACAAGCACCGAAAAACCTACAAAATATCTCATGCAACATAACAAGCACCCGGTATGATCCATAATAAAGAAAATAAAGAATATACAATGCAATAATGATAAAAAGATCTAAAAATCTAAAATAAACTAATAAAAATAAGGAAATAAAATAAGCTATCATTGACACTCATAAACTTCATTTATGCATAATATTATAACAAAACCGATAAAACTTGCATTATGAAAATTTATGTTCATCAATCATGAAAAAATCCAAGCATTTTGAACATGGGGCAAGGAGAAAAGGACAAAGTGGGCAGCTGTAAAGAGTAATTTTTTTTTCTCGTTCGTCTAGAACATTTGAATATATTTAAGCCCTTAGGTCTTGACTTTGAAACATAAATAATAGCAAAGCATTCATGGATTCAAGACATTAAAAATTAATCATTGGATTTATATGAAAAAAACAATTGAATTAAGTATACCATTAATTATACATGAACATATGGGTCTACATGAAAAACGATAATATCACATGAATACTATATATGCAATACATATTATTAAAAAATCAAAATAAATAAATATATAAATAAAATACTAAAGGGCTTCTAGCCCAGCGATATACGACGTTGTCCTCCCTCATTGAGGTTGAAAGTTGAAGTCTTGTTGTGAACATAAGTGAATTTAACGAGTAGTTTAGAAGTAGGTATTTGACTAAATTAATTAAAATGAATAATATGGCTTGAGTAATTGGCTAGATTATAATTCAATGATCGGGGGAAATTAAAAACTCCATTAATCTATTTTATAAGAAAAGCGTTTTTTGTGTTTAAAGAATTTAAGCATAACCCTATTGCCCACCTCTTTCCTTGCACTATAATAGGAGGCCCCAACCCAGAGGCGAAGCTAAGAGAGGGCCAGGGGGCATGGCCCCCCTGATTTTTGGCATTCTAATACATATGTTATATATATAATAATAGATTTATCAATTTGCTAACGTCCTGGCCCCCGCGATGTATTATGTATAGTAAGGTTACTCTGTAATTGAAAAAATTATTTAAAAAAGTAATTAACTATGAATATTAAATAATCAGCAAATTGGTTACGCACGTAAATCAGTTCCAACAGAAGCGGAGAAGCCAGAAGTTTGTTGACAAAAATCAATAACAATTCTAATAAAACTAGGATACTGATTTTAGGAAACTAAAACTCTATAAAAGAAAATCAAACAACAAATTTAACATCCAAATTATTAACAACATAATAGATCATCAAATCTGCTTCTGTTAGAAATCATACCGAGTGCTCATCCGCTGGAGTCACCCAAAAATCCACCGCCTGAGTTAGCACGGGAAAAAACCCACTGCCGGAAAACGTAACCATTGGGTCTCCGATCGACACCGCTCTTGTTGATTTCTGTTACTCCGACCAACATTGCGTTGATATCTTATGTGTTTCCGACCACAAATCGCTACAGTAGCCACCACTGCCGCCGCCGGAGTGCTTACCAGACGCCCTTTCTGACTTCTGTGTCCCAGCCACCGATAGATCGATCTCCGAAAAGACGGTGCGCCTCTTCAATCTCTCCGATCAGCTATCCCCTTGTAAGCTTCTTGGTTCTCTCTCCCGTCTCCTTTCTTTCTCTCTCTATAATATCATAACAACGTTTATATTTCTCTCTCTAAAATGTGTTAATGGTTGAAAGTTAATAGGAGAATGGAGACGGTACTAGCTGTCAATTTTAAAAGGTTATATTTTTTAATTGTTTAATCCTATTAGCTGTCAAATTAAAAGGATATAACTTTTAATTGTATAATACTAACTAGTTTATAACCCGTGGGAACCACGGTTACAAAATTAATTAAACTTTAATAATAAAAACTCAAGATTACTAATTAATTATTTTAAATAATGTAACACCCACAAAATTCGAGTCAATTTAAAACTTTTTAAATCGTTTGAAACCATTCAATTATTACAATTTGTTTTCAAAATAGTTTATACATCAGAGTTCCCAGAAATCATAATCATCAGTCGAGGAAGTATACAGTCACGCCTTCGCCTACCTGCGGCCATCCGCTGAACCTGAAACAATAAACTGAAACTGTAAGCCCGAAAGCTTAGTGAGTTACCCCCAAAATACCAACCTCATATAACCACAATCATATCATATCAACAAATACAGAACAACCATGTATCTTGAGTCTACAGTGTGACTGGTCCGCCCGCACCGGGCCTTCAGTCCACCTGGTCCACTCTCTGAGTCTACAGTATAACTGAACTGCCCGTACCGGGCCTTCAGTCTATCTAGCCCACTCTCCGAGCCTCGGCACGTCTGGACCGCCCACACCGGGCCTTCAGTCCACCTGGTCCACTCTCTGAGTCTACAGTATGACTGGACTGCCCGTACCGGGCCTTCAGTCTATCTAGCCCACTCTCCGGGCCTCGACACGTTTGGACCGCCCTCTCGAGGCCTTCAGCCTATCTAGACCACTCGCCGGGCCTTCGGCCTGAATATGTGCCCTCCCGGGTCTGTAGTCTATCTGGTCTGCCCTACGTATGTTGGCCTACAGCACGAAGCAGGACCCGCCTCAACCCAACCCCCAATCAACAACCATGTGCACATATAACAGATAATCACATAATATACTATACACAAAGAAACCGATCTAACAGATCATATAGCATAGCAACATCCTATAACCAAGATACCGACCTAACCGGTCACTAACATAACATCATCCTATATACCAGGATACCGACCTAAACCAGGTCACTAAACATAATACCGTCCTAACTACCAGGACGCAGATCTAACAGATCAGTTAACATATCATGCAATTACCCGGATACAAATCTGATAAAGGGCCAGCCTTGGTGTTGTAGACCTCAACTCGTTGAGTACCCTCAGCTACTCACCGAGTTCCTTACATAACTTGCCAACCCGCCGAGTCACTCGTCTGACACGTCGAGCACAAGGCAATCTTCATCGGACTCGTTGAGTCGACTATGCCACTCGCCAAGTCCCTTCAGACCTTCTTCCATACAGATGCTTTTTAAGCCATGCAAAGGCTCCATAATGTAGATCTAACTTTCCCAGGCATGTTTATCACATAAAGTTGCAAACTTTACGTGCATGCAAAACTTCAGAGCCTTAAAATGACAAAACTAATATTGCAATGAAGTCTAACACTTGAGGGGAGGTTCATACTTGCTAAAGTTGTAAGCTTTATGGACCTAAAGACCAAGGAGAGTTCAGATCTGAAGTTGCAACTTCAGATCTTAGCTCATACCCAAGAATAGCTTCATAACATGATGAAAAGCCCAAATCTTTAACCCAAAAGAGATCTAGAAGGGAAGAGGGTCAAGGTATCGACTTGATACCTTCAAATGGTGCTAACTTAGGTAGATTTCAGATCCACACAAGTTCCTTGTTGCTAGCTACTTGATCTTCAAGTTCCTCTCTCTCTAAAAACCCTCTTCCAAGGCTTGAAACACACAAATGGAGCACACACACGTATTACGGTCTTGCTGAACTCTCTAGAGGCTGCAAAGGGACTAAGGGAGGATAATGATCCATTAAATAGGATGGCAAACCCCGGAAATTAGGGTTTCACCCTCCAGCTCCAACTCGGCGAGTTGGTCACTTAAACACGTGGCCCAAACCCGCTACTACTCGACGAGTCAGGCAACCAACTCGTCAAGTAGATCTTGAATTCCTGAGAATTTATAACCATAAATTGGTACTCGAGAATCGGGGCATTACAAAAAAATTATTAATTAAGAGATTTTTTTAGTTATATAAATTTTAATAATTGATTTAAATAAATATGTGAAATTATATCACTTTATAATTTGTATTAATTTTATTTTAAGTTTTATTTTAATGTTATTGATTTAATGTAATTAGAGTGGGAAATTTAAAATTTAAAATTTAAAATGAAGAATCAATAGGTTGACAAGTGGCATACATTAATTAGAAAACATTATATGGTGACACATGATAAAAAGAAAATAAAATATGCATTAATTAGGAGGCCTAAGAGGGTGACACATGTCAAAAGGAGAATGAAATTATTCTTTTATTAGAATTAGAATAGGGATATACTATTATCTATCATTTGTTTTTTTCTAAAACCTTAAAATAAGTTTTGTTTGTTTAGTAGCCCGATTATTTGTTTATAATAATAATAATAATAATAATAATAATAATAATAATAATAATATTATGTTAACTATTATTTTTGATATTATTAATTTTGTAGTTATTTGTTAACTATTTATCAATTATGCCATGTAGAGTAAGCCAAAATGAAAAAACAAGCAACACTTGATGAATTTTTTAAAAGAAAACATGAAAGCTCTTCTCAAGTACCGGTAGAGTCACCCCCAAATGTTATAGATGCAAATACTCCTAATGATAGTGATCATGTGGATGCGAATCAACCCAAAAAACCTTGTCTTGAAATGAATGATGTTGATCTTAATACACTAGAACGAGATCCTAGTTTGCGTATCCAAATTTACGATTATCCAATCAATCAACGAGATACAGTTCGGCGAGCTTATATGAATCTTGGTCTCTTTCAACCAATACTTTCTGCATTTTGTTTTCCATGTTTCCTTTTTAACAAACCTTCTGGAGTAGGATACTATGGCCAACGGGCATTTACTATAGATGGATTTCAAAATTGAAAGAAAGTAGGTGGGAAAAAATGCGTTTTTTTGCAGCATATG
The DNA here is from genome assembly GCF_051521515.1 of Lactuca serriola. Taxonomy (NCBI): domain Eukaryota; kingdom Viridiplantae; phylum Streptophyta; class Magnoliopsida; order Asterales; family Asteraceae; genus Lactuca; species Lactuca serriola. The sequence goes on along the minus strand of NC_136413.1, from coordinate 23,206,557 downwards.
GGAACTGAGTGTACATCTTTTCACAATGTTGCACAAAAATCATACGATGATTTGTTAAATGAGACTCAAAATATACGAAATACGTTTGAGAAATTTACCGATGAAGATCGTAAGAAGAATAGATTGAGATTAAAAGCTATTATTTATGTAGTCCGTTGGTGTGCCTTTCAAGCAATTGCATTTAGAGGTCATAATGAAAGACAAGATTCCATTAACAAAGGAAATTTCCTTGAAATATTGGAGGCAATTTGTTCTTTTAACAATGAGATGAAAGAATTGTTTCGTACTGCTCCTAAACATGCATCATATACATCACCAACAATTCAAAAGGAGATTTTAAACCTTATCTCTAATAGGGTGAGACGGATGATTTGTGAGGAGATTGATGGTGGAAAATTTTGTTTACTTCTTGATGAAGCACGTGATGAGTCTAACAGAGAACAAATGTCTATTGTTCTGAGATTCGTAAATAAAGATGGCGTTATTATGGAGCGTTTCTTTGGACTTGTTCATGTTCCCGACACTACATCACAAACTCTGAAGGATAAAATATATTTTCTATTGACACATAACAATCTTGATTTTGAGTCGATTCGTGGCCAAGGGTATGACGGTGCAAGCAATATGCGATGTCATTTCAAAGGTTTACAAACATTGATTTCAAAAGATTGTCCATCTGCATATTATGCTCATTGTTTTGCTCATCGATTGCAATTAGCATTAATGGCCGCTTCACAAGGAGTTATTGCGGTGCAAAAGTTTTTTACTAAATTATCTTTTGTTATCAACGTCGTTGGTGCTTCTTCCAAGCGTTCCGACCAACTAAGAGATGCACAAGCCGAACAAATGGCATATTTTAAATCTATTGGTGAGTTGGATACTGGTAGAGGCCTCAATCAGATTGGTACATTACAACGGGCTGGGGATACCAGATGGGGTTCTCACTTGAAATCGGTTTCAAGCTTAATAAAAATGTTTAGTCCGATTTGTGAGGTTTTATTTAAAATTATTGAGGATGACACTGGTTCGATCAAAGGAGATGCAGATTCAGCATATGAGACTATTACTACATTTGAATTCATTTTTGTTCTACATCTCAAGAAAGAAATAATGGAGATCACATATTTACTTTGCCAAGCTTTACAAAGACAATCTCAAGATATATTGAATGCATTGAGGCTAGTTGCATCCACAAAATTGCTATTGCAAAAAATGAAAGATGAAAGATGGGATAGTTTTCTCGCTCATGTTAAGTCATTTTGTCTTGAACGCGACATCGATATCCCTGATTTGTCTTCTTCTTACTTTAGTAGAGGGGCTCGAGCTCGTAATGAGCATAACGATCATACACTTGAACATCATTATCGGGTAGATATTTTCATCGAAGCAATTAACTGTCAGTTAATGGAATTAGATCATCGATTCAATGATAGCTCGATGGAGTTACTCCATCTTTCAGCAACTTTAGATCCTAAAAATTCTAATGAGCCTTTTCGAAGTGGTGATGTATGTCAATTAGTAGAAAAGTTTTATCCTGAAGATTTCAATGAAACCGAGATAAATCTTTTGAAGATGCAACTCCAACATTACGAGGTGGACGTCGTTCAACGTGAAAAATACAAACAATTGATATCTATTTCAGAATTGTGTCAATGGTTGATAAAGACTAGAAGAGCAACCAATTTTTATCTTATTTATCTAGTAGTTAGCCTTATACTCACTCTTCCGATTTCCACAGCTACAACTAAGAGATCATTTTCAGCAACGAGTCTTGTTAAAACAAGGCTACGAAATAAAATGGAAGATGAATTTTTGAACAACTCATTGGTTTTATACTTCGAAAGGGAGCTTGCATAAAAGATTATTTTAGAGACAATTGTGCAAGACTTTAAAGACGTTAAAGATCGACGAATTCCACTTTAATGAGCGATGTTAGAATATTTATATTAATTTTTTGTTTGATTTTTTATATTTTATGACGTTGAATCGAATAAATTTTTTTAGTGCTTCTTTTAAAAATTTAGTTTCGGCCCCCTTGGTATAACTTTTCGTGTTCCGCCCCTGCTCCAACCTTCGTCATCAATTTGGATCAAGAACAAGACAAAAAGGTGGTGTTGTTGATTGATTCAAGGAGCTAGTATTCATTGGTTGCTCTACTTGCATATAATTGAAGATATATGTTAGATCATCAACCTCATTTATGCATTGTCTTTTTTAAGAGACATTGTTTATGAAGGTTTCGACGATAAATGTTGTTTTGTAATGGTTTTTTGTATCACATCTTCAACATGTATATATGTAAAATTAATTGAGTACTTAACGAGCTCATTCAATAGCTATTATTGTAACTGTTTGGACATACTATAGGCTCGCAAAAAATAAATGTCATGTGTGAAACAATATCAATCTAAAACCAGAAGAACCGTAAATCATTAATTCAAAACAATTAGTCCACAAGGTTAGTAAACTAGAGAACCGTAATATCATTAATTCAAGACAATTAGTCCGCAAGGTTAATACTTGTTTTTGACTAAATAAAATTTTGCTTAATTTAACATATTTCCAGCCTTTAGCCATTTTAGAAAAATAACTAAAAATGACTTGTCGTTAACATTACCCTATTTAATGATAAACTTAAAACTTGTACCATAATCCAACTATTTTTGGTCCTACAAAGATATCATCCAACTATTTAGATCCCAAAAAATGTTATTATACTCCCACCAAATGTAATATTTGTATTTGTAACCGACAAGTCAACTGCGTTAAACGTGTGGCAATAATGTATTGCTTACGTGTATGATCTATCCAAATCCGGAGAAAATTCCAAAATTGCAACATTTTCCCCCTTTTTGTTTACGTTTACTTAAATCTCAAAATGACCCCATCATTATTACTTTCCACTCAATTCACCTAACATCATTTTTCGAATTGGTTGAAGTTGAACGACTGATCAACAACTGAATTGTTAGATACACCAACAGATTTCAAAATTTGTGTGCGTGTGTGTTAACGGAGTAGATGAGGATTGCATCAGGCGGTGGCGCTGGAGGAGAAGCATGGAAGGCACATGCCGCGATGGCGTTGGTACAATTGTTCAATGGAGGATATCATGTCATCACAAAAGTAGCTCTGAATGGTGGAGTCAATGAGATTGTTTTCTGCGTGTATCGTGACATCCTTGCCATCTCTATCCTTGCTCCCATCGCCTATTTCCGTGAAAAGTTAGTCAACTTATCAATTGTTTCTTCCTGCTTAGAAATTGTGGTTCGAATTAATGCCTTCTGTTATTTAAATACTGATGAAGAGTTGCGAGATTTTTCATTGTGTTATGGGACAATATAACAGCTGTTTTTCCTCTAACTATTCTAGGGTTGAAATGAGATTGAATCTGGAATAAGGTAATTGTAGTGTTTTGGAATGGATCTCTAGAAGTATAGTTGATGCCGGTAAGATTCCCCTAGTCAATTCTGCTTGTACTTGCAATATACTTTAACGATACCTCCAAACCTCTAGTGCAGAGTAGTTTATCATGCTAATTAAAACAAATTTATATAGATTAGATTTATTCTTGTACTATATTAGTCAGGACTTACTGTAATTACTAATGCATCAGGCAAATCCCACTGGATTTCTCATTCTTACATAGTTACATTTGATTGGTTTTAATGAGATTTAGCATTCACCATAATGTTGAACCAAGAAAAAGGACATGGAGAAGAACCAATGTTGCAAATCCGACTCTCTTTTCTTTCATTACAAGATGATATACAATGTTGCTTTTTGCTGGTGATAGAAGTCAAATATGTTAATTGGTGCACATAACCCAATATCTGTATTCATTGATAGCCTACTAATCATCATTGACCTGTAAATACAACTTGTATCATCTGGGAAATATGTTAAAACTAAAGTTGGTTTGATTTTATGTTGTTTTTAGGAGAACCAGACCAGCTATGACTAGGCAGTTGCTCATGTATTTCTTCTTTCTTGGGTTGACTGGGTAAGTCCATAATCTCCAAACTTGTTATTCATATCTGTTGTATTGTAATCCTATATTGATGAGTAGAGGTGGCAGAATGGGTTGGTTGGATTGAATTGAATAGTATTTTTGTTGACCCTTTATGATTCATTAAGAAGATAACACATTTATAACATTTCTTTTAGGCCCTTCTATGGCTATTGTTCCACTTATTAATTTCTTGTGTAGGATTTTTGGGAACCAGCTTTTGTTTCTTCTTGGTCTTGGCTACACAAATCCAACCTATGCTGCAGCCATTCAACCTTCAATTCCTGTCTTCACATTTATACTTGCTGCAATGATGGGGTAATAATAATGGCAACCTTTACTATTTAATAATTATATTTAATAAACATGTTTTATATGTGATGTCATAAATGCAGTACAGAAACAGTAAATGTGCTGAAAAGTGAAGGTCAGGCAAAAATTGGAGGCACCTTGGTTTGTGTTTCTGGTGCCATTTTAATGGCTATCTTCAAAGGACCAGCTTTACTAGGGTTTGCAAACACTGCCCCTGAAATAATTCCAGGTGGACAACCAGAACTTTCTGGATGGATGTTTTCTAGTCTTGCAACCTTAGGAATCGACAACTGGCACATTGGTGTTCTATGCTTAATAGCAAACTGTATGTGCATGGCTACCTTTCTAGCTGTTCAGGTAATTGACTTGTACATAAAAAATTGTATATACTTTTTTAAATGGTTTGGATTTGAAGTATGGTTTTTTTTTTCTTCCAATTTTTGTATTGAAATGAAATTCAGGCTCCAGTGTTGGCTATGTATCCTGCAAATCTATCGGTTACAGCGTATTCATACTTTTTTGGTACACTTTTTATGGTGGTGACAGCTGTCTCCTTCAACAATGAGTCAATGAACTGGCATTTGACCAGGTCCGAGGTTTTGGCAGTAATTTATGCTGTAAGTATCTTCTCTGTTCTCCCTTGTATTGTATAAAACTCTGATATGATATGTCTCTTATTGATAAAATTTACATGATGTTTTATTAAAAATAATAATAATAATAAATAGGGAATCATCGCGTCTGCATTGAACTATGGACTTATAACATGGTCAAACAAGATCATGGGACCCGCATTGGTTGCTCTTTATAACCCACTTCAACCTGCTGCTTCGGCTTTTTTGTCAAAAGTATTCCTTGGCGACCCAATCTATTTGGGAAGGTCTGTTTTCTCAGCATCCAACTTAATTTGATTATTCCAAAACCATGGTTTATATTTTATATATTTAATTGTTATTTTTTTTTTTACGAACAGCATTTTGGGAGGATCGTTGATCATAGTGGGGTTATATGTGGTGACATGGGCGACTTATCGGGAAAAACAAAAGCAACAGGCAGCCTCAGTAGGTCGTTCCTCAGAGCCACTCATAGACCAGATTTTTGGTGGGCCATCCCCATCTCTACTTAAGTCTACAGATTAAGGACTACACACACACACACCAAATGGTAAATATTGCTGTTTTCTTCTGTTTTTACTTTTTGCCCTTCAATTGTATTTTTGGTTTTTGTGCAAAATGTGTAGCAGAATAGTGACAGATACAAATATATATATTCTTCCTTGTTGGGCTTTTCCCCATCGGGTCATTCATGAGTATAAATGTATAAATGTAGAAGGAGCCTCTTGTGACAGAAAATGTCCTTATGACTCAGCAGAAAACAAAATGAGATGTTGTGGTGAATGGTGATAATATACTGTTGTTTTTATGTAACAAATTTCTTTCTAAGATTGAGTAAAGGGAAACCTATGTATCATTGATTTTTTTAAAATTGGAAGCATGATGATACTTTTTGCATCTCTAACTTGTCATATATGTTTAGTTTGGTAGATTAACCGAATAAATATAAGTAAATTTGTTTTGATTTGGTGGAAAAGATTTGGTTTACTTGTTATTTATACAACTATGTTTGGGATTTTAATAACGATGAATGACAAATCATAAATGCTTTTGCTAGATAAACTTTTTGTCCAACGGTTTATACTTATATATATTTACATATAGTCATTTAAACATAATACCTTTTAAACGTTATAACTATAACCTATGTATTTATTTTGGGGTAAAAGAATAAATTTGACACATGTCTTATAAATAATTCATATTGTCTTTTAATTTTATTTAAAAAAAATCTTAAAACATAAAGTAAATTGAATTTAAATGTTTCAAATTTATCTATTTGATATTTTTAAGACTAATTGCATGCAAAAAAAAGTTGTGATAATCTACTTTTTTATTTTTTAAACTTACACAAAATGCTTCTCTAATAAAAAAATCGTTCACACAAGTTGACATGTTTTTAAACATAAACCCTAATGAATATCTAAAACGTATGTTAAAAAAAAACATTAAACCCAAAAAAAAAAAAAAAATCAATAAGAATGTTAAACCAAAAAATGTGATCGATATTCACCTAAGATCCACATCTCATTTCTCTATAACAACTTCAATATTATATAATAAAAAGACACCCCACAAAATCTTCTTAAAATAGCAATTAACTTTGAACTACAAACTAGAACTAACAATGAGCTTTGAACAATCTTCCATATAGAGCAAAACCACATAGAAGCTTCACAAGAGCACTCTTTATGGCAATGAAACTGCACATCATCCAAAAATAACAATGAACTTTGAACTACAAACCATAAATAAAAATGAACTTTGAACAAACTACCCTTTATTCTATAAAAACTAAGCTATCCAATCTGATTTATGTTTCAACGAAACTTCCACCACAACATTTAATTCTCAATTTTAGCCTACACCATCTTTTTTTTGAAAAAAAAGAGCATGACACACCCTAGGGGTGTGCACCAAACCGCCCACACCGCACCAAACCACACTAAATGATGCAGTTTAGAACTAGTGTGGTGCGGTTTGAAATTTTGTTAAACCGCACTATGCGGTGTAGTTTGTGGTTTCCAATTATAAAACCGCGGTTCAAACCGCACTGCATATATATATATATATATATATATATATATATATATATATATATATATATATATATATATATATATATATATATATATAGGTAAAGGTTCAAATGAGAACCAAAAAATGTTAAGAACCGTAAGAACCTCTAATTTTAGATGTTTATAAAAGGTTTAGGGTTTAGGGTTTAGGGTGTTTATATAGGGTTTAGGGTTTAAGGTTTAGGGTGTTTATAAAGGGTTTAGGGGTTAGGGGTTAGGGTTTAGGGTTTAGGGTTACCCTAAACCCTTTATAAACATCTAAAGTTAGAGATTCTTACGGTTCTTAACCTTTTTTGGTTCTCATTTGAAGCACTCATATATATATATATATATATATATATATATATATATATATATATATATATATATATATATATATATATATATTACACAGAAGATACTAATTTAGTTTTATTACTAATGAAATTGGATATGACTGGTTTCACTTTTTGTAAACAAATCTGTGATAGCTTATTTATCTGGTTGTCCAATGTTGTCACATCCCCAAACCAGACGGCGGAAACGTCCGAGGGCTATTGTGACTCAATTGAATACAATCACAATGAATATACATGAAACATAACATCATTCATCACCATGCATTGAAATATTACAACCGGTATTGTTTACATTTAGTACATTGTTTCAAAACATTACACTTTCAAAACGTAAATTGTTCGATACTAATTAAACAAGCAACATGACATCACTGGGTACATTTTTCCTTCGAATTTACCTGTTACCTGAGAATACAAGTATTTTGGAAAAACGTCAACATATGAAATGTTGGTGAGTTCATAAGTAAGGTTTGAAAAGAAATGATTTGTATAATTTTGAAAACCACAGAAAATCCGATATTTTCTAAAAAGAAATGTTGTATATAGGAAAAAGTGTGAAGATCCGTAAGTATGCTTGTTGATTATTATGAATGTGAATAAATGTTAAACTTTGTATATATCACGTAGTTAAGAGCGTTGAATTTCCCAGGAAAACCCGATGTTTTCCCAATACATTAAATTATGTAGCTGAGTTAGTATTATTCTGATACGACGTTGTATTCGATAATTCCAGGTGACATTGGATTAATTACGGGTTGTGAGTCGTTATAATCATGCATTAATGAAAATGACTAGTTTACAACTATACAAACGATCCCTTAGGCGTCGTCCGTACTACTCACTTAATCCAACCACCCTGACTTCTCATAGCCCCACAACCGAGGAGAAAAGAGGGTACGAAGCCCCCGTTACTTCCATGGGTCGTTCAAGGCTATCGTGAATGCGAAAGGCCCTTGGCCCGACTCGCATTTGACTTCTTGACTTTGCTAGCAGTACCAAAGGACCCTTGGGGCCCAACAGCACAATAAAGCTATTGAAAGTCCTTTTACACGAAACTAGGTCATATAAGGCCCAATAACATGTAAGCGCGTTCCCTTTGGGCTTAAAGATCATGTCATTGGGCTAGCTAGGCCCAACAAGCATGATTTGAAACTTTTGAGCCCAAAGATGGTGTATTGACTTCTCGCAAATTCCCGCGTGTGTATTGAAGTATCATTGTTTATTGATTTTTGACTCGTTATTGATTCGAGACCGAATCAATTCGTTTAGTAACGATATTGGTGTTGAAAGTGTATTTATTATTACGTTTCGCCGGTAGACGTAGTACTAGTATTTTTATCTTAAGGGATTTGTTGGTTTAAGAATTAGAGTTTATCTTTTTAAGCCCTTTCTTGGATAAAATTTACACTTTTAACCTTTTGTGTATAAAAGAATTTCCATTTTACTCCTTCAACTATTTTTCTTGACACTTTAGTATCAAAACTTGTTGGAAAGACATTTTTAGCACAAATTTACTTGATAAACAGCTTAAGTCCCTCAAAAATGAAATTTTCTCGGTTAAAACCCCCATTTTCGCAACTTTTACAATTTTGGCCCAAAATGGAAAAATTTTGCATCTTTGGTCCCTTTTTAATTTGAAAAGCATGTTTAACCCTTGAAATGGACTTGGTACACTAGTGGTCCCCTGTTTTACAGAAATGTGCAGTTTCAGCCCCTCCAAATCGAAAATCTAGCAATTTGGGGCTTTATTGGGCCGAAAAGTCCATTTTGGGCCCATTATGTTTAAAATTCACATTTTAACCCTTCAAGAGTGTAAATTTTCAGAAAATACATATTAGAAACTGTTTTGACTCATTTCAACCTTCAGAATTTATATTTTGTCAATTTGGGCCCTTTAGTTTTGTATTTTTAGCATTTTAAGCCCAAAAATGGGTTTTAAGCCCAAAAATGTTCATATTAGCCAACTTGGTTATTTTTCTAGACTTGATTTGTGTGAAATGATATAAGCTATGTTTATTTCATCCCTCATGTTGTATGTCTCGGTTTTTAGGTATTTTTAGCTAACATAATCATCACATAACACATAAAATCATACATACATGCATAAAATCACACAAGACATACATGAACTCATAGATCTACACATTTGCTTGTATTCTCCCCCACAAAAACTTATAAAAACAGAAAAATAGGGGGTATGAAGCTCACCTTTGGGTGTGGTTTCGGTTTTTGGAAGAAAATGAGAAGAAAATTCGGCGTTAGCAACCTTCCTTGGAGATCTCGAACTTAGAGGGTTTCTAAGAGAGTGATAATGATTTTTACATGGATTAGAAGGAGATTTTTGATAAAACAAAGAACCTAGATCATAGATCCAAACTTGATCTTACCTTAGATGAAGAATTTGTGGAGATATCTTCTTGAAAGCTCCTTAGATCTCGAAAATATGGAGGAGATATGAGGGAGTTTTCTTGAGAGAAAAATGAGTGAGATGTGTGTGTGTGTGCTTGAAATCGGCTGAGAGCAAGAGAGAGAGAGAGAGAAGGAGAAAAGAGTGGCTAAGCTTGGAAGTATGTGAGTGCATGGATGTTTGAGTTCTCATGCATGGATGTCCCATGAATAATGGTGAGGGGTCACTCACAAAGTCAACTCCTCTTTCTCTTAGGCTTGGGTCGAGAATGGGGAGGGTGAGAGGAGGTTTTTGGGCTTTTTGCCCTTAAGCCCATGTTATAGTTAGGTTGAATGATTTTTGGCCCTATAAAAATAGAAATGTGATTTTTATGCTTTATTAGGTTAGATTAGGTTAATTATGGTCCAATGAGGTCCATTAAGGTGTTTTATTTCATTCTAGGCCCAATATGGCCCAAAATGTTAAAATGAATGAAAGTGGGTCCAATTAGAGCCCATTTAAGAGTTCTAAGCCCAAGGTAGTCGAATTGGAAGCTTATTGGTCCATTGGGCCCAATAAGGAAGTCCTAGTTCATAATGGACTTAAACAAGAACTTCTAGGGTTTCCAATTGCTTAATGACTACATTGAAATGCTTGTATGAGGTGTTTGATTGAAATTCTGTTGTTATAAAGTATGCATGATACATGCTCTCATGTCTTTGATTCATAATTTGGCTTAAGTGTTGTAGTTACAAGGCACAAAAATTTCTAGTTGTGACAAATGTAACGGTGATTAGTATTGTTAAAACATTGGCAAAGCAACAAAGCAAACTTATGTTATAACTAATATATTTATGTAAAAATTTTATGTATATAATAAAAAAATACATATTGTTCATCAAACCGCATAAACCGCACAAACCGCCTGCCCTAAACCGCATCGCATAACACGGTTTAGAAACTTTGCGGTGTGGTTTGCGGTTTTCTAAAATTTCAAACTGCACATGCGGTGCGGTGTAACGTCCCAAAATTCAAGACCAAAAATTTCTTTTTAATAAACATTACTTTAAGCAAAGACATCATTCCAAAACATAATCCGAGTATAAGTTTTCAAAACACATGTTTATTATCAGAGCAAACATTCCCAGGCTGACTAATCTATGGTGTGTGCCATGCGATCACCCCGAGCTCCTCCCTCCGCTACCGGAAGTACCTGAAAACAAAACTGAAAACCGTAAGCACGAAGCTTAGTGAGTTCCCCACCTTACCACATACCATGCAAAACCACATACTGCACATACTGGGCCATGCCCGCTATCCTGGGCCTCGCCCCCTACCTCGGGCCTCGCCCGCTACAACGGCCCCGCCGCTCCAGGCCCCGCCTGGCTTCGAGCCCCGCTCGGATACAGATCTGTTTCACTTAGGCCTCGCCTGTCACAGGGCCTCGCCCACTAACATATAATAGCACATAACATATCACATAACATCACATAAGCTAAACATATACTAACAGCTCTTTGCTCTAAGGCCTCGCCTATCTCTGGGCCCCGCCCGTGTCCTGCTATTGAAGAGTCATGGAACCCCGTCCATACTCCTGCTGATAGTGAGGTACGGGCCCAGCCCACCCTCACTTCTTCCCTAACTTGGGCCTCGCCCCTGCTCTGCTGCTATTGAGATGTGGAGCACCATCCACACTCTGCTATTGGTGAGATACGGGACCTCGCCCACACTCACCTCCCTACCAGGCACATACAAGTATCACACAGACAACAAGTATAAACTATCGCATAAACCATTCCTTGGGCACCCTCCCTCTATCATTGGACCTCGTCCGAATATCATACTAGCATACTGTGCCTAGGGCTAACCCCCGGGTCTTCTACTCATAACTACATGGGCCGGCATTGTGGCCGTAGACCCATTCATACAAAGGGAAACTCACCTGATACTGCTGAACTGCTGCTGCTAATCCCTTTGACCGCTATCTGACCACTAACTCCGAACTGCTGCTCCACTAGCTCCCCGAGCTACCAATAACAACATAACACTTAGTCTAACTGACCTTCAATGGTCAACTAAGTCAACTCTTGCCAAAGTCAAAGTCCTGGTCAAAGTCAACCTTCCAGGTCAACCCTACTCGCCGAGTCCACTTACTGACTCGCCGAGTTCTTATGCTCAAAGTCCTTCTAATCGCGACTTGACTCGCCGAGTCAGCCCCTAACTCGCCGAGTCTACAAATTCCCGAATCCTGTCCTGACCAACTCATCGAGTCCTTGCTCGACTCGCTGACTCGAGCCTTAACTCGAAGGGTTTGGGACTACGCAACCCGACTCGCCGAGTCTAAGAACAGACTCGCCGAGCACATGACAATCTTCATCCAACTCGCCGAGTTTATGCTCATCTTCATCCGACTCGACGAGCTGTTCATCCCACTCGTCGAGTTCCTCCTCATCTTCAAGCTACTCGCCGAGTCCATTAAGATCTACTTACATGCAGAGGACTTTCGAGTCATGCATGGACTCCAAACTGTAGATCTACCCTTCCCAAGCCTATTCCCCACGTAAAGTTGCAAACTTTACGTGTAGAGAGGGATATCTAGGCAAAATGCACCAAAAACTAGGTTTTAAGACCAAGAAGCTCCATAATCCACTCAATGACTGATACTTTACGGGATTCTAAACCAAAACAAGCATGGATCTGAGGTAGCAACCTCAGATCTGGACCTCAAGCTCAAGATTGATCTTAAACATGGCCTAAAAGCCCCAAAACTCATAACCAAGGAAAATCTGGAGGAGAGAAACGACTTAATACCTTCAAATGCTCTGAAATGATCCCCAAACTTCGGATCCAAGGCCACTCCTTAATGCTTCAAAGATTCCCCCTTCTTCTTCTTCCTTAAAACCGCCCAAAAATGGCTAAAAGCTTGAATGAACACAATGGAGGCTTAGGGTGCGGCGTTCTGGGTGTGAGAGACAGTAAAGGAGCCCTAGGAAGAAGATTGAGACGTTTAAATAGGCTCCAAGCCCCAGATTTAGGGTTTTCCTCGCACAGACCGGACTCGCCGAGTCCACTTGGCCGACTCGCCGAGTTGGTCACTTACTCCTTGACCCGGATCCCGCTCCGACTCGCCGAGTCCCTCCTTGGACTCGCCGAGTCGACCCCTAAACTTAGGGTTTTCTTTCCTTCCTTGGCCTTCAAGACTTTGGGTGTTACATGCGGTTTACAGTTTCGACTCGAAACCGCACCACGAACACCCACCCTGTACAAAGTCTCACCACTAATCATTACTTATCATGATATGTTATTTTCTATGCATCTTCAAAAAAATTTCATTAGATTGGGTATTTTTGGCATCTACTTTAATCAAGTCCAAATATAAGCTAATTTTGACAACGGATTTTGATGTTAAACCAAAAAATTTTAATGCAAAATATCCTTTTACCAAAAAAACTCAACTTCATCAAAATACCCCCCCCCCCTCAACCAAGAGCAAAACGAGTAAGCCCCTCCATCTTTAGTGCATAGTCAACGACTTATTGTTATTATCTTGAAAACCTTGATTAAACCAATAAAATTCAAGTATGTGTGTGTGACTGTATGGCACACATGGCCTGGAGGTGGTGTTTTTCATTCAAAGCATGTGCTATCCCGACCTAAAACTTAAAAAGATGCATCAGCTATTAAATTAACCAATCAATTTAATCCATTGAACATTTCTTGACAAAAACTCTTGAATCCATTGAGCACTCCTGCCTAGTTGTTTACCAAATTAAACAAAGCAAAAAAGGCATAAAAATGCCCAACACATTAAGTATTTGGAGTTTAGGAATATTGAATTTTTTTTTAAAGTCAATGTGTTACCCAGAAAACTAATGAATTTAAAGCATTAGCATCCGAAAATTTCTTATCAAAATTTATGAAATGTTGTAATATAAAGCAGTTGCTAGGAGATAAAGTTATTACAAAAATCTCAAGACAATATGGAGTAAAGGAAATCAATTGAGCTAATTACTCATACGTCGTAAAACCACATAATATACAATAAAGTTTCTGCAATCTAGATCCACAAACATTTGGGATAAAAAAAATATTTGGCTTTGTGATTTTGATTGTTCATCAATATCTAAAGAAAAAAAACATTATAAAACCAATATCAAATCATCATCGATCTTGTAAATGCAAACTTAAAAGGTAAACATAATGAAATTAAGGCGAAATAATGGAAATTGTCAACCTTTGTGACCAAAACAAGTAGGCTTTTAGGAGGTAATGGCATCGGCACACTATTCGTCTAAATAATTTATCTTTCATCTTCCAATAGTTCTGACCCGAAAAGTAAGCCCCGAAAACTGTCAGCCTATGACCAACTCAAAATTAGAGTAGCTGATAAGTAGAAGGTGAGATTCTATATTCTATAGCCTATGCGCCTGCTTCTGATGTTAAGGCAGAATATAAATATTTCACAACTAAATGAAGGTAGTCTTGGATTGTTCTTCTTTTATGGGAGACAAGGGCAAGGAACCCACTCTTAGAGCAGGAAGCTCGTAACCACATTAGATTTGTAGCTCGTTAAGGGAAATTCAATCAAGTCGACTACCATAGAGTCGGAGATTTTTCCGATCCTATCTCATTAAAGTCGGGTAACAAAAAGAAGGAACTTTCTAATGAAATGAAAGAAAGGCAAAGGAACAGAAATGGGCTCATTCGGTTACCATTCTATCCGTTCTAATCCCGACGGTTTTAAATGCTATTGACTTTACCACTCTAGAATGAGAAGTGGATTTTTTATTCCGACCTGATAAAAGTGATATTTGACGATTTTGAATGCTATTTGACGATACCAGCAAGTCCGTCTTCTCGACTGACGTGACGGCTGAATTGATTGATGATTCATCAACGGGCACAGGCCGATTCAAAGCGGCTTAGAAGCATCAAGGGAAAAACTGGTTGAAAGTCTCCCAAGTTAGTGTGAAAATAAAGGACTTCTTTCACAAGGGGGAGCGTACCAATCAAGACAAAAACAATTAGACAAGACAAACATCATGAGATGAGCCTCAGGCCCCAAAAGGAAGGGCACTCACAAAAGATCTTGATGCGCGAGAATCAGGTCTGATACAATGACTCATGTCACGTCGATCGTTGATAAGTGTTGGATCTGGGATAGGCTGGTTGGGTACAGTTTTGAAAATCGGATTATTGAGTTCGCCTGGACTACGTTGGCTTTGGGATGCCAGGCTTGATGCTTCAGAAAGTTCCAAAACCAATTTTTGGTACTTGGTAAAGATTTATAATTTTCGGGTGCTGACAAGTAACTCGTGAAGGTATAGTCAACTACAACACGTTAGTAAGCTTTCAGGAAAGTCAAGACTATTTATTGCCGCATCAAGGAAAGATGAAATATTTTCTGTTAATAGTCTTTATTCTCACATTTTTTGAATCCAGGGAGGAGTTCGATATCCATCTAAAAAATAGAAGAGAAAGTCTAATTCCACATCTTTATAAAGTTATAAACCAGTCAAATGTAAAGGCGGACGTATAAAATGTAATTATATGATCCAATGAAGGGATAATGACTTAGGTTATGTTTGGCGTACTAGCTGAAAAGCTAGCTGTTAAATAACAAGCTAGCTGATAGCTGAAAAGCTAGCTGATAAAAAATAACGTTTGGTAAAACTAGCTGAAAAGCTAGCTGAAATATATAAAATTACATAAAAGGACATGTAAGAGTATGTGTTTCTATAATTAATTAAGGGGTGTATTTGGAAAATTTTAAAAAAGCTTTTAAAAAGCTAGTCTAAGTAGCTTTTCAAAAAGCTAACTTATAAGCTACTTTTTGGCTTACCAAACACGACAACATAAAAAAGCTCGAAAAATCAGCTAGCTGTGGCGCGCCAAACACAACCTTAAAATGGTAATGTATTTTTCGATTTGTACACATTTGGTAACTGAGTTTTTTTTCGTCCACATTTAACCATTCAACTTGTTAAACTGTATACATTCAGTCCTTATGACCAGTTACTCAAGGTTAGCCAGGAAAAATGACTTAATGAGGTAATATATTTTTCATTTTGTACACATTTAGTCATTAATATTTTTGTACATATTTAGTCATTAATATTTTTTTGTTTCAAGATAAGTCCTTTTTTTGTACTCATTCAATACTTATGAATGATTTTTTTAGGTTTTTCTCACGATATCTTACGTGGGACAATCATTAACAAGGTGTTTTGGGTTGTTGATGCTTATATCCAACACAATCTCGACTACTTGGTTGTATAAGTCTTGTGGTTTGGCTTAGGTCTTTTATTCTGAACGTCGTAACTTCTTTATATGATGTCATATTTTAACGATATTTATATCCACGTGTTCATTTTTTCATTAAGATTACTCTCATTAAAAATCTAATATATTTTTACTTACGATTTTATATAAAAAAACATTCATACATGCATTCATAAAAAACATATGGACAGGGACACATGTAGGAATACATAGTAGGTGTTGTCAAGATGAAATAGACGCTGATACATGAAAAATAGGTATAAATGGAAAAAAAAATCAAAAAATTTTCCACTACGGACAGAGAAAACAAGTGTTGCTGGTGCAACACCGGGACCGGGCTAAATTCGCCCCTGCGTATGGATATTAAAATCGTAAGTAAAAATATATTATTTTTTAATGAGAGTAATCTAAATGAAAGTTGTAGTAGACTAAAATAAGAACGCATGTATATAAAGATCGTTCGTATGGATATAACGGTTGTTAAAATCCGAGATCGTATGAAGAAGTTATATAGTTCAAAACGCATAACCTAAGCAACCAAGTAGTCGAGATCGCGATGGACATAAGCATCCAAAGGCCCAAGCACCTCATTTTTTAATGTTCCACGTAAGATTTCGTAAGAAAAACCAAAGAAATCATTCATAAATCCTGAATGAGTACAACAACAAAAATAACTTATGTTGCAAAAGAAAAAATATGTATTAAGGACTAAATGTGTACAAAATGAAAAATATATTACCCTATTAAGTCATTTTTACCGGCTAACCTGGAGTAGTCGGTCATAAGGACTGAATGTGTACAGTTTAACAAGTTGAAGGGGTAAATATGGATGAAAAAAACTCAATAACCAAATATATACAAATCGAAAAATATATTACTCTTTTAAGTCATTATCCCTCATAAAATCGGATAATATGCAGTTATATGATCCAATTAAGCTTATTAACACTTTTAACTATACAAATGTAAACGGGTTACATGAGAATCGAGATCGAGACAGGGGGAAGACCATGTCTTATGGTAGAGCGACAACATGTGTCACAATAGTGGCAACACGTGTCACAATAGTATTCTGAACAACGATACATATAAATTGTAAAGGTGAGAATCAATGGGTAAAAAATCACCAAAAAGTGAGAATCATCAAATAAGCATCTCTTACTACATACTCTAGTTTGCCAAGATTCATGAACATCAAATAAACCCTAATTCAAATCACACACAAAAAAAACATATTGAAAGCTCGAATTGAATAGAGAAATTAACCTGCTAGAGCCGTAATTATAATTTTCTTTCCTACGGCCCTAATAGCATGAACCCGCCCCTTGTATTAGCACGATTTGGACCTTGAGTTTCTCGATAAGACATTTGACTGTGGTCCATGCTCGACCCATATCCATATTCCGCTAAAGGTCGTTCATAGGAATGTCCCCATAGGTGGCGGCAAGGGATCATAATTGTCGATCTAAACACAAGCCACATCGGACGGGCGGCAACGGTGGCGGTGGCTGGAAGGTGATTTCATTACTAATCTCTTGCGATGTAGCAGATTTGGTGATGGTGGGGACTTGGTGGCGGAAGAAATCATTATATTTGTCGAGAGAGAAAGAGTCATCGAAGAAGAAATATACATTTTTATTTAGGTTTGAAAACTGATAATTTGATTGTGGATTTCAGGGGTTGAATCTAAAAAATAGAAAACAATTGAAGATTGATTTTACGAGATTTGTATATTTGAATAATTTAAATAAAAAAATAGGAAAAAATAAAATTGTTGGACGAGAAAACAAAATAGAAAGTAAATAATAAGATGATACGTGGTAAAAGTTTGGTTTAGAAGAGGGAATGTGGCAATTTATGAGCCATAATGTCTTGCTTAGGTGTATTGATCTATCCAAATTCCGGATATCCCCTGCTCCCGGAAAAAACTCCAACAATACTGAAATAGGAACATGTTTTCCCCCCTTTTTGTTTCCATTTACTTCAGTCTCAAAACGACCCCATCATCACTTTCAATTTCATTCACTTCAGCTAACATCATTTTTCAAATTGGTTGAAGTGAACGACTGCTCGACAACTGATTTGTTAGATACACCAACAGTGCGTGTGTGTCTCACCGGATTATATGAGGATTACATCAGACGGTGGCGCTGCAGGAGAAGCATGGAAGGCACACATGGCGATGGCGTTGGTACAGTTGTTCAATGGAGGATATCATGTCATCACAAAAGTAGCTCTGAATGGTGGAGTGAATGAGATTGTTTTCTGCGTGTATCGTGACATCCTTGCCATCTCTATCCTTGCTCCCATCGCCTATTTCCGCGAAAAGTTAGTCAACTTCTCAATTGTTTCTTCCTGCTTAGAAATTGTGGTTCGAATTTATTGTCTTCTGTTATTTAAATACCGATGAAAAGTTTGGTTCGAATTAATTGTCTTCTGTTATTTAATACCGATGAAAAGTTAGCGAGATATTCTTTGCGTTATGGGATAATATAACAGCTTCGATATGGGCTTGCATCGTTTTCCTCGAACTGTTTTAGGGTTGAAATCAGATTGATTCTAGAATAAGTAAAGTTGATGTCCCCCAGTCAATTTTGCTTGTACTTGCAATCGCTGTACTTAAAATGCAGATTTCACTATATTAGTCAGAACTTATTAATTCATCGTGCAAATTTCACTATATTTCTCATTCTTACATTTGATTGTTTTTAATAAGATTTAGTATTCACCATAACGTTTTAGCCATTTAGTATACACAATGTTGCTTTTTGCTGATGATAAAAGTCAAATATATTAACTGGTGCACATAATCCATTATTTGTATTCACGGAATAACATATCAATCATCATTGAGCTGTAAATACTACTTGGGAAATGTGTGAAACTAAAGTTGGGTTGATTTTATGTTGTTTGTAGGGGAACCAGACCAACTATGACTAGGCAGTTTCTCATGTATTTCTTCTTTCTTGGGTTGACAGGGTAAGTCCATAATCTCCAAACTTGTTATTCATATCTGCTGTAATCCTATAGCATCTTAAAAGACATCATATTGGAAAATTTTGTCACATTCTGAGTTTTTGTTATCAAATTATTTTCTCATAGTATAGTTCTCAAAGTTTAATCAATCGTTTGGAATGCAACTTTAACGATACTTGCTAATCTTTTGGTCATGAAATGTTCCCGATACAGAAGAAATATTAATACTTTTAAAGAACAATGTTTCAATGTTCAAGTAGTATGTAATTTGGGAAAATTTTGCCAATCTTTATCATACTATATATATATATATATATATATATATATATATATATATATATATATATATATATATATATATATATATATAACACATGCGTAATGTTTTCTTTGTAGGATATTTGGGACCCAGGTTTTGTTTCTTTTTGGACTTGGCTACACAAATCCAACCTATGCTGCAGCCATTCAACCTTCAATTCCTGTCTTCACATTTATACTTGGTGCATTGATGGGGTAAGGGTAAGCTTTACTTATGAAGTTATCACAATCCACACATTTACTTGTTGTCAATGTACAAGATTTTTTATATGTCATAAATTCAGTACAGAAACAGTAAATGTGCTGAAAAGTGAAGGTCAGGCAAAAATTGGAGGCACCTTGGTTTGTGTTTCTGGTGCCATTTTAATGGCTATCTTCAAAGGACCAGCTTTACTAGGGCTTCCAAACAGTGTCCATCAAATAATTCCAGGTGGACATCCAGAAGTTTCTAGATGGATGTTTTCTAATCTTCCAACCTTAGGAATTGACAACTGGCATATTGGTGTTATATGCTTAATAGGAAACTGTATATGCATGGCTACCTATCTAGCTGTTTAGGTATTCATTCAATTGTACATTTACTTTTTTAAATGGTTTGAATTCCAAGTATGATTTTTTTTTCTTTCTATTTTTGTATTGAAATGAGTTCACTCTTCAGGCTCCAGTGTTGGCTATGTATCCTGCAAATCTATCGGTTACAGCGTATTCATACTTTTTTGGTACACTTTTTATGGTGGTGACAGCTGTCTCCTTCAACAATGAGTCAATGAACTGGCATTTGACCAGGTCCGAGGTTTTGGCAGTAATTTATGCTGTAAGTATCTTCTCTGTTCTCCCTTGTATTGTATAAAGCTCTGATATGTTTTTTTTACATGATGTTTTTTTTTTTTTTTTAAAAAAAAAATAGGGAGTCATCGCGTCTGCATTGAACTATGTACTTCTAACATGGTCGAACAAGATCATGGGACCCGCTTTGGTTGCTCTTTATAATCCACTTCAACCTGCTGCTTCTGCTTTTTTGTCAAAAGTATTCCTTGGTGACCCAATCTATTTGGGAAGGTCTGTTTTCTCAGCATCCAACTTAATTTGTTTTTTCCAAATGATGGTTTATTTTTTATTTAATGAACAGCATTTTGGGAGGATTGTTGATCATAGTGGGGTTATATGTGGTGACATGGGCGACTTATCGGGAAAAACAAAAGCAACAGACAGCCTTAGTAGATCGTTCCTCAGAGCCACTCATAGACCAGATTTTTGGTGGGCCTTCACCATCACTACTTAAGTCTACAGATTAAGGACCACACACATACACACCAAATGGCAAATGTTGTTGTTGTTTTCTTCTGTTTTTACCTTTTGCCCTTCAATTGTATTTTTGGTTTTTGTGCAAAATGTGTAGCAGAATAGTGACAGATAGAAATATATTCTTCTTTTTTTGGGGTTTTCCTGGTGGGGTCATTCATCAGTGTAATGAGGCTTCCCACAGAATATGTCCCTATCACTAATAGCAGAAAGAAAAAACATAAAATATGTTGTGGTGATGATATAGTGTTGTTTTTATGGAATTATTTCAAGTTAATTGGGATATTTGGTGAAAAATCTTCATACTTCTTCCATCTTGGAAAATGTTTAAGATGTTTAACTTGAGGGTGGACTTGGAAAATGGGGCTTTGGTGAAAGAGAAAAAGAGAAACCTATGTATCATTGGATTTTTAAATTGGAAATATGACAAAAAGTTTTTGCATCTTGACTTGGTAGATTAACAGGAAAACTAGTTTTTAGGTGAAAATGTATATTTGAAAATTTTGTGAAAAGCCCTAAGTAGCTTATCAGTACTACTTTAACGGACTCGTTACATTGCAATAAACTTAGAAAGTTAACTTTGTCCAGTTTTAGCTTAATTGCGAAGCAGCCCATACATTTCCATTAATTATAAATTAATCTTCTGACTTTAATTAATATGATAATGCCCTGTCAGGCACTTTTACCCTTTATTTAAAATAAACTTTCAATGTTGAACTCCCAAAACCTTTTCAAATCAAAGTTAAAGCCATTGAGTTTCGTGATGAACATGCATAAACAATTTTAATTGTGAAGTGTGCCTTAAATGTGACCGAATATATTCTCGCTTAGAGTATTGATGACCCATGGGCCATGGGTATCATTATGCTGCGAGATATGATGATTTCAAAGTGTAAAGTGAAAATAGTTTGATTCTTTAGGGAAAGGAAAATATCATAAGAGAATATATGTTGCATGAAGAGTCGCTCAGTATTTTTTTTTTTTTTTTAGAGGTGACAAAAATTGATATGATACAAAATCCAATACGAACTCAACACGAATTAAACTGATTTGGATAAGATATTTAACTGGTTTAATTAAATTGGTTGATGGACACAACACGGAAATTTAACATATAACATTAGGGTTGAGAATTTCAGCTTGAATATGACTAGAAAATGACCCGGTTATTTATATGTAAGTTTTATTTTTTGTCTTTAAATAAACTAGAAAGACTCAAAAACCAAAACCATATACAAAAGAAAACATTTGAGTTGAGTTGTGTTGTAATGTAGAAACGACTTAGCCGTATAGGTCAAGATTTTGTTTTCAGCTTTTTTGTTATCTCTCAAACTACAATGTCATCTCGACCACTATCTCCTCCTCATGATCTCGCCTTTCGCCTCTCAACTCATACTTTTTGCATTTTTTTCCTTTTAAACTTACTATGAATTTAGTCATTCCACCTCTTAACTATTATTTTTTCCTTTCCGTATACCTAACTCATACTCTTTCAACATGTTTAGTGTTTCAACCTCACATACCACTATACATTTCAATGTATAACCCTAACCCGAAACCCGACACAAACTCTCCATGAAAATATATGGGTTGACACGACACGACATGTTAATTACATATGTCACGTTAAGGTCAAACCCTCTCAAACCATTTATCGTTTTGACCAACACGTTTCCCAAGTCTAATATTTTCTATGAACGGGTTAGTTGTGAAAGCAACAAAGGGATATGAAATGTTAACTGAAAATAGGTTGATTTTTCAAGGAAAAATATGGAAAATATATGTTACATAAAGGGTGAATATGGATGTCAACAAATGGAATAATGATTCATTGACTTCTAAATTTAGTCATTAGGCTTATTTGTATGCTTATATGTCATTAAAATTGTTGAAATTGTTCAAAAATTACATGACCGGTAATACTAGGTTTTGCTTATTCTGGTGGTGAATATAGGTGTCAACAAATGGAATAATGACTTGTAAATTTCATCATTAGGCTTATTTGTATGATTATATTTCATATTAAACTTGTTGATTTTGTTCAAAAATCACTAATATGACTGGTAATAGTGGCTTTTGTCCATTTCTAGTGTCTTTTCCAGCGAAATGTAAGTTTTTTGGCCATCTTTTCCGACAAGTGAATTTTCCGACAAATTTTGAAGGGTTTTTCGAATTCTGAAAAATAAAATATGTTCATTAGTTGTTCATTAGTAGGAAACAAAAAAACGATGCATGATTTGTGAATGTAATATGAATTTTCTTCATGATCTTTAACTGGATTTTTGAACGAAGTTTGAATGTTATTCATGATTTTTGAACGACATATGAAGTGTACTCGTGATATCTAAACAAAAAAACAGGAGCGTTTTGAGAACGAATAGAAAATCCAAATGTTCATTTTCAAAAATTGGAAATTATAACCCTAAATCTTAATGATGTGTTCATCTCTTAACCATAAATCGAATATCTAAATGTTCTTCAATGTAAATCGAAAATCATAAACATAAATCGAAAACTTTATGGTAATTAAAAAATGGCAATCACAGGTTATTTCCCATGTTACAAAATGATTCAATCCAGAGTTTTTATTTTACATATGATTTTGGTTTTGGGTATTTATAGTTTATCTAAACAATTACAAAAACTTTCATATAAATAAATGTATCATTTTTTAGTCATCTTCAAGTTGAAATTTTCAACCATAATGTTATCAGTTTAAATTTAACTTTGTGTTGTTTGAATCATTAAATTAAAAGAGTTAAAATATCTTACTCAAACACGTTTATTTTGTATCGAGTTTATATCGGGTTATCGTGTAGTGCCGATTTTTGTTACCTCTACCCAATGTTTTTAAAAAGCGGTTTGAACTGAGAAAGAGAGTGATTCAACTATCACTGTTTTTATGTCTATTTCTCAACAGGAACAAACCAGTCGGTTTTTATAAAAATTTGGTTGAACCCATTTCATTAAATAAAAGCACATGGAAAAAATTTATTTTACATAATAAAATTTTATGGTCTTTTTCACATCAGTTTAGATTTTTCTAAATAAAAAATATGGCGAATGTTATGAAGTTTGTGATGCATTTGTATTCATCTAAAACTATATTTTGTTTCACTATTATACTTTATTTTCTTTTTGATACACGTGAATTGATGTAAAATTTATGGTTATGTGTTATGTTAATGTATTTGGATTGATCTATAATTTGTTTTTATATGTATTTTTAATGATTGAATTTTTTGACGTCAAATCTTTGATTTATGTATGTATGTATGTGTATGAAAATAAAAAAATAAAAATATAAAGATGAAAAATATAAAAATTGATTGACCCGGCAATCGAACCAGTTAAATCGATAACCAATTCAGCTAAAAACCCAATTTTTAAAACATTGCCTCCACCAAGCCATATAGCAAGATAACTATTAAAAGATTCAAAACATGCTAACTGAACTCTTATACAAAAAATTCTAAAAAACTTTATATTTTAAAATATCTAAAAGTAACTATATAAAAACATATTTTATTTGAAAAACTTAAAATTTTGGATGTAAATTTGCCTTAACTTTAATATAGAAAAATACAAAAGTATAAGAAAGCATATCCAAAAGAATATACTAAAAATAAATATGATGTTGATAGTTGATTAAATATAAGAAGCAACATATTCTTATTTATTATATGTTTATAAATTTAATATATATATATATATATATATATATATATATATATATAATAGAATCTACCAAGTTATATGTTGTATTTTTATTTTAGTGTAATATGTTAATTTAATTTAATTTAATTTAATTAATATAAAATTATTAAGCTATATATTGTATTTTTATTTGTATTTTAGTATTGTTTTATAAAATATTTTGATTATAACATTAAATATTATTTTATATTTAAATAATATTATTATCGTTAAACTGATTTTTTAAGGTGATATTATAACATAAGATAAAGTTAATTTTACATGTTTTTGTGGTTTGATCAAATTGTTTCATGTGTATCTTTTGTTTTTCATTTTGTACCATATCTAGTTAATTTTAAACTTGCATGTTTCATTTATTTAATACATGAAATGAGTATCATGTCTTTACTAAATATTATTTAGTATCTATGTTTTATTATTATTTTTTTTTATCAGGGGCCCACTATTTTAACCCATCCCACCATTTTTCCTCTCAATATTAAAATATCCAACAACTACCATCGGTCACTTCCTTCGAAACCCCACTATCGGAAAGGATCAGGGGTAGGATGGTAGGGTCTAATATAAATAACAAATAAATATTTTAAAAATAGGCAAAGGTAGTATAATCATTTTATATATGAATGAGATTAGACCTAGGAAATGTGTTGTGATGTTGTGTCATGTTGAAATAGTAAAAAGTTGAGACTTGAGTGATCTAGATCCTAACCCGACATGTTAACATGTCATGTCGTGTCGTGTTAACCTAATTTCTTTTGTCGATTTTTGTCGCGTTTCACGTTAGGGTTAGACCTTAAAATATGTCGTGTCATGTGAGGTTGAAACATTAAACATGTTGATAGAGTAGAAGTAAGAAAAATTAGTTGCTAATAGGCAAAATGGTTAAATTCATAGTAAGCTTATACTGCATAATGAAAATAGTAGGAATTAGGTAGGCAGTAGAAATTACGGAGGCAGAGGGGTTACATCATGAAATAGAGGTAATGGTTGAGGTTGTGTAGTTTATGTAAAAATGATAAAAATGAAAATAAAGTTTTAACCCAAACAACTAAGTCGTTCCATATTACAAACTAATTGAACCCAACCTTTTTTTTTACATATTATTTTGGTTTTAGGTATTTCTAGTTTATCTGAAGAATTCACAAAACCTGCATATAAATAAATGAATCATTTTCGAATTGAATTTAACTTATAAATTTTAATTTGTGTGTCGTGTCCTGTTAACACGTTTAGTTAAACATATAAAAATATTTTACCTAAATCTGTTTATTTCATATTGTGTAAGTTTTAGGTGTTGTTTGTTTTTCTTAAAAAACCATTTCTGACCACTTATTGTTATGTCACGCAGCATACGCGTAGTACTTGTCCCTTCCGTAACATCCCGACTCCCAAGTATAAAATTTAAAGCTTTATATTCATATTTGTAGACCTACTCGACGAGTTGGCTGCCTCAACTCGTCGTGTAGAAACTGATCAAGTCGCGTGAACTTTAGGACCTACTCGATGAGTTGGAGGACCCAACTCGACGAGTTGAGGCTGTGCTTGAAAACCCTAGTTTTTAGGGTTTGCACCCTATTTAAAGGACCTTAAGTCCTCCCTCCAGCCTCCCTTACCACCTTCACGTCCATAAATTAACTCTAATCGAGCTAACATCCTATTTTGAGTGTGTGTGAGGCTAAAGAGTGTGTGTTTGGTGCATTTTTTGAAGATACTTGAAGATTTAGAAGCTTGGAACGAGAAGGAGCTTGTAGATCCAACATCTACTTCATTTTGGAATTCATTTGAAGGTAAAAAGTCATTACCTTGATCATTTTCTTGTTATATCTCTCCGTTCAAGAGTTAAGGGTCATTTCTAGCTTATTATTGAGGCATTTCTAGCATTGAGCGCGTTTTGAAGTGAGGAGTTCAGATCTAGACTCCTTTATGCCCTCATGGACATAAAATTCTCGACTTTATCAAGCTTTGGCCCTTCTCCATGTCTTAAACCTCTTCCTAAGACTAGTTTTGGCTGTTTTAGCCTCTAGAAGCCTTGCATGCACATAAAGTTGTGTAACACCCATAAATTTTACGCTAATTTAAAACATTTTAATCCATTCAAAAACCATTAAGTTATTACAACTTGTTTTCAAAACAGCATCAGAGTATCCCCATAATCAAATCACAAAATCATAAAATATGAGGAGCGGTATGATCACGTCTTTGCCTTGCCACGATCTCCTGATGTACCTGAAACAATAAACTAAAACTGTAAGCCCGAAAGCTTAGTGAGTTCCCCCAGAATACCCATACACACGTAACCATACACATACAGCAAGGAACAAAATACTATGGGTCCAGTCAACCATCAGGTTGGAATACCCCTTGCCCTCAACCATCGGGTTGGAATGCCCCTGGCCCTCAACCATCGGGTTGGAATGCCAACATACTACGAGTCCAATCATCCTATTGGATGGAATACTCCTGGCCCACAACCATCGGGTTGGAATGCCCACGTCCCTATACCTACAATATCTACTATGGGTCCAATCATCCTTCTGGATGGAATACCCAAGCCCTCAACCATCAGGTTGGAATGCCAACATACTATGAGTCCACTCATCCTACCGGGATGGAATATTCCTGGCCTACAACCTTCAGGTTGGAATGCCCACACTCCTACATCTATTCTAACTACAATGGGTCTAATCATCCATCAAGATGGGATACCCCAGGCCCTCAACCATCGGGTTGTAATGCCCACCTACTATGAGTCCAATCATCCTACCGGGATGGAATACTCCTGGACCACAACCATCGGGTTGGATTGCCCACATACTATCAATCAGACATGTGCACCAGTATCAGATAACCATATAACAGTCTAAACCGACATACTAGGGTCCTATCATCCTCAGGATGGAATACCCCACAACTAGCAAACAATCATGTGCACATATAATAGGTAATCTCATACCAACATACAGACAGTCAGACCTAACTATAGGTCACAAAGCATAACCGCTCCCACTCTACTAAATACTGATCTAACCAATCATACCAGCATAACAGCCATCCTTTCTACTAGGATACAGAGCAATCAGATCACAGTGTAACTATCTCAATACAAATCAAAGGGTCGGCCTTGGTGCCTTAGACCCTTGAGTATAGTGAGGATAACTCACCTTGCAACTGCCGAACCGAACCACGAAAGCAAGATCCCGAAGCACTGCCCCAGACTTCAACACCTATAGCCATCAATGATCCATTGACATAAATATCCACATTACCATAATACCCTTGAAGGTCAGATGGGTCAAAGTCAAAGTCTTGGCCCAAAGTCAACCTTTCTGATTGACCCTACTCACCGAGTCAACCCATTGACTCGTCAAGCTCTTAGCTTCAGAAAACTCTCATATCACGACTCGACTCGCCGAGTCACCCCATGACTCATCGAGTCCATCAATCTCCGAGTCCTATCTTGTCCAACTCACTGACTCACCACTCAACTCACTGATCTGAGTCTTAACCAGAAGAGGTTGGGGGGTCTGCGCTATGACTCGCCGAGTCCAAGAACAAAATCGCCGAGTCCACGAGAATCTTTAATAGACTCGCCGAGTTGTTCTTCCAACTCGTCGAGTCCATGCCCATCATCATATGACTCGCCGAGTCAACCCATGAGACTCGCCGCGTCTCTTCAGTCCTTCTTCCATACAGTCACTTTTTGATCCATGCAGAGGCTCCATATTGTAGATCCATCCTCCTAGGGCATGCCTCTCACGTAAAGTTGCCAACTTTACGTGAGTACAAGGTGTTATTGGCCCAAAACAAGCTAGGGCTAGGGTTTAAGGCAAGAATGCTTCACAACCAAACCAAGGGATGATGCTTTATGATTTCCTGAACCAAGACAAGTCTAGATCTGAAGTTGCAAACCTCAGATCTAGACCCATGACCCAAAATGGATCTTAAACATACTAAAATGGCCCCAAATCCATCCATAAGTTGATCTAGAAAGGAAAGGATCAAGGTAACTGTTGGGTTTTGAGCAAAACATCATTCATATGGTGTACATGCAAACCCTAATAGCTTTTGGATCTAGTTTGTCTAATGAACATGCAATTGAATATCCAAAGCTATAAACCCTAGATCTAGCATACAATTAATCATATTAACATAAAATAGGGTTTAGATCTAACCTTTGATTGTTATATAGCAATAACAATCTAATCCTTGGCTTAAAAAATGTAGCACCTGGTTCCTGGTACGTAAAATTCGTCTAAGTATTTGTCATCTTGGACTTGAACTCGGCGAGTTGTAGGTCCGACTCGCCGAGTAGGGACGCGGTCTGGGGGTACGTTTAAGTTGGCGACTCGGCGAGTCACCGCTGTCTGTTGAAACCCTAAAATTCAAGGGTTTGCACCCTATTTTGTAACGACCCAATTTTTCACGTCCAAAAATTTTGTTTTAAAAACATTACTTTAGAAAATATTAATAACTAAAAACATCGTTTGATCAACCACAACATAAAGTGAACCATGTCTAAAAACCAAATCATACAACTAATCAAAATATCAGAGTATCAATCCCAGTGAAGCTCGTAGCTGCGGAAACAAGGGAGTGTGTGTGTGTGACATGCTGCTACCGCGCCGGCTCCTTTCCCCTAGCTAAGGAGGTACCTGAAACCAAAACTGAAACTGTAAGCATAAAGCTTAGTGAGTTCCCTCATAATACCCCATACCATGCAACATATAACAACCAATGTTCAGCTAGGAGTTACGGGCCTTGCCCACACTCGGGAAGATACGGGCCCTGCCCACACTTCGATAGCCGGGAGATACGGGCCTCGCCCACACTTGTGAAGATACGGGCCCTGCCCACACTTCGTTATCTGGGAGATACGAGCCTAGCCCACACTCCAACCTCGGAGAGATACGGACCCTGCCCACACTCAACCGCTAACCCATAACATACAAGTATCACGCAGACAACAAGTATAAGCAACTCTATCATATTAACACATATATCATACTTGACTAAACCCAGAGATACGGGCTCGGACCACACTCTAGTACTAGCATCTCGTCTACACGGGTCGGCCTTGGTGCCTTAGACCCGTTCCTACTGGAAAGGAAACTCACCTCGAATTAGCTGCTGGTCTGTGTGGGAATTGATCACCTACTACTGTTGCTGCTCCGGAAACCCTCCGGCTGCAATTCCCACAATATACTCAATCAAACACTGCTCGCTGACCTTTGGGTAAAATGACCATTTTACCCCTGACCTTGCCCTAAGCCAAAGCCAGATTCAACTTTCAGTTGACCCGACTTGCCGAGTTGGCTTTCCAACTCGCCGAGTCCCTACCCAAACGACTGCCCTGAAACCCGATCCTACCCGTCGAGTTAGGCGACGACTCGACGGGTTCACCTTCTTAACCAATATTCAAGTCCTTCATTCTACTCGCCGAGTTGTATGAACAACTCGCCGAGTTCATCTTCATCCGAAGAACACTTATGCTAAGACTCGCCGAGTTGTATGAACAACTCGCCGAGTCTGTTCTTGATCTAAGGAGATTGCCTAGAACTCGCCGAGTCAGGGCATTGACTCGCCGAGTACCTCCATGGATGAGTTAAGCTTCCGACTCACTGAGTCACACCCCGTGACTCACTGCTCACTCGACACTACGAAAGGGGGACAAACTCGGAGACTCGCGAATAGACTCGCCCAGTCATATGAACGACTCGCCGAGTCGTTGCCATGCACCTACTGAATACACGGATTTGCTCGATTCCAGTCCATGCCATTCATAGATCTGGACTTCTAGGACACTAATCACACGTAAAGTTTCCAACTTTACGTGTGGATATTCACCAATATGGATTTTAGGGCTCAAAATGTCTCAAAAGGGTAGATCTAGGGCTAACAAGCAACATGGGGCCATAAAGCTAACAGATCTGAGCTCCTGGAGCTCAATCTTGCCTAGATCCAGAGGCCAAACATCTTATTACGACATACAATGCACATACAAGCTTGGGGATTTGACCAAGAAGGACCCAAATGAAGTTTTAAGCATAGAATCAAGGGGAAAACGGGTTATACCTCAAAGGAACTTCTGGAAGAACACAAATAATGCCTGGATGGCTTCCCTTCTTCTGGATCTACTCCTTCCTCCTTCCAAACCTTCAAAAACACACACACTAACCTCAAACTCTCAAAGAATAGCTTAGAACGAGAGATACAGGGGCTTTAAGGGTCAATGGGGGCCGGCTTGGGGCTGATAAGTCCTTTAAATAGGGTGCAAACCCCTGAAACTTAGGGTTTCATCCAACAGCTATGACTCGCCGAGTCCAGGATATGGACTCGCCGAGTCGCCAACTTAAACGTGTCCTGGGTCCCGCATCCACTCGGCGAGTCAGACCTATGACTCGCCGAGTCCAAGGCTAAAAGAAAGGAAATACTCAGATAACATTTACGTACCAGGAACCGGGTGCTACAAATCTCCCCCACTTATTTTAGACTTCGTCCTCGAAGTCTGCTGCTCGATCCTGAAACAGCTCGGGATAATGCTCCATCATCTCGTCCACCGGCTCCCAAGTCCATTCCGAACCCTTGCGGTGCTGCCATTGCACCTTCACTAGCTCCACCTTCTTGTTCCTCAAATCCTTCGACTTCCTATCGAGGATTGCGACTGGGTGCTCAATATAATTCAGGCTGTCATCAACCTGAATATCCTCCAAAGGTACTACTGCAGAATCGTCCACTAGGCACTTTCGCAAGTGAGAAACATGGAAAGTGTTGTGGATCTGGCTAAGCTCGGCTGGCAGATCCAGCCTATACGCTACCTTGCCCACCCGGGCTACGACCCTGAACGGTCCGATGAATCGCGGGCCCAACTTGCCCCGCTTCCTGAATCAAATAACGCCTTTCCACGGCGACACCTTCAGGAGAACCATATCCCCGACCTGGAACTCCAAATCGGACCGACGCTTGTCGGCATAACTTTTCTGCCGACTCTGAGCAGTCTGAAGCCTGCTCCGGACCTGCTGGATCCTCTCGGTCGTCTTGAGCACCACTTCGGTGCTCCCCATGACCCTCTGGCCAACTTCACCCCAGCATATCGGGGTCCTACACCTCCGCCCGTACAACATCTCGAAGGGAGGGCGGTCGATACTCGCGTGATAGCTGTTGTTGTAGGAGAACTCGGCCAGGGGAAGATAGGTATCCCAGCTACCACCGAAATCTAGCACGCACGCCCGCAGCATATCCTCCAGAGTCTGGATGGTCCGCTCGCTCTGCCCATCCGTCTGCGGGTGAAAGGCAGTGCTAAAATGCAGACGAGTGCCCAACTCGTCATGGAATCTCTTCCAAAACCTGGAAGTAAAACGCACATCCCTGTCCGAGATCACCGATACTGGCACCCCATGCCGTGCCACAATCTCTCTGATATAGATGTCGGCCAATCTCTCGGCCGATATGCTCTCCTGAATCGGAATAAAGTGAGCACTCTTGGTTAATCTATCCATGATGACCCAAATCGAATCCACTCCACGTGCGGTCCTGGGAAGCTTCGTGATAAAATCCATCGTGATATCTTCCCATTTCCACAGTGGAATATCCAACGGCTGCATCTTGCCATGCGGTCTCTGATGTTCGGCCTTGACCTTCCTGCAAGTCAAACACCGCTCGACGTACCATGCCACATCCCGCTTCATGCAGGGCCACCAGTAATCCAGACGAAGATCCCTATACATCTTCGTCGCCCCGGGATGAATAGAGAATCGAGACTTGTGCGCCTCCTCCATCAAAATATGGCGCACGCCTCCGTGATATGGCACCCACACCCTACAGTGTAGTGTCAATAGTCCTCGGCTATCATAATCAAAGGAGGAAACCTGACCCACCACGCGCTCGCTCTTCCGATGCTCCTCCTTGATAGCCTCCTGTTGAGCCTCCCGAATCTGCCCCAACAGGGGAGTCACCACGGTTATCCTCAAGCAGACGTCCCTGATCGGCGCCGCCTTGCGGCTAAGCGCATCGGCCACCACATTGGCCTTCCCCGGGTGGTAAAGGATCTCGCAATCATAATCCTTTACCACATCCAACCACCAACGCTGCCTCATGTTCAGATTCGGCTGATCCATGAGGTACCTCAAACTCTTGTGGTCCGTGTAGATGGTACATCGAACCCCGTAGAGGTAATGCCGCCAAATCTTGAGGGCAAAGACCACCGCCCCCAACTCCAAATCGTGAGTCGGGTAGTTCGCCTTGTGAGGCTTGAGCTGCCTCGAAGCGTAGGCAATGACATGCCCCCTCTGCATCAGTACCGCGCCCAACCCAGAAATGGGCGCATCACAATAAACCACAAAATCCTCTACACCCTCTGGCAGGGCTAAGATCGGCGCCTCACACAATCTCTGTCTCAGCGTCTCAAATGCAGCCTGCTGCTCGGGCCCCCACCGAAAGACCACGACTTTCTTCGTCAGCCGTGTCAGGGGCACGGCTATCTTGGAGAAATCCTGGATAAATCTCCGATAGTAGCCTGCCAATCCCAGGAAACTCTGAATCTCAGATGGAGACTTCGGAACCTCCCATCTCATCACGGCCTCGACCTTGGCCAGATCGACCAGAATCCCGTTCTGGTTGACGAGGTGTCCTAGAAATTGCACCTCGCGCAACCAAAACTCACACTTGGAGAACTTGGCATACAAGCTCTCCCTCCTCAGGGTCTCTAACACCTCTCTCAGATGCTCCTCATGTTCCTCCCGAGTCTTGGAATAAACCAAGATGTCATCGATAAAGACTATCACAGACCGATCTAGCATCGGTCTGCATACGCGGTTCATGAGGTCCATGAACGCGGCAGGAGCATTGGTGAGCCCAAACGGCATCACCACAAACTCATAATGGCCATAGCGTGTCCGAAACGCGGTCTTCTGCATATCCTCCTCCCTGACCCTCATCTGATGATAACCCGAACGCAAATCAATCTTGGAGAACCAAGATGCTCCCTGAAGCTGGTCAAAGAGGTCATCAATCCTCGGAAGCGGGTAACGGTTCTTCACCGTTACCTTGTTCAGCTCCCGATAATCTATACACATCCGATGCGACCTGTCCTTCTTCTTCACAAACAGAATCGGGGCTCCCCAGGGCGAACTGCTCGGGCGAATAAACCCCTTGTCTAGCAGCTCCTGCAGCTGCGTAGACAACTCCTGCATCTCGGGAGGAGCCAACCGATACGGCGCCTTGGCTATCGGAGCCGCGCCAGGAACAAGGTCAATCCTGAACTCCACCTGTCGCTCCGGAGGTATCCCAGGAAGCTCCTCTGGGAAAACGTCTGCAAAGTCTCGGACCACCGGAACCTCTCTCACTGTCGCCTTACCCGTCTCCCGGGTATCCATCACATACGCGACATAACCTGCGCATCCCTGTTGAAGGTAGCGCCTAGCCCTCGCAGCTGAACATACAGTGGGTCCACACTGAGGCCTCTCTCCATGAATCACTAACTCCCCCCCGCTTGGGGTCCTGACCCGCACTAGCTATTGCGCGCAATCTATCACCGCCCCATTAGGGCTCAGCCAATCCATGCCTATAATCACCTTGTTCCCACGCAACGGAATGGGAACCAAATCTACCAAATAGCGTTCCTCAAACAAACGCAGCACGCAATCTCGAAATACCATCGATGCTCGCACCGATCGATCGTCAGCAATCTCCACCTCCAAAGGGCAATCTAACTCGCCTGATGACTCATGAAACTTCTTGCTAAGCGCAAGGGAAACGAATGATCGGGATGCACCCGAATCAAATAACACCTGAACTGGGAGGCCGTTCACATGGAACGATCCTAATACATACATATACATACAGAGCACATATCAATAACATTACATCATAAAAATAAGATAGAGGGAACGAATCATACCCGTCACCACATCGGGTGCGGCGCGTGCCTCCTCGGTAGTCAGCTGAAATGCCCGACTCCTCACCACTGGAGCCTCTGCCTTGCCCTGCCGACCATCCATGATCCGCAGGGTCGCTGGAGTTGGCGCCTTCACCGGCGCTGAAACTGTCATCTGGGGGCAATTGGCCTTCTTGTGGCCCCTCTGGTTGCAGTGAAAGCACAACAACTCCGATGTCTGAATAGCTAAAACTGGAGTAGTACAATCCCAGCTAAAGTGCCCTGTCTTGCCGCACTTGTAGCAGCCTACTGATCCCGTCCTACATGCCCCCACATGCGTCCTGCCGCATTTCCCGCAGCGGCTCGGTCCTGACTGGCCTTTCGGCCTACCATCTGATCCCCTGGGCTTCTTCCCCGAAGCCCCTCCTGCCTGATCCTCCTCTAGTTTCCGTTTCCGGATGTGCTCCAAATCTAGCTCCCTCTCCCTTGCCCTGGCAATCATAGAGTCCAAGGTAGGGCAAGCCGAAAAACTAACATGCTTCCGGATGTCAGCTCGTAGCATATCATGATAACGAGTCCTTTTCATGTCCTCGTCACCAGCATACTGGGGCACCAATAAAGCCCTCTCCCGGAACTTGGCGGTGATCTCCGCCACAGTCTCCGTCGTCTGCCTCATGTCTAGAAACTCCTTGGCCAGCTGCTGAAGCTCGACAGCCGGCGCAAACTCTGCCTTGAACCTGGTCACAAAGTCCGACCAGGTCATAGCCTCGATAGCTGAGGCTCCCAACGAGTCACCCACTGACTCCCACCAATCCCGGGCTCGGTCCCGTAAACATCCTGCTGCATACCTCACCTTCGACCCCTCGGGGCAGAAGCTAGTCAACTGGGCAGACTCAATGTCTGCAATCCATCGCCTGGCAGCAATGGGGTCTTTCACCCCATGGAAATCCGGCGCACCACTGCCCCTGAAGTCCTTAAAGGACAGTGTGCGAGATCCCGACTGGCCAGATGCCATGTCGCTCCTGAACGCCCTGAGGCGATCCTCCATCAACTCGATGATCCCTTCCTTGATCGACCCGAAGATAATGGGAGTCAACTCAAGGATACCCCTGGTGATCTCTGACGCGATGAACTCGCGTAGTCCCTCATCAATCGGCTCGGAACCTGATCCCGAACCTGACCCCTCTCCTGAACCGCCATCCACCGGCCTCGATCGAAGTACCACCATTCTGCAATACATAAATGACAATCATTGGTGATACTGACACTCCTTGAGGGATCATAACTACCACAAGTTCCCTGGTCTCATCCTGGCCTCCCTCGGTTCGGGTACGGATCCTCTGCTTTCAGTAGTACGGGCCCATACTACCTTCCACATCTATCCGTACCTTTTCCAAGGTATGCCTCGACTCCACCAGATCCCTTTCACTATTGTTGATCACTGCTATACTCATCCTAGGCTTACCCTAGGGAAATCTCTAATTCCACTCTAACCAGTCCTCAGCTGCTGCAGGCCTCCTTGTAATGCCAATTAGCCATTACTCGAATACCATCACATGTGACGAGGCTCAGATAATCCTTCGAGTATCGGACTCGTCCCTACAACGGTTGGACTCAAACAAGAGCTGCGCAATAGGATCAAATCCGGCACTCTAAGATTATTCAACCCTGATCACATGTGACGTGACGCATTCGCCTAATGGCTAACTCCCATTATTCAGAGTCCCACGAAGCACGAAGCAAGTAGCATTCAGATAAGGGTAACAATCTCAATTAACTCTATCCACTTTCAGGAACTGAGCTAGCATAAAGTGCTAAGCTCATACTACCAGGCATAACCTAATCAGGCCACCTTACGTACTGTCTGCTCAGAAACTAGCATGAAAGTTCTCACACAACTGAAACACATTAAGCAGGCACATAAGGCATCACTCCTAGATCCTTAGTCCTATTCTAGCATGCTGTTCTACAAAAGATGATAAACATAACATAAACTTGTATGGGTACTTTGGGGATACTTACTTGAGCTCGGCCGGTCGCGCACATCACACACTTCGTTCTTTCTCAAAACTCTTTTCCCAATTTTTGAAAACATTTTCCTTTAGAAAATCTTTTAATCCCTCGATTTGAGTTCAAACACTTCCGAAGATGTGTCTGAATCCCTCAAACCAGGGCTCTGATACCAACTTGTAACGACCCAATTTTTCACGTCCAAAAATTTTGTTTTAAAAACATTACTTTAGAAAATATTAATAACTAAAAACATCGTTTGATCAACCACAACATAAAGTGAACCATGTCTAAAAATCAAATCATACAACTAATCAAAATATCAGAGTATCAATCCCAGTGAAGCTCGTAGCTGCGGAAACAAGGGAGTGTGTGTGTGACATGCTGCTACCGCGCCGGCTCCTTTCCCCTAGCTGAGGAGGTACCTGAAACCAAAACTGAAACTGTAAGCACAAAGCTTAGTGAGTTCCCCCATAATACCCCATACCATGCAACATATAACAACCAATGTTCAGCTAGGAGTTATGGGCCTTGCCCACACTCGGGAAGATACAGGCCCTGCCCACACTTCGCTAGCCGGGAGATACGGGCCTCGCCCACACTTGTGAAGATACGGGCCCTGCCCACACTTCGCTATCTGGGAGATACGGGCCTAGCCCACACTCCAACCTCGGAGAGATACGGGCCCTGCCCACACTCAACCGCTAACCCATAACATACAAGTATCACGCAGACAACAAGTATAAGCAACTCTATCATATTAACACATATATCATACTTGACTAAACCCAGAGATACGGGCTCGGCCCACACTCTAGTACTAGCATCTCGTCTACACGGGTCGGCCTTGGTGCCTTAGACCCGTTCCTACTGGAAAGGAAACTCACCTCGAATTAGCTGCTGGTCTGTGTGGGAATTGATCACCTACTACTGCTGCTGCTCCGGAAACCCTCCGGCTGCAATTCCCACAATATACTCAATCAAACACTGCTCGCTGACCTTTGGGTAAAATGACCATTTTACCCCTGACCTTGCCCTAAGCCAAAGCCAGATTCAACTTTCAGTTGACCCGACTTGCCGAGTTGGCTTTCCAACTCGCCGAGTCCCTACCCAAACGACTGCCCTGAAACCCGATCCTACCCGTCGAGTTAGGCGACGACTCGACGGGTTCACCTTCTTAACCAATATTCAAGTCCTTCATTCTACTCGCCGAGTTGTATGAACAACTCGCCGAGTTCATCTTCATCCGAAGAACACTTATGCTAAGACTCGCCGAGTTGTATGAACAACTCGCCGAGTCTGTTCTTGATCTAAGGAGATTGCCTAGAACTCGCCGAGTCAGGGCATTGACTCGCCGAGTACCTCCATGGATGAGTTAAGCTTCCGACTCACTGAGTCACACCCCGTGACTCACTGCTCACTCGACACTACGAAAGGGGGACAAACTCGGAGACTCGCGAACAGACTCGC
The DNA here is from genome assembly GCF_051521515.1 of Lactuca serriola. Classification (NCBI taxonomy): domain Eukaryota; kingdom Viridiplantae; phylum Streptophyta; class Magnoliopsida; order Asterales; family Asteraceae; genus Lactuca; species Lactuca serriola. Next base: position 23,168,874 of record NC_136413.1, on the reverse strand, counting down.
CCAGTCATATGAACGACTCGCCGAGTCGTTGCCATGCACCTACTGAATACACGGATTTGCTCGATTCAAGTCCATGCCATTCATAGATCTGGACTTCTAGGACACTAATCACACGTAAAGTTTCCAACTTTACGTGTGGATATTCACCAATATGGATTTTAGGGCTCAAAATGTCTCAAAAGGGTAGATCTAGGGCTAACAAGCAACATGGGGCCATAAAGCTAACAGATCTGAGCTCCTGGAGCTCAATCTTGCCTAGATCCAGAGGCCAAACATCTTATTACGACATACAATGCACATACAAGCTTGGGGATTTGACCAAGAAGGACCCAAATGAAGTTTTAAGCATATAATCAAGGGGAAAACGGGTTATACCTCAAAGGAACTGCTGGAAGAACACAAATAATGCCTAGATGGCTTCCCTTCTTCTGGATCTACTTCCTTCCTCCTTCCAAACCTTCAAAAACACACACACTAACCTCAAACTCTCAAAGAATAGCTTAGAACGAGAGATACAGGGCTTTAAGGGTCAATGGGGGCCGACTTGGGGGTGATAAGTCCTTTAAATAGGGTGCAAACCCCTGAAACTTAGGGTTTCATCCAACAGCTATGACTCGCCGAGTCCAGGATATGGACTCGCCGAGTCGCCAAATTAAACGTGTCCTGGGTACCGCATCCACTCGGCGAGTCGGACCTTTGACTCGCCGAGTCCAAGGCTAAAAGAAAGGAAATACTCAGATAACATTTACGTACCAGGAACCGGGTGCTACATATTTAAACACTCATTTCCGCCCCAACCTCGCCCCCATTCACCCTCAGAGCTCCCGACCTCGTGCTACCCTTATTGCTTGTGAGATTAAAGTGTTTTTGTGTGTTCTTGAAGTTTTTTTGAGGAGAAAGAAGAGTAGATCAAGAAGAGGAGAAGGAGGCCAAGCATTTTTGTGTCATCTCAACATTTTCCTTGAGGTATAGTTCGTTTTCCCCTCTGTTTTCAAGCTTGTAGTCCCTAATAGCTTCATGAAAGTCCTTTTTGAGCCATTCTTCAAGCTTGTTTGTGCTTGGTGGGTTATAATAAGTTGTTAGCCTTTAGATCTAGGCATGATTTAGTCCCTGGAGCTTGGATCTACTGCCTTTATGGAGTCTTATTACATGAAAGTCCTAGATCTACCCCTTTTGGTGCACTTTGAGCCCTAAAACCTTCATTGGTGATTATCTACACCTAAAGTTGGAAACTTTACGTGTAAACCAGGCCCTAGGAACCCAGATCTATGAATGGCATGGACTGGATTCAAGCAAAATTGCGTGTATAGTTTTTGCATGAGGCAGACTCGGCGAGTCGAGACGCGAGTCCCCGGGTTTTCCCCTTTTTCGTTTTGCCGAGTAGTGTAGTGAGTCCGGGGTGGACTCAGTGAGTTGGAAGCCGAACTCATTCATGAAGGAACTCGGCGAGTCAATGCCCTGACTCGGCGAGTTCAAGAAAATCTTCTTAGATCAAGAACAGACTCGACGAGTTGTTCATACAACTCGGCGAGTCACAACATAAAGTGTTCATCGGATGAAGATGAACCCGGCGAGTTGTTCATACAACTCGGCGAGTAGGATGAAGGACTTGGACATCAGTTTAGAAGGAGAACTCGTCGAGTCAATGCCTAACTCGACGAGTAGAGACGGGATACAGAACAATCGATTAGATAGAGACTCGGCGAGTTGGAGAGCCAACTCGGCGAGTCGGGTCAACTGAAAGTTGACTCTGACCTTGGCTTATGACTTGGTCAGGGGTAAAATGGTCATTTTACCCCAAGGGACAGTTAGCAGTGGTTGGTTGAGTGTTTTGTGGGAATTATAGCCGGAGGTTTTCTGGAGCAGCAGCAGCAGACAGTTAATCCCCACACAGATCAGCAGCTACATCGAGGTGAGTTACCTTCCAGTAGCGGTGGATCTACGGCCACAATGCTGGCCCACCAGTAGGAGTTGTATGTAGATGATTGTCTCTGTGATATTCATCTAGGGATTACTACTACCTGTGTTATGTTTATGTGCTAGTATGATATGATGTTATGTGTTAGTGACAGTAGGGGGAGATAGTCCCCAAGATATCCGGTCGGTAGGGCCGAAGGGGTAGTCATACCCAGCCATGTTAGATAGATTATGATATTGTGATACATGTTATGTGGTAGTAGTAGAGGGGAGAAATAGTTCCACAGTATCCGGTCGAGAGGACCGAAGGGGAGGCCAGCACCCAGGTATGATAGGCAGTATCCGGTCGAGAGGACCGAAGGGGTGGCCAACACCCAGATATGCTAGGTAGTATCCGGTCGAGAGGACCGAAGGGGAGGCCAACACCCAGGTATGCTAGGCAACGTCCGGTCGAGAGGACCGAGGGGTAGGTCTGGCACCCAGATATGCCTGACAATGTACGTATGTTATGTGATTATATGGTATGTGGTACAGTAGGGGAACTCACTAAGCTTCGTGCTTACAGCTTTCAGTTTTGGTTTCAGGTACCTCTTCAGCTAAGGGAAAGGAACCGACGCGGTAGCAGCATATCACACACACTCTTGTTTTTCCACACTATGGATTTTCTGGGATGTACTCTGAAATATTATTATGATATTACCGGTTTTCAGACATGGATTATTATTATGAATGATTTGTAATGATGTTTTTATGTACTAACCTAATTTAAAAATGAAATTTTTAGCCGGTAATTTTGGGGCGTTACAAAGCTTAGTGCCTCAAGTGTTGCAATTCTAATGGAGTCACAAACACCACTAAGCAATTTGGATGAAGAGGAGAAGAAAGGAGGCTGCCCAAAACGTCTAGAAACCTTAGAGGAACTCCTTACCACATTTTTGGGGCCTTAGGGATCTATATATACATGTAGGCTATTAGGGTTTTCAACTAGGAAACCCTAATCTGACTGCTTAACAATAAAGCAGCCCATGGATCCCTTTCTTTAGAGTCATGGACGAAATCTTATGGGCTTCCCCATAAATTTCGTCCACTCCACTCTATGGATTCCATTAGCCCACTCTTGCAGTTATCTTATAATCACAATTCCAGTCCCTTAAGTTTAATTAATCTCTTTTAGCCACAAAATTAATTCTTGACTAATATTAATTGAACAATATGATTTCTCCTTTAATATATTATTCTCATAATATATTAATAAATCATAATTAAACCTTTCTCTCCTTAATTCATCCTACATATTGTTATGGTGAAGGCAACCCAAAAGGACCATGCTCATAATCGGGTCAAGTACATACCAAAATAGTTATGGACCTAGACACTAATCCAACAGTAACAACTTGTTACCTAAAAAATGTGCCCAAACTGAAATATATTCTGGGTCTATACGAGTCCCTTGATGCTATGCACTTGATCTACAAGCCTCCTTTGCTAGAATCTCCTTCCAAAGCTTCCAAGCTCACTCCAAAGGCTCTCACACGATTTTAGGGTTTTCTGACTCTCGAGGGGTAACAAGGAGGCTGAGGTGAGGAGTTAAGGTCCTTTAAATAGGGTGCAAACCCTAAGATTATGGTTTTCTCTTCGCAGCACCAACTCGTCGAGTCCAGCCGCCGACTCGGCGAGTTGGTCACTTAACTCGCGACCAGAACCCACTCTGACTCGACAAGTAATCGCACCTACTCGTTGAGTAGCTTCCTCAATTTACACTTTAAGCCCCTGAACTCTTGCTTCTGAACTTGGGGTGTTACGAGTTGGCAACTTTACGTGGTAACTACACCCTAGGAGGCTAGATGTATAGTTTTGGAGCCTTGGTTTCGCTTAAAAGCGTCTGAATGAGAAAAGAGTTGAAGGAACTCGCTGAGTTGCATAGCCAACTTGACGAGTTAGTTAGGGTTTTCCTGAATCTTCTGTACACTACATGGACTCGACGAGTTGTTTGGTAACTCGGCGAGTTGACTTAGGTTTTTGCGATTCTCTGAGCTCTGAAGGAACTCGACGAGTCTGTAAGTTGCACTCGACGAGTTAGGTCAACATGGACTGTTGACCTTGACCGTTGACTATGAATTTGACCAAGGGTTGACCAAATTTGACTTATGAGGGTATTTTGGTAAATTGGGTATTGATAGAATTGGTCTTATGATGATTATAGGTGATTGAGTTTGGAATTGTGTTTGGGAGTTTGACATTATCATCCAGTACGACTTGCGAGGTGAGTTTTCCTCACTATACTGATAGGGTTGAAGGCACAAATTCCGACCCTTTTTGTAATGCCTGTTCCAAGTATCATTTGATTTTCTAAGTAATTCAGGGTTTTAGACTGGAACTCGGCGAGTTGGGGAGCTTCGACTCGTCGAGTATAAATCATTTTTGGATGCGGGACTCAGGATCTACTCGACGAATTGGAAGGCCCAACTCGACGAGTAGACGTTGTAAAGAGAAACCCTAATTTTCAGGGATTCGTACCCTATTTAAAGAACTTATGGCTCATTTGTAGCCTCTTTCATTGTTCTTACAACCCAGAGAACACCTAGTTCGATCCTTATACCTTCTTGAGTTTGAGAGAGAGCTTTTGAGAGTGATTTTGGTGTGGATATGAAGGATTTTGAAGCATGAAGAAGAAGGAGTAGAAAGAGAAGCAGTAGATCCAACATCTACTATGTATTGGCCACCATCTTGAGGTATAAAATCGCTATCTTGACCTTTAGTTGCTTAGATCTTATTTTATGGAAGAAAATGGTCACTTTTGGTGCTTAATGGTGCCATTCTTGGATTGGATCTTCTTATGAGGATAGGGTTTCAGATCTGGACATCCCTAGACCTCTATGATAATAAAGTGATGGGTTTTACACAAACAATCCTATGTGTGCATACAACCCTAGATACGGATCTATGTTTTCACTATTAGTTATACAACATTATGAAAAAAAAAGAAACCTAGCATGCTTTTACTGATTTCGAAATCAAAAAGAAGAATGGAATACATACCTCTTGTTGTTATGTTGTAATAACAACTAGTTCCTTGGATCTTCTTGTCTTTGAAAGCAAGTACCACAAGTGTAGTACCTCTAATGGCTCACAAACACCAAGAGAAAATGGAGAGGCAAGAGATAGAGGGGATGTATGAAATTTGGCTCTAGGAACCCTAGGTATCAAATCGCCAAATTTCTTATGCCAAGGGGTCTTTATATAGGTGTAGGAATTAGGGTTTCCGTCCTTATCCTTATCTGATTGCTTAGACACCAAGCAACCCAAATGATAACCCTAGAAACCTTATCATGGACGAATTCTAAGGCCTTATCTCCATGAATTCATCCACCATATCATATAGGGCATCCTTTGCCCTACTTTGCAACTATCACATAATTACAGTTTCGTCCCCCTAGTTCAATTAACTTATTTTGATCACAAAATTAACTCTTAATTAATTCTCGACCAATATTAACTAAATAGATACGAATTTTCTTTTAATATATTATTCATATAATATATTAATAAACCATAATAACCTCTTTCTCTATTATTTCTCCAGTCAAGTTGCTTTGCTGAAGGCAACCCAAAAGGACCATGCACAACCGGGTCAAGTACTTACCAAATATGGTTATGGGCTCAGACAATAATCCAACATAAAGTTGCTCACTTTATCTAGCCTTAGCCTTTATCCATGCCCTAAACTTTGTATAAACCTTAGTTTTGAGTGTTTTAGCCTCTTAAGGCCTTGCATGCTCGTAAAGTTGGCAAATTTAAGTGGAAACTACACTCTAGGGGGTTGGATCTGTAGTTTGGAGTCTTGAATTCCACTGGAAGGGACTGAACATGAAAAGGATTGAAGGCACTCGACGAGTTGCTTAGCCAACTCGACGAGTCGAGCAACCGTTTTCGAGATCCTGAGTGATCTCAGTGAGCTGATTAGGGGTTTCGGACTAGAGACTTCGGTTTAGAGTTTTCAGCCCTTGGACACTGAAGAACTCGATGAGTTACTCGGGTAACTCAGCGAGTTGACTTGGGATTTCAGTTTTATGGACCATAAACGAACTTGACGAGTTGCTAGATGCACTCGATGAGTTGGGTCAACATGGACTGTTGGCCTTGACTTTGACCATGGTTGATCAAGTTTGACTGTGAGGGAATTTATGGTATTCCAAGATTTGACAAGTTAATCACATGTTGGTTATAGGCAGCTGAGTTGGAGTTGCGCGTTGGGACTTATCTGATCTTAACAGTTCAACATTCTTAAGAGGTGAGTCTCCTCACCATACCAATGGGTCGAAGGCACAAAGGTAGGCCTATTTTGTGATATGTGGTACGCTCGTTGTTGTAGTGATACGTGGTATGATAGTTAGTTATGCTAAGTGGTATGATAGTTATATATGTGATACTTGCAGGAAAGACCATGGGGGAGCCCATGACACTTGGATGTAAGACCATGTGGGGGAGCCTATGACTTTTCAAGTAAAGACCATGGAGGGAGCCCAGGACACCTGTATGTAAGACCATATGGGGGAGCCCATGACTTTCCAGCTAAAGAACATGGGGGATCCCATGGAACTTATGTGTAAGACCATGTGGGGGAGCCCATGGCATCCTAGAGTAAGACCTTGGGAGGAGCCTGCATCATCCTTATATGTTTGTATGAACTTATATGGTTTATGTAGTTGTTATAGCTAATATGGATTATGTGATTATGTGGATTGTGTGGGATATGCTATAGGGAACTCACTAAGCATTAGCTTACAGTTTGTTGATTTGTTTCAGGTACTTATGAGCCTAAGGGCAAGGGCAAGGCTTGATGGCGCGACATGCACTCTCCGACATTTGATTTGAGGGGACACTCTGATGTTTTTAATAAAATGTTGATGTTATGAATTTTGAAAACAATGGTCGATGTCACTTCATATTTTATGGAAATGTGTGGTTAATCAAAAATGAAAAATTTATTTGAAAATTTGGGTCGTTACACTTTTTGGATTGTTATCTTGGTTATCGCATGATGATATGCTTGGTGATCTGTTAGATCTGTATCCTGGTATATAGGATGATGTTATGTTTAGTGACTTGTTAGGTCGGTATACTGGTATATAGGATGATGTTATGATTAGTGATCTATTAGATCGGTCTGACTTTTTGTACTTGCTAGCATTGGTTATCTATGTGTTGATTGTACGTGTGTGCCGTGTGTGTGTGAGGGGGGGGGGGGGGTTGAGGTTGTCCTGCTTTGAGCTCTAGGCCAACATACCCAGGGCGAACCAGATAGACTGCAGACCCATCAGGGCGTACTAGTCAGTCCGAAGGCACGAAGAATGGTCTAGACAGGCCGAAGGCCCGGTAGAGCGGTCCAGACATGCTGAAGGTTCTGAGAGTGGGCCAGACAGACTGAAGGCCCGGTGAGGGTGGTCTAGTTATACTGTAGACTCTATATGCATGTTGTTTGTTATGATATTGTTATGGTTATGTATGACGTTGGTATTTTGGGGGAACTCACTAAGCTTCGGGCTTACAGTTTTGGATTTTGTTTCAGGTACTTCGGATGATCACGGGAAAGCGAAGACTTGATCGTGCACCTTCTCACATTTTATGATTTTGATTTCTGGGATACTCTGATATGAAACTATTTTGAAAACATTTTGTAATAAATAATGGTTTTTGGATGCTTGAAAATGTTTTAAATTTTCATGAATTTTATGGATGTTACACCTTCGCAGTAGCCGTTTGTCTTTCAGAAGACTTCCGACTTAAAAACTGTTGCGCGTGTGCTGCGTGACGCATCACTTGACCATCTGCTTCAAACCTCTTCACACCTTACTTTAACTTATTGCAGCAGTTTGCAAATGTTAAAAAACAAACAAACTTTTTCTTATATGTTGCAGCCATTTGGTCCCCCTTTTCTGTTACAGAGGATTGCAGAGGTGGTTCGCAGACTTCAAACATTTTCGCTTCGAAAAAACAAACGACACCTTAGTCGACTTTAATTGAAATGAAGTGTGCAAGTTTAAAACTATATGAGATGTTCCAAACGAAAAAAATAAGGATGAATCAAGTAGATTGAAGGCCGGACGATTTGTTATTATAAATTCGATGTAATTTACCCAAAAAAAGTATTATTATTATAAATTTGTGTAATTTACTCTAAAAAGTAATGTATTTGTTATTATAATCATTGTAATTTTCACTCTAAAAATATGTGGATTGGAAGCCTGCTGGTTTGAACGAGGGGTATAATGGTAATTAAGATTACGGCAATCACGGCCTGGGTTTTTCGTAGGTTGTGGCATTGAGCAAAGGAGGCAGGCCCCGAAGATCTTCCGAGAAGGTATCAAGGATTCAAGGTCGATCATGGAAGGTGAACACAAACAGAGAAATTGGATGCTTCCACCACCCACCGACCGTCCAGTTCGTGTCTACGCCGACGGCATATATGACCTTTTCCACTTCGGCCATGCTCGTTCCCTTGAGCAAGCCAAAAAATCGTAAGTGTTCTCTACTGTCCCCACCTGTATCGATTTCATAACTTTTGATTCAGTACTGAACATATGGATCTCGCTTTTGGTTGCTCGATGGATTATGTGTCTGAGAAAATTTTGTTTGACCTTACTTTATACGACTTCTGTTTCATAATTGTGATTATGTTAACTTAATATGGTGGTGTTTGGATGGAAACGGCGTGTAGCGATATATTAAGGTTGGAAAAGAGAACTAGATGCTTGTAGTTTTCGAAGTCTCTTCTCAACTTTGCATTCATTGATGGCAATGAATATGTTAAATTTCAGTTAACGAACCAGAGAAGATCTAATAACAATTGATAACAAGGCATGCTACTTCTTGATCTTAATGCTCTGTATCAATGAATTTGGAAATTGTAACCGTGTTTTTGAGTTCCTTAATACATTCAAACGAGTTTAAAGAAGTCAAAAGTTTACTAGACAAACTTGGATTTTAGCTAGGGCAGAAAGCACTTCCAGAAATTTTACTCGCATCAATTCCACTCCTCATCTCATTGTCTCTATGTATTCATGTCAATGATACAGTATTATTCATGTACATGAGTGATGAGTCTTTGATCTGTGTTAGTTAATCATCCTGTTCCTGTTTAGATTTGTATAAAGTGTGCAGGTCTTGCAACTTCTCTTCTCATCTTATCCTAATACAGGTTTCCAAATACTTATTTGCTTGTTGGATGTTGCAATGATGAAGTCACCCACAGCCTGAAGGGTAAAACAGTCATGACTGACAAGGAGCGTTATGAATCTCTTCGCCACTGCAAGTAGGTTTTATATGTGATATCATGCTTGTATTAATTGAACTTTATGATGATATTCTTAAATGGTGTTATGCAGGTGGGTTGATGAAGTTATTCCAGATGCACCATGGGTACTTACACAAGAGTTTATTGACAAACATCAGATAGACTATGTGGCTCACGATTCTCTTCCGTAAGGTCAACCTGTCCAAAGCTGCATTCCTTTTGCTCCTCAAACCCCCAAGGCCTTCTTTGTCTTGAAGGGGTATATATAAAAAAGTTTCATTTTTCTCATATAACACTTCATATTCCTCTCTTTGCATGCATATACACGTATACATGATTCATGTATATAAGCATACAAACTTTTCTTTTTTCATGAAAGGTCATGGGTGTTTATGTATACGATGCATATGGTTATGAAATATTAATTGAAAATTTGGACTTTTATTGTGTAGTTGTAAATTTGGTGCATATAGTTGTGGACTGCTTATGATATATTAATTGTGTGCTGACTTCTTAAAATCAGTTATGCCGATGCAAGTGGTGCTGGAAAAGACGTCTATGAATTTGTAAGTTGAAGTTGTTATTAAATATTACCATATGCCCCTTCTTCTGCAGAATTTAATTAGCTTCATGTAGTTATTATATATTTATATAACCCCCATGTGTACTCATCAATAGCTTTCTTAGGGGTTTTTTCTTCATTAAGTGTTGTATGGGTAATGATGTCTGTCTGGATAAATTGTTGTATACATGAGGTCTGTTTCTTTTCTAGACTGAATAAACTATATGATCGATACTAAATGACCATTTTACCCTCACATATTTTTCTCAATATTCATCAATTTTAACGAACATGAGAGGAGTTGGGAGGAAAAAAGAAGAAAGACAAACGGGTAAAGGGTTAGTGCCTTAATATATTAAGCCAGGTTTTTTTGGGCTTAACCCATTAAGTAATTTTGTTCAGATTAAGTCAGAAAGAAACAGCCATGTATATCTGTAAAGATTTAGTGCTCAACTCATTGAGCTCATTTAGTTAAAAAGAAACAATTCTTCAATGTTATAAACTAAATATACCAATTGCCACCATAAAATATTCAGCTTAAAATGTCAAACTGCTTCCTTGAACATATTTGTTGTTTAGGTCAACTTTCTTTACTATGATGCATTGATGATATTTACATTAATACCCTTTTTAGGTGAAGTCAATTGGAAGATTTAAGGAGACAAAACGGACAGATGGGATTTCCACATCAGATATAATCATGAGAATTGTAAAAGACTATAACGAGTATGTGATGCGCAACTTGGATCGAGGGTACTCAAGAAAAGATCTTGGTGTCAGCTATGTAAAAGTGTGTTTTTCTTATTGATTAATCAAAATCTATTATTTTATATTTTTATAGATCAATTTATTGTCTCATGCTTTTTCTAGGTTGAGGTTTGAGTTTCCATCTGTTTCTTTGTTTTAGGAAAAGCGGTTGAGAGTGAATATGGGTTTAAAGAAGCTGCGTGAAAAAGTAAAAAAACAACAAGAAAAGGTGGAAGAGAAGGCAAGTATTTTTATAATTTCATTTTCTGCACATTAGAGATACTACTTTGTAGATTATAGAGTAAATTACATTGTTTGTCCTTGAGTAAGCTGATTTTTCTATTTTGGTCCTTATTTGCGTCTCCTGTAACATTTTTGGTCCATGTTCCAAGTAAAATGATTATTTCGGTCCCTGTGTATAGCTCATTTTTTGCAATTTTTATCCAAAAGTTTTTCTCTTGCGATTTTGGCCCTTCTTTGATTTTCTTGTAAAGATTTTGGTCTTTCTTTTAAGTAAAATGTCTATTTTTGGTCCCTGTGTATAGCTGATTTTTGCAATTTTTGTCCCAAAGGTTTTCTCTTGCAATTTTTGTTTCAAATAAGGATGAAAAATTGCAAGAGAAAAACTTTTTGAAAAATCAACTTACTATATACATGGTGACCAAAAATGTAACTTACTCTAGATTGTGTAATAAACGGTTGGGGATATACTAAATAAATAGGATAAGAACAAGGATTCCATATAAAATAGTAGATGCAGTTTGACCAAAATAACCCTGTTGGCTGAATCTTGCAGATCCAGACAGTTGCAAAAACTGCTGGTATGAATCATAACCTGTGGGTTGAGAATGCTGATCGCTTGGTTGCTGGTTTCCTTGAAATGTTTGAAGAGGGTTGCCACAAAATGGTTTCTTTTCTTCTCTTTCTCTTCCATACTTTCTTATATATTTAGGGTTGAGATCCAGTGATAACCCTCTTTTTTTTTCTGTTCTAATCTGAATATATTTAATAAATCTTACAGGGAACAGCCATCAGAGACAGAATACAAGAACAGTTAAAGGCAAATGGAAACAGGAGGGGACTCACGTATGAGAATGATGATAATGAAGAGGAAGAAGATGAAGATGAATATTATTATGATTATAGCACCGATGAAGATGAAGAAGAGTTATCCAGTGGGTCAGAATGAATGAATCAACATCTGTGTGGTGTGGACATTATAGAACGTGTTTGTGTGATATAAATGGCGTGGCGTGTTTTAGTCTGTGTATCATAAATTTGCAATTTGGATTTTCAGTTGGTTTTTCTAAATGTACCAAATTTAAGGGTTTCAAGTGACAGGAAGTTATGTTTTGGACTATTTTGACACTTTGTTTGATATTGTTTTTGGTCATCTGGTTAGGTTTTTTGTACTAAACCTCATCAACTTAGTTTTTTATTACATATATCCATTTGATTTTGCGAGGACATGTAGGACTCAAATGTGGTATCATGTACAAATGAAAAGACTATTGTCCCTAGATACTTCTAGACCAACACTTTCTGTCTTTCTTCACATTATTGATGATAGGTTTAGCTCCAATGCACATGTTAAAATAACTTTTTAAAAGCCAAAGTTTAAAAAAAAATGATAAACTGCACCATCCGAATGGTAATTTATCTAAATCATACCGACAATATTTTAGAGTGTCACATTGTCAGTGCTTAATCCTTGGACAACTTGTATAAAATTCTGCACGAGACTCCAAACTTTCAAGGCATTGTTAGTATCCATAAGTGGTGGTATGAAGCTACGTTGTGATGGTATATAAAAACGAGTAAATGAAATTTTTTGTCCCTATGTTATAATAAATAACATTTAGTTGTGTTTTTAGAATGTTTTTTCATGGTTATATTGGTCATTATTTGTTATGTTCTTTTTTTTCCGGATTTTCTAACATATTTAATCAACACAAATAATCAAATTAAAGAAAAAACGGATGAGAAAAATACTAATAGTCCAAAACTATGTTATAAGACCTTGTGGTATACATACCACGAAGCAAATCATGGTCTAGCTGGCCACGAGAAAGTCTCGTGCACACCACCCCGACGTTTCGTGGTCGGGTGTGGTCGTGCACATCCGTGTTCCCGACGGCGAAATCAAACGCAGTAGGTGATTGGTTGTTGGTTTATATGGCCGTCGAACGACTATTTTGCCCGTTTGTTTATATATATATATATATTTCAAACTCAATTCACTACATAAATAAACCTTCTATTTTCACCAAAACTTACATCTCATTCTAATCTTCATTCTCTAAAACCACAAAACACCTATACATAGATTCCACAAAACATATTGAATTTTTAAAAGCTTTTGACTCGGATGACGACGTAGAATTCGTCGACACATTCTTCAACGTTGTGCAACACATTCATAACGAAGAAAATTCGAATGCAGCTCGTACAAGGGCGGTCGTCAGTCGTGATCGTCAAGCCGCACACGACTTATTGGTACGTGATTACTTTGCTGATAATTGTCTTTATAATGACGACTCCTTCGAACGTCGTTTCCGTTTGAATAAGGCTATATTTTTACGTATTAGTAATGTTTTGGAATCTCGTTATGATTTTTTCAAACAAAACCCGACGGTAGAGGAAGAATGAGTTTTAGTAGTATACAAAAATGTGCGGCTGCTCTTAGGTATTTGGGATACGGTATAACATTTGATGCATCTGACGAATACTTGAAAGTATCCGAGAGGACCGCGGTTGAATGTGTAGATTGGTTTTCTGCATGTGTTTATGAGGTTTTTCACGAAGAATATTTGCGCAAACCTACTCAATGTGATATTGAGAGATTATATTCGGCTCATGAAGAGAGGCATGAATTTCCGGGTATCCTTGGCAGTCTAGATTGTACGCATGTGGCTTGGGAAAAATGTCCAACTGCATGGCGTAGTCAGTTCACTCGAGGAGATATACGTGAACCAACTATCATCATAAAAGTTGTTGCATCTCAAGATTTGTGGATATGACATGCCTTTTTTGGAGTAGCGGGGTCTAACAACGACCTTAATGTTCTTGGTCAGTCTCCACTTTTCAACAATATTTGGACCGGCAAAACACCTGATATGATGTTCACGGTGAAAGGGGACGCGTACAAATATGGTTACTACCTTGGTGATGGGATATACCCGAATTATTCTACATTGATGAAGGCATACTCGATTCCTCGAAGTGAAAAAGACAAAGTTTTTTTACAAAAAACAGGAATCAGCAAGAAAAGATATCGAGAGGGCATTTTGAGTCCTTAAGCAGAAATGACATGTAGTGAAATATGCTACACAACTCTGGGATAAAGAAAGAATTAAACGAATGGTCCTAGCATGTATTATAATGCATAATATGATTATTGAAGATGAAGGTCGAGCGATTTGCACGTATGATCTGAACGACGTTGTCGTTCTAATTGAGGAGTTCGTACCCGGAACTAATGCGTTTTTAAAGCGAGTTGTTGAAATTCATAACAGTGAAACGTGTTTCAATCTTCGAGAAGATGTCACGGAATATTTGTACCAACATAGCATGAACGACGATTAGGTTTTTTATATGTATGTTTCTTTGTTTTTTTAATTAATGTAATATTTTTTTTCTAAATTTAATTTTATTTTTATAATTAATGAAACACTAGTTTAAAAAAATGAATGCTTTTTAATTATAAAAATGTAATTTTATTGTATTTTTTAATGAAAAATAAATAAAAATAATGATGTGGAGTGGTATGTTAGTGACATGTATCCCATGTTAATGTTAATAGTAGGGAAATATGATGCTAATGTAACACCCACCAGATATATGGTATATGGTAAGTATAACGGATGACATAATAAATAACATTTAGTAAGTTGTTTTGGTAGTTAATTTAGAATTTTTAAAATGCAACCATTTATTTCGTCAAAAAAAAATCTATTAAAGGCTATTATAGAATATCTGCTGGGGTACTCCACAGTCCAAAGGATCTACATTTGCCGGCCAATAAGAGAAGTTCCACCCTGACAACAAAATAAGAAACTAATGAATGAACAGCCCTTGAAAGTTGAAACCCCAAAAAAATATTAAAAAATAAATATTTAGATGTAAGATTTTAACTTTTACTAGTATGTTACTTAGCTATGCATTCATTTGCTATGTTTTTTTATATACACTGATTTTAAATTAAAATATAATTTTCTTCAACAATCTTGTTGAGAAAATGAATTATTTATGTAATTATTATCCTTTAAACCTATACAGTGGCGGCCCTGGGGTGGTGCCGGCGGTGCGGTCGCACCAGGCCTCCGATTTTAGGGGGCCTCCGATTTTTAGGATAATTTATAGTTATAGTATTGGTATTTTTGAAAAATCTGATTTTATGTTTTATCAATAAATAAAATTAGTCCGGTAACTTTTGGTTCCAATTTTAGATGCGTGTTAACATTTGGCCTCCGATGCGTTTTAATTACCGAAACAAAGTCTCACTTTAAAATCATTGTCAACTACAAGGTGGGAAAATAGGATTGAAAGTGTGAAAGCCATAGTTACTCAAGCTCCTGAAATAGTAAAAGTTATGCATAAACTTGTTGAAGAAGAGACAGACATAAAGATCATAAGTGAAGCTACTTGTCTAGGAGAGTATGAACTTGACAGATTTGACTTTATAACAGGTATGGTTATATGGTATCATATATTGGCTAAAGTAAATAACCTGAGCAAACAACTTCAGACTAAGACTATGCATATTGATGAGACAATGAGTAGTGTGGGAGCACTTATTGAGTTTTTTAAAGACTATCGAGAGAATGGATTTGGGAAGGCTTTGGATTGTGCGAGAGCTATAGCTTCTGATATGGAAATTTATCCAGTGTTTGTTGAGAAAAATAATAAAAGAAAATTTAAAAAAAAGACATTTTGATGAGAATGACATTGGGTCATCAGAGCCGATACATGAACTTTCACCTCAAGAGTCATTTAGGATTCAATATTTTGTGTACATAGTTGATCAAGCTATTGGTTCATTGGAGAGAAGGTTTGAACAATACAAACAATATGAAGACATTTTTGGTTTCTTATTCACAACACAAAAGTTGAAGTCAATGAATACTATCGAGTTAAAGTCATGTTGCAAAAATCTGGAAAAGAGGCTGCAAAATGGTCATATCTCAGACATTAATGCTGATGATTTATTCAACAAAATGGAGTTGTTACAAAAACATTTACCGGTTGAACACAATACAGCTAACGGAATACTAAATTTCTTAAAAATTATGAACACTTATCCAGTTTCTTGTCTAGCATACAAAATATTGTTGACTGTTCCTATTACAGTTGCATCAGCGGAAAAAAGTTTTTCAAAACTAAATCTTTTAAAATTTTATTTGCGCTTGACCATGTCTCAAGAGAGATTAAACGTCTTGGCATTGATTTCGATTGAGAATGAGTTTCTTGATTATGAAAGTCTTATAGATGAATTTTCTTCTAAAAATGCTAGAAGGTCAATGTTTAGAAAATAATAATGCGTTTTTTTTTGTTTGTTGAAAAGTTGTTTATAACAGTTTTATAATTTTATTTGATTACTAATGAGTGATGAAAACATTATTTTGTGGTAGTGAATTTATGAGATATTTTTTTAGCAACTTTATGTTTTGAATCAGTGGTAGCAAATGTAGTTAATAATATTTACAAGAAATTTTTGTGGGGCCTCATTTTAGTTTTTGCATAAGGCCTCCGAAATGTCAGGGCCGGGCCTGAACCTATACCTATTTAGTTTTTTTGGAAACGGCAAATATACGTATTAAAAGAGGGTATCCATACCTAGCAAGAAACTAGATGAGGAACCAAAAGACAAATTACATAACAATTCAGAAATTACAAATTAGAAAATGGAGTTTCTAACCACTCCTCCCAATTACAAATATCATTCTTACCCCTATGTTTCAACCAGTAAATGATAGGTCTGGCAATTGGGTTGGGTTCGGATTGACAGGTTGGCAGGTTAGAAAACATAAACTCAACCCAACCCATATAATATATGAGTTGGCGAGTTGGCGGGCACGGGTTGGTGGGTTGGAAACGTCAACCCAACCCAACCCATATAACCCGTTGAAGTATATGGGTTCGCAAGTTCACAAGTTAATGAGTCAAACCCAACCCATATAACCCGTTTAATAAATAAACAACACATTTTAAAAAATGAGGTTTTTTTCAACATAAATTCATAAAATGATTTAAGTAATTAACATAAAAAAGGGTTTTCAACATAAATTCATAAAGTCAATAACATCCAAATAAAAATGAATAAATGAACACATTCATAGAAAGTGAAGGTGTTATTCGTTCGTGACTCGTGAAAATAACGACATATATTTTTTCTTTTTCTGATTAATGAACCGCAAATGCAGATTAGTCACATACAAATACGAAAGGAATACAGTGATATATAATATTACGAATACGGATGGAAATCAAATTTCATTAATAATTAAATATATCATTTTTTAAATGTATTATATATATATATATATATATATATATATATATATATATATATATATATACACACACACACACGAGTTGACCCGCGAACCCATACAGATAACCCAACCCAACCCATGAAATAAACGGGTTGGTGGGTTGGTGGGTCAAAAATCTCAACCCAAACTCGTCTATTTTCGGGTTGGGTTAGTGTGGGGTTACGGGTTGGATCAAAGGTTGCCACCCGTAGTAAAAGACCATAGACTTTATACTATCAGTCCCTTGATTTGGTGAAATACCCTCCATTTGAAATAGATGTTTGTTTCTAAACCTCCATAAATTCCAAAGCAAGCCGTAGCAAATGACAACAAACCTTTCTCTTTTCCTTTGATTGTTACACTAGGTAGATGAAGAAAGCTAGATGAAGAAAATATAATAGTTATGTATAAAAAAAATATAATAACTCATTTCATAAAATATCATAAAACTCTATAACTATTTTAAACGTGCAATCTATTTTTTTTCTTTATAAAATTCAGTAGACAAAAATAGTCATCATATCATCATATCGCTCTCTTTTATTATCGCTAGCATAGACATAATTTTTTTTTCCAATGAAAGTTATTTTATTTAATTGTATTGTATATGATAATCAATTTGAATTACATAAATATAATCGATAAAAAAAACAGGTAACGTGATTAAGAAACGAAGAAAGGGACAAAGAAGGCCCTAGATGGATTAAAATAATATTATGCTTTCTTCATTTGTGTATTAAAATAATCAACTTTAATTATTACATGTCTAAATTAGTATAATCATACTCTTTACATTATTTCTAATAATTGATGTTAAATTAACTTTATTTAAATCATTATAATCTTTTCGTTTATGCATGTGAAAAAAATCCAGTTATCATTTATTTTTGAATAAAATACAAAACTCAAATCACATATCGACAAACACTAGTCAATAACGATTCATACGCAACTAGCGAGCTAAGACAATAATCTTATCACACATTTAACGCTTAATATGAGTGTATTTTGTGTTCATCAAGTTTAATGCCCCTTAAAAACTACTAGCGATTTTTTTTGTCTTTCCCCAAGATAAGAAATGTTATGAACACTTAGGGGTTGTTTGGAGTCGGATCTAATTGGGTCAAGGTGAGTCAGACACGACATTAAATCTGACGGAGTAAGATGCATATCAAATGAGCTAAGATCGAGTTAGAAGTTTTTAAGTGTGATATCAAACAGTCTGAATCCGACAGAGTCACACACTGCTAGGTATGTAACTAGACCAGAACCTGAAGAACCGGAATAACCGGGAAACCGAAAACCAGACCAAATTAGAAGCATATCAAACAACCTCTTAAAATGATCTCACACACGTTCAAAGGAGAGAGTGACATTAGTTCTATAACTTTAAGTCGTTATCGAATATCGAGTTTAGATGGTTTGTTACGTTGAGTTTTGAACATTGATGTTGATTATGAGTTTATAAGTATTATAATGATTATTCATTTCAAGAATATGACACATTTGTTTTCGAAGAGATTCTATTAGATACTTAATAATGTTCCAGAAGTTACTATAAATTATTTAAAATGTTAATTACTTTTTATATATTACAAATTTAATTTAGTAAAATTTACATTTATAATTTTTACCAGGTGTGTACAAACTTTGTCCTACAGAGAGAATTTTGCATGAAGCTATTGAAAGTTTTAGAGAGCTTTTAATTTTTAATTTTTAACTAAAAACTGAAAAAATAGAAAAATTTATTTGTTATTTTTATTTTAAATAAAAAGCTTAAAACTTAAAATCCAAATTTCTTTAAACAAAATTTGGGTGCTTTTAGCTTTGATTTTTGGGTGCTTTACACTTTCAAAAGTTAATAGTACTTTTGTTGAACCCATAATTTTTAGCTTTTAGCTAACTATCTGTCAACTAGTTTTGTCAAACATATCATTAAGTATCAAATCAAAATGGTTATATTTTGTCGGTTATCTATTATGAATAATATTATATGTTCAAGATTTTTTAGAAATCACTTAAGTATGTACGTATTTGGTTCTCAATCCGATTTAAAAATTGAACAAATTTTTTATCATAACCAAGTTGGTACACTATAATTTAGTTTTCATGGTCTTCTATTTCTATTCTTTTGTTAATTCAAGTATGATATGAATCTAAACTGATGCGCGTGCGCGCGCGCACACACACACACACATATATATATATATATACACACCAAATTCATTTTTAAACACAACTTTTTCAATTTCAACTAGTCGGTTGAATTTTTAAAATGAAAAGTTGGAGGACAAAAAGAAAGCTAGAGAAAAGAAGCAAAGGATATGTAATTTTTAAAAACACTATTTCGATCATTTCACTAGAAACGAGTTTGATATGGTTTTGAGGGTTATAGTGGACATCATGAAAAAAAATTATTACAAATAATGTTTTCATTTAATTATCGTTTTTTAGCTTTGTAATCGATTTTAATTAAATTTAATGATGTGTTTTTCTTTTATTAAATCTTATTTTATTTAATTAAAAAAAAATCAAAAATATAATAAAATATGGTATGACACCCACAGTTTTACAGGGTGAGTGAAAAATAAAATGACGATACCATGACAAATGACAATACAATAGTATGGTATGACACCCGTTAATCTAAAAAGCTATAACTTCTTAGTTCAGCAATAAATAGTTTATTGTGTTGATCCATTATGTATTCATATAATACTAATAAATAAAATATAAAGATTATTAAAAATGTCAAAATAAAATTCAATTAGAAATTATACACATATTTAGTAGCAAGAATCACTGAATCACATCGAAACAAAAAGGAAACTACATAAATATACATGTAATGCAAATTGATAATGAATTAAAATATGATAATACAAGTTGATAAAAAAAATTCCAATTATTGTATAAATTAGTTAGAAATATATAGGTTTATTACACAAATAATAATAATAATAATTTGCGTTTTTTATAGAGATGAATGATCTGTCAATGTCCGTTACAAATGCGCGTGCCCTCACGCGCTCCTTAACCAAACGAAAACTCACCAAATCCGGTTTCTGTGTATCCACTACTCTTTTGACATCCCTTCCACACCGAACCCAAACCCTCTTCAATTCCCCTTTTGTATAATTGGCTTCACCAGCAATCACCCACTCTCTTTTATGAATCTGGATTGTGGCTTGAGAACCAGATCCTGCCGTGTCATTCAAGAGACTTCCATGGCTGTTGCTGCTTTAGAACTCGAAGATGACGCTGAAGAAATTGATGACGGTTTGAAACAGAGCTGTTGGGCTAACATGCCTCAAGAGCTCTTGAGAGAGGTCTTGATCAGGATTGAATCATCCGAAAATAAGTGGCCTTCCCGGAAGAATGTTGTTGGTTGTGCTACTGTTTGTAGGAGTTGGAGAGAGATCATGAAGGAGATCGTTAAGAGGCCTGAGATTTCCGGGATGTTGACTTTCCCAATTTCTGTCAAGCAGGTTTACCTCAATTCCTACAACTATGTCTGATTGTTTCATTTTTTTGTGTGCCTCGATGATTATCAATCGTTTTAGGGTTGGGATTTTGTTGTATGGTTCACTATTTGGGTGTATCCCTTTATTGTGTGGTAATTATTCTGACGTGTTAGTTCATATCTATAAGTTTATAAGGATTTTGTTGGGTGTAGACAAAGGGATACACAAGGGATTGATTGTGTTAATCACATAAGGAAACAAATATTAGAATACATATATGGTACATGGGCTGAGAAATTAAGAAATAGCCATATCTATTATACTTGTATGATCCACTATTAGGGTTGATTATGTGTTACTTATCCACTTATTTAGACTGTGCATGTATGGCAACTGACAGCCAGACAATTTGATTGATATTTCTGATTTCTGAATGATGAGCTAAATGATAAATAATTACCATTTTATTCCTCTGTCTGAATAAGTATTAAATAAAAACATGGTTGTTTGATCAGTTTTCTTAACTAACAGAAAATTACAATCTCAATGAGAAAAGAAACAGAATAATATCACAACTATTTTAACAATATAAGATATAATCAAACCAAGATTCATGAAAATTAAACAAACTTATAAAGAAAACATAATAAAACAATAGAATCAACAAATGAAATACAACTTGCTCAAATGTTCTAAAACCACACATGTCATTACAGCTCCTTTATTCCATGTCCTTTATTCCATTCTCTAGTTTCACACATGGACAAAAAAGGACAAGCTTCATTTGAATTTTTCTATTTGAGTTCTGTTTCTTATTTTTGTAAATCTTGATACTTTTTCATAAAATTGACACCTTATAGCGTTTTTTTTTTTTTTTTTTTTTTTTTTTTGTTTCTTTGTTAACTATCACAAGCATCATATGTCACAAGTTTCCATATAGTTAGTGTTTGAGATTGATATTTCTTGCTGACACATGTGAATACATTGTTACATAATGTATAAGCTCCTAATTTTTTTCAAATAAATGTATAATTAGGAATTTTACAGTTAAATTGGCTTCTTAACTGTTTCAGTTAATAATAAATAGTTTCTTGCTAACGTGCAGCCTGGTCCTAGAGAATCTCTCCTCCAATGCTTTATAAAACGGAAACGGTCAACTCAAACATATTTCCTTTTCCTTAGTTTGACTCAAGGTAAAGTAAACATCATTTTCATTATTTTTTCTAGAGATAAATGCATGAAATAGCAATGTACTTTTTTTTAAAAAATTATTATTATACCATTATACTTACATTTCTTCTGTAAAACAACATGGTAATAAGTAATAAAGTTGGAGTTCCTAACTTTCTTCTCAGCTTGATTGAATTTGAAGGGTATTTCTTGTTTTATTATGAGCTCTGTGTTTTCTCACATTTGGGTTCCATATTTACTATTTTGTACCTGTAATCTGGCAGCACTTGCTGATGATGGAAAGTTTCTTCTTGCTGCTCGCAAGTTTAGACGCACCACATGTACGGATTACATCATCTCATTACATGCTGATGACATGTCAAAAGGGAGCAATAGATATATTGGAAAATTAAGGTGAGGATTTACACTTACATTTACCATTTGAAAGATTCAGTTTGTTATGATATGATTGGAAAGTAAAGTAAACATCATATTCTTTATATGATTTGATGACACAGGTCAAACTTTTTGGGAACAAAGTTTATTGTATATGATGGTTTGCCACCTCATGATGGAGCTAAAATGACAAAGAGTCGTTCCACAAGATTTATGGGGTCCACTCAGGTTTCCCCTAGAGTTCCTGCTGGAAGCTATCCAGTAGCTCACATCTCATATGAGTTGAACATGTTGGGATCCAGGTATGTTTATATTATATCAGGGAAGGAATGGAATGGTTCATTCCATAGGAATGAAAATGAAGCTGTTTGTTTTGCCTGATGGAATGGAATGGACTGTTCCTGGAGGAATCTGATTCCTTGTATAAACTTTATCTTATTTCTTTGACAAAAAGATGATTCTTTTTTTATATATAAAAACTTTTCTAACATTTAGTCTTTATAACAAAATTAAAAAGCAGGGGTCCAAGAAGAATGCAATGCATCATGGATCCAATCCCAAGTTCTTCCATTGAAGCTGGAGGTGTGGCCCCCACACAAACCGAATTCCCTCTTTCCAGTGGTGAATCTTTTCCTTCAATTCCATTCTTTCGTTCAAGATCAAGCTGTGTGGAAAAAACCTTATCCACCAGTCAAAATCAAAGTCAAAGTCAAAGTCAAAGAGACGGACCTCTTGTTCTAAAAAACAAATCTCCAAGATGGCATGAACAGCTTCAATGTTGGTGCTTAAATTTTCAAGGGCGTGTCACGGTTGCTTCAGTGAAAAACTTCCAGCTGGTAGCCACACCGCCAGCTGGACAATCGGGCCCACAATATGAAAAAGTTATTCTTCAATTTGGGAAAGTAGGAAAAGATGTTTTCACCATGGATTATCGCTACCCAATCTCTGCTTTTCAAGCATTTGCCATCTGTCTAAGCAGCTTTGACACCAAGATTGCTTGTGAATGAGATAACACAGGTTACAACTTTTAAGTAATTGCTTATATTATAGTATATTACATGTTTGGTCCCTGAGTATAGCTGATTTTTGCAACGTTGGTCCCTAAAAGTTTTCTCTTGCAAATTTGGTCCTTATTTTGAAGCTTCTTAACGATTTGGGTCGTGTGTTGTCTAATGTTTTTTTTAATGACCATTTTGCCCTTGGATTAAAGTCGGAGAAAAAATAACAGTATACCATAATGACCTAATTTGTAATTTTCTCTTATTTGTTGATCAAACATTTTATATATGAACATATGCACATATAAAATGTTATAAACCTTGATTAAAAAATAAGAGAAAATTACAAATTTGGCTATTATGGTATACTGTTGTTTTCAGTTTTGATCCAAGGGCAAAGTGCTATTTTTTTTAAAAATAAATATAAATAAATAATAATAATAGCTAGTCTGTTTAGCTTAACTGATACACGGACCAAAATTGTTAGGAAACTACAAAATAAGGACCAAAATTGCAAAAACTAACTATACTCGGAAATAAAAATGTAATTTTGGAGTCATAAAACTCCTGTTGCTTATAGTTTTCTGTGGTCTTATTTATGTATTGCTTATTTGGTGTCTTACAGGAACAAATTTGATGAGATTAAAAAAAAAAAAAAAAAATTCATGTATGAGATGGAAATAAAAGAGGTATGGTATGGTATGGTTTCATGGGGCATGAATGTGCAGATTTGAAGACTCTATGCATGCATTGATGAAAGTGAGTAGAGGGAAATTCAAATAAGAAGCCTTATTCCATTCCATTCATAATTGTTATTGATGGTGATGGTGTGGGTTTTCGGTCTTTTTTTTTTTTTTTTTTTTTTTTTTTTTTTTTTTTCTGTTGTAAATAGTATTTATTTCGTTTCGTTAAAAAAAACTGTCAAACTGCTTGTTTTGTTTTCACCTTTTCATTTCATTAATATATGTTATATGTTTGCTGTGGAACCATACAATACAATACAATTTACTGATTTTACTTTCCAGCTATTTTTACATACAATTTTTCATTCAGTAAAAAAACAGCTTTTTAACTGTAAATATTGTGTTATGATTCAGTCCATTGCCCTCCCCTCTCTTTATGCTTCTTTCTCCAAACCTAAGGCTTTAGAACATAAGGTAAATCTCAGTGGCCCCTCACAGCAAGGAAGGTGACTAGGTGAGATTTTACTTATGACTTATGTGGGAACAAGGATGTTAACACACTTGTGTTTTTGTTGGGTAAATGTGTTATACCATTTACGTTGATTATTTACATGTCATGTCATTTTTTTAGGGATAATGTCACTGTAACACAACCAACTTTTGTGATTTGTCTGACTTGACTAATTATGTTTTTTTTTTGTGCATTAGGCCATCTAACTTTTACTGTACATGTCAATTAAATCATTATCGTTAGTTTTTAACCATTCCTCTGTTAACTAGTCATCTAAATTATACGAATAGCCCTTATGGTTTAAATTTCATTCGTAATTGGTCGTTATCAGCCATGTTTTAAATCACATGACTAAAACTACCACTATTCTGAAACTCTAGGGGCCAAAGTGTAACATTGAATACCCTGTAAGCATTGATCTGTTGGTCGAGTTCTTTGTCGAGTTCTTTCTTAGTTCCCTCTTATTTGAATTTACCTATCCTGTAGCTTGACTGCTCCTTTCTCCTTCTACTTCGAATTCTCCATCAAGGAGTACAAACTCATATTTACGTTGGATCTCCATTGATAGGACTTTATACTTCACAGTTTCAGTGCTTACATCTGTATGATCCAACCAAAGAGCAGATTTGCATCGATAAGCCAAAAGGAGATACCATCAGCAACTTGAAGCCCGATTTGATGGTTTTTGTTATCTAAAAGAAGCCCTAGAAGCGGAGTGAAATCGATATCATAAGTAGGAAGATCAAAAGCTCCAATGGAGACAACAGGCTCCCAAAATAGAGGATTGATTCAACCGGTGAATATCACCGGGAAAGGAACCACTGATCCGACTAATTGACCGTCAATCGCCACCAATACTTCACGGTATGCCTCGTGAGCTCTTCCGGTGGCCAAATTGTTGGTTTCTACATATGAATCTGAAGGATTCATGTACCAGAATTCATCTTCTCCATGAAACAAAACATATAATTCAAGCATCGCTTTGTAAGTCTTCTGAGAAATTTGAAGATTGACAATTCAGGTACATGAATCGTTCAGATTTGGTAGAACCACATCTCCTGGCTTATTATACGGATACAACGAATTTAAAACTCGACCGAACTCAACCTAGTAAAGCGAAACGACGAGACCTGAAACTGAACTTAACCTCCTTTCGACTGTATGATCGAAGTCGAGATATGAAAATTTTGGAAAATTCTCTCAACCTTTCTAATCGATTTTAATGGAGCGTCAGGTAAGTTGGGATACGAAAGAATTTATGGGAAGATGATGACAATGTTATATTTTGGTCCCTAGAGTTTCAGAATTATGGTAGTTTTAGTCGTGTGATTTAAAACATGGCTGATAACGACCAATTACGAAAGAAATTTAAACCATAAGGGTCATTCGTGTAATTTAGATAACTAGTTAACGGAGGAATGATTAAAAACTAACGATAATGACCTAATTGACATGCACAATAAAAGTTAGATGACCTAATGCGCAAGAAAAAAACATAATTGGTCAAGTCGGACAAATCACAAAAGTTGGTTGTGCTACAATGACATTATCTCTTTTTTTTAACTGCGAAAAGATTTTATTAAACTAGCGACCTACAAGGAGAGTACAAAGACGAAACAATTCCATAATTACTAAATTGGGATAAGATTCACCCATCTTATTAGATTTGGAACGACCACAACAACTCATCTATAAACTCACAAACCATGGACACAACAAACACACCAGAGAAATGAAAAACAAACCCATCTATCACTACTATTCCTAAGAGAAACAGAGGATAATAAGGAGACAAACGTCGAGAGCTGAAAGAGCTTGACTCCTCCTCCCTGAGCTCGATGAAAATAACCCAATTGGTATGAAGTTTGGTTTGAACTATGGCCCCATTATCTTAACTCCAACGCATACAGTCTAGGAAAATGTCGATGCAAAGGTGTATCAACCAACAAGATATCATTCCAAAAAGAAATAATAAACCCATCCCCCAATTGTAACCGACATAAGGATAAAAGATCTACTCATTTGTTATGAAGATCATGAACTCCCTTCAGAATATTCAACGAAACTGACCTCTTATGAGGAGGTAAATCTCTATCCGGTAAACCATGAATGCCATGAATCGTACTAACATCTTTCACCTAAAAATAACATTTTTTTTGCTTCCGAAAGTGTCATACCTACTTGAACAACAAAGCATGGTTTAACGCAAAAAAGGCTACTAATCCCCAACCCACCATTCTTTTTTACTTAGCCATCACTTGCTTACTTGCCATCATTTATCCCAACTAACCCATGTCATTTTCCGCTCCTCCAAATCATCCCTTATAAAAATTAATTTCTCAACGATTCCATTTTCAAAAGAATAGTCAACGGAGCCTTAAAAAGAGACGCGTAATATATGGATTGCTCCCAACACTGATTTGACTAGGGTCAATATCCCTCCTACCAATAATGACTTTACTCTCCATTTAGGATTTGTCATAGACCTGCACCCCATCACCACCGCCACCATATACACCTCAGAGTCTGTGACACCAATCCCGAGCAAAAGACGATTTTGGAGATTAATCTTCAACCCTGAAGATAAACGAAAACAATACAGAATTCGAACAATATTTGAAAAATTAGAAGAACTCCAATTCCCGATAAAAACATCATTTGCCTGAAATATGTGAAATAATCCCTGGCCCAATCGAAATGCTTGTGAAAAAATAGCAGCCATAGTATGTCTAAAAGCTATATTTAAACTATTTATCACAAAAAGAAAAAGAAAAAGGGAAAGCAGGTCGTCATGATGTAAACCCTTGTGAAATCGAAATTCATTAGTAGGATTATCGTTAACCACCGTCGATTATGTAGATGAGGTTAAAAAGCCTTGAATCCATTTCCTATACTTGTGATTGAACCCAAATCGCTCTAGGATATCATTTAACCAACTCGAACTGAGTCATATGCTTTAGCAAAATCTACCTTAAAATCATCACTTTCTTTATCTTAGTTTTACACCAAGACCCCACCTCATTAAAAATAAAAGGCTTGTTTGACGTTTTCTTCATTTGACAAGCATTGATTGCTCAATACTGATTAAATCACCCACCACCTTACTTAACTGATTGGCTAAAATCTTCCCAACTATTTTGTATTGTCATCCAATTAAGCTTATCAGTCGAAAGTTAGAAACAAACTTAGCATCACATATCTTCGATATTAGAGTTATAAACTGAAATTGTGATATCCTGTAACCCTCTTTCTGTTGGATTAGTGTCTAAGTCCATAACTATTTTGGTATGTACTTGAACCGATTATAAGCATGGTCCTATTGGGTTGCCTTCACCATAGCAATATGTAGGATGAATTAAGGAGAGAAAGGATTAATTATGAATTATTAATATATTATGAGAATAGTATATTAAAGGAGAAACCATATTGTTTAATTAATATTAGTCAAAAATTAATAAAGAATTAATTTTGTGGCTAAAAGATATTAATTAAACTTAGGGGACTGGAATTGTAATTATAAGATAATTGCAATTGGGCTATGGATCACCTTGGAATAATAGGTTGGACGAATTCTATGGGGAAGCCCATTAGAAATCATCCAAGGCATGTTCCAAAAGGGGTCCATGGGTTGCTTAGGGCTTAAGCAATCAAATTAGGGTTTCCTTGTTAGATAACCCTAATTGCCTACCTATTTAAAGAGCCCTTGAGACCCAAAAACGTGGCTAAGTGTTCCTTTAGGGTTTCCAGCTGTTTTTGGTGCCTCCTCTCTCCTCCCTCTTCATCCAAGTTGCTTAGTGGTGTTTGTGACTCCATTAGAGGTGCAGCACTTGAGGCACTAAGCTTTCTGAAGCCAATCAAAGCAAGGATCGATTGTTATTGCTATATAACAATCAAAGGTAAGATCTAAACCCTAATTTCAGTTATAGTTTAATAGATCTAGGGTTTATGGCTTTGGATATCAATTGCATGTTCATTAGATAAACTAGATCCAAAGCTATTATGGTTTGCATGTACACCATAGGATTGATGTATTGCTTAAAACCCATCACTTTCATTCAACATAAAAGGTATATATACAAATTACAAAGGAAATGTGCCTAAATACAATTGGGTTGAACAATGCTGGATTAATAATACATAATACACAAATAATGATATGTTAACAACCCCTGTAGTAATAACGAGGGAAGAATCCCATGTTTAAGCTGAACCGGAGCTCAAGAAAAAGAGGTGATGGAAGACTTTTAGTGAAAATGTTAGAATATTGAGAAGAATATGACACATGTAATACATGGTTTTGGGATCCCTTATAGGGTTCCATAAGTCTCATGGGTGTTAATAAGGAAATGATTTGATTTGGAATTAAATCTATTATTTAATTATTTAAATCTTGCTTTGTCCCTAAGTTACCTAAACTATAAATAGTACCCATTGGAACCTCAAATTCGTGCGTACACTTTCATCAAAGGTGGTGAACGAAAATTTATACATATCCTCCTCTCTCCTCAAGTGTCTTCTAGTTCTAGGGTTTGGGTGTGGGCCCTCAGAGGCATCATCCTTTTGGTGCTAGCTTTTCAAGCTCAACAAAGGAAGGAATCAAGTAAACTTGTTTGCTATAACAAGTTTAAGGTATATAACTCTACTTTGTGATTTTCAAAATTTACTAGGGTCCATCATAATTTTGTTATTCAAAGTATGTTGCCTTAATGTGGAGACATAAATCCTTTTAGGTTGCATGTGCCATTATTATTTGTTAAGTGTTTTTCCGCATTGCGTATGTTGTTGTAACCTAATAAACCCATCACGGCCAACTTCACGACATGAGCCTTCTATGGTCACGTCGTGAACACTTCCATACAAATTAGTCAAGGGACCTCTTATTGTCACGTCGTGACACTCTCCTGATGACGACGTGACCACTATCTAAAGCAAAATCTTAATGATTTGAGTCCTTAATCCTTTAAGTCTTCAACTCCAACCTTTATAGAAGCTTTAATGGACTACAAAGGTCCATAAAAATGACAAATTTATAGGCATGCATGCTCCATGCATGTCCTCTACCCATTATAGGTCAAAATAAAGGAAATAAGGCCAAAACTCATGCTTGGAGTCCAAACCACCACCTATCCTCATATCTGAGACATATGCTAAACTAAAGGCCTCAATGATCCATAAATTTGCTAATTTTATGGATCCCATGCATGCTACCCAACCCAACCATGAAGAAAAGTGAATAGAACTTAAATCCAACATGGTTAAGAGAAAAGGCAAGAATTTTAGGACTTACAAAGGTCCAGAAACAACACAAGACGGTGAGGAGGAGGCTCGATTGTTGAACCAATGCACCAAAGGGACCTTCTTCTTCTTCATCAAAGAGCTAAAACCATCTGAAAATGAGCCAAAACCACAAAGATGAGCTAGGGTTAGAGTTTTTGAGGCTTAAGGGAGATTAAGGCTAGGAAATGAACCCTAATTTCGAGTTTAGGGTACTTAAATACGAAGAAATACCTAAAAGATCATGGGCTTGGGTTGTAGCTCTTTTCACGTCGTGACCAACTATGTGTCACGTAGTGACTGCTCAGGTTGTCACATTATGACCACTCTTTGGTCACTTCATGACACTCGTTTTTGCCCAAAAACCAAGTTTTTTACTCCTTAATGCCCTAAAATGATCCAATCCAGGAAACTGGTGTTACACTTGGGTTCTTTATGGTAACTAATGACTTCTAGAAAAGCTTTGTGTGAATTTGTAAACTTATCATAAGAAACTATAACAACCCAAAAACAGTGATACAATTTTTCATTTTTAAAATCATCAAAAACATACATCAAGTGTAACCATAATAATACAAATGTATCAAGATATCAGATCGAAAATATCAGAGTTAATGATCATCGATGCGGAAATCACAAGTGGATGTTATGCGATCACGTCAGTCCCTTGCTTTCGATACGAAAATACCAGAAACGTTAAACCATAAACCAGAAGCACAAAGCTTAGTGAGTTCCCCAAAATACCATGTATTATACAAATCAGTGGACCCTGCCCTGGGGTATGTCTCAACCCAATACACATCAATGGGCCCAGCCTTGGGGCCTAACCCTGGGGTATATTTTAACCCAATACAAGTTAGTGGGCCCAACCCTGAGATATATTTCAGCCCAAGCATACAAGATTGGGCCTATCCCTAGGGTGTACTTCAACCCAAACATATATGTAAGATTCACAAAGACAAGTAGCATCATACACAACTTAATCTAGTGGGCCGACATTATTGCCTTCGACCCATGAGTATAGTGAGAAAACTCACCTGACTCATGAACTCAACTAAACCACAACTCAATTCCCCGCAACAGGTGTTGCAATCCTCCTATCAAAACACACCAGATCCAACCTTAGTCTACACACCAAATCCAACAATATTGACCAAAAATTAACCTATGTCAACAAGTCAACGGTCAAGATCAAAGTCAACAACCAATAACATTAAACATTGAGCCTTACGTCGTGACCCTCCCTTGGCACACCGTGATAATTCACTCAACCGATTCCACTCAACTCACTCCAACTCAGTCAACTCAGTCACGGGCAAACCACTTAGCATGCATCACGATGTGAGCCCTCCTTGGTCATGCCGTGAGCATAACTGAATAACTCAGATGCGAGATCCTTCCTCAGCCACATAGTGACACCCTCAGTGTCACGTCGTGACTTCAGTATGAAACATTCCCTTGATGATTTGAGTCCTTAAACCATTAAGTCTTTAAAACCAACTTTTCTAGAAGCTTAAGGGGACTCCAAATGTCCATAAAAATGTTTATTTTATATATATGCATTCTCTATGCATGTCCTTAATCCATTTTAGGTCAAGAATAAGGAGATAACACCAAAACTCCCATGCATGGATCCAATACTCCACCAACTTCTAGATTTGAACTTTATAATAATCAATGGACCCTTGGAATCCATAAAGTTGCTAATTTTATGGACCCCTTCCATTCAATCTTGCTCAAACATGAAGAAAATAGGACAAAAACCTAGATCTAACAACATAAGGAAATAAAGTTTGAGCCTTGGACACTTACAAAGATCTTTAAAGAGTATGAGATGATGATGATGATGTTTCCTTGCAAGCTTTACTATTAGAACACCTTCTTCTCCTTCTTCTTATTCTTCTTCAATCTACCAAGTGCAACAAAAGGGCCAAGAATCACCAAGAGGATTATGATTAGGGTTTTATGAGGTTAGAGAGTGAGAGGGGAGAATAGGAAAACCCTAGGCCCCCCTTATTCCTTAAATACCTGAAAAAATGAGGGTTTTTTTGTCTCTAGGTGGTTTGTCACGTCGTGACACTAACACTGACCAACCCATGAATCATGGCCGTATCACGACGTGATGGTGCATCCCTCACGTCACAACCCACCCAAACATGCAAAATACTTGGAATTTTAGTACCTCGAGGATTCAGATGTTACAAAAACAAAGCTAGCAAGATCATGTATCATCGAGGCAAGTTTATCATGTGTCAGTGATGCATGGTCTACCAAAAGGGGGAAATTTCACTTCAAAATTGTTTAAATGCTTGGGTCTTGTCTTGTTTTTCTTTTCTCTCTGGTTTGTACTTGGTTGTGCATCAAAAAGGATAAGTGCCGCCACATTCTCGATGGGATGCTCACTTTCGGGTGCCATGTCTTCGTTTGTTGTCGTCCCACTAGTCGTATGATTTGTATTAGAAACAACTTCAGGTATTGTGTTGAGACCATCGATAGGTTCATGCTAAAAGATTTTTCAATCTTCGTGTATAGTTTTTCTAAGAAAATCAACTTCATCGTGTCGTGTTCTCCTCTTTTAAATTTTGTGCATTGAATGGAAACTCATTTTTCAACGAATATAACGTTCCTAGACATAAAAACTTCCTATATTTGATGTCATAAACATGATGCCCTTTCTGACCTTGTAGATACCCAATGAAAATTCCCAATCTCCCCCTTACTTTGAACTTATCCCATTTAGTATTCGTGTTTCTCATGTAAACCAAGCATCCAAAAACTTTCATGTGGTCATAATTAGGTTTTTGCCAAAACATAATCTTATAGGGTGTTTTATGCTCTATTACCTTTGAAGGCAATTTATTTATGATGTATGTGGCTGCCAGGACACAATCCCCCTAGAACTTGACAGGAAGGTTTGCTTCAAACTTTAGGGCGCATGATACCTCAAGAATATGTCTATGTTGACGTTCCACAACACCATTTTGTTGTGGGTGTGGGGACAAGTGGTATCAAGCACGATTCCTTCCTTAACATAATAATATTTCATTGTTAGTGATATGAATTCACCACCATTTGCAGTTCTTATTCTTTTAACTTTTTGGTCAAATTGTTTTTTCACCATACTATGAAAGTTCTTCAAACAAGTTCATGCCTCACTCCTTTATTTCAACAAATATATCCACACAAGCTCTACTGTGATCATCAACAATGGTGAGAAAGTAACTAGCACCCGAATGTGCAGGTGTACGATATTTACCCCAAACATCACAATGTATTAACTCAAAACAAATATTAGTGTTTTTATTGAACTCTTTGGAAAGGGCAATCTAGTGTTCTTTGCATTTACACATGAATTGCAAATTCTACCCTTAAAACCGCTACAAAAACTACCTGATACACTAACATGTTTAAGCTTGGACTCAGAAGCGTGACCCAACCTTTGGTGTCATAGATCCATATTTCTTGTCGTTATCAATGCTCTTCTTTACCCCCACTTCCATGCTCATTCGGTATAGACCTTTTTTGCACTCACCCACGCAAATTAGGTTCCTCGAGAGTAAGTCTTACATATAACAAAAATCAGGAAGAAATGTTATGTCGCACTGCAAATCTTTGGTGAGTCTATTAATAGACAATAAGTTGCAATTAAAGTTACGTATGTGCAAAGCTTTATCAATAACGATATGGTTTTGTAACTTGCAATCTCATATCCCTTCAGCAATTATGTGATCACCGTTAGGAATGGTGCCAGGAGGCTCAAAGGCATTCTTAGTGACGTTTTTAAGTAACCATTGATTTCAAGTTATGTGTTCAGTTGTGCCTGATTCAACGAAAAAAGCCTTGTCGTGATCAGTCTTACCATCCATGTTAACGGTGGGAGAAGCATTGGTTTCTTATTGAAAAATGTTTGAGGAGTCTTTGGTACTATTCAGTCAACAAAACAAGTATGGGGCTAGGTTTTGAGTTTGCGTAGGATACCCTTGCCTTTCCTTTTCTTATTTTCCTTACATGGCCACCAATCCAGATACTTGATATGTTTGAAACAACCATCCTTGTTGTGACCCTTGTTTCGTATAGAAGGTACATTATGATTCATTCGTGTTCCCTTGTTTAGTATCCTTTTGCACCGCCTTTTTGTTTTGTTGCCTATTATAACCGCCGATCTCCTTTTCTCCCTTGAAAAAATGCTTGAAAATTTGCAGTTTTGTTTGTGTGTTTCTTGGCAACAGTGATGGTTTGTTGGCGCTCATCTTCCGTCACCAGGTGATAAGCTACGCCTAGGCTTGGTATGGGTTTCATGGCTAGAATTTGAGTTTTTATGGTAGAATACTCACTGTCAAGTCCCATGAGGAATTCGTAAAGCCTTTCTTTATCTTTGGACTCATTCAACCTTTTACCCTTATCACACGTACAACCAACATGTAACACCATAAATTTTCAAACAAAAATTTTCATTTTAAAATCACATAATTCTCATATTACATTTCACAAAAATAACATTTATTTAGTTTACAAATCGCAACTCTATAATTGTTTGATTAATAATCAAGGATCCTCAAAACATAACTCTTTCACTAGTGTGTACAATCAAGCCGGTGCCTTCCCGCGATCCTGAGAAAAACCTGAAACACATATCACATAACACGGTAAGCACGAAGCTTAGTGAGTTCCCCAAAATACCACACACAACTTATTAGCCACTCGAGGCTATAACACAGGAAGACCCTTCGGTCAATGTGTCTTAGTGGGACCCTCCGGTCCTAACTCAGTAAGCACAAAATAATACACAACATAAATCATATAGACATAATGCAGGATATCTCATTACTCAATATAAAGACATAAGACATCTCAGTCACACAAATATATCACTAATGGTAAGTATAGTGAGAAGACTCACCTTGGATGATGAACAACCCCTATAAACGTTGTTGCTACGCACCGACCTCTAACTCTGAGCCAAGCCCACAATTAACCCAATTAGGAACTAAGTCCAAACTCTTACTCATTAGGTCTAAAGGTAGTCTACTAACCAGCCCATCCATACCCTAAAACCCATTGGGCCCACCAAGGCCCAATAATAAATGGGCTCTCCTGAAGCCCAACTCTCAAATCTAAATGGCAAGCCCAACTCAAGGACCCAAAGCACATACACACACACACACACACACATATATATATATATATATATATATATATATATATATATATATATATATATTCCTCTGGTCCAAAACTCTATTGCAACAAGCCTAAGCTCCAGGCCCAACACTTAAGGCCCAAAAATGAGAGTTAGCCCAAAAGTCCACAGTAAGGTTACGTGGGGTGTACCTCCATTGGTGCGCTCAGCGTACTCACGGATCCAGATTGGCCATCGGGGACACTAGGGCAGTACACGGGGTGTACTGGAATTACACTCAACGTACTCCCCAGATTGACTCTTTCTACTCATTGGGTCTTAATCAGTTAAGACCTTGACTCAAATCACAGATCTGGATTCCCTAATAGCCCTCACTCCATAAAGTCAGCGACTTTAAGCCTTTGCATGGTTGATATGGTCACAAACACCCAAAACACTCACTCTCTTATCTCAAAAAGCTCATAACTCATGCATGGCTTGATTCCAACGTCCAAGATTGGATTTTTATGACATTACACCACTAAATACACTCAAAGGGGTTGATCATAGTCTCTGGAGCTCAATATCTCATAAAGTCTTCACCTTTTGGGACAAAAACCCTAAAATACTCTATTATGATGCACAAAACAAAAGAGTGAGAAAGCTTGGAGCTTTATACCTCATGATGAAGATCCCAACTCAAATATGCTCAGATCCAAGGCCTGGACTTTCACTCCTTCTTCTCAGATAAGGGATTATTCCTGCCAAAACTTCAAACTTCCATTGCTTCCTCGATATAACTCTGATTCCAATGTACCTCATATCCATGGAAAGGCGACGAGATGCCCTACGCTTCTAGCAACTCGTCGCAAACTCGGGACTTCCTCATGCCCGGGTTGCAGCCCACGAACCCTAATCACGGTCGATCCGAAACAGGATGTTACAATTCTCCCCCACTTGAATTAGATTTTGCCCTCGAAAAGCTCCTTATCATACATAGATCGAACCCAATAACCCGAGAAGTACCACCAAAATTACCTCATATAATACAAAAATTCTTCCAAAGACACCTGAACCCAACAGGGACTCCCGACCCTAAAGAAGGACAGACCCTTCTGTCGTTGCGGTACTCGATCCGACTCTCTAGAACTTGAAAACCCTAGTGGTCTGTCTCTTTGCCAGACCACCCTCAAAAAACATCATTATGTTAATCTCTCATCGACTAACATACTCTAAGAACACTCTACCAACTCTGATTCTCTAATCAATCCCGGTCGAACTCAAGAGGAGCGGAAAGGTGAAAACCCACTAAGGACCCACCGCCTGAACAACTTTTAGAACTCTTCTAAAGGAATGATACTCAAAACTCTGCCCTCAGACAAGGAAGCGGTCAAGACAGCTCAGAATGATCCTCCGAAACCCTTATTCATAAGTCTAATTCATCTTAAATGTCCCTTCCAACACTGAGCACCCGGTAAACTCTGACCCGATAGTTAAACCTCCAAAGGTTACCCACTGCATACCTAATAAAACGACTTACCAGCTTCCTTCTCAAAGCAACTACCTCGGCTCATTGTGACACACAAGTCAGGAAGTCCGATTTACCCCAAGCGAATACTACAGCCCCATATAAAGTCGTCTCACCTCCGAACTATGTCGTCTACCATCTACTGGTTCCATGCGTCTTGCGGTTCTTCCCATACCAACGAAACTGACCCACTTTGGTCTGAGACATCAGATAGAGATCATTACCCCTCAAAATGAAACCCATCTGCAAATTCGGAACCTCGTCCCGCCTACTCAATACACGAGTTGTCCCAAACTCAACTTGAGAGTCTGATTC
Source organism: Lactuca serriola (assembly GCF_051521515.1). NCBI lineage: Eukaryota > Viridiplantae > Streptophyta > Magnoliopsida > Asterales > Asteraceae > Lactuca > Lactuca serriola. Next base: position 23,132,363 of record NC_136413.1, on the reverse strand, counting down.
CACAGCAAAATTTGAACCATTCATTTCCAATTTGATACTCAACCCGAACCCACGATTCACGAATTTATGCACACACCATCTCTCCAATTCCTTCTGATTACGATAATCCCTCCTTAACCCGAGATACAACAATCCTCGACCGACACGGAGACCCCAATCTCGCCCCTGGTCTAGAAAACAGGTTCCCGAAGACTTAAGCGGTAAGGCTACCCCAGCCTAAGAACTCCTTTGCATCATACTCTGACTAGTGAATACTACAGCTCCCCGCAGAAGAGTATTCACTCTTATCAACTACTAAGTGCTACGGTTCCCCCCGTAGGCTTACGACACCTCTCACTAACTAGTGAGTACTACGGCTCCCCACAGTATCACAACACTGTCCCTGTAACCAATGAATACTACGGCTCCCCGCAGTATCATAACACTCTCTCACTGATTAGTGAATTCTATGGCTCCCCGCAGTATCACAATACCCTTTCCCATTGACTCATGAATGCTACGACTCCTCGTAGTCTTACAACACTCTCTTATTCACTCACTCACCATGGGCTCACTCCATGGTTTCTCCTGATAATCCCAAGTGATTACTCCCACCTGGATCCACTTGCTCTATTATGACCTCGTAATCTCATCATCAAGACATCACTACATTGAGTTCATCAACTCATGCTCCGCAGCTCAACCTAGATAGGTGGTTACTCCCACCCAACTTATGCACCACTACTCCATGATGTAAATTCTCGAAGGAAAGGCACTTTTCTCAACACAAATACACCATTAGACAGTCTCACTTCCGTGACACTTAACTGATGGGTTCCCACTGGAACACAAATCTCTCGGTACTCCACTCGCCATCTCACACTCGAGTCTTAGCATGACCAAAAATTAGGACATCATACTCGGTTACCTCGGTACACCATCACAACATCTCACCCTGTCTTGCGTCAACCACTGATCTTCCAATTACGTAACTCGAAACCTCAAAATACCTCCTTCTCCCAAATGGAAATACGGAGGAATCGTTAACGACTGAATACACGTTGATGAAATTCTGAAGCTTCATCCTCTAATGATCACCACCCATAGGAAACTACTCATACTGACTCTGAAATTGGTTGACAAATCAATTGTTGCCCCTCCTGGAGTATAGATCACAATCTATACCTATACCCGCAAATCTCAGCTATTGCACCCTGAACTCAGCGACCCAACCACCTCGAACTCAACATTTGCAAACCCGATAAATTCCCTAGCCCCAATAAATTCTCTGACCAATGGCCACCCGCCGTGGATTCACTCATCCTTTCTTAAGCACATACTCATACATCATCCCGCCTTGCACCTCGCCTCATCAACCAATAACCCAGGTCTCATGTGTCCGCACCGCAGATCTCCATAACATGTTCCCTAACCGCACTTGAATGGATCGCAGATCCCCTCATTAGAATACCCAGTTCTCCCCCACTCAGGGTTTGAACCATCACCAATTGGTATATCAACAATCTACTCCACAGACTGTTTCACCAGTTACACCACACTTGACTCTTGGAACGTACCACGTAATAACTCAATGATCTTCCCAATGGAAACCAAGCAACTCCAAATATCCCATAACTCAGACAAAAATCTTGGAATCCTCCCAACGTGACTGCCTCTAGTCATCTCGAAGCCTCAGGCCAACATACCGTCGGATACCCCAACTGTTTCGAATTAGCCCTGACCCTTGGTCCGGGAATAGTGTACTATCATGTAGCACCTGATTCCGGGTACGTAAATTTCATTTGAGTATTTTCATTTTAGCCTTGGACTCGGCGAGTTGTAGGCCCGACTCGCCGAGTAGGGACGGGACCCGGGACATGTTTTAAGTTGGCGACTCGGCGAGTCCGTATCCTGGACTCGACGAGTCACCGCTGTTTGATGAAACCCTAAGTCTCAGGGGTTTGCACCCTATTTAATCCCTCATTCCGCCCCAAACTCGCCCCCATTCACCCTCAGAGCCCCCAACATCGTCCTTGCCCTTTTTCCTTGAGAGATTGAAGTATTTGGGTGTGTTTTTGAAGTTGTTGAGGAGCAAGAAGAGAAGATCAAGAAGAGGAGAAGGAGGCCAAGCATCTCTGTGTCATCCCAACGTTTTCCCTGAGGTATAACTCATTTCCCCTCTGTTTTTTGAGCTGGTAGTCCCTAATAGCTTCATGAAGGTCCTTCTTGAGCCATTTCCCAAGCTTGTTTGTGCATTGTGGGTCATATTAAGTTGTTAGCCTTTAGATCTAGACACTATTCCGTCCCTGGAGCTTGGACCTACTGTCTTTATGGAGTCATGTTGCACACAAGTCCTAGATCTACCCCTTTTGGTGCACTTTGAGCCTTAAAACCTTCATTGGTGATGATCTACACGTAAAGTTGGAAACTTTACATGTAAACTAGGCCCTAGGAGCCTAGATCTATGAATGGCATGGACTGGATTCAAGCAAAATCGTGTATATGGCTTTTGCATGAAGCAGACTCGGTGAGTCGCTCATCTGACTCGGCGAGTCGAGTCGCGAGTCTCCGAGTTTGTCCCCTTTTCGTTGTGTCGAGTAGAGTAGTGAGTCCTGGGTGGACTCGGTGAGTTGGAAGCTGAACTCACCCATGAAGGAACTCGGCGAGTCAATGCCCTGACTCGGCGAGTTCAAGGTAATCTTCTTAGATCAAGAACAGACTCGGCGAGTTGTTCATACAACTCGGCGAGTCACAGCATAAAGTGTTCATCGAATGAAGATGAACTCGACGAGTTGTTCATACAACTCGGCGAGTAGGATGAAGGACTTGGACATCAGTTTAGAAGGAGAACTCGTCGAGTCAACGCCCAACTCGACGAGTAGAGACAGGTTGTAGGACAATCGATTAGATAGGGACTCGGCGAGTTGGAGAGCCAACTCGGCGAGTCGGGTCAACAGAAAGTTGACTCTGGCTTTGACTTTTGACTTGATCAAGGGTAAAATGGTCATTTTACCCAAAGGTCAGTTAGCGGTGTTTGATTGAGTGTTTTGTGGGAATTATAGTCGGAGGATTTCCGGAGCAGCAGTAGCAGCAGTAGACCGTCAATTCCCACACAGGCCAGCAGCTATCTCGAGGTGAGTTTCCTTCCAGTAGGAACGGGTCTAAGGCACCAAGGTCGGCCTGTATAGACGAAACGTTAGTATTCGAGTGTGGGCCGAGCCCATATCTCTTGGTTGAGCTGATTATGATATGTGCCAGTATGATAGAGTTGTCTATACTTGTTGTCTGTGTGATACTTGTATATTATGGGTTCGCGGTTGAGTGTGGGCAAGGCCCGTATCTCTCCAAGAGTGGAGTGTGGGCTAGGCCCGTATCTCCCAGATAGTAGAGTGTGGGCGAGGCCCGTATCTTCCGGCTAGCGGAGTGTGGGCAAGGCCCGTATCTTCGTGAGTGTGGGCGAGGCCCGTAACTCCTAGCTCCATGTTGTATGTTGTATGCTTGTGCGGTATGAGGTATTATGGGGGAGCTCACTAAGCTTCGTGCTTACAGTTTTCAGTTTGATTTCAGGTACCTCTTCAGCTAAGGGAAAGGAGTCGGTGCGGTAGCGACATATCACACACACTCTTGTTTTCCGCACTATGGATCTCTGGGATGTACTCTAAATTATTACTATGACATTACCGGTTTTCAGACATGAATTATTATTATGAATGTTTTGTAATGATGTTTTTATGTTTTGACCTAAATTAAAAATGAATTTTTTTACCGGTATTTTTGGGGTGTTACATATCGCCTCTGATCCCTCGACCAGCCTCCTACCGCGGGAATCATCATAAAATCAAGGGACCTCACTCTCACAGTAAATACATGACATAGACAATGAGGGCCACCACCCCGACATACTTCTCTTAATCACCTGAAACTACTGCTAAAAGTATGCCTCCCTCAATAAGGCTGTAACACCCGGATTCCCACGTATATTAATTATTCCTTTATATTTTTGGAGGTTGAGATGGGACTCGGCGAGTTGGTATTTGGACTCGTCGAGTATGGTCGCGGATTCGCATCCGGGTTCACAGCTGGACTCGGCGAGTTCATGAGTGGACTCAGCGAGTCCATGCTGTTTAATAAAACCCTAATTTCCTGGGTTTGGGACCTATTTAAAGGCCCTTAGGGCCCGCATTTACGGCTACCAAACCCCATAGAGAAACCCTAAGAGGTCTAGAGCGTTTGTGAGGAAGGAGAGGCCATTCTTGATCATTTTGTTGGTGTAATAGCAAGAAGGAGGTGACCAAGGAAAGAGGAGGCTGAAGCAGGTGCGATTCTGGTGATTTCATAATTTAGTGACTTCATATTGAGGTATTTGTTCGGACCTTCTTCAGATTTGGTGTTGATTCTTAGTGTTCGGGTTTTCTAACCCCCTTAGAGGATGGTTATGTGGAGCAAATGGTCCCCTCTCGAGTCTATGTTTTGGATCTGGACCCAAAGAGGTCCAAAGACCTTAACCCTTGGAGCTTTATGAGCTATTTTGGGAGCCATGAGCTTAGGATGTTGTTTTTGGGGCTAAATCACCAAGTTAGACCATCTAGATGTTATATGAGTGTCAAGGTCTGAACTTTACGTGATTATCATCCTTGGGAAGGTCAGATCTATGGATTAAAGGAACAAATCTGACCTCAGGAGGTCTATGGAGTTTATGCATGGCATGAACTCGCTGAGTCCAAAGATTAGACTCGGCGAGTAGGGTGAGGGTTTCCCGTAAATCACTCAGCGAGTAGACTTGTCGAGTTGGGAAATTGATGGGTTTGAGCCATAAGAACTTTCCTATGGTTTCTTGCCTTGCATGAGTGCCGATTTCCCTCACCCTAGGGATCTATTTATACTATCGGATACTAGGGTTTCACCTTTAACCCTAATTGAATAACTTAGGCCCTAAGCAATCCAAGATCCTTCTAGATTCTAGGCTTGGACGAATTTAAGGTTCCCTAACCCTAAATTTCGTCCACCCCATTACCTATAAGGATACATAGCCCAAAACACAACTATCACACATTTGACAGTTTATGCCCCTTTATCCAATTAACCTCTTTAAGTCACCAAATTAATTCTTAATTAATATATGACTTATATTAATTAAATAAAAATATTATTCTTTTAATATATTATTCTCATCATATATTAACAATAATATCTCGTCTCTCTTAACAAATCATCCTGTCAAGTTGCTATGGTGAAGGCAACCCAAAAGGACCATGCATAACCGGGTCAAGTACTTACTAAATATAGTTACAGCCTTAGACACTAATCCAACAGTCTCCCACTTGGATAAGTCTAATTACTATACATGCAAACACAAACCAGTTTAGCAATCGTAGCTCTCAAAGACGCTGTCAACTCTGATCTTATCAATCTCTTGTCCTTTAGATAAGGGATCGTACAGTCCTCTGTTTAGATATTATGCTGACAATCTTATGGAACTTATTGTCCAGCATTTTGGTTTCTCGATCTCAGATTAATTCGACATAGAACTTAATTGAACACATCAATTCAGTCCTGACCGGGCCCGACACATAAGTCAAATCAAATCATCGAGCGGTCATGATATCGCTTTTATCCTCTTAGAATAAAAGTAACAGATAAACTTCGACTTATATGCATTTACTTATTGACTAACCAACTATACACAACAATGTGTTTTATGACATCAATTTACTGATGCGGTTTCGCATTTTCAATGTACAACCAATTAGTAAATAATAAACCATATATCTAGGTTTTAAGACCATATGATATTATCATCTTGCGATCACCCGTGTCACATTCCATAAAGTGATTCCAACAAGCGCGGGTTTATTCCAATGCTCAAAACTCATGAACGTTGCATCAAACCTTTGCTATGTCTAATACCATTTAGACAATCTACACACCAATTCACGACAATCTTCATTCATACCTACTTCCAACATATGAACGATTGTGGACTGTTTGAATAATCCGATTATTCTTAATAACTCAATTATTCAGGAAGTCAAAACATGCAAAGTGAAACAATAGATTAAACAATCAACATAAGACAGTAACTTTACTTATAAATAATACTCTTTTATTTAATCATCAAATGTCAATTACATTTATCTATTACATGTTTCAAAACTATCTAATCTAAACTAATACTGTCTTTCAACCCAATGCTCCTAGCGTGCTGCAAATGCTTAACCCTACTCAGTCCCTTCGTAAGTGTATCTACTGGATTATCCTCTGACGATACCCTCTTCACTATGAGGTGTCCTTCTTCTACTCGATGTCTAATAAAGTGATATTTTCTTTCGATATGCCGAGATCTACCATGATCCCTCGGTTCCTTGGTCAAGGCAACCGCTCCCTCATTATCACAAAAGATTTCCATAGGCTCCTTTATGGCAGGCACAACTCCAAGATCACCAATGAAGTTCTTCAACCACATCGCCTCCTTTGATGCTTCACTCACTGCAATGTACTCTGATTCACACGTTAAATCAACTATGGTTTCTTGTTTGGAACTTTTCCAAGTTACTGCTCCTCCATTAAGGGTAAAGACCCATCCCGACTGCGAACGGTAGTTGTCCCTGTCGGTCTGGAAATTGGCGTCACTATACCCTCGCACCTTCAACTCATAACTCCCCCGAGGACTAGAAACCATTTCTTGGTCCTCCGAAGGTACTTAAGGATGTTCTTGACCGCAATCCAATGCGCTCTACCAGGATTCCCTTGATATCTACTGACCATGATCAAAGCAAAGGCCACATCAGGACGAGTACAAGTCATAGCATACATGATCGAGCCAACTGCGGAAGCGTAAGGTACTCGGCTCATCTCAGCTATCTCAGCTTCGGTACTCGGACTTTGAGTCTTACTCAACTTGGTATTACTTTGTATTGGTAGTTCTGCCTTCTTCGAGTTTTCCATACTAAAACATTTTAGTACCTTATCTAAGTAAGTATTCTGACTAAGTCCTATTAGTCTCTTACTTCTTTCTCTCACTATCCTTATTCCCAAAATATAGGAAGCCTCTCCGAGGTCCTTCATAGCGAAACACTTCCCGAGCCAGGACTTGACCTCCTGCAGAGTCGGGACGTCGTTTACTATGAGCAGTATGTCATCGACATACAAAACGAGAAAACTAACTATGCTCCCACTTGCCTTGACATATACACATGATTCATCTTTGCTTCGTACAAATCCAAACTCTTTGACTTTCTCATCAAATCAAAGATTCCATCTGCGAGATGCTTGCTTAAGTCCATAAATGGACTTCTCAAGCTTGCACACTCTATTTGGATGCTCCGGATCGACAAAACCCTCTGGCTGAGCCATGTAAACATCCTCAGCCAACTTTCCATTAAGGAAAGCGGTCTTGACATCCATTTTCCATATCTCATAATCATGAAATGCAGCAATGTCAAGCATTACTCTAATAGATTTTATCTTAGCAACTAGTGAGAAGGTCTCATCATAGTCAACTCCGGGACTTTGAGTATAGCCCTTCGCCACAAATCGTGCTTTATACGTGTGTACATTCCCATCTACGTCGGTCTTCTTCTTGAAGATCCATTTGCACCCAACCGTCTTACGTCCGGGCACATTGTCAACCAAATTCCAAACTTGGTTGTCATACATGGACTGAATCTCACTGTCCATCGCCTCTTTCCATTTTGCAGACTCCGGGCCTGCCATGGCTTCCTTATAGCAATTAGGTTCATCTAGATTTATTAGTGTACCATCACTAATATACGTGTCCCCTTCGGTAGTAATATGAAAACCATAAAACTGGGGTTGAACTCTAACTCTTTCGGAACGTCTAAGAGGTAAGGACTCGTCAATCGGTTCAACCGGAGTTTCCTCCTTGGGTTGAGCGCCAGCGGTAGAGGTTCCTTCATCGCTCGACTCATGAATCTCTTCAAGATCGATCTTCCTCCCACTGTCTCCTTGGCTTATGAGTTCTCTCTCTCGAAAAAACCCTCTCCTCGCAACGAAGACAACATTGTCACTCGGTCTATAGAAGAGATATCCAAAGGATTTTTGCGGGTAGCCGATGAAAATACATCGCTCACTTCGAGGTTCGAGCTTATCGTGAGTTTCTCGTCTTACGGAAACTTCACAACCCCAAACCTTGATATGTGCCAACGAGGGAGCTTTTCCCTTTCCACATCTCGTGAGGTGTTTTGGCAACCTTCTTTGTAGGGACTCGGTTAAGGATATGGGCGGAAATCTCTAAGGCATACCCCCATAATGAGATAGGTAGTGAAGCACAACTCATCATAGAACGAACCATGTCCAACAAGGTTCGATTACGCCTTTCTGCCACACCATTCAACTGCAGTGTCCTAGGTGGCGTCAATTACGAAACTATTCCACATTCCTTGAGATAGTCATGGAATTCAAGACTTATGTACTCTCCTCCTCGATTGGATCGAAGCATCTTGATTTTCCTACCCAATTGATTCTCCACTTCATTCTTGAACTCTTTGAACTTTTCAAACGTTTCAGACTTGTGCTTGATTAAGTAAATATCATGGTTCTAAATAACGTAAGGCGTGACTTGGCGGCAATGTCAAGCCTCAAGCTTTTCCGAGCCTTGGCGAGTCATGACGTTTGTAAGGCGTGACTTAAGGTGGCAATTTTCTATATAATTAATATTTTTATATGTATTTTAAACTATTATTCATTTTTATACACATATATGAGTTAAGGCGGCGTTTTGACAAAGCTTGGCGGCAGGTGCAAGCCTTGGAGTCGTGGCGCACCATGGTGGAGCCATGGCGAGCTTTTTAGAACCTTGGTAAATATACCCATATCTACTATAATCATCGATGAAAGTCACGTAGAAGCGGTTTCCATCTTTTGTGGTGGATCTAATGGGCCCACATACATCGGTATGTATGAGATCCAATAAACCCTCACCCCTCTCACAAGTGCCAGTGAAGGGTGTCTTGGTCATCTTTCTAAGTAAACAAGATTCGCACATGTCATCTTCCCTAAGGTCGAATGACTCCAACACTCCATCCTTTTGGAGTTGGGATATGCGCTTCTTGTTGACATGTCCGAGACGACAATGCCACAGAGATGCTTTATCCATACTATTGGAAAAATCTATACACAACACATCATTTCCTAGGTTATCTACAACCATAACAGTTTCATAAATTCCATTACAAGGCATTGCTTTAAAGTATAAAACACCATTTAGATAAGCATAAATAGAACCATTCATATTATTAAACGAATATCTAAATCCTTGTCTAAACAAACCATGAAATGAAATGATGTTTCTTGCCATATCTGGTGAGTAGCAACAATTATTGAAATCTAGACCTAATCCATTACTAAGCACTAAAGAATATACTCCAATCTTGGTTACAGGCGACGATATTCTATTTCCCATGATTAGATTTATTCTTCGTTGCTCCACATCTCTATCTCTTCTTAGTCCCTGCAAATCAGAACAAATGAGGTAACCACATCCTGTATCAAGAACCCAAGAAGTAGTGTGATATGAATGACTATATTTAATTGTGTATATACCTGCAAAAGATGGCTTAATCTTTCCATCCTTGATGGCTTGCAGATATTCCGGGCAACTTCTCTTCCAATGCCCTATTTTGTGGCAATGATGGCACTCTGCCTCCTTTGGGTTAGGGTTGGGCTTAGCAGGATCAACCTTGGTCCCACTAGAAGAGGAACCATCTTGGGATTTTCCCTTGCGGTGGTTCTTTGAATAAGCCTTCCTCTTCTTGCCCCTTCCCTGCCCAATTGCCAAAACAGGAGCAGCAGACGGATTGGGAGATGGTGCAACAGACTTGTCCTTAAGATTGCTCTCAGCAATCCTTAGGAGCCCTTGGAGTTTGCTTAGGGCGACCTCTTCCTTGTTCATGTGGTAGGTCATCCTAAATTGGTTGTAGCATGAAGGCAAGGAATGAAGAACAATGTCGATGGCCAAATCCTCCCCAAAGTTAACATTTAACTTGCGAAGACGATCAACATATCGTTGCATCTTTTGCAAGTGCACAGTCAACGATTCTCCATTTCCCATATTAGCGGTTATCATGTTAGTGATGATCTCGTAGCGCTCTTGCCTCGCACTTTGGTGATACCTTTCCATCAAGTCTTGATGCATTTCATATGGATACATGTCCTCATAGGACTTTTGGAATTCTTGGTTCATAGTGGGTATCATGATGCAATGGACTTTCGTTGCATCACGTTCGTGTGTCTCAAAGATAGCCATCTCTTCGGGAGTAGCGATTTCCGGGTTGACCTTCTCGAGCTTTTCGTCGAGGACATACTCTTTGTCCTCGTAGCGTGCAATTGTGCGAATGTATCTTATCCATTCGCTAAAGTTCGTACCATCGAAGGTCACCTTTTGGCAAAGACTCATTAGCGTGAATGAGTTAGCAGCAGCGTTGTTTGCGTTCGACATCTACAAATAGAAAGGACAAAGTTTGATTAGAATTGGATCCCTAATTAAACACCCAAAATGAAAAATTAGGGCTAGGACCCAACAACATTATTTACATATTAGAAAAGGGATGCCGTAATCCAATCATGTAAATAATTTGGAGGTAAGTGAATGACGATTCACTAATTCTTCACCATGAAAAAATAACCTTAAGTTTTATTGAGAATTCCTAGATTTTAGAGATTCATTGAACCTTTCAATGACATGTTTAAATCTCGATATGCCCCTCTAGTTTGTGACCGGGATACCGAGGATCACAAAGCGGGTGTGAATTACCATGCAAATCTACATGGTGCCTTCACTGTTACAATCATCTATTCGATGTGCCGGTAAACCACACACGCTCCATCGAACTATGATAAACAATGAATCACCTTTGCCATCTTTTCTTAGAACCAATTAGTGTGCAGGTAAACCACACACGCTCCACTAACTTCTTAGCAAGGATGCAGAGTGCAATTTCATGGGATTGCATCAATTCAGTTTTCCTAAAGTAACTAAGATTGGGAATTTTATAAAATAGTTTAGTTACTTTATATATTCATTATACTTATTAATGAGGAGAGAGAGTTTCCCTATCCTACCCGTTCGGCTAACGACCCTCCACCGATCAAGCAAACGGTAGGTGTGAGTGTACACCCATTAAGCGCCATTTTATAGGCAGCAACCTTATACCCACCTTATAGATCGGCTTCGTGAATGAGGCCTACTAACGGTAAGACTAGCATAGTTTAACTCATACATATATATATATATATATATATATATATTAAGCTTGTAATCATATAATAGTATAGGGTTGAATTTTAAACTTGTAAAATTCTAGGGTTTGAAATTTAAATTATTCAAATTAAAATTTTAATCACAAAACTTAAATTTCAAAACTTGAGGACAAGTTTTAAACTTTTCAAAACATAAGGATCAAAAAGCAAATAATGTAAATCAACAATTAAATTATCTCAATTTGATCTTATTCAATATTAATTGCAAAATAATTAACCAATTCAATTCAAATAATCAATTATTATCACATAAGGAAATTATTATTCAACTAATTGGTAATTATCTTTTGTTTGGTCAAGAATATACTCATATATATGGTTAAAATCGGATTTTAATGACCCAAAACAGTTAAGGCAAGTTTCCTCAAGTAAAACAGCAAGAAATCCCGAAACTCCCTCTTTCTGACGCTTGAACTCGCCGAGTACCCACTATAGACTTGCCGAGTTGGAGCTACTCGCCGAGTTCATCAGGCAGAAGACCAAAAATCGAATTTACAAGCAACAAGCAATTAACCAATGCATCAATTCAATAGAAATCAATCAAGGCTCTGATACCACTGATGGGTTTGAGCCATAAGAACTTTCCTATGGGCACATGCAAACCCTAATGCTTGGATCTAGGTTTCTCTAATTAAACATGCATTGAATCCAAGACTTACAATACTAGATCTAATGTAAACAATTGAATCAAATCATATGAAATTGGATCTAGAACAATACCTTGGATTCCTTGCTTGATACTTCTTCTTCTTTGAGCTTAGAGTCATAATTGTCACTCCTCTAATGGTTTACAAACACCAACTAGCAAGAAGATGATCTTGAGAGAGAGGGTGAGAAATCGGCCCTAGGGTTTCTTGCCTTGCATGAGTGCCGATTTCCCTCACCGTAGGGATCTATTTATACTATGGGATACTAGGGTTTCACCTTTAATCCTAATTGAATAACTTAGGCCCTAAGCAATCCAAGATCCTTCTAGATTCTAGGCTTGGACGAATTTAAGGTTCCCTAACCCTAAATTTCGTCCACCCCATTACCTATAAGGATACATAGCCCAAAACACAACTATCACACATTTGACAGTTTATGCCCCTTTATTCAATTAACCTCTTTAAGTCACCAAATTAATTCTTAATTAATATATGACTTATATTAATTAAATAACAATATTATTCTTTTAATATATTATTCTCATAATATATTAACAATAATATCTCTTCTCTCTTAACAAATCATCCTGTCAAGTTGCTATGGTGAAGACAACCCAAAAGGACCATGCATAATCGGGTCAAGTACTTACCAAATATAGTTACGACCTTAGACACTAATCCAACAGAAATAACTCAGTGAGTCAGAGAGAGTTAGGGGACTGGAGTTCAAGTCGGAACCCGCCGAGTTGTTCTTGAGACTCGGCGAGTTGAGTCGGGGTAGCCCCGCGATTCATGCCAGGTGTGACTCGTCGAGTGAGGGGAGGAACTCGACGTGCCAAGCGGGACTAAAAGAGTTAGTATACACGTGTAGACTCGCCGAGTCGCCCAAGTGCACTCCACGAGTCGGGTCAAAGTTTGACCGTTGACTTTTGTTGACTTTTAGGGTTTGGTAAACAATGTGGCCTTTGAGCTGATAGAGGGGTAAAATGGTCTTTTGCCTAGAGAGGGTTGAGTCTAGTCCCGAGAGTTATATTTATGAGAATATTTACTTTGTGTAATTAGGCGAAGGCTAGATCATATTTCTTCCGAGTCAGAAATATACCGAGACATCTGAGGTGAGTCTTCTCACTCTACTTTACCTAGTGTGGCAACAGAGTTATGTGACAGAGTATCCTAGAGTTATATGCCAGTGTATTTGCATGATATTATGTGTTGTGATTTATTGTGATATGTGATATGCATGATTCAGAGTTTACAAAGTTAGGACCAGTGGGTCCACAGAGTTATGGGACCAAGAGGGTCCCACAGAGATATTCGACCAGAGGGTCAACAGAGTTACAGCCTTAAGTGGCTGATATGTGTTTATGGGGTATTTTGGGGAACTCACTAAGCATTTATGCTTACAGTGTTATGTGTGGTGTTTCAGGTACCAGTGATGATCGCGAGAAGGCGCCGACATGACTCGTACACACGCACACTGGAGTTCATATGTTTTGATCTTGGCACTTTGTATTGAGATAATGATGATACAATGTTTTAAAATGTGGATGTGATTGACATTATATGGTTTTTGAAATGCAAAAAATTGTTTAAATTTTTACGGTGTTACAAGTTGGTATCAGAGCCTTGGTTTGAGGGATTCGGATGCATCTTCGGGCGTATCTGAACTCAAACTGAGAATTTGAGGAAAATTTTGATAATAAAGTAAATTTTTTGAAAAAAGTAAAAGGAGTTTTGAGACAAACAGAGCAGAGCCGTGTGTACGATCAGCCACCGCCCGAGCAGTGATTTCCCAAAATACCCTTGCAATAAGTGTTATCAGATATGTTATGTTATGCTATATGACGAATTATGATATGCATGCTAGAGTAGACTAGGTATTCTTATTAGGACTAGAGTGGCCTGATATATGATGCCTTAGTCTAGGGGTTTTTGGTGCTAGAAATGTTTGAGAGTGTTTAGATAGCAACGAGGTGCTTAAGAGATATTTGCTTGTGAGTAGCACATGATTAAGAGAGTAGAGTGCTTGGAAATTTAGGGACTCTGGGAGGAGGACTTGGAATGAATGTTGAGTCGGTGTGGTCGATAGAATTGGGCCCGTACTACCGAAGGCACCGGGTCAGTGCTCAACCCAAGTAGGAATCCTTAGGGTACCAGGAACCAAGTAGGATTGGGGGTATCGAGTGTGTGCACGCTCGAGCGAGTCTTTGATATCTTGTGTTGTATTTCAGAGAGGTATCACGGTGGGAACGCGCCACATACCAGGGACTAGTGGAGGGGGTGTGAGCGACGAGGAGCTCCGCCAGATGATTCATGATGAGGTGGCTGGTGCCATCCGCGCTGAGATTCCAGAGATGTTCAGGTCTATCAAGACCACCTTGATAGAGACATTTGACGAGAGATACGCTGCTCTTTCTGATGTTGCTGTTGCTGTGGCGACTGCAGCTGTAGCTGCGGCTAGACCGCAGGGTGGTGATGCGTTGCTGTTCCGGGCGTTCAACAACACAAAAGCACCGGAGTTTGATGGGACCCAGGACCCGATTGCAGCGATGAGGTGGATTTCAGACATTGAGGGGTGTTTCTTTACTTTCTCATCTCCTGAGCATTTGAGAGTCCGGTTCGCACTGAACGAGCTTCGCTTGGGAGCGAAGGATTGGTGGAAGTTTGTGACGGCGCATTATACGCCTGCTGAGCTTGCTGTAGTGACCTGGGAGAGGTTCACTGCTATGTTTCGAGATGAGTATGTTCCCCATGTGGAGAGGGAGCTTTAGGCCCAGGAGTTTTTGTGTAACGACCCGTCTCTGGTATGTTGCTTCCCTGATATTTATTTAGAAGTTTTCAAGAGGGACTCGGCGAGTCTATAGCCCGAATCGTCGAGTAGGGACGTGATTTTGAGCACGTGTAAGTCGGCGACTCGGCGAGTCTGCCTGCCAGGAAGAAACCCTAAATCCCTGGGTTGCTCACTATTTAAGCAATGTTATGTGCCCCAAACTCGCCTCCCTCACCCTCAGAGAGCCTGTGAGAAACCCTAAACCATCCCTTGATTGATTAAAGTGTTTTTGTGTGAATTCTTGAAGGCTTGAAGAAGAAAAAGAAGAAAGGTCCAAAGAGAAGAGGTGTAGAGCAAAGATCCAAGGTCAAAATCAGAGTTCATTGAGGTATTTCTCGGATTCCTTCTGTTTTATGCTTTAAACCTCCATTAGAACACTTCTAGGGCTAGTTTGATGTATTTTCCAAACCTTGTAGTTGTATGGATGCTTTAATAGGTCGAGATATCCCTAGATCTGTTCATTTAGGAGTTGTAGAGCCCGGATCTATTGCCTTTTTGAAGATGCTTTGCATGAGAACCCTAGATCTAGCCTTTATTATGCTTTTTGAGCCTTATGATCTTCATGGATGCTTATGGGCACGTAAAGATAGAATCTTTACGTGCTAATCGAGCTAAGGGAGCCCAGATCTATAAGTTTTATACGTTGGATTCAAGCAGAATCGAGTTTAGAGTAGCTGCATGCAAGCGACTCGGCGAGTCGAGTCGCGAGTCCCCGATTTTCCCCTTTTTGAGTGTTGTCGAGTGGGGACCAGTGAGTAGTAGAGTGGACTCAGTGAGTTGGAGGTCAGACTCAGTAATGGAGGGACTCGACGAGTTGTTCATACAACTCGGCGAGTCCAAGACAATCTTCTTAGCTCAAGAACAACTCGTCGAGTTGTTCATACGACTCGGCGAATCGGATGCAAATTGCATGAGTTTTAGAATCGAAAAGGGAACTCGTCGATTTGATGCCATACTCGACGAGTAGCCACGAGTAGGGTTGAGAAGTGAGAATAGAGACTCGGCGAGTTGGCGGCCCAACTCGACGAGTCAGGTCAACTGTAGGTTGACTTTGACCGGGAGAGTTGACTTTGACCAGGGGTAAAAGAGTCATTTTACCCCAATGCAGTGTTTAGTATAATTGAGTGTGTTTATGGAATTGTAGTCGGGGAGATGCCGGAGCAGCAACAGATAGCTTCCAGAGCCATACACACAGCAGCCAGTTCACGAGGTGAGTTTCCTTCCAGTAGGAACGGGTCTACGGCCACAATGCCGGCCCGTTTAGTTAGCAGTAGTTCCGGACTTCAGTCAGATGCAGTAGTTAGAGTGCTTGATGTCTTTGTGATTCAAGCATGTTTTGTGATGTGTTCCGGACTTCGGTCCGATGCAGTATATGTGTTAGCAAATACGTGTTTATGTTATGCAATGTTCAGACAGTTCCAGACTACGGTCCGATGCAGTTAGTTCCGGACTCCGATCCGATGCAGGGGACAAGGTCCCAGTCAGTTCCGGACTTCGGTCCGATGCAGCTAGTTTCGGACTTCGGTCCGATGCAGTCAGTTCCGGACTTCAGTCAGATGCAGTTAGTTCTGAACTTCGGTCCGATGCAGTTAGTTCCAGACTTCGGTCCGATGCATTCAGTTCCGGATTTCAGTCCGATGCAGCGGGTAAGGCCCCGTATGTGCTTTATTTGTTATTGTGTGGTATGTGGTAGTTTGGGGGAGCTCACTAAGCTTTGTGCTTACGGTTTCAGTTTTTGGTTTCAGGTACTTCCGCAAGTAAAGGGAAGAGCTCGGGATGATGGCATCGCACACACCACAGCTTCAGTTTTGTCCTGGGAGTTGATTCAGTTTCTTAGATATGTTTTGATACAGTTGTGACACAGTTTTTCTCATAGTATTTTAGTATGGTTTGAGATACGCATCGTATAGTTTTGTTATGTGATACTCAGTTTTATGATTTTTGGTTATATTAAAAATGAAATTTTCGGGTCGTATTTTTGGGATGTTTCATTTTGACCCTCGAGTAGGGTACTGAGTCTGTCACAGTGATTACGAGGATGTTCCATGAGCGGGCGATGTTCTGCCCAGAGCACGTGTCCTCCGAGCAGGCACGTATGAGCCGATATCTGAGCATTTTGAGGAGGGATATACGAGATTTCACGGCGAACTCGATGTACCAGACATTTGCTAAGCTTCAGGCAAATGCCCGGAAGAGGGAGATAGAGTTGGAGACTCAGGCTAGGGAGGAGGTTGGGTCTCACGGGAGGGATCGGCGACCGACGCAGTCTCAGCTGGTAGCCAATTGTCCCACTGATTCGAGATCAGGGAGTCAGAAGGGCCGCACTTGTGGTAAGTGCGGCAAGAGCCACGATGGGGTGTGCAGAGCGGGATCTTGCTACAAATATGGCAAGGAGGGGCATATGACCATGGATTGCCCCAAGGGGTTTGCAGTGTGTTTCCACTGCAACCAGACCGGACACCGCAAGGCAGAGTGTCCACAGTTGCGAGGGACAGCTCAGGGAGCACCTCAGGGTTCTGCCCCTGCTGCTATCAGAGCTATTGAGAGCCGGCCAGTGAAGGCCGAGATACCGAAGGCACGAGGGAGAGCCTTTCAGTTAACTGCGGAGGAGGTCCGCGCTGCGCCCGACGTTGTGGCTGGTATGTATCATTTCCTGTATTTATTTTGATGTTGGGATGTAGTGTTTATTTTATGTTATGCGTAGGTACTTTTCTTGTGAATTCTGTACCTGGCTTGGTGTTATTTGACTCGGGTGCGAGTCGGTCTTTTGTATTTTTGGCTTTTAGTCAGCACATCAGTATTAGTCGAGAGGCGTTGAGTCGACCTCTGAGAGTTTCCATAGCTGACGAGAGGACGGTGTATGCCACCGAGGTAATCCGAGGATGTGTACTCGAGATTTTTAGCATCGAGTTTCCGATTGATTTGGTTCCCATTGCGATGGGGGATGTCTGTGTCATCGTGGGCATGGACTGGTTGAGCAAAGTGGGAGCAGTTATCGACTGCAAGAGACAGGTGGTGACCATACAAGGCCCCAGTGGGGGAGCTCTTACGTTGTACGGCGAGGATACACGTTCTGGGTCAGCATTTTGTTCGGCTGCCAGAGCGAGACGGAGTCTACAGCAGGGCTGTAGAGGATTTGTAGCATATGTGATGGATGCGAGGGTTGATTCAGAGAGACCGAGGTCAGTTGAGGAGGTCCCGATAGTGCGTGAGTTTCTGGATGTATTTCCAGAGGAGTTGTCGGGTGTGCCTCCGGAGAGACGGGTAGAGTTCAGTATCGATTTGGTTTTGGGGGCTGCGCCTATCGCCAAGGCGCCTTATCGCCTTGCGCCTACAGAGATGCATGAGTTATCCTCGCAGCTCCAGGAGCTGCTGGGGAAGAGGTTTATTCGGCCGAGCAGTTCGCCATGGGGAGCGCCTATCCTTTTTGTCAAGAAGAAGGATGGTTCACACCGGATGTGCATTGATTACCGGGAGTTGAACAAGCTAACGGTCAAGAACCGTTACCCGTTGCCGAGGATCGACGATTTGTTCGATCAGTTGCAGGGAGCATCTTGGTTCTCCAAGATCAATTTGAGGTCTGGGTATCATCAGGTGAAGGTGCGATATGAGGACATCCAAAAGACAACATTCAGGACTCGTTATGGGCATTACAAGTTCGTGGTGATGCCTTTCGGACTCACCAACGCACCGACGGTGTTCATGGAACTCATGAACAGAGTGTGCAGCCCGATGTTGGATCGTTCGGTGATCGTGTTCATCAACGACATATTGGTGTATTGGAGATCCAGAGAGCAACATGAGGAGCATTTGAGGGAGATCCTCGGAGTCCTGAGATTGGAGAGGCTTTATGCCAAATTCTCCAAGTGTGATTTTTGGTTGCGAGAGGTCCAGTTCCTAGGGCACCTCGTGAACCAGAAAGGGATATTGGTCGACCCGGCCAAGATTGAGGTAGTGATGAGTTGGGAGGTGCCGAGGTCACCTACCGAGATCAGGAGTTTCCTAGGGTTGGCTGGTTATTATCGGAGATTTATCAGGGATTTCTCCAAGATCGTCGTGCCACTCACCAAGTTGACCCGGAAGGGTGTTGCTTTTTCATGGGGTCCAGAGCAGCAGGCCTCCTTCGAGACACTTCGCCTGAGATTATGCGAAGCTCTGGTGTTAGCCCTTCCGGAGGGGATGGAGGACTTTGTAGTGTATTGTGACGCGTCGATATCTGGGCTGGGAGCGGTGCTTATGCAAAGGGGTCATGTGATAGCATACACATTGAGGCAGCTGAAGCCTCGTGAGATGAGGTATCCCACCCACGATCTGGAGTTGGGGGCGGTGGTGTTCGCCCTCAAGATCTGGCGTCACTATCTGTATGGAGTTCGGTGTACCATATACACGGACCACAAGAGCCTGAAGTATCTAATGGATCATCCCAACCTGAATATGTGCCAGAGGAGATGGTTGGATGTGGTGAAGGATTACGATTGTGAGATCTTGTACCACCCGGGCAAAGCTAATGTTGTAGCCGATGCACTGAGCCATAGGGCGGAGGGCGTGGTGGTTGTCGAGGCCAACACAAATAATAACCCTAAATATTACACACTAAAATAGTGTATAGTGGTAAAGGGATCGAATCCACGGAGATTGGTTCAATTTATAACTCTATGAAAAATCTCTTTGTAAAAATATTTGTAAAATGACAATAAAAATAAAATGGGGGGTTTTGAGGTTTTGAAATACTTGAAACAAACTAGAATTAACTATGATTTAAATAGACAAATGCAACAAAAATAAGAGTTTGATGTAAAATCAATAAGGGAGAGATGGTTGACTTAAAGTTTCCTCACTTTGACTTTTGATGAACATATCATTAGAATCCAATGGTGCAATACTTTGATTTAAATCCTTAATTTGGCTATAGCAATCCAAGGAGCTTGAGATTACCTAGACTTTTCTTAATTGTTGAAATGGCTAGAAAAGCTCATAACAATTTCCTTAGTCAAAGTCACTAATTCCAAATAGCATGTAATTAGTGAAAGTCAACTAGCATTAAGAACCAAAAAGTCACCAAATCCAAGAGGGGTCAAATGCTTTCACCACCATGTTGGAGGAAATGTTTTTATGATTGTGTGAAGCAAAAACAACACAAAAATCATTTGTTGCTTGCTAATTTGAGGATCATTTACTTAATCAAGAAATTAGCCAACTAATCACCACAAACATATTTAAACTCATGAATAAAAACATACTAGTAGTGATAATATGATAAAACACAAAACAATTCCATAAAGATTTAAGAACAAGTTCATGGATTCTTCAACATCCAACAAAAGTTCAAAAGATTCAACAAAAAGTCAACCAAGATTTGTTTAGCCAAGCATGACTAAACTCAAATGAACAAAGTCAGATAAGATTGTACCAAACATTTGACAAGATTCAAGAGATGAAAAGAAGATATTCTTCAAGTGTTCTTGGCCTCCAAAAGTGCTCCAAACTCCAGAGAGAAAGTCTCAAAATCGGACCTTCAAGATAAGGCTAAAGAGGCACACCAAACTCCCCAAAATAGAGCTCTTAGCAAAATCCCGAAATTGCCCTTGTCAGGAATCCACGCGGGCCGCGGGGAATCTTACGCGGGTTGCGGGCTCTGACGGGTAATTTTGGGCTTCTTCAAGTTTTGGGCCCCCACAGCTAATCCATTGGCCCAGTTCGAATCCAATCAACTCCTAGCCCATTTTTCTTCAATATTTCTTCAATTAAAGCCCAATTTGTCCATCCACATCACTCTAAACTTCCGCAAACTCCTAAATATTGATCTTGCACACTCAAGAATTCTCCCGCGTCTTTCAAATTTAAAGCTCAATTCTTCCAAGCCTTCAAGCAATTGACAAGTCTACCCCATGAGTCACCTTCATAGCCATCAAGCACGAAATCCCCAATTCCTTTCAAGCCCAATCGCCTCCCAAGAGTGCCGCCCCGCTAGTTTCCAAGAAAATCTGCGATAATGCTCAAGAAACTAGAAAGTACCCCGAAATGGTCATAAAAATAACAAAAGGGAAAATATGCATGGAAGTTAACTAAAATGAGAATGAAATGTACTAAAATAAACTATAAAAAGAAGTAAATAAAATGAAGCTATCAAATCACCCCAAGCTTAAACCTTACTTGTCCTCAAGTAAGACAAGACTAAATGAACTTGGGACGAACTACCCTAGAAATAAAAAGAATGGATAGAACCATGGAACCTGTTCGACATTAGTCAACATGGTCAGAATTGATCTCGCTGCTATCTCACAACTTTTTCATCCGATGACAATGGATCCATAAACCACAGCCAGGACAACTCCTTTAGGTGAGTAAGGAGGGATGGTCAGTCATAGTCTTAATGGAACATGCATACAATGAAGAACATCTGTAGTAGGGAGAAAGCAGCTGGATGGGCTCGGGTGGAGCTCTTCTTTAAGTGCACACTCTGTTATTACGTTTTCCGGTTTCTCTCATGTGTAACTAGGTTTAATCGCTCGGGCACCATTATAGGAATCGGTTCACTTAGTGTTGACCCAAACCTCCCGTAGTATCCGACTCGACAGTCTCCCTAACATCACCAATTTGCGAAAAAAGAACAACTCGATCTATATACAATAAAACAAACTATACAAATGAATATCAAACGCCGGGTGACCAATATGTTGGGAAATTTGTTCAATAATTGAACCGGCCACCTATCTAAGATAGTTGCAACTGAAAATTTGCATGTTTTTTTTTGAAGATAGTAATGTTGGGTTTTGAGCATTCTAACACTTTCTAAGTGTACATGCAACCCTAAATACCTTGGATCTATGTTTTCTCTATTATACATGCAAATAAGAACATCCAAGGTATTATCCTAATCTAGCATACAAAAACTATGAATGTAACAAGATATAATACATACCTCTTGATGTAGCTTGATGTCTTCAAGCTTTAAGAGCTTAGCCCCAATAGTGTGGAAGCCTCAAGTGGAATCACAAATCACCAAGACACCTTGGAATACTTTAGAGAATATGATTACTTGGTTCTCTCTAGTGAAATTGGCTAGCCCTTCTTTAGTGTATCCACACTAGTGCCAATTTCACCAACCAAAGACATCTTTATATAGTATGGAGGATTAGGGTTAAACCCTAATACCCATGACCTTTCATTTCCTAGGATCCATGGGTTAAACACTTCATGGACTATCCATGAAAGCTTAGCCCAACCTAAATGAACTTGGCCCATTCCATATATATAAGAGTCCATATTTAATTAGTTCCTTTTGATCACTTAATTAATTATGAATTAATTCTTGATCAATACTAATTAAATAATATGATTCCATATTAATATATTAGAACTTATAACATATTAATATTAATCATAAACATACTATTCTCAAAAGATTATCCATATAAATTGTGTCGGTGAAGTGCAACCCAAATGGACCATGCCGGGTCGGGTCAAGTACATACCAAATATAGTTATGGACTTAGACATTAATCCAACAGTCTCCCACTTGGATAAGTCTAAAACTATTATTGCGTATGACTTCAAACCTAACTGGCAATCGTAGCTCTTAAAGCTGCTGTCGAACTCTGATCTTGTCAACGAACTTGTCCATTAGATAAGGGATCATATATTCCTCCATTCTAGATATCATATGGACTGAGACATGGATTATAATCATTCTCTCTGTCCATTTGTTGTTTCCCGATTTCTGATTTATGACGACTGACTAATTGAACAAATCAAATCAGTCCTGGCCCGGCCGAGCACTTCCATTTGTCATCATCAAATCATCGAGGGGCCCACAGATATCGCTTTTATCCCGAAGGTAAAAGGAATGGATAAACTTCGACTCATATGGCTTGTTCTACTACTTGTTGAATCATACACAAAGGCACGTTTTATAGCACCGAGTTACCAAATGCGTTTTCGTGCAATCAATGTACAACCAACTCATAGTAACAACTCATATCTCTAGGTTTGAAGAATATAAGATATTATCGTCTCATGATCACTCGTGATAAAATCCATGAAGTGATTTCAATGAGCGCGGGTTGAATCCAATACTCAGAACTTATGAGCACTCATGAGTGTTGTAGCCCTTTGTCCAACACCTTAGACCTCTACAAGCCAACCCATGACAGTCTTAATTCATATCTACTTCCAACATATGACCGACTGTGGATGGTTTGAATAACTTAGTCATTCCGGAAGAATAACCTAGTTTATTCGGGAAGTCAAAACATGCAAAGTGAAACACAATAATAATTGAATCCAATATGGTATCAAATCTTTGAACATAAATAAAACACCTTTTATTTATCACCATATGATTACACATTATTCATTGTATAATGTTTCAGCTATCAACTTTATTCTTGAATTTAAAACAATAGTTGTCCCATGCTCCACGCATGTACACTATGTTTTCTTAAACACTAGTCATGCCACACACCAAGTATGCATACTATGTTTGTCTATGATCCTTACTTTGTGAACTAGATCAATTGAACATAACTTCAATGATTCTCTTTTCACACTCCCAAATCCTTACCGCAAATGCAAGAATTCCAAATTCATGCCATTTACTGAAATCTGTTAGATTCTAAACTTATATGCATTGATCCTCTCGTAATGATTATGCACAAAGTCATAAAGACTTGGCAACAATCATTACAGAGTATTCCAAAGGAGATCAACTCCTTGGAAATATCCTTCTTGCATTAAGTTTCCTTAATCTTACACAGATTGAAAATTCTAACTTTGAAACATTTCCAGATTCCATTTTGACTATCACTTCTGAACAAGAGTTGCCTCCTTACAGATTATGTCAATATGGTCCTTCCAGAATTATCACTATACTTCCAATTGTCCTTGAGTAACCAATCTTTGGTAAACCTTAGATTGTCCTCGACAATTGTTTAATCCTTTTAGTCATATCCAGTTCTAAACCTTTTCCCTTCTTAATGCCCCAGGCATTTGGAAAATTTTAGAACGGATGAATATAGCACATGTAATCGATCCTATATCCGAAGCATATGGGACACGATTCATGATGTCTTACATAAAGACTAAACCAGTCTTTTGCTATAATATTTCCATTTCAATTTGCCAAGTTCTCATAATTCAGATTATGAAAAGGGATGCCGTAATCATAATCGAATTTTAGAACGCAAATAATGGACCCATATACAGAATTTCCTTATGTTGAGCCATTCCAACATGAAATTCATATATATCCTTGACTAAATGATTAAAACCTCACGATCTAAGCTTATAGATTTGAGATGAAGCATAATTTCCTCTCCCTTAATTATAGCAAAACAACTTTTTCCCAATTGAAACTTTTGTTTTCTATAATTAACATTGCTGACTTGCAATACTTATCATAATTATCATGCTCCCACTAACATGATGATTATTAGCATAACACTTATGCTCCCACTAGCTTTGACATGTACTCAAAAATCAGCTGGACAGTCTGAAATTTAGATTCATACACCCTTTCCGTAGATAGCTCACCTGTGTGTCTAAGCAATTTCAAGAACCATGAAAAGGGATACCGTAATCATGGTCTCAATTTCTTAGGCATTTGCCATTTCTCACAAGTCCATGTTAGTGTGCCGGTTAACCACACGCTCTCCACTAACGACTTTTGAAAATGCAAATAACACAATTGATATCTTCGTAAAATCTACTTAGTGAAAGCGTTTCCTCACCATCATTTTCATGAATCGGAGAGAAACCTTATGACACTTAGATTTATATGGTGTATGAGTTCCTACCCATATGAATTTGTCAAACCATAATCACAAGACAAAGATAATGACAAATCCAAAACCATATGGATTGAACTCAATCTTAACTTCTTGCCACCTGGCAGCTCAAGGGCCTGCCATTGCTTCCAAGTTGTTATGCAACAAACTGAGAACTCTAAGAACTCATATGCAAAGCCAACTTTAACTAGAATGGGCACAGATATGTCAACACGATAGGTTATAAACCTCAAGTCGTGTGCTAGTGAAGAACTTCAGGTTTTATTCTTGATTATTTCTTGAGACTTTTAAGACCTTTAAGACTCCCACTGTCCTCTTGACATATAAGACTCCCTTGTCAAACATCCAAGAGATAGTGCGGATTCTAATCAAGAAAAACACTTTACCCAATTGGCCTAAGTTGGTCTTTGTTTTATCCAAAACATCACAACTTACCAATTTCAAATGTACAAGAGTAGAAAACTTTTACTCTTACATTTGACAAGTGTTTTAAACCTTCTTTAAGACATGTCACTCAAATGACAATCTTGGAGTATGACTCTAATACTTGTATTGGAACGAAGTATGACTCATCTTCTTGATTTAACCATTTCAACAATTCAAGTTCCTCTTCTTAGTCATAAGAATGCACTAAGATTTCCTTAGAGAACTAATTTTGATATGGTTTCTTAATCATTAAGATGATCACAAAACTGATACTAAAGTACTCTCCCATCTTTTCAGATATGAGAAACTTTTATCCTTCTGCCTAATTTGATTCTTCTTATTCGCCCTGCCATACATTGGAACCTTTTCCAATGTCTCAGAGTTACACTTAAGCTTGTAAGTATAATCATATTTACTGAGCTTTAGTAAACTATGACGAATAGTCTTATCAATCTTTTGTGGTGGACTTAATCAGTGCACAAGAATGTGTACTCGATCCCTTAGTCCTTTACTTGACTCACACATCCATGTGGCCGAGTAATTAGTCTTAATTTTCCAAAACTTGAAAGTTCTCATTCATCATGCTATACAACTTGCATGATTCCAAGTTCCGGTCCAATTGAAACTTGGGTGATGAGAATCTTTCCTTATTTGGTAAATCTAGACATTACCACAAATGAAAGAATCAATTTCATATTTCCACTCTTTCTTTTAATGGAATCATATAAGCAACAATTTTTCCTCAAAAGCCATTGTAAGGATATTTTAAAATAAATAAAATCAAAAAAAATTTCTTTTATTTTAAAACTTTGCGGAAAAACTTATCCTTACAATCCATATGAAAACTTGTTGTTATCTATTCCTAAGCAATATCTCATAACTCCTAAGAAGTTGCTCAAGAATCCGATCTTCAAACTATGCGATAGAAATCCATCTAAGCCATCAGATTCAACATATTCTTTCTTTAAGTTTCTTCACTTTTCTTTGATTCTTAAAACATCACCATGTGACCCAGTCACATCATGTATCAGGAATCTCAGAATAGAAACTTAACAGAGTTAGATAGTGGTCTTTACCTGAAGTAGAGTCAAACTTATTGACTTTAACATCCTTAGGTAAATTTGGCAGCTTCGCAACCAATGCCCCTTCCCTTGGCAATATAAACATATGGACCCTTTGATAATGGTACACGAGACTATCACAGACTTAGCTTTTCTCTTTACCATTTGGTCAACCGAGTTGACTATGGCCGATCCCTTTCCATTGGGAAGAGAATGCTTTACTGGATATCCAATGTCATCATTGTCAATGTCCATAAAGTTTTAGGAAGTTGATCTTAGCAAATAGATAAGATCGTTAAGGGTCTTGTCATAGTCTGTTTCATAGGTGTCCCAAAGGAACTCACTATGTGACTTAGAAAGTGATTGAACCACCAACTTTCTCAAGACTTTGACACCCAACTCTCCCGGCTTGTCAATATGTGACTACATCTCCAAGATGTGCTCACACCTAGACCTTGCCTTGCCAATAGGGCTTGAGTGACCTTAAACTTTTCAAGAACTTGTGGGTTGGGGAGAATAATTGGAGGAGGTGAAAGAAGTATGATTTCCAAAGGACATCATCTTCATTTAGGAAACCTTGTTTCACTAGATTTGGGAAGATCATAGGTGTCTATTACAGACATCTTTTGGGAGATATTCAAGATAGTTGATTTAAAGTCCTTAATATGACACCCAATATGAAATATTAAGGCTAGGACCCAACAAACTATTTTATAACTTAGAAGAGGTATGCCGTAATCCAAGCTATAAAATATTTGAAGGTAGGTGAATGACGATTCACCAATTTCCACCAAGATAAACGAAATGAATTATTAGGTTTTAATTGGTTTTGAAACTCCTAGATCTTTGAGATTCATTGAACTTTTCAAAGGCATGTTTCAATCTCGAGTGTGCCCTTCAGGTTTTGTGACTGGGATGCCGAGGGTCACAAAACAAGGTGTGAAGTAACCATGCAAATCACTTGGTACCCTTAATAAATTACCCCTCAATCGATGTGCCGGTTAACCACACACGCTCCATCGATACTATGATAAATATTAAGTCACCCTTTACCTACCTTGTTAAGTCCAAGTTAGTGTGCCGGTTAACCACACACGCTCCACTAACGACTTAGACAAAGTGTAAAGTGTAATTTCATGGGTTAGCACCTTATTCACATTTTTCCTAAGTAACTAAGATTGGGTATTATTAAGAGTTTAGTTACTTAGTATTATCATTAATACTTTTAATGAAGGGAGAATTCTAGTCCTGTCAAACCCGTTCGGCTAACGACCCTCCACCAGTCAAGCAAGCGGTGGGTGAGAGTGGACACCCATTAAGTTGCCATTTTATAGGCAACAACCTTATACCCACCTTATAGACCGGCTTCGTGAATGAGGCGTACTAGCGGTAAGACTGACTTTACTCTTATACATATATATATATATATATATATATATATATATATATATATATATATATTATTAACTTATAATATTATAAAGTATAAGGGTTGAATTTTAACTTTTAAAATTCTAAGGGCTAACTTGGAATTAAAGTATTCATAAGTGAAAACTTTACAAATTCCAAAACTTGAGGGCAAGTTTTGAAACTATTCAAAACTAATTAATTCCATAACTTATGTGTTTAAAGTAGTTTTAATCCAAAAACTCTTCAAGTTCCATAACTTGAGGACAAGTTATGGAAGACTTTAAACTAATAAAAGAATTAACTTTTCTTTATTTTATAACTTATGGAATTAATTAAGGTTACACCTTTTTTTTATTTTATTTTATTTTATTAAATGAAGAGACTCTTGGTCCTCCATAACTTGAGGACAAGTTATGGAGTCATAAAACCATTTAGTTAGAACTAGACTCTTCATTTTTGTAACCTTTGCCAATTTTTATGAGTTTTATGATTCTTAAATATGACTTTTCATATAACTTGAGGACAAGTTACAAAAACACATTTTAGAATCAATTCTTAGATTAATTTGGATTAAAACCAACTATCACATAATTTTATTCATTAATCTAAATTCACTCATAAAACAAGGTAACACAAAAAACTTTTGGTGATCCATAACTTATTCTTAAGTTATGGAATCCTTTAAAACATTAACACCAAATTTTGTAACTCCAAAAAAAAAACTTTGAATCAATTTTTTTTTTTTAAAACCTTTTCATATCCATAACTTATGGAGGTTTCAAAAAAAATAAAACTCTTTAGATCAAACTTTTAAAACTAATAAAATAATCATATTATTTTATCTTTTATTAAATTTGACCTAATTCAACTCATAAAGCAAATTATTCAAATTTTACAAATAATTAGTTTTTCACAAGAACAAGTAATTATCTTAAAATTTGACAAACTTCATGTTTTTTTTTCAACTTTGAAAATAAAATATTTGCATCAATATAACAGAAAACAACCTGTGGCTCTGATACCACTGTTGGGTTTTGAGCATTCTAACACTTCCTAAGTGTACATGCAACCCTAAATACCTTGGATCTATGTTTTCTCTATTATACATGCAAATAAGAACATCCAAGGTATTATCCTAATCTAGCATACAAAAACTATGAATGTAACAAGATATAATACATACCTCTTGATGTAGCTTGATGTCTTCAAGCTTTAAGAGCTTAGCCCCAATAGTGTGGAAGCCTCAAGTGGAATCACAAATCACCAAGACACCTTGGAATACTTTAGAGAATATGATTACTTGGTTCTCTCTAGTGAAATTGGCTAGCCCTTCTTTAGTGTATCCACACTAGTGCCAATTTCACCAACCAAAGACATCTTTATATAGTATGGAGGATTAGGGTTAAACCCTAATACCCATGACCTTTCATTTCCTAGGATCCATGGGTTAAACACTCCATGGACTATCCATGAAAGCTTAGCCCAACCTAAATGAACTTGGCCCATTCCCTATATATAAGAGTCCATATTTAATTAGTTCCTTTTGATCACTTAATTAATTATGAATTAATTCTTGATCAATACTAATTAAATAATATGATTCCATATTAATATATTAGAACTTATAACATATTAATATTAATCATAAACATACTATTCTCAAAAGATTATCCATATAAATTGTGTCGGTGAAGTGCAACCCAAATGGACCATGCCGGGTCGGGTCAATTACATACCAAATATAGTTATGGACTTAGACATTAATCCAACAAGTAATGTATTAACTATCGAAATTTTTAACAAGAAACCCTTTGACTCAAAATTTGGTTCCCAAAGGTGTGTAAGTGGAACCGAAAGGGTAATGATATAATCCGAATAGCCTAAGTGTGAAAAATGACCATGTGTGGAGCATAAAGATGTAATGTAAGCTCCTTTTCAAACTTGTGGTTTTTTCAAAGATAATGAAAATGTCCAAATGTGGACTAAAAGACTCTCTAAAATTCTAACAAAATCGCAAAAAGATATGGTGATGTAAAGAGACCGGATATGGATTCTACTCGGGGACAAGCACCAATGCTTCATCCTAACAGTTCAAACATGATCAATTGTGATCCTCTCAGCGGTAGTGACCGCAAGGCTAAGAACATCCATTGCTATAGTATATCCTACAGTTGTTAGTATTGTATGCATACTTTTTCATGAAACTACCTGGCCATGATCACTTACCCCTTTAAGCTACCAGCATCTGATCCCAAGTATGAAATCCCAAACTGCAGCCAATGGTTCCAGTTCGATGGGTGAGATAGCAACAAGATCCTGGACCAATAATGATACAATAACTGTGAACCTGTTTCATGGTATCCAAGAGAGGTGAGAATAAACAGACAACAAAAATGCATGAATGCTAATGCCTTAGGCTAAATGTTATGCAAAAATATAAAAGGTGAAAAAGAAGAAAATAAAATCTTTTTGGAATTTTAAATAAAAAAAAATGAATGAAAATTAGCTTAATACTATAATGTTATGCAACCTAGTTAAAAATGCATGAAAAAGTAAAAGATAAGGGAAATGCCCCACCCCAAGCTTAAGAACAAGCATTGTCCTCAATGCTTAAGGAAAGGGCGGAAAGGACCTAAATCGGTGGGTCGGGCGGCGGGAAATGCCCGTGGCGATAATGGTAGTCCCATATATCTTGGACCTGGCGGGAAATGGGAGGGAATGACTGCTCCAATCGACCAACGCGACTCGCCACATCTTGGATGGATCTCGTATTCTCTTGCGTTTGGGTATCGATGCGCTACATCGTGGAGAACATTGTGGCAAATTGATCAAATAATGTAGGGGGGAAATATGGTGGGACTTCGTGTCCCCCCTGCTGCTGCGGCGGAAATTGAGGCTCGGCGAATTGTTGTGCAGGCTGAAACTGGTCATCCTCATCATCTACAGGTGGTGGGTAGTCTGATGGAATGATCCATTGCTCGGGATCAGTCGGCTCAAAACTCCCTATATACTCATGGGGGAGAATGAGGTATGGTTGGTTGTCAAGGATCCACATGGGACCGACGACCGAATCCCGAATGAGTTGCATTCGGCGAAGTGCGTTGCCGTCAAGACTAGAGGGGCCGGAAGCCTTCTCGAATGGAAGAGTAGAGATATGAAGTTGAAGCGGTGGTCGGGATGCAATGAGGGTGATTATTCCCCCAATGAAAATGTCTCCTTTGTCCATAGTTGTGAGGTTGTAACACTTGGTGAAGAAAAAGGAGGCAAAATCAGGCCGAAGACCGTTCTCACGAGTCATGCACCAAAGAAAAAATAATTTCGCCTTTGAAATTTGTCCCACTTCGGAGCGGGCGAAAATGGTGCATGTGAGAACTGGATGCGCTAGGCGCAAACATGGGTGGATTATGGAGGAGGCCTTTGACGAAGATGATGAGTATTGTGGCTCGTTGGTAATTTGTTGCCAAAAGTAATGCTCATTGAAGTTTTCGGGCCATGGGTCATATTGGTAATATAGGTTGTCCACTGGAGTGCCCATCAGGGCGTTCACGACCCGATGCGGTAGGGATCATTTCTCACTGAGCATTTGGAAGGTGACAGTTTGGGCTTCCTCCTCGGAATTGAATGTGGCAAGAAATTCCGAGGTGGGTTCAACATAGGTGGCGGCTCGGTTATAGAGGAATTGACCCCACTCGATGTTGTTAAATAACGCTTGGACTCCATTGAGCACCCCAAGACTAGCAAAAGATTCCCTATGGAGGAATTTCGTTGACTTGACTTGACGCTTATTTGAAACGAGAAAATCATAAGTTTTACGGTCCTCGCGATTCAACAAACGGAACGGGGGATCCTTGGATTTTCCCTTCGACCCTCCTTTAGAGGAAGTTGCTCCCGTCCCCGTTTTTGCACGCTTTGACATTTAATCGGGACAAAATTTTACCAATAATAACTTTCAGCCACAACAAAGGCACACAATACCAACAACAAATGGAAATTGGGATGTAAACAATCAAGTTAAAGGAATGAGATTACCCAATTTCTTAGACCCGGGATGAACTAGTGCCACCAAAAAGATTTCGTCAAGACATACCCCAAGCTTGCAATTTTGCTCCGTATTTGACGCTTTAATCGCTAAAACAACCCCACAAACTAGCTTCAAGATGACATTCCGGCGAATGGAGTGGCGGCACCCAGAATTAGACGGAAAATTTTCGTGAGTTTTTGCGGAAAGATTGGTATGACTAGAAAGCTCTTGATGAGAGAAACAAAACCCCGTGCTCGGATTCTCCAATGGTGGCCGGAGTTGCCCGGAAAACGCAAAAGAAGGTGGTGGTGGGTGGTGGTGGCGCCCGGAATTCCGGCCACAGATCGGACTGGAATTTGGATGGGGTTTGTAGAGGATGAAAAATGGAGAAGAATGGCGGTGGTTTCGCGATATTCCGACTGGTAGAACTCCGGGAAAATGGATTTTTGTGAGAAGTGGGTTTAGTGTTCTTGAGCTACTAGAGAGAGAATGGAAGAATTTGTTAGGTTAGAATGAAGAAGAAGGGTGCTGGAGGTGTTTAATCTTTGGTCAAGGAAGGTCAAACCCGGTCAATGTTTGGTCAACTCATTAAATCTCTTGGTCAGCGAAAGTCAAGGCAGTCAACAGCTCAAAACATCAGTCAAACGACCAACACGCGGGCTGGGCGCGGGCCGCGTGCTTGCCGCCTCTAGCGTCCTCGAACACAGCAGATCCAACAGCAAAAAAAAACAACTTCTACACGGGTGTCACGCGGGCCGCGGGAACTGGCTTGCTCAAAAAAAATTCCAAGTGCTTCGAAAATCCACGCGGGTCAGGCGCGGGCCGCGGACTGGCCGTGGGTACTGAATTGAATTTGATCTTCGGCCCACGCGGGCTGGACTCGGGCCGCGTGCTGGCCGCGTCTACTTGCTAGAAAACCTTCTGAACCTTCTAACCTCTAACGCGGGCTAGGCTCGGGCCGCGGGCTGTCCGCGGGCTATGCTGCACATCAAAAGTGGGATTTTTCCAAAAAAATTGAATTTTAAACCAAAACGATCCCCGTAAGGCCCGGTATCAAAAATTTGACAAAATTTGGAGTAAAATGGGGATCGATTGGTGAAACCTTTCACAAATTTATTTTGAATCCCAAAAAAAACGCTTTGCAAAATGATTTATTTTTGAAAAATGGTGAAAGCACATTGCTTTCCAAAAATGCCCTTCTTTAACGTCTTTGGCGAGACGTCTTCCTAGCTTTCTTCAACACATCGGGACATCCAAATGGATGATTTCAAGGGCATTAGCACTGAAACCTTCATAGAATGGCTTCAACCGGTGCCCATTGACTTTGAAAATTTGTCCCGTCTTTTCGCTTTGACTTTCCACCGCCCCATGGTCAAAGGTCTTAATCACAACAAAAGTTCCAATCCATCTTGACCTTAGCTTGCCTGGAAATAACTTCAATCGTGAATGGTATAGTAAGACCCTATGCCCCGGTTCAAAATGCTTCCGGGTGATGGACTTGTCGTGGAAGAGCTTCGTTTTCTCCTTGTAAATCCTTGCGTTTTCATAGGAGTCA
Organism: Lactuca serriola; assembly: GCF_051521515.1. Taxonomy (NCBI): domain Eukaryota; kingdom Viridiplantae; phylum Streptophyta; class Magnoliopsida; order Asterales; family Asteraceae; genus Lactuca; species Lactuca serriola. The sequence continues at coordinate 23,099,372 of NC_136413.1, read as the reverse complement.
TTTCTCAATTCTTCTAGCTCTTGGAGTTGACGTTTCCTATGCCTTCCCGCCTCGTCAATGTTGAAATTGCATTGCTTGACCGCCCAAAATGCGCGGTGCTCTAATTCGACGGGAAGATGACATGGTTTCCCGAAAACCAATCTGAAGGGCGACATTCCTATCGGGGTCTTATAAGCGGTCCGATAGGCCCATAAGGCATCTTCTAGTCTCAAACTCCAATCCTTCCTTGTCGAATTCACCGTTTTCTCTAGAATAGACTTCACTTCACGATTCGAGACCTCCGCTTGACCATTCGTTTGAGGGTGGTAGGCGGTAGAGACACGATGGGTCACGTTGTACTTTTTCAATAAAGCTTCCATCATTTTGTTGCAAAAGTGCGTCCCTCTATCACTAATCAAAGCCCTAGGCACACCAAATCTCACAAACACATTAGATTTTAAAAACTCGATAACCGTTTTGACATCATCCGATCTTGTGGCTTTGGCCTCAACCCACTTAGAAACATAGTCAATCACGAGCAAGATGTAAACGTTGCCAAACGAAACAGGAAATGGGCCCATGAAATCAATCCCTCATACGTCAAAAATTTCACAAACAAGGATTGGATTTTGGGGCATTTGGTTCTTTTGCGAAATGTTTCCCGTCATTTGACACCGTTCACAACTTTTGCAAAACAAGTAGCAGTCACGTGACATGGTTGGCCAAAATAGTCCACATTCAAGAACCTTTCTCAAGGTTCGGCTAGGTCCGGAATGTCCCCCACAAGCAAATTCATGACAAAATTGCAAAATGGATTGGTGCTCTTGTTGGGGTACACATCGCCTAATGATTTGATCGGGACAATGTTTCCACAAATAAGGCTCATCCCACACATAATATTTTGCATCACTTTTCAACTTGTCTTTTTGAGCACGTGTGAATGTGTCGGGATACCTTTTTGTGACAAAAAAGTTAATGATATCGGCATACCAAGGAATAGATTGAGTAAGGGAAAAGAGATGCTCATCCGGAAACTTGTCCCACAACGGGAGAGGAGTTTCATTTGAAGTGATCCGGCTTAGATGATCGGCCACGAGGTTCTCACATCCGCTCTTGTCCCGGATTTCCAAGTCAAATTCTTGTAACAGTAGGGTCCACCGGATGAGTCTCGGCTTTGCATCTTTCTTTGTCATCAAGTACTTGAGAGTCGCATGATCCGAATACACTATGACTTTGGTGCCAAGTAGATATTGCCGAAACTTCTCCAAAGCAAACACTATGGCCAATAGCTCCTTCTCCGTGGTAGAGTAGTTGCTTTGAGCATTGTTTAGTGTCCTTGATGCATAATAAATCACGTGGGAGGCCCTCCCGTTCTTTTGAACCAAAACGGCGCCTATCGCATAGTTGCTTGCATCACACATGATCTCAAAGGGAAGATCCCAATTTGGTGCTTGCATGATGGGGGCGGATGTAAGCAACTATTTGAGGTTGTCAAAAGCTTCTTTGCATGCCTCATTGAACTCGAAATCAACCTCCTTTTGCAAGAGTTGGCACATTGGTCTTGTTATCTTTGAAAAATCCTTGATGAACCTTCGATAGAAACCTGCATGGCCCAAAAAAGAACGAACTTCCCGAACACAAGTCGGGTAAGGTAAGCTTTGAATAACATCAATTTTGGCCTTATCTACCTCAATTCCTTTTTTAGACACAATGTGACCCAAAATGAGACCTTGACTCACCATGAAATGACATTTTTCAAAATTTAGAACCAAATTTGTTTCAATGCATCTTTTTAAAATTTTGGTGAGATTGGTCAAACACTCTTGAAAGGAGTTGCCATATACCGTGAAATCGTCCATAAAAACCTCAATTATGTTTTCAACGTATTCCGAAAAGATACTAACCATACAACGTTGGAAAGTGGCCGGGGCATTACACAATCCGAATGGCATTCTACGGTATGCGAAAGTGCCAAATGGACATGTAAAAGTTGTATTTTCTTGGTCCTCCAGTGCCACCGGGATTTGGTGAAAACCGGAGTACCCGTCTAGACAACAATAATGGAATTTCCCGGCCAACCTTTCTAACATTTGGTCAATGAAAGGCAATGGGAAATGATCTTTTCGTGTGCTTGCATTGAGTTTGCGGTAGTCAATACATACTCTCCACCCGTTTTGCACACGGGTGGGGACCATCATACCTTTGTTATTCTCGACCACCGTGATTCCCGTCTTCTTTGGAACGACTTGCACCGGGCTCACCCACTTGCTATCCGAGATTGGATAGATCATCTCTGCATCTAGGAGCTTCAAAATCTCTTTCTTGACCACTTCCATCATTGGCGGATTCAACCTTCTTTGTGCATCCCGTCTCGGCTTGCATTCATCCTCCATTAAGATCTTGTGCATACAAGTGGAGGGGCCCAATCCCTTGATATCCACAATCGTCCATCCCATGGCTTCTTTATGCTCCTTCAACACATTGATGAGTTGTTCTTCTTCAAATTCGGTTAAGTGAGTTGAAATGATAACCGGAAGTGTTTCATTATGTTCCAAATAGTCATACTTCAAGTGTTGAGTTAAGACCTTCAATTCCAATTCGGGTGGTTGAACAAGGGATGGGGGCAATTTTGTATGAGTTGGGGGCAATTCAACTTGCTTGACATCTAATCTTGTGGATTTCTTCATCTCCATTTTATTTACCAACTTCTCAACTTCCAGATCCAAAGAATAAAGTTTTAATTGCTCGGCTAGCTTCCCACAATCGAATCCTTTGCTTAAGATCATCTCCAATATATCACCATTAGATAACTCGAACAATTCTTGAGTGATTGGCTCGACAACGTCAACAAAGTACAAAGATGAAACATCACTAGGATATCTCATGGCATCATAAATATTAAAACTTATTGTTTCACCATCAAACTCCATTGTCAAACTTCCCGCATACACATCAATCTTCGTCCTAGCCGTCTTAAAAAACGGTCTCCCAAGCAAGATTAGAGCCGATTTGGAGGACACTTGCTCATCTAGATCAATCACATAGAAATCCGTCGGGAAGACCAATTGGTTCACTTGCACTAGGACATCTTCCAAAACACCTCTAGGAAAGACACTTGATTTATCCGCAAGAGAGATTATGACACCGGTTTCACTTAAGGGTCTGACATTCAATGATTCATACACCGAATAGGGCATGACATTGATAGAGGCACCAAGATCAAGCATAACACTACTAAAAGTGACATCTCCAATCTTGCAAGGGACCGTGAACATCCCGGGATCTTTGCATTTGGGTGGAAGTTTCCTTTGTAAAACCATGGATGCGTTTTCATTCATCAAAATTTTCTCATTTCCCTTCAACTTCCTCTTGTTGGTGCAAATTTCTTTCAAGAACTTTGCATATCTCGGAATTTGCTTGATTGCATCAAGTAGAGGGATGTTTACTTCCACCTTTCGGAAGGTGTCCAAAATCTCTTTCTCCTCCATATTCTTCTTTGAAGTTGCAAGTCGGGAGGGGAACGGTGGTTGAGTGGCTATTGGTGTTACTAAAGGGATAGTCTTCTTTGGGGCTCCGACTTGTGCATCGTTCTTGACTATAGGTTCTTCAATGGGAATGATCTCTATTTCTTCCTCTTCTTCCCTTGGCTTCTTCTTTGAAGTACTTTCTCCGGCTTGTTTGCCACTTCTCAAGGTCACCACATTGACATTTGGGTTCTTTTCGGTTTGAGAAGGGAGTTTACCACGGGATTCCAACTTGCTTATAGATGTAACTATATCTCCCATTTGTGCTTCAAGGTTGGAGATACTAGTCCTTATCTCTTTTTGGAATTGTTGGGTACTAGTGGCTAGAGATTTGACAATGTCTTCAAGAGACATTCCGGAGCTACTTGGTTGAGATTGAGGAGGTTGTTGATGATGATGTGGAGGGTGCGGTTTGGGTTGATAGTGTGGTTGTTGATGTTGGTATTGAGGTTGTGGTGGTGGATAGGACGGTCTAACCAATGCATTTTGAGGCAATGGTCTTGAGTTGTAGCTCATGTTGGGATTTGGCTTCCAACTCAAATTATATGCATTTTGGTAACTGGATGGTTTGTTGTGGTAGTTTTGGAACTCTCTCGTGACATTCACATGTTCCGCATCTTCTTGAAGGATAGGACACATATCCGTAGGATGTCCCATTGTTGCACATATTCCACAAACCATCACTTGTAGAGTTTGTCCCATGGCTAGATTTTGGACAACGGAGGTTAGATCTTTTATTTGAGACTCAAGATTTGATGTTCCCACTTCGTTGACTTTGTGTTGTGTGTCTCTCTTCATGTCTTGGCGAGGGCCAAAATGTTGTGAATTTGCGGCTATGGTGTTGAAAAGTTGTCTTGTTTGTTGTGGGGTTTTACTAAAGACATCTCCACCACTTGAGGCATCAAATAGTCTTCTCTCCATTGGCAACAATCCCTCATAGAAGTGTTGAATGAGGAGTTGTTCCGGAATTTGGTGTTGTGGGCAACTATAGCACAAGTTGTTGAACCTCTCCCAATAATCATGGAAAGTCTCATTTTGACCTTGGCGGATTCCACAAATCTCATTTCTAAGACTTGAGACTCTTGGGGCGGGATCAAATTTATCAAGGAAAGCTCTTGCCATGTCGGTCCATGAGTTGATCGACCCCGGTGGAAGATAGAATAACCAATCTTTTGCTCTATCGGCCAATGAAAAGGGGAATGCCCTTAGCTTGATTTGGTCATCGGTTGACCCTTGTGGCTTCATGCTAGTGCAAATAATGTGGAACATCTTCAAATGCTTATAAGGGTCTTCATTCTCCAATCCATGAAAAGTTGGTAGATGATGGACTAAACTTGACTTCAACTCCGAGCCTCCTTCCAAAACCGGGTAATTGATACCGGTTGGAGTTTGTGTAACATCGGTCTCCATCATTTGCCTCAAAGTTCTTTCGGGAACTTCTCCTCCGTCCGCCATTGCAATTGGTTCAATAATGGGTGGGTTTTGTTGTAGGGGTGGTGTTTCGGGAATTTCTTGGCGAGGGTCGGGACTAGAATCGGGTTCTATATCACTTAATGAAGCGGTTTCAACCTCCGGGTCCCCGTGGGGGTTAGAAGTTTGACCACGTTCAACTCGTTTTTCCTTCGCCAAACGCCTTGCTTCTTTTTCGATTTCCGGATTGTAAATCAAGTCACCTGTACGCTGAGATCTGGGCATAGAGAAACAAATTGATTAAAAATAAACCAATCCCCGGCAACGGTGCCAAAAATTTGGTGGTTGTCGAGGCCAACACAAATAATAACCCTAAATATTACACACTAAAATAGTGTATAGTGGTAAAGTGATCGAATCCACGAAGATTGGTTCAATTTATAACTCTATGAAAAATCTCTTTGTAAAAATATTTGTAAAATGACAATAAAAATAAAATGGAGGGTTTTGAGGTTTTGAAATACTTGAAACAAACTAGAATTAACTATGATTTAAATAGACAAATGCAACAAAAATAAGAGTTTGATGTAAAATCAATAAGGGAGAGATGGTTGACTTAAAGTTTCCTCACTTTGACTTTTGATGAACATATCATTAGAATCCAATGGTGCAATACTTTGATTTAAATCCTTAATTTGGCTATAGCAATCCAAGGAGCTTGAGATTACCTAGACTTTTCTTAATTGTTGAAATGGCTAGAGAAGCTCATAACAATTTCCTTAGTCAAAGTCACTAATTCCAAATAGCATGTAATTAGTGAAAGTCAACTAGCATTAAGAACCAAAAAGTCACCAAATCCAAGAGGGGTCAAATGCTTTCACCACCATGTTGGAGGAAATGTTTTTATGATTGTGTGAAGCAAAAACAACACAAAAATCATTTGTTGCTTGCTAATTTGAGGATCATTTACTTAATCAAGAAATTAGCCAACTAATCACCACAAACATATTTAAACTCATGAATAAAAACATACTAGTAGTGATAATATGATAAAACACAAAACAATTCCATAAAGATTTAAGAACAAGTTCATGGATTCTTCAACATCCAACAAAAGTTCAAAAGATTCAACAAAAAGTCAACCAAGATTTGTTTAGCCAAGCATGACTAAACTCAAATGAACAAAGTCAGATAAGATTGTACCAAACATTTGACAAGATTCAAGAGATGAAAAGAAGATATTCTTCAAGTGTTCTTGGCCTCCAAAAGTGCTCCAAACTCCAGAGAGAAAGTCTCAAAATCGGACCTTCAAGATAAGGCTAAAGAGGCACACCAAACTCCCCAAAATAGAGCTCTTAGCAAAATCCCGAAATTGCCCTTGTCAGGAATCCACGCGGGCCGCGGGGAATCTTACGCGGGTTGCGGGCTCTGACGGGTAATTTTGGGCTTCTTCAAGTTTTGGGCCCCCACAGCTAATCCATTGGCCCAGTTCGAATCCAATCAACTCCTAGCCCATTTTTCTTCAATATTTCTTCAATTAAAGCCCAATTTGTCCATCCACATCACTCTAAACTTCCGCAAACTCCTAAATATTGATCTTGCACACTCAAGAATTCTCCCGCGTCTTTCAAATTTAAAGCTCAATTCTTCCAAGCCTTCAAGCAATTGACAAGTCTACCCCATGAGTCACCTTCATAGCCATCAAGCACGAAATCCCCAATTCCTTTCAAGCCCAATCGCCTCCCAAGAGTGCCGCCCCGCTAGTTTCCAAGAAAATCTGCGATAATGCTCAAGAAACTAGAAAGTACCCCGAAATGGTCATAAAAATAACAAAAGGGAAAATATGCATGGAAGTTAACTAAAATGAGAATGAAATGTACTAAAATAAACTATAAAAAGAAGTAAATAAAATGAAGCCATCAGGGCGCCTCGATGCGAGATGTTTGTTTGAGATTGACAGTGATGACTCTGGTGTTGGACACCATTCGGGGGGGGCCCAGGCTGAGGCCGTGAGGCCAGAAAGCCAGAAGAGAGAGCGAGTTGTCGGGCTGGTATCAGAGTTCGTCACCGATAGCCAGGGGCTTATGACATTTCAGGGTCGGATATGGGTATCGTTTGTGGGCGGGACGCATACCATTTTGATGGAAGAGGCTCATAGATCGAAGTTCTCGATCCATCCCGGGGCCACTAAGATGTATTTGGACCTAAAGAAAGAGTATTGGTGGCCCAATATGAAGAGGGATGTTGCATGGTTTGTAGAGAGATGCTTGACCTGTCGCAGGGTTAAGGCCGAGCACCAGTGTCCACATGGTAAGCTGCAGCCGTTAGAGATTCCCGAGTGGAAATGGGAACAAATTACCATGGATTTCATCACCAAATTGCCAAGGACTGCGAGAGGGGTCGATGCGATTTGGGTGATTGTAGACAGGTTGACGAAGAGCGCTCATTTCCTTGCTATCAGTGAGAGCTCTTCCGCGGAGAGGTTGGCAGAGACGTACGTAAGAGAGGTGGTATCGCGGCATAGAGTGCCGATCTCGATTGTCTCAGATCGAGATGTACGTTTCACTTCCAGATTCTCGAAGAAGTTTCATGAGGAATTGGGTATGAGACTGCATTTTAGTACCGCATACCACCCACAGACTGACGGGCAGAGTGAGCGGACGATTCAGACGCTCGAGGACATGCTCCGGGCATGTGTGTTGGATTTCGGCGGGAGTTGGGACACGTACTTGCCCTTGGCAGAGTTTTCCTACAACAACAACCATCATTAGAGCATTGGTATGCCACCCTTTGAGTTGTTGTATGGGAGGAGGTGTCGGACCCCCATTTGTTACGGAGAGGTAGGGCAGCGTGTGATGGGTAGTACTGAGATCGTGCTTCAGACGACAGAGCAGATTCAACAGGTCAGACAGAGGTTGTTGACCGCTCAGAGTCGTCAGTAGAGTTATGCGGACAGGCGCCGGTCCGAGCTCGAGTTTCAGGTCGGCGACTTCATGCTCCTGAAGGTCTCTCCTTGGAAAGGAGTGATTCGATTCAAGAAGAGGGGCAAGTTGGGGCCCCGATATATCGGTCCTTTCAGGGTGATCGCGAGGGTAGGTAGGGTATCCTACCGTTTGGAGTTACCGGCAGAGTTGGGTCAGATCCATGACACTTTCCACGTGTCGCAGCTGAGAAAGTGTATAGCCGATGAGTCGGCAGTGGTACCATTAGAAGATATTCAGGTGGATGCGAGCCTGAACTATGTTGAGAGACCGGTGGCGATTAGGGATCGGAAGATCAAGGTTTTGAGGAACAAAGAGGTGCCTCTGGTGCAGGTCCAGTGGCAACATCGGAAGGGGTCAGAATTGACTTGGGAGCTGGAGCGTGAGATGCGGGAGCAACATCCAGAGTTGTTTGCAGAGTGAGACTTCGAGGGCGAAGTCTAATTCTAGTGGGGGAGAATTGTAACACCCGGATTCCCAGGTATATTAATTATTCCTTTATATTTTTGGAGGTTGAGAGGGGACTCGGCGAGTTGGTATTTGGACTCGCTGAGTATGGTCGCGGATTCGCATCCGGGTTCACAGCTGGACTCGGCGATTTCATGAGTGGACTTGGCGAGTCCACGCTGTTTAATGAAACCCTAATTTCCTAGGTTTGGGACCTATTTAAAGGCCCTTAGGGTCGTCATTTGCGGCTACCAAACCCCAGAGAGAAACCTTAAGAGGTCTGGAGCGTTTGTGAGGACGGAGAGGCCATTCTTGATCATTTTGTTGGTGTAATAGCAAGAAGGAGGTGACCAAGGCAAGAGGAGGCTGAAAAAGGTGCGATTTTGGTGATTTTAGAGTTCAGAGACTTCATATTGAGGTATTTGTTCGGACCTTCTTCAGATTTGGTGTTGATTCTTAGAGTTAGGGTTTTCTAACCCCCTTAGAGGATGGTTATGTGGAGCAATTGGTCCCCTCTTGAGTCTATGTTTTGGATTTGGACCCAAAGAGGCCCAGAGACCTTAACCCTTGGAGCTTTATGAGCTATTTTGGGAGCCATGAGCTTAGGATGTTGTTTTTGGGGCTAAATCACCAAGTTAGACCATCTAGATGTTATATGAGTGTCAAGGTTTGAACTTTACGTGATTATCATGCTTGGGAAGGTCAAATCTATGGATTAAAGGAATAGATCTGACCTCAGGAGGTCTATGGAATTTATGCATGACATGAACTCGCCGAGTCCAAAGATCAGACTCGACGAGTAGGGTGAGGGTTTCCCGTAAATCACTCAGTGAGTAGACTTTCCGAGTTGGGAAATAACTCAGTGAGTCAGAGAGAGTTAGGGGACTGGAGTTCAAGGCGGAACTTGCCGAGTTGTTCTTGAGACTCGGCGAGTTGAGTCGGGGTAGCCTCGCGATTCATGCCAGGTGTGACTCGTCGAGTGAGGGGAGGAACTCGACGTGCCAAGCGGGACTAAAAGAGTTAGTAGACACGTGTAGACCCGTCGAGTCGCCCAAGTGCACTCGACGAGTCGGGTCAAAGTTTGACCGTTGACTTTTGTTGACTTTTAGGGTTTGGTAAACAATGTGGCCTTTGAGCTGATAGAGGGGTAAAATGGTCTTTTTCCTAGAGAGGGTTGACTCTAGTCCCAAGAGTTATATTTATGAGAATATTTACTTTGTGTAATTAGGCGGAGGCTAGATCATATTTCTTCCGAGTCAGAAATATACCGAGACATCTGAGGTGAGTCTTCTCACTATACTTTACCTAGTGTGGCAACAGAGTTATGTGACAGAGTATCCTAGAGTTATATGCCAGTGTATTTGCATGATATTATGTGTTGTGATTTATTGTGATATGTGATATGCATGATTCAGAGTTTACAAAGTTAGGACCAGTGGGTCCACAGAGTTATGGGACCAAGAGGGTCCCACAGAGATATTCGACTAGAGGGTCAACATAGTTACAGCCTTAAGTGTCTGATATGTGTTTATGGGGTATTTTGGGGAACTCACTAAGCATTTGTGCTTATAGTGTTATGTGTGGTGTTTCACGTACCAATGATGATCGCGGGAAGGCACCGACATGACTCGTACACACGCACACTGGAGTTCATATGTTTTGATCTTGGGACTTTGTATTGAGATAATGACGATACAATGTTTTAAAATGTGGATGTGATTGACATTATATGGTTTTTGAAATGCGAAAAATTGTTTAAATTTTTACGGTGTTACAAGTTGGTATCAGAGCCTTGGTTTGAGGGATTTGGATGCATATTCGGGCGTATCTGAACTCAAACTGAGGATTTGAGGAAAATTTTGATAATAAAGTAAATTTTTTGAAAAAAGTAAAAAGAGTTTTGAGACAAACAGAGCAGAGCCGTGTGTACGATCAGCCAGCGCCCGAACAGTGATTTCCCAAAATACCCTTGCAATAAGTGCTATCAGATATGTTATGTTATGCTATATGACGAATTATGATATGCATGCTAGAGTAGACTAGGTATTCTTATTAGGACTAGAGTGGCCTGATATATGATGCCTTAGTCTAGGGGTTTTTGCTGCTAGAAATGTTTGAGAGTGTTTAGATAGCAGCGAGGTGCTTATGAGATATCTGCTTGTGAGTAGCACATGATTAAGAGAGTAGAGTGCTTGGAAATTTGGGGACTCTGGGAGGAGGACTTGGAATGAATGCTGAGTCGGTGTGGTCGGTAGTATTGGGCCCGTACTACCGAAGGCACCGGGTCAGTGCTCAACCCAAGTAGGAATCCTTAGGGTACCAGGAACCAAGTAGGATTGGGGGTATCGAGTGTGTGCACGCTCGAGCGAGTCTTTGATATATTGTGTTGTATTTCAGAGAGGTATCATGGTGGGAACGCGCCACAGACCAGGGACTAGTGGAGGGGGTGTGAGCGACGAGGAGCTCCGCCAGATGATTCATGATGAGGACCTCCTTGTTCTCTTCCATCTTAGTCCCACAATGACTCTCTCATGGTATAAGAAATACCTCACAACAAACATACCACCCAAAATACTCTGGTGAAAAGGTTGCAACCCTATGCTACCCCACAGGGTTTACCTCCAAACTCTAAAACCGAAAGCTCGCTATCTCTTTTGCTTCTCCTAGGAAACGGGGATAGCGCAACTCTTGCTACAGAAGGTGACGTCTCATTTATCGGTCAATTGCTCGACTTAGACCGCGATCCTCCAATAGCATCATCTCTACTCATCCCTGAGTCTTGCGACTCCAACTGGCATCTCACCAAAAATCTCTCGGAAACTAACTCGATTTCCCTCTCAATGTATGCTCCATTGAAACTCGTTCGACGAGGCCCTCTGGCCCCATACTCTATCACATATGATCTCGGTCTAATCAATCACAACGAGATAACTAGTAAAATCAGAAGCACTAACCGCCACGAATCATGATACTCGAACCATGTGATCACCTCTCGATCTGCTATGAATCATGGTACTCGAACCATGTTATCTCCTCTCAATCTGCTACGAATCATGGTACCCGAACCATGTTATCTCCTTTCAATCTGCTACTTAGAACCTCTGGAATTCTCCCTGTTTCGAGTACGAGTCCTTTGCTTTCAGTAGTATGGGCCCATACTACCTGCCACATCTACCCATACTTTCCACACGGATCATCCCAGATTTCTTAAGCAGATGCTCAACCTTCTCGATCACCAATCCCGTTAAACTTGGTCACCCCCAACAAATACTCTCCTCTATCAGCGTACTCATCTGACTAAGGTCACTCCCTAGGTTCTCACACTTCTCTGCCATCAGCTGCTGAAGAACTCCTTATGACGTCATCCATCTACCTCTTGAATATCATCATATTCACTTAGTGGCTGACTCTCATCATCAAGAGTTCCACAAAGCACGAAGCAAACAACATTCGGGCATCGAATAATCTCTACCAACACGTAAAACCACTATAGGTTACAACTCCACTTGCGTGCGCGCGCGCACACACACACACACACATATATATATATATATACACACACACACATATATATATATCTATATATATATATATATATATATATATATATATATATATAACGAAATTATACGATCTAATCATAGAACCACATAAATTTCTTTTCATATATGAACATATATTATTATGTTCATACATGACCATGTTATGCTAAGCCAATTTGGTTTTAAATTTGCTTATATTTTAATTGTATTCTATAGGTCATAAAAATAGTGTTCTCGTTACACCGTTAAAGTGCAATTAAAACGAATAATTCTACCGTATAAGATGTTACATTGGACGTAATATTTACATTAGATAAACTTATATGAACACATTATGTCATAAAGAATGTCTCAATTATACATAAGATTTAATAATTATATACCCAATTTGATAATCTAAAAAATTTAGTAATCTATTAATTTAAAAGATAAGTTATTATAAAAACAAAAATATTATTATTGATGGTCATTTTATCGCAGTCGTGAGAGTTGTGATTTTATTACATTATCATTGTATTAAAAAAAATAAAATAAAAAAGTAGTCTAAAGTTTTAGCCCATTCTTGGGAACAATTTTAAAAATTGACCAAGACTCGGGTTTCAAAAATTACGCGCATTCTTGCATGAAAAAAGAGAGAACTATCGAAATTGAAACACAAAATTCACGATACAGTCTATGATCCGTCTTTCCGAATTGTCACTCGGCAATCTGATCGGTTTATTCTCTTCATAAAGTAATCTCTCAGCCTCGATCTTTTCTCGGCGTCCAGATTTCTGATCGATGAGGTAAAACTACGCCTACGTCGCATAGGTTTGTGTTTTGCGGTTACGAAATCAGAAATTCTTATCCTGTTTTTCCTTGATTGTATATTAAATCGCATGGTTTTTCTGTAAAACCTCAAATATTTTAGCTGTTCGGTTTGATTATTTTTATATGTTTTCCCTGTATTTATTTAAGCCTTACAAATGTTATAGTGTACGATTGACGATCGGTTGTCAAATAGGCGATGGATACAAGTACTTATCAAGGTGGGACGGGTGGTGGTGAATCCACCATGGAATCTGTCGACTGGAGGACTCAAATGGCATCAGATTCGCAAAAAAAGATTGTCATTAAGATGTATATTTCCATATACTCGAATTGGTGTCTTGAGTCATAACCTATCTTTATCTACATGCTTAAGAATTTGATCTGATCACTTGATAATTTTACTTGCAATAGTGTTGTTGTCCCCAAAACATTTGCAGTATGGCATTCCCATCAGAATTTATCAATTTGGTTCCTTTCGAGTTCCTTTTCTTTCTTTTTCATTTGTACACATGATAGTATACAAATGATAAACAAAAGGATTGTTTTCTTGTTTCGTGTAAGTTTCAGTTTATCTATGGGGATTGATATGTTCATGGCTCATTCTAAGTATCATCTTAACTCTGCACCTCTATTTTACCAACTCATGTTTTTATGTAGAATGGATACATTGAAGAAGCATCATCCATCTTGGGCATTAGAGAAGCCACAGGAAATTAAGAGTATTGCTCAGAGGCTTGAGGAAAAGATTTATACTACCACAACAAGCCAAGTTTGTATATTTGATCCCTTGATGTTGGTGTTGTGTGCATGTGTGCTTTTCACCTTTTTTATTGTGCTAATAGTTACAACCATCTTGTATGAAACTGTAGCTTATATGAAAGTACATTCAAGATACATTGAATCTTTTTCATGAGTTACTTTGAGACATATCATTTTCCACTTTTTCATTTGCAGTCTGATTATGTGCGAAAAATATCTATGAAGCTATTGACCATGGAGAGTAGGTCTGCAAATCTCGTGCCCAATTCTTTGCAGTGCAACTTTGCTAGTAGTAGTGTGAACCCCTCTGATCCAGGTACTTCAGTATCCTATAATATCAGAGCTCATGGTTATGCTGCTCTATATATGTATGTATTTTACCTCAAACTCTTTCAAGTATTTTTACATGATTAATCATAAACCTTGAGCAGGCTCTCATGGCATCCATCAAGTCAACAACCAAGGGCAACAACCCCTTCCTATTCCTGTTCCATCTAATCACCCTCAAGCAACTCAACAAATCCTATCACAGAGCATCCACAGTAATATTCCTTCATCTGGAGTACAAGTTTCTGCTGGTGTATCATCTGCATTACCACCTGTCAATGCTCTCTCACAGCCTACTATCTCAAATATTTCCTCCCAAAATCCAAACTTACAGAACATTCAGAACTTTGTAAATCAAAGGCAGATACCAACAAGGCAACAACAACAACAACAGTCTCAAAACTCACAACAATATCTATATCGACATCAGATACATCAAATTGCAAAGCATAATCTGCACATTCAGCAACAACATCAGAATTTGTTGCAGCCAAGCCATTTCCAACCTTCTTCTCTCTCTACAGCTCAACAAAATCAGCAACCTGTGATTCAACACCACCAACAATCAGCCCTAAGACAACAAAGACAGCAACCACTGGCCTCCATTGTCCACCAGCAACCACCACCACCACAGTCGAATCCAATGGGCCAACAAACAAGTGCAACAAACTTGCAACAACAACAACCAAGATTACTATCACAACAAAATAATCCTTCCAATGTACAACAGCCACATCAGCACTCAATTGGTCAACATAAAAATTTTCCTGCAATTCATCAGCAACAAACCATGCTGAATAATCAACATTCGACACAAGTGATGCAGTCTAAGGTGTCAATTCCACAAAAGAATCATTCAATGCAAGGTCAACGTTCACAACTGGAATTACAAGTGATGCCACAATTACAAACACAGTCAGGTCAGTTGCAGCACCAATTAAATATGAAACTGCAGTCAAACATGTCTCAAAGGGATATGCAACAGAGGCTTCCGACATCAGGTGCTTTTCAGCAGCAAAATGTAATAGATCAACAACAGAAACAGCTATTCCAACAACAGAGAGCTATGCCAGAGGCTTCATCAAGTAAGCTATATACACATGTCATGTGTGTATTGTATATTTGTATGTATACACTACTCTTTTAATGAGCTAATCCATGCAAGTTTTTATTATTCCTCTGTAGCATCATCAGATTCCACAGCTCAAATAGGAAACCAAAATAATGGAGACTGGCAAGAGGAGGTGTATCAAAAGGTGCTCTGCTTAAAGCTATATACTTTAATGGTTTTCTGATTATATGAAATGTATTATAGGAGACTTATGATTCTTCTCTTCGCAGATTAAAGCTATGAAGGATAAATATATGCCAGGGTTGACTGACTTATACCCGAAAATCATGATAAAATTGCATTTGGTAAGTTGCTCATTAAATTGTTGATATCAATAGCAAGGAATATTAAATTCTCAAAATCTATCTCATGGATGACTTTAGTTGACTTGTGTTGACCACCAGCATGATTCTCTTCCTCAACAACCAAAGAATGAACAATTTGAGAAGGCAAAAATGCTTAAACACATATTTGATAGTTGCTTGAACTTCCTACAAGTTCCTAGAAGCAACATATTACCCATATATAAAGAAAAACTTGATCTATATGAGAAACAGATTATTAACATCATACTCACATTTAACCGAAAACCCGGGCCCCACCTGCAACAGCCACTTCCTAGTCCTACACAAGTACATCCTCATGAAAGCCACATGAACTCACCGAATTCCACCATGTTTCAACTGAAACAACTTCAACCTCATCATCAAATGAAGCATCATTTTTTGCAAAAACAACAACAACAGCAATTTAACAGACAAACAAAGCAACAACAGTTGCAACTGCCTCATATTGGTGTCAAGATAGAATCTCTTACAAGACCTGGACCTCCCTTTTCACCTCAGATTTCATCTCCAAATGTTGACCAGCAAAACCCGTTGACTTCTGTTACTAAATCCGCCACCTGTACGCCTTTGCAATCTGCAAACTCGCCATTTACCATGTCGTCCCCTTCAACTCCTTCTACATCTCATATTCTAGGAGACTCTGAGAAGGTTAATTTGGGTATTCCTAATGCTGGGAATGTTGGACACCAATCAAATGTTGCCTCTCACTCTCTATCTCTTCCTTTTGGGACACCTGGCATATCGGCTTCCCCTTTGCTTGCAGAGTTCACTAGCCCTGATGGAAATCACGGGAATGAGGCATTGATTGTTTATGGAAAGTCGAGTAGTACTATAGAAAAGCTCATAGAGCACTTACTCAAAGTGGTCAGTAATCACATAAAATGAAATCTTTTCTTAAATTTCTCTTCTTTTTCAAGTTTTGTCCAGATTAAGTAAAAAGGAATTAACCCTAACACTTTAACTTTTTTTTTGCTTGATAGGTGAAGTCGATTTCAGCAAAATCTTTGAGTGCATCGGTTAGTGACATTGGTTCAGTTGTCAGTATGATTGATAGCATTGCAGGATCAGGAGCATGTATCAAATCAAGAGCTGCAATTGGTGAGGACTTGGTTGCCACAACAAAATGTCGCCTTCAATCAACAACTACTGGAAAAAGGAAAACGAAAATGAAACCCTTAAATGTTGTATCATCTGCCAGCAATGTAAATGATAGCTTTAAGCGTTTCAGTTATTTGGAGGCCTCAGAGTTGGAATCGACTGCAACTTCTAGCATAAAAAGGCCTCGGATTAAGGTATAATACATGTTTTTATCCATGTTAGGGTTTGTTTTTTAGGTTCCCAAGTTATATATTTATATTAAAAATGATGCAGACTAGCAATGCCCTTTTGGAAGAAATAAGAGGGATAAATTGGGGACTCATAGATACCATGGTTGATATCAGTGAGGAAGATGCAGGTTCAGGAATCGTTGTCAAGTTCTCTTTTGGCGCTGTAAACATTAAGTCACAATATGCTTCAGCAAAAGTGGTTTGTTTTGTTTTAATCTCATACTATAATTCATATGTTATAGGACAAGACATACCATGACATAAATTGGGCTCATAAAAAAGTGGGAGAGGGATCTGATTCGATGTAAAAGACGTAAATACCCTCTTCATAGACTACTAATTGGTGTCCATTTTGTCGTGTGTAACAAACACAACCTTTAGCATTCTCTCTCCATGGAGTTGAAATTTTCTTTAATGGTTTTGCAGTTACCTATACAACCATTACGATTGCTTGTTCCTGCAAATTATCCAAGTTGCTCCCCCATACTGTTGGATAAGTTTCCGGTTGAGATTAGGTGAGAAAATCTCTTCTTACTTGAAACATGTACCAAATATATAGACCAAAAATTGCAAGAGAATTTTTTAATTGAAAAGTTCAGCTATACTCAGGGACCCAAAATGTAACTTACTCTTAAATATTTAAATATAATTAATCTTACAGAGTAGTATTTATTATATTTGGTGTTGAATAGGGAGAGTAAGGAGGAGGAATTGGAGGATCTTTCAATGAAAGCAAAATGGAGGTTTCATAGTTGTGTGCGAATGCTTTCGGAACCCATGTCGCTTGAGGAGATGGCAAGGACTTGGGACACTTGTGCTCGTGTAGTTATTTCCGAATACGCCCACCAAACTAGTGGTGGTGCTGGTGGGACCTTCACCTCTAAATATGGACCCTGGGAGGACTGCCTCACTTTCATTGCTTCTGCTTAAATTCTTACATTATAATATATTGCGAAAATTTGTTTTTATGAAAAATACAAAATAGAAAGTTATTTTTGGTTTCATGTGCAGATAGGATAGAAAGATGTCTCTTTTAGGTGCTGTTTGTTTTTTTGAAGTCAAAATGTCTGCAGTCTGCGGACCACATCTGCAAGCCTCTGCGGGCAGAAGAGGTGGACCAAATGTTTGCAGTCTGCAATAAGAAGACTGTTTGTTTTTAACGTCTGCGGGATGTTAAAATAAATTGATTTTTTAAACTTAATTTCATGTCATAAATATTAAAAATACATTTTTAACAAAAAAAAAAAGAAAAAAAACTGCACGGTGGCCCATGTTTTTTTTTTTGGTTTAGGTTAAAATGAAGTTTGAAGACCTTTGAAGACAGTGGCCCATGTCTGCGCCAGGAAGACCTCGCGCAGACGTTTTCTGATCTGCGCACTTCCAAAAAACAAACAATCTGCGGGGGCATATGTCTGCGCGACGTAGACAAAAGTGGTTGCGCAGATCTTCACACAAAAAACAAACAGCCCCTTAGCCCCTTAGTCTTCACAACCATAACTATGGTCAATGTAATGGGACTTGGATTTGTAACTGAAAGCTTATAGAAATTGAAAGTATGTCATTAATTGCAATTAATCATTAATTAATAGAGTTTGTTATTTCTAATAGTTATTTTGATTAATCACAAAAATAACCATCAATTTTCATAGGATTGTTTATTACTCGGATAAAACCGAATTGTCCAATTGTCCGATTATCCAATTGGACAATTTGTATTCTAGATTGGTTATGACGAAAACCAAATAACTATTTTTGATTTTGTATTGGATTTTGGTTATTAAAATGAAAACCAAATAGTCCAATCAACCCCAATAATAATTATTTTTTATTTATTAAGATTATTTTTAAATAAAGAACCTTAATTAATATAAATTTTAATTCACAAATTAACCATTTGTTTTTTTCCTGTTTACTCTAGTTCATTAAAATGACATCACATGAATAATTCTTTGAGTTAAACTTAAAAAATCAAGCTTGTCAATGTTAAAACTATACTATATATTCTTTTTAAAGCTTTTTGATTTTTGAGAACGGAAGAGTAAAAACCGATTTAACCGAATTATAATTTGGTTGGTTGATATTGGATTTTGAATTTATGTTTGACTATTTGGATGTATGTTTCAAAAACTAAAATCAAATCGGATTTACTTTTTTGGATCAAATCAATTCATTGAGACGAACACCCTTAAATTTTGTAGCTGATAAATTTGCGAATTGCTCTCCAAGAAAAAAAAAACTTAAAGGGATTTTTGAAAAACAAATTAAAAAAAATCAAAATTAGAAAGTATGAGAATGTTCATAATTTATAAGAAGTGAAAATGATGGTAAACTTAACGGGAATAAAATAGAATAAGACTGTAAATAGTTAAATTTTATTTTATTTGTGAAAGACACACCATTCTAAAATTTAATTATGTTCCAATCTAATATATTTTTATTTTAAAGTGTTTAAATCTAATATATTTAGCGATCAATCATCTTAATGATGCCAATAAAATCAATATTATACAATGTATACCAAAGGCCAATAGCTATCTTTGTCATAAGATGGGTCTTGTTTGTAGTATTTTTCATCACGTGTAACCTAAAAATTAAAGTTAAAACAAAAAAATATCACAAAAAAGATACTACAACTTTCAAAATAAACCAAAACAATATACAAGCTTTATTGTATAAATAATATTATATTTTGAGATTTTTTTGTTTAAATCTAATTTGTTTTATTTTATTTTTTAGTAGATTTAGCATTAATCTTCTGATAAAGGTACAAAAATTTTAGAAAAAACCCTCAAATTTTTGGGAAAACAACCTCATATTTGTTTTTTTAAATATGTTTTAGCTCATAATTCTCATGCTATTTTCAACATTAAAATCTAAATGGAACATTAAATTATTTTTCAATCAAATAATATGTTGATATGTCCAAATATACATATTAAAATCTATTTGTTTTTCTCAAGGAAATACCTACTCTTCACTGGATTTTATTATTTTCTAAAACAAATTTTATATTTTGTTAAAATTGATTATATTTGTGGATATTAATTAAACTAATCATATTTTAAGTTGATGTTAAAAAAGTATATATATATATATATATATATATATATATATATATATATTGAGCAACATTTTGGAAATGACTTATTCCGGACCAATTTATGCCACCATGTCAAAAAATATATATTTTTGACAAACGACCGACATTTTGGATTTCGAACCAATATTCCAAATTTTCCACAAAAAACTAGTATTTTGGAATTTGAAGAACAAATTTGAAATCCTATGAAAATTTCAGAATTTTGAAACAATCATTCGTTTTTTTATTAAAATCTAACAAAAAGTTAAATAAACATAACAAATGAAACGTATACCAGTATATACAATACAAAGGATTAAAATGAAACATTTGTTTCGAAAAGGTGATAATAAACATTTAAAAATGGAGATTTTGAAACATGAGTATAAGAGTTTTATATAAGTTTTTTGTGTAAATAAGAAAAATTATCTGTTTAAACTGAGTCCCGTGTATTTTATTAATTAATAACAATAACAATAATAATGAAATACAATACATATTAACAAATAGTACATAACTAGGTGTGTGACCCGTGTATTACACGAGTTTATAAAAAAAATTTAGTGTAAAATTATAAGCATCACATATTTTTAAAGTAATAATTTTACATAAATAAAATGAATATAATAACTAAAGTAAGTAATTGAATAATAATGTAAGATATTTGAAAGGTTGTAGAACAATTATTATGAAATTTAATAAAATGATCTACTTTACATATATAAATCTCATTAAAATAAATTTAAGAAAATGAAGTGTAAAAAAGAATAATTCAAAAATTATTAAAAAATGACATGTGTCAAATTCAATAAGAACATGACATTTGACAAAATTGATTTTCATTTATTATGTTAGATAAAATAAAATAACAAATAAATAAATAAATAAATAAAATGTTGATGTCATTAATCCTTTTCATATACATGTTTGATTTTCAATTGAGTTTCAATCCCGCTCAAACCCTTCACTATCTCTCATCTCTCTCGCTACAGTTGGTAACTCCATTTCTCTCTAGATTCATCTCATCTCTTCCACACCTTTGCTGTTCTATTTTGCTGTCTACCTTCACTCTCAACGATCCAATCCATTGATTCACGACGGCATGACCGTTTTCCCCCTTTCTTTCTCACTTTAGCAATATCAATTTTGAAAACCCTAGAAAATATTTTGCTGTACATTCATGGATAATTTCCACATATACGAAGCCATCGGCCAAGGAAAATACTCCGTACTGAGCTTTATATCTCTACTGTTATGTATATTCTTCTACCATTTTGTTTCAGTTCAGTAATCGAATTGTGTGCTATGGTTTGCAGACTGTATATAAAGGGAGGAAGAAGAAAAGCGTTGAATACTTCGCAATCAAAAGCGTTGATAAATCTCATAAGAGCAAGGTTCTTCAGGAAGTAAGTCAACTGTTTTACTTACATGTTCGAAATCGAATGTTTTAGGAGGATATCGTAATTCAATTTCAGATCCATATGAATTTTCTCTCCTTACGGTGATAATGCGATATAGGGTCTACCATACTTGCATAGTTTTCTTTCGTTATTCAAAATTTCTAGCTAAGCTTACTATCGGAGTGTCTGGATATCCATCCAAACTGATCATTGCGATAATCAGTTTGGATCGTTTGGCAAAGAGCGATTATAGTTTTGAGGATTTAGGTCAAAATCAGCAGATTTTGGATTGTAAACTCACCCAAAAAAACCTTGACATTAATCAACTTACTATGTGATATTCAATTCATAAAATCACTTCGAAAATGCAAATCCCACCACCACTTATTTCTTCATTTTTAAATATTGTAGATCGTAATTGATTTTGGTATAGGGGGTTCTGTATTATTGAAGTGTGTTTAGGATTCTGTTATGGTAAACACGTCACTGTACTTTTACATTCCTTATTGATTACAATTTAACAAAAAAGCTTATCTTTCACATACTTGCACTTCCACAATCATTATCAATTACATGTTTTTTTGTCCAATTCTAATCAAATTAAGTAACATGAATGGTTGATTTGGGGACAAGAGCCTAAGTGTAAGCACAATTTGATAGAGAAAATGTTAATGTTTCAATTGCTGTTGATGATTTGTGCTGCAGGTTAGAATTCTTCACTCTTTGGATCATTCTAATGTACTCAAATTTTATGCTTGGTAAGCCAAACCCAACATTTTCAAATTTTTATTATATAAATGTTTTTGAGTTTCTAGTGTCTGTGACACTTTGAATTATCATTGTGGTTATATATCTTTGTCTTAGATGAATTATTTATACATCAGACCATGTATTTTTTTATTGTTTTGAAATAGGTATGAGACTTCTGCTCATTTGTGGTTGATTTTAGAATATTGTGTTGGTGGTGACCTCCGGACATTACTGGAGCAGGTATGGACAAATCATTATGTTTTTCATGCAAACAAAAATCACCCGAATGAATGAAACAAAAATAACAAATTCAGCAAACTCAAAATTGAGTAAAAGTGTGCTTGTTCTTATTAACCCGGGATGTACCTTTTATTAGAAAGAAAAGAGTTATATACATTTGGGTTCAATTAATCAAAAGGAAACAAAGGAAACCGACATTGTTTTATCATTTACTAAAGGCTTCAAATTGTTTACTAGTGTTATATTCAATTAAGATTGAAATTAGCACAAAGTCATTTTCTTCATCTTAGTAAAGGAATAAGTCATATGAAAGCTTAATTGTTTTAATACATATTTTGGAGCTAGTACCACTTGTTAATCAACCAACATGGATTGTTGCATTACAGGACAATAAACTTCCAGAAGATTCAGTACATGATCTTGCACGTGATCTTGTTAGAGGTTTAAGGTAAAACAATTTCTCTTTTTAAAACATAATAATACATGATTCTAGAGTTTGTATCATCTGACGCTGTTCTCAAATCAATGTAATAATCAGTTATCTACACTCCAAGGGAATCATCTACTGTGACTTGAAACCATCAAACATTTTATTAGATGAAAATGGTCGTACAAAGGTAATTTTTTGCAGTATTTATGATTCTCTCATTGCTTTTTATATACCAACATTTTTCATAATGGTTGATATGTATAATGTATTGCAGCTTTGTGATTTTGGGTTATCCAGAAAATTGAGCGACATATCTAAAACACCTTCTTCCCTTGTAAGTGCTCCTAACAATTTGCACTCTTTTTGGTTTTTCAGTGTCATTATCTTGAATATTATTAATTATATAACACTTTTTTTTTTCTATATTGTTTAGCTACCACAAGCAAAGAGGGGCACTCCATGCTACATGGCTCCTGAGTTGTTCCATGATGGCGGAGTGCATTCATATGCTTCTGATTTATGGGCACTTGGTTGTGTTCTGTATGAATGTTATTCTGGTAGACCACCCTTCATTGGAAAAGAATTCACACAATTAGTAAAATCAATCCTCACTGATCCAACACCATCTCTCCCAGGCAATCCCAGCCGTACATTTGCTAATCTTGTCAGTTCTCTTTTAATCAAAGATCCCACTGATCGAATCCAATGGTCAGAAATCACCACTCATGCCTACTGGAGAACACACCTTAGTCCAGTCTCTTTACCTCCTCAACCTGCTTTCGATAACATGATACAGCTTTCTTATAAGCCTTCTTGCCTCACCGAACGAGAACGCAATCTTCAAAACAAAACCCCACCGAGAAACCGCGATAACTCTTCTAAACTCAATGAAACACCCAAAAACCGGAAGATTCAATCCAAGCAGAAAGATGTTTCGAGTAATACAAAGGGTGTGAATCTGTTACGCCTTTCCAGGATAGCAAAATCGAATTTACAGAGGGAAAACGAGAAGGAGAATTACCGAAGGCCATTGCCGAATAACTCTGAACATGACACCGATGTTAAAATTGAAAACACAGATATGGAGCTTGATTTTAACGAGAATACAGAGGACGATACACAAGACGAGAACGAACTTCCTGCTACGCCTAGTCGTAACCCTACCGTTGATGAGAATTTATCAACGCCAGATCCGGAAGAGAGAATAATACATGAAATTGATGCGTCACCTTTGATTAACACAGACGAATCAAGAAGAACTGATCATGAATCGGAATCCTCAGTGCCTCCGACTCCACCGACTGCTTCACCTCAGCCCAAAACTCAAAGAATAATCGAAGATTCAGGTGGTGTGGTTAGCCTATCACAGGTGGTTTGGCATTCATCTGACCTGTCGGTGCGACCTGTGATGCCGAGTAAAAAGTCCGACAAACAATCAGATGTCCTCCCGTCTCTTCCATTTGACACGATTCCAGCTTCCGATCTCGTGAAATTACCAAAAGACCAGTTAGATGTCGTCACCAAATCAATCGTAACCATCCTAAATGGAAACACCACCATCGGTGAGAAGCAGAACGTGATTAGATACCTTGAGATGTTAAGCACGAATGTCGAAGCTGCCAATATTTTGACAAACGGCTCAATAATGCCGGTTCTTGTGAAAATGCTCCGGCAATCAAAGGCCTCTGCTTTGCGTGTTCAGCTTGCTTCACTTCTTGGCTTGCTAATACGCCATTCTACTTATATCGATGATGAATTGTCGAATTCTGGAATATTGGGTGCATTGAATGAAGGTTTGGTAGATAGGCAAGAAAAGGTTAGAAGATTCTCGATGGCTGCATTGGGGGAGTTGTTGTTTTACATATCTACTCAAAACGACCAATCCAAACCAACAATCCCGCCGGAAAGCCCGTCTAAGGAAACTAAATCCTCATCAGGGTGGCAGGTCAATTTTCTTCACAATTGTTATGATGATCAAACAACAAACTTACATTTATTTGTATATAATAGTATTATCCACTTCATTCTTTTTATTTGTATATTTATTTGCAGGTTCCGAGTACATTGATTTCATTGGTGACGTCACTTTTACGTAAGGGAGAAGACGACATAACTCAGCTTTACGCACTACGAACAATAGAAAACATCTCAAGTCAAGGAGGCTACTGGTCAACTCGTTTCACCAGCTCAGACGTTATCAATAACCTCTGCTACATATTCCGAGCTCCTGGAAAACAAGAAACCATCCGACTCACTGCCGGATCATGTTTAGTGCGATTGGTCCGTTTTGCCCCTCCCACCATCCAGCAAGTAATGGAAAAACTCACATTCAAAGAAATGGCCGGAGCCATCTCAAAAGGAAACCCTAAAGAACAACAAATCTGCTTAAACCTTCTAAACATGGCGGTGCTTGGCGGCAATTTCTTCCCTAACATCGGCCGCCACCTTCTCCCGCTGGTGGAGGACAAGAATTTAGTCCCGAATCTTATCTCGTTGATTGAACACGGCGGTGAGGTTTTGAGAGGGAAAACCCTTGTTTTTGTGACGTTGCTTTGTAAGAACAGGAAGCGATGGTTAGGGCAGTTTTTCTTGAACGGAAAATTAGTGTCGACTGTGGATAGGCTCGTGGTGAAGGAGAAGGGGGTTTATTTGCAGCAGTGTTTGGAGGCGTTTTTGTTTGGTGTGGTGGCTGTGATTCCGGGGTTACTTGAGACTGTAATTTCCGATGTTCAGCAACTGATGGGAGGGGGAGGGGGAGGGAGACGACATACGCTGGTTGCTGCTTTGACTGGTAGAGCTTCTTCAAAGACTAATCTTCAACTTTTTTCTGTTGTTCTAAATCTGCTTGGAAGTTCTTCCTTTAAACATAAAGTCGTGAATGCGGAGGTTCTTCAGCAACTTAAAATTTTAATCAAATTGGTGGAATCGCCGTTCCAGGTAAACACAGTAACCGACTGTTTTGATATTATGGAATTTGATGGAATTGGAATTCAATTCCATTCCAGTCCTGTTTTTGGTTGTTAACACACTATAAAAATTGAAAATTAGACTTAATTTCCTTCAACCCTTCCCTAGGAATTTGAAATTTTTTCTACAGAATTAAACTTTGTACATTTGATGGAATGGAATCTTAAATTCCAATTCCGTTGGTACCCTTAAAAGATTCCAATTCCTTCCAGAATTTTTTTTGAACAAACCACCTTCTTAAGAAATTTTTGTGTATTATAAATATATATAATTATTTTTCAGGTTGCATTTATTTCAATATATTATGTATAAACCGAAGGGTATTTTGGTCTTTTATCAAAAAGCATATATTGAAATTGTACTTCCACTAGCCTTCTCTAGGATGGCGAAATCCATGGAACATGTAATTTGAAGAGTTCAAACGAGAATTGAATTCTGTACATTTGTCAACCAAACACTCCAATGAATTAAATAAAATGAAAAAGCCAATTTTGTGATTTTATTTATTTTTGAATGTATATATAATAAGTAGGAAATAGGAATGCTGTTATCCCAATCCGTATATGATGTAAACATTTGATTTGTGATTGAATTTTTCAGGGAAGGGATGATTTCCAGATAACCCTTCTACGGGTACTTGAAACAGTGACAGAAGAAGCCTCTTTCATTGAGGAAAACCACTCGGGTTTTGTCCATGAGATACTTCCAAGTCTCTCCATTGTTTGCAAAGCAAGCAAAGATGGAGACGCCAGATTCTTATGCTTGAAGATATGGTTTGAAGTGGTGGTTAGTTTGTTAAACGAATCATCATCATCTCACGATAACAATGGAAAACGAGAGGAATTGAAACAAATATGCCATCATCATTTCCTCCCTCTGTATCCACAGCTAATGGAAGATGAAGATCCAATTCCTATATATGCACAAAAACTAGTCGAGATGCTGGTAGAATTCAAGATCATCACACAACAATGAATCTTCTTCTTTTTGGATTTATCTTCCAAATGATTTGTATGCTATATATGTTGTGCACACTCAATTGTTTCCTCAACAACACAAAGAAACTCTATGCTTATGTTCATTTCAATTGTACCTCTAGTTGCCCAATCAATGTTATCACTATGAGTTTTGATGAAACTATATTAGTCTATACTTATATTTAATAATGGAGATTGAGCAAATCAGTTTAATCAAATAACTTTTTTTTAGTAAAGATTCAAAATGATTGTTATAGATTTGCTCTTTCCAGGCTGTTTACCTTTTAAATAGAATAATCTTAGGGGATGTGTTTTTTAAACCTTAATGTGTGTAATTGTATCGGCATTCTAATTTATTTAATTATTTTAGTAAGGATATGAATTATTTTTAATGTTTTTAAAACGTCCAATTACACACTTTATTAAACCATACGGTATACTAAGCATGATACCATTTGTGGTATACGTGGCCACAAACCACAATCGTGCATACCGTCCTGGTGTGTAGTTGTAAGTTGTGGTCATTGCTTTTCATGATGGCTATGACCAGAGTTGATGACCAATGAGAATTTGGCTTGCCAATTCGACCGTTCAATTGTTGTATTTTTAATTATTATTATTTTTTTCAAACTAATTACCTGTATAAACACAATACATAACCTTCACCTTTCATCGAATTTTACTCTTTATCTCTAAAACAAAAAGACATGGATGATGATGAAGAATTCATTTTGATTTTCTTCAATGTTGTGTAACACATTCACGATGAAAAAATTCGAATGTTGTGTGTTCAAGAGTGGTTGTTAATCGTAATTGCCAAGCTGTACACGACTTATTGGTACGTGATTACTTTGCCGATAATTGTCTTTACAATGATGACTCGTTCGAACGTCGTTCCTGTCTAAATAAGGCTATATTTTTACGTATTAGTAATACTTTAGAGGCCCATTATGATTTTTTTTGAACAAAAACCCGATGTTAGAGGAATAATGAGTTTTTCTAGTATATAAAATGTGGGGCTACGCTCAATTATTTGGGATACAATATAGTATTTGATGCACGTTTCTCTCTTTATTGAATGAAAAACTAATTAAAAAAATTTTCTATGTTGTTTTTTTGTATTTAAAAACTGTGTTTTTATTGTATTTTTGAATTAAAAAAATAAAAAATGATGTTGAGTGGAGTTGCAGTGGTGGGTATCACATATGTTTAGTGGTAATGATGTGACACCCATTATTATAGTGGTTAATGGTGGGTATACCGGATAACCTTATATTAGACCTGATAATGGGGCGGGTTTGGGTCGAATCGACCTTGATCCAAACCCTTTTAAAAAGTTTCAAAATCCGATCCAAACCTGCTTCGTAACCCGCAAGGTTTTGAATAATCAAATCCATACCCTTATCCACCGAATCAACGGATATCCAAACCTGCCCCGTAACCCATAGGCTTTTTGAATTATCAAACATATATTACTTAATTCATAAAATAATATTTCTTAAATAAAACAAATGTTGATTTAGAAAACATATTACGTACTCAATGACTTCCGATTGGAATTAAAAATAATTATTGTAGTAACTAATGATTTATTTTTTACTGTCAATTGTAGTGATAGAGAATAACAATGACAAACTTTCTTTCAGTTGATGAATGAATTTATTGATTTATGAATGAAATATGATAATTGCTTGATGAAATATAAATGAAATGACATTATAATTCTTAGTAGAAGACTGGAAGTCTAGAAATCGACTCCTCCATTCTTATGTATAAACAGCTTGGACTTTGGCATTTTTCCTTTGGACTTTCGATTGGAATTAAAATTAAACTTTAAGAAATATAAAATATAAACCAATAATTCAAAAATTATAAGGGGCGGGTTATAAACGAAGCGGATCAGTGATGATCCATACCCGACCCTTTTAATAAAAGGGTTAGCGGGTATGGGTCGTTAACGGGTAAACGAATCAAAAACTATGCTCCAAACCCATATAATTCTTAAGGGTTTGGATTGGATCAGGGTCAAAACCCGCTCCATTGCCAAGCCTACGTTATATCAATAAAAATGGACAATGCAGTTTTATTTTTTCAACAAAACTAAAAAAAAATGGTCCATATGATATGCATTTTTTCTGGGTTTTAGTCAAAATTTCGATTTATTTATTTATTTTTTTTGGCTTCATGGTACTTTTGACCATGTTTCTATGTGGAAATGATCCCTGAATTAACTCTCGCTGAGTTGTTAATCACCTCTATGCCTCCTACGTGAGGGTATATTCGTCTTTTCACATTTTAGGTACCATTTTTGTAGATAAAAAAATTATATCCCCTTTGAGTGTTCCCCACCGTTCCTCCTACGTGGTTTGTTTTTATGGAAAGCTTGCGGTGGTGAAAACATCATGAACCTCACTGAATACCAAAAGGAGATTCTATGCTTGCTCTATGAACGATTATGTTTGTGGGGGTTTATTGGGTAGCTTGGCCCGCCAATGTGTGCTAGGGCTAAAGCCATCATACCTGGTCTCTTAAGAAATTTAAATATGCAAAAACAATGTAATGGATTGACTAGGCGTATTAACATGCTAGAGCAACAATGCAACGAACAAATAAGCAGGAACATCTTGGTGGGAAATTGCAATGCAATGAAGGATGAATCTTTGAAACTAAAAACTATCTATTTGCAAGTTGGTTTATGTTTGTGATTGTTATTGTAACGCCCGGGTTTCAGGGCTAAGCATATTTGTCAATGTAATAGTCTAGGTCAACTATTGTAACTCTTTTTGAAGTAATAAATATGAAATATTTGAGTATTATGTGAATTATGTGTATTTATGTGCTTATAATTTAATTATAAATGTATAATTAATAAAGAATAAAAATAAACGTCAAAATTAAAGTTTGAGATAAGCCCGATATCTCTACATAAAGTTGTAGAATATGTCTCAAGGTTTCCATACATATAAAGAACGCCGAAATCTGAGTTATAACGAAGAAGTTATGGCCCGTCGAAGTTTTACGGCAAAACCGGCACGACACCGGGAAGCGTAAATAGTGAATTTACGATAGAGCGAGTTTTAGCCTTAACGATATAAACGAAAATCGTAGAGTATGTTAAACTAAGAACATCGATAAAAAGAACTCCCAAATCTGACTTCGTATGAAGAAGTTATGATTTTTCGAAGTTTCGGATTAGCGATGTACGACCCGAAATTCGAATTTTAGTTCGAGCGGTTTTTGGCTTACGCGACCTAAATGAGAGTTGAAGATCTCATTAATAGGAAATCAACGGTAAAAAGACAGACGAAAACGGAGTCCGTATGAAGGAGTTACGAATTCTTCGCGGTCATTTAGTAGTCTAATCTCCTCCTACTGTTAAATTTAAGATCGGTCAAGAATTAGCCGACAAAGTCTAAATGAAAGTTGTAGATCTTGTTTTTACCTACGCGTGGAAAAACAGAACATAAAAAACGGAGCTCGTATGCGAGAGTTATGATTTTTCTAAGTCGGGAGGCTGCTGTGCGAAATCGGGTGACGTGGCGCAATCCTGGCCGTTGCTTCCTCCCCAAGGCTAGCCACTAGATGGTGACACCTGGCCATAAAACTCGACGAGTTTGAGGTAAACTCGACCAGTTTTGGTGATTTCCAGCCTATAAAAAGGGTGTCGGGGCATCCTCATTTCTCACACCTTCCAACTTCTCTTTCTCTCTCTAGAATCTATCTCTAAGCCTCCTTAAGCCCCCTAAAGTCTAGGAAAACCCCATAGCACCCGAAGGAAGCCCCGAGGCTCCCGGAGTCCCGAGAAAAGGGGTCTTTCGACTCGGGAACGCTGCTCCAGCGAAACCCGGTTTTCGAGAAAACCCGCTGTAAGTGAGCTACGCCTAACCTATCTTTAGTTTAGCTTACGTTTTAATATAGTAATGTTATTAGGACCTTATAATAAGTACTTGGGCTATTATTATGGGTTATATAAGTATCGTTTAACGCTTATATAATAATAATAATAGCTAGACTATTAATTAATCGCGGTTATCGTTAGACTAAACCCTAGTGGCAATGATACTAGGTTTTGCCAAAGGAAAAGTGTGTTAAGAGTAACGAAGTGCTGTCCAAGCGCCGAGTCACCACCTACTCAGGTGAGTGCATGGTCCCTTTCATCTTACACATAGATATGAAGTATTTATATATATTACGTGTTGTGAGTGCATAGTTACTTTCAGCTTACACATAGATATGAAATATTTTATATAAATTACGTGCTATGTATGCATATTATCTGAATACTTGCTATCTATGCTGGATGAACATTGTTATACATGTTTTCAATGATTTAAACTGTATATGTATTTTATATCTACAAAATGTGTTGGGTAAAACATGGGTAGATGTAATAGTTGTTGTGTGACGAAATAAAATAATGAGAGGCCTCGTTATAGATGCTATTGATGAATCAGTCATCTAGAGGAGTATAGATGACGACCACGGACTATTCTAGACAGTCCAGTGGAACACTAGCAGGCTCGCAAGCCTGACCCACTCAGTTTCTTGTATTACAGGTAGTGGCGCATGAGCATAGATGTGATGTCTTGGGATGAGAGATTAATCGGATATAGGCCTGTAGATATGAAATAATGTAGTAAGGCTTATATTGTACTGTTTATGCTTTTGATCTGTACGAACATGACATCCCAAGTCTTTTAATGAAATACATTTATATGGAAATGCTTTTGATAAATCTTTATCATATTTTGTTTTGGGACAAATCCACAACACTTTTATTTAAAATGTTACTCTGATTTTTAAACAAAGCATAAACAAATCGGTCTTTTCTGGCCGTGATTTTGGGGATGTCACAGTTGGTATCAGAGCATTAGTTTAAGCGAACTAGGAATATGGATTTATTTCTAGACTTAAACTTAGAATGCTAAGTGATGATTGTGAGGTGTGAGCACTAGATTATTTTAGGAATTATGCCTAAAATGCTTTATGTGCTAAATGCTTTGTGCCTGATATGCTATTATTTGTTCGAATCTATGGTCAGTTGCCGACCGGATCTAAAAACCTTATGTGTTTAGGATTCTAAACGTACGACTACGATATTAGAACTAGCATGTAAACGTTTCGGGGTGATAAGGACGATTTGAACATCAGTCCTAAATAAAGATCTAAATTCACCTTATTCGGTGTATAGATCAAGATGGCAAGGACCCGTAGCGGAAACGTGAATGCAAATGGGAATAAAAACCAACCCCCAGTGATTGAGCAAATACCGGTGATGGAAGCCGCTGCCGAGCCAGTCACAATGGCCGGAGTGCAAGCGATGATCCAAGCATTGTTGGATCATCAAATGGAGGAAACTAGACGTTGGCTCCAGCAAAATCGAGAGGAAGCCACTATTCAGATCGAACAACCCCTGTTGAACGAAGGGAAGACTGAGGAAGGAGACTACAGTGGAACTGTTGGTCAAGTCAACACACCAATAGTTCAACAAAATAACCAAGATGACGGGTTCGAGAGAAATGGGTGCAAGTACAAGGATTTTCAGACTTGCAAGCCATCGACTTTCACGGGAAAGGAAGATCCAATCGGGGTCATGGATTGGATCTCGGAAATGGAGTTAGCTTTCATGACATGCGGTTGCAGATGGAAGCTACAGACCACGTTTGCAGTGCGTCAGTTTCGAGGAGGCGCTGTATGCTGGTGGAATACCTTGGGGAAGACTTTAAGCCCCGACAAGCCCCTGCAACTGACATGGGCAGAATTTATGGTGCAATTCAAACGAAAGTACTGCTCAGCTCAAAACCTGCTCGAGCTAGAGAACCAGTTTCTAACCCTGAAGAAGGGGAGCATGTCAATCAATGAATACACGAACAACTTCACAGAAAAGATGGAATTTGCCTTGCGTCTTGTTCCGGATGAGCTGACGAAAATTGATAAGTACGCAAAGGGATTACCATGGGAGTACGCGGTGCCAGTGCGTCAGGCACCTACTTTGGAGGCAGTTATCCGGGCTGCCAAGTCTGTGGAGGATATGATTAAGGTAAGAGCTGCCAATAAAGTCGAGGTTGGCGAGAAGAGGAAATTTGAAGGGTCTGCTAAACCCAACAAAAAGAAGATCAAGTCCGGTTCAAAGAAGTTCGGGGGAGGAAATGAATTGAAATGGTGCGAGAAGTGCAAGAAGAAGCACTCGGGAAAATGTGGTGAGTAAGTAACCTGCTACAAGTGTGGGAAAACGGGGCACTATGCCAATGAGTGCACCACCAACAAGAGGGTGTGCTATGAGTGTCGTGAAGAAGGGCATATTGCTAAGGATTGCCCAAAGAAGAAAGATGCGGGAAGGCCCAACATACCACCGAAGCCGAAGGCGAGAGCCTTCCAGATGATGCTCGAGGCTGCGAAGGAGGCAGCAGACGTCGCTTCAGGTACCTTTCTTGTAAATGGTTTGCCTGCAAATATACTATTTGATTCCGGAGCCAACTACTCTTTTGTGTCGCACAAATTTGGTGGGAAATTAGCATTTCCTGTAGAAAAACTTGATAATGCCCTGATTGTAGAAGTTGCCGGTGGCAAATTCGTACCTGTTAGTAATCGTATTAGGAATATCGTCATCGACCTAAACGGAAACGAATTCCACGAAGAGCTATTACCCATAGAGTTAAACGGTTTCGACATCGTTTTGAGTATGGATTGGCTTAGCGCCAACGATGCTGAGATTCAATGCCGAAAGAAGATAGTAAGGGTGAACCCACCCGGAAATGAATCATTTATGGTGTACGGGGACAAACGCAGAGTGAATTCTGGAATCATCTCCCTGATGAAAGCCAAGAAATGTTTTTCCAAGGGATGTGCATCATACTTGGCATTCGTAATCGATGCTAAGAAAGAAAAGAAAGAGGTGCAGAATATACCGGTTGTATGTGATTATCTGGAAGTCTTTCCCAAAGATCTTCCCGGATTACCACCTGATAGGCAAGTGGAGTTTCGTATAGACTTGTTACCAGGAATGACACCGATAGCAAAAGCACCATACCGATTAGCACTGACGGAGATGAAGGAGCTTATGACGCAACTTCAGGAGCTGTTGGACAACGGTTTCATTCGACCTAGTTCATCACCCTGGGGAGCTCCGGTGTTATTCGTGAAGAAGAAGTACGAAAGCATGAGAATGTGTATAGACTACCGAGAGCTGAACAAGGAAACGGTGAAGAACAAGTATCCATTGCCGAGGATTGACGACCTATTCGATTAGCTGCAAGGTTCGAGCTACTTCTCAAAGATCGATCTTAGGTCAGGATATCATCAGCTGAAAGTGAGAGATTAGGATATCGAGAAGACTGCATTCAGAATGAGATATGGACACTACGAGTTCTTGGTTATGTCGTTTGGACTAACCAATGCTCCAGCAGCATTCATGGATTTGATGAATAGGGTTTGTAAACCATTCCTCGATAAATCCGTGATAGTGTTCATCGACGACATTCTCATCTACTCGAAAAGTCAGGACGACATCCTCCTCATTAGGTATTCCCGAATGTACTTTAAACATCCAATGATAGGTTTGTCCCTCCTGTTGTCTATCTTCCCATTAAACACTTCACACATGTTTGAGATTAACACATCAGAAATTGCTCTTCCTATTGTACATGAAAATGACATAAAATTAATAAAATTAATGGAAATTGAAATATATAATGACCATATTTACCTGAAAAATGACTTCTTTTCCAATGTGTAGGAGGAATCCGTTTCAACCACTCACATGCCTCTATAGTAGTTGGACTCCCTCATCAAATGGTCAAATTCATGAATGGTGGTTGTTGATGCACCTCCATAAGTGGTCCTTATACTCAGTTTGTTTCCATTTCTTTCACATGTTGTCATGTATATTTCTAAGACAACACCTATGCTCAACATTGGGAAACAATTGAGCAATTACAGACATTAAACCCTACATGAATCAGAGTTCAATAATTTGAACTAAATACATACATTAAAAGTAATGGCTAATTGTATAAGTATGCCTTACCTTTTGTCTCTCAGTTATGAAAGTAGAATTTGAGTTATGAAAGTAGAATTTGAGTTTGTTCCAAACTCTAAGTCATCCCCAAGGTTTTCTAAAACCACTTCCCGCTACATGTATTTTCAGACTCAACAGTTGCATAAGCCAAGGTGTAAATTCCATTATTGGAATCCAAACCTACTGCTAAGAGAACCTGACTAAGGAATGGGCCTTTCAAGAAGGCACCATCCAAAAATTTTTACTAGTATAACTTTCACTTGCTGTAGCATCCCAACATTGTCAATATTTGAAGTACTTGGCTTGTAACATCCTTCAACACCCTCATTATCCGATACACCTGTTGTAGCATCATGAATATTATCGACAATCTTACTAGTAAAACCTTCACCTATTAGAGCATCCTGATCACGACTCTTTTTCTCTAATTCATCAATGTCATCTAAATTAAGCCTCTTGCTACAAGAACCTTCACCTATTTTGGAGTTCCTATATCTACCTCTTCTATACTTTGGTGATAAAACATCAATTTTACTCCCAAAAATTATCAAAGACATGTACTCACCAATAGGCTCATCATTAACATGCTTCATATTTCCCAATGGAGATTCAACATTTACTCCAACCTATTAGACATCATTTTTAGGTAATTCCTCAATCACAACTTTACATTTTGTATTTGGAGACATGAAGTAAGTCAGTAAATTTGTCTTCCCATGTTCCGTGTACACCTCAATCCACTTTTTATGTGGAATGTATATTAGATTGATTGATTGATAACATCCTGGTCATTCCCTAACGCTCTAATGTAACACCCGTTTTCCAAGATGATCGATTTAGGGTTTCAAGGAGTCAAAAGGTTGATTTTTGGAGAAAATCGAGTGTCACGACGTGACAAGGGTAAACATGAGAAATGTGTTTCGATACCAATCTCACGACATGATACACAAGGTCTCACAACGTGAGAACTGCTGCAACCCAAGCCCATGATCTTTTATGGTTTCCTTTGTATTCAAGCCCCTCTAAGTCATTTTTAGGGTTCATTATTAGCCTCCAACACCCTTTTAACTTAGAAAAACCCTAACCCTAATTCCTTGATTGATTATTGACCTTTTGGAGCATTTCTTGGCTTGAAGAAGAAGAGAAGAAGGAGAAGAACATGTTTTATTGGTGGAGATTATAAAGAATCATCATCATCATCATTATCATCATCATCATCATCTCATTTTGTTTCTAGACCTTTGTAAGTGGAAAGGACTCAAACTTTATTATGTTAGGTGGTTAGATCTAAGTTGTCCTTTTTCTTTCATGTCTAAGAAAGTTTGAAAGGAAAGAATACATAAAGTTAGAAAATTTTTGCTTTTTAAGGGTCCTTTGAGTATGATAATGTTCAGATCTAGGAGTTGGTTGAGGTTTGGGGTTCATGCATTTGAGTTTTGGTGCAATCTCTTCATGTTTGACCTAGAATGGATGGAGGACATGCATGAGGCATGTAAGTCCATCAAGTAGTCATTTTTATGAACCTTTAGAAAAGTTAGAGTGAAGGACTTAATGCATTAAGGACTTAAATCCTTGGATTTTGGCTTCAGATTGTAGTGACAACGTGAGACATAATGTCTCACGACGTGAGAATGAAAGACCCCATTTTCTGCTGAGCTTTTTGGGGCTCATGACATCACAACATGGTGTTCATGTCGTGAGGTCAGCTCAAATGATTTTTTCTTGTCTAAGTTGGTTTAGTTGGGATGGGTCGAGTTGGAATCAGATCGAGTGGACTCTCACGACGTGACCAAGGGCTGGTCATGATGTGAGGCTTGATAGTTGGCATTATGGGCTGTTGATTTTGACCGTTGACTTTTGGCATGGGTTGAGTATGTGGTCAAATTTCTATTTTTAGAAGGTAGACTTAGGTTTTACCTTGTGTGGATTGTTAGGAGATGTTTAGCACCAATCATTTGGTAGAGAGGGAGAGAGAGAGAGAGAGAGAGAGAGAGAGAGAGAGAGAGAGATAGAGAGCAATTAGTTGTGGTCGGCGCGGTATTGAGTTGAGTTCTAGTCGGCTTTATGAGTCAGGTGAGTCTAGAAAACCCTAGTATCAAGATACCCTAATTTTGGAGTTGGTCAGGACCCGCATTAAAACTATTAATTAAACTTAAAATAATAATTAATAATCCTCTAAAATTAACTTAATGCAATATTAGAATTTGTTGGTTAAGTCCGTAAGGAGTTAAGTGTGGAACACTAACCCTAGTTATCATTTTATGTGAAAAACCCTAGAATCAGGAAGCTCTATTTTGGACAATGACCAGGCATGTATTTGGGCCATCGATTGGATTGTTATTACACCCAAGAATGACTAAGTTAAACCTTAATCAGTCGTACCCTTAGGTGATTAATTCCTTAATGTGTTAAGTGTTCTTACTTAAACTTAATCATCATTTGATGTGAAGTGGTCACTATTACAAGTGACTATGACCAGTGATTGGGTATTGACTCAAGTATCTTCCTGTAGGTGACTGGAAGTGAGTTGAATATGGTAGAGCCCTTCATTGCTACAGTGGTTATCTACACGTATATCGAGGTGAGTTTTGCCTCATTATACTCGTGGGTTGAAGGCACAAGTGTCGTCCCACTAGTTTTGGTTATCTGGTAGTAAAGGGATGCCTTAGTGATCTGTTAGATCTGTGTTATGGTATTGAGTATGCTGCTATGCTATAGTGATCTATTAGATTTGTGTTATGGTATCGAGTATGTTGTTATGCTGTAGTGATCTATTAGATCTGTCACTTGGTATTGTGTATGTTGCTTTGCAGTAATAATCTATAGGACTATATGTATATGTGCTTGCTGGTTATCCTCTATGGAGTTCCCTTAGGGATTTTCTATGGTCATGTAGGATAGCCTGAGAATCTTGGTCTAGGCTCTCTTGCATGTTCCTTGTTTGGTTGTGGCTCTAGAGTAGGACCATCTGTTTGGGTGGCTATCTCACCTCTATTTACTTATGGTTACACATTCTATGGAGGTTAGCTGGTATCAAGGTTGTATGTTGTGAGAGGACCAGTAGATGGCAGTGAGTTGTATGATTGTTGTTTGTCTGTATTATATGCATACTTGATCCTAGTCGTTTATCTGTCGACATAATGTGTTTGGTTTGGGTTGAGGCGGTCCTGCTTTATGTGGCATGCCAAGATACCCGGTGCGGGCCGGTTGTAAGCTATATGCATGGAGGCACGTGAGGAACAGTTTGGGTTGAGGCGGACCAATGTAGACTGAAGGCCAGAGAGGCATACCAGTCAAGCCGAAGGCCCAAAGAATGCTCTAGATAGGTTGTAGGTCGGTGTGGCATTCCAGTCATGCTGAAGGTTCTGTGAGCGTTCTATATAGTTTGTAGGCCGATGCGGCATTCTAGTCAGGCTGAAGGCTTTGTATGCGTCCTGTTTGTTATTATGTTTATATGGTGGTATTTTGGGGGAAGCTCGCTAAGCTTTATGCTTACCCAACTGTTTATTGTTTCAGGTATCATCAGTGAATGCGGGAAGGAAAAGGCGGGACTGTACACACTCATCAGCAACTTGAGGACTCCGCGTTCCCTATAATACTATGAAATTAATAAATGTAATTTCAGATAAATGGGACGTTACATCGTGGTCGAGTACGCAGGGGGTACGTCTCAAGTATGTTGGGCGTACTCCCAGAGGGTCGTTTTGGGCTTTTGAGATTTGGGTCATTGTTGGGTTTTCTTAGTTTGAGCCTTGTTGGGCCACTAGACTTCTTTTTAGGGCTTCTGGTTAGTACCTTTTGGGCTCCTTTGGATTTTAGGCCCATAAAGGGTTTTAGGGGCCGAATTTGGAAAATTGGGCCATAGTTGGGCCTTAGGTGATTATGTTGAAATTTGAGCCTTTGGGCAATTGGGCTTGGGCCTTTGGCCAAGTATAGGGAAGGGTAAAAAGGTCTTTTACCATAGTTTGGACTCGTAGGGTGATTCAGGATCCAATTATTGATTGGATGATTATTTTGTGATTGATAGTGCGAGGATTTTAGCGGGTCAGCAACTAGAGATTCTTTCTGTAAGATTCGACATTATGAGGTGAGTTTTCTCACTATGTCCATGGGTCGAAGGCACCAATGCCGACCCATTATTTTTTATGGGGAATGCTAGTTGTCTTTATGATACTTGCCTGGAAGACCCCAAGGGTAACCCGTGACATTTGTATGAAAGACCATGGGGGTAGCCCATGACACTTGGATGTCAGACCATAGGGGCAACCTATGACATTTCAAGTAAAGACCATGGGGGTAGCCCATTGAACTTAGATGTCAGACCATGGGGGTAGCTCATGATATTTCAGGGAAAAGACCATGAGGGTGGCTCATGGCAAATTTATGTTTGGTATGTGGTATTTTGGGAAACTCACTAAACTTTGTGCTTATGGTTTTCAGTTTATGTTTCAGGTATTTATGTTTTCAAAGGGAAGAACCCGAGATGATTGTAGAGCACACACCACCTCGTCCTGCATTTTCTTGATTTACTCTGATGTGATATGATGATTGATACATTTGTTTTATCTGGATTTTTTTGATGATGCTTTGGGATACTAGTTTTATTAATTTAAAAATGAAAATTTTGGGTCTTATTTTTGGGACGTTACATTATTGTAAGACTAATTTGGTTATATGAATTTTATTTCAATGTTTTAAGACTAGATTTTTAAAATTTTTGGTATTGAAAAATTAGTTTGGTTTATTAAATCAGTTTATTTTATTTTTTTAATATCTGCAGCAACCTACATATGTTAAAAAACAAACACGCTTCTTATTACAGTCTGCATCTGTTTGGTCCACCTCTTTTGTTGCAGAGGTGGTCCGCAGACTTTATGAATTTTTGCTTATAAAAAAAACAAAAGACACCTTAGTCTCTCAATCAAATACAAAAGTAGAGTTACTAAAATTAGCCATGAGAGTAAGGTTATACCTTTATTTTGCTTAATAATGTCAGAGAACTACCACAAAATCCCTACATGCTTGAGAACCATCATGACTTCTAAGAAACTTATCTATTATCTCATCATCTAGACTCTGCATATAAAAGAAACAATAAATTTTATAAATATAGATCATTGATTTGAAATGATTAATCGTTTACTTATATTCTAACAATTCATTCAGTAAAAAAATAACTATTTTTATGTATATAACACTCTATCTAGACATACATCATTATTCACTAAGTCACTTTATCCATACAAGAGTTAATGGGAGAAATAAATAAATAGTCGATGTGTTTATTAGTGATATATCAAAGTAGAATGCTATAACATGTATATAAAGCAAACAATGTTGATCTTACAAAATATTAACAATGAGATGATACTTTTTCTCCTTTTTGAGATATAAATTCAGGAAATTAAAGAAGTATCATAAATTAGAACAATTAGCTCATGAGTAAATGCAATAATTTTGGTTAAGTTGGTGTTAAGATGACTAACCTTAAAAGTTAGTTATGAACTAACTTAGTCAGTTTGATGTCTAATGTCAGATTAGATGTCAAAGACACTTTGGCAAATGAAGGTCATAAAATGCTCTTCAACTTGGCCTTGAAGGCTAGTTAGCAATGGTACAAAGTTATTTGGTTAGGCTTAAGATAGACATACAAATAAATGTTATTTTTTATAGGGTTAATCTCATAAAAAACCTTATATTTTGTGTTTTTTTTTTCAGATTAAATCTCAACTTTATTTTTTATTTGAAAAAGACTTTGTATTTTTTTTTTTTACTTTTTTGATTTGGCCATTTTAATCGTTTTTTCCAAAAAAATATTGTAAAATGTGAGTTTTTTTTAGAAAAACTAAAAAAGTTAGGGTTTGCTTCGAAGCAGTTAACAGGTTGATGGTTTTTTTTTTCAAAAAAAAAAAAAGACAAAGTTGAGGGATTTTTTCGGAAGAAAAAAAATATAAGGTCAAAATTAAAGTTGAAGTTTAATCCGAAAAAAAAAACAAAATATAATATTTTTTATGATATTAAACCTTTTTTATATATAAAATTACTTTTATTAAATTTTGGGATAATGTCACTGTAGCACATGGAACTTTTAACATTTGGCTAATTTGGTTCTTAAAGTTTTTTTTTGGTACATTAGACCATTAAACTCGTAACTGACCTTTTAATTACACCATTTTAGCAACTTTTAGAAGGTTTTCCGGTTATACGATGCCATTTTGTCAATTAATATATATTTTTTGTCTAATCCGATGCCACGTGAGATATGCCACATCAATTAATGAAATACGACGCTTAAAGCCTTTCGTCTTCAGCTATTGAACTTCAGTAGTCTTCTTCTTCATTATTGAGCTGTAAAAGAAACTGATTTAGGGTTTGTGAAGCATTCCTGTGATCAAGCTGAAAGAAACAAAGAACTCGCAGCAATGGCACAATCGGAACCTAATGGACTGTTTGCGATGGTGGAACTCAACTACCAAGGGGTATTTAATCGAAATCCTTTCTCTTACACTGGTGGTGTTAAAACCATCTTCAATGATGTTGACTTTTCTTCTATGACTTATTCTGAGTTTGTGACCTTTTGCGAACGTTTCATGCATGAAGAGTGTAAAAAGTTTTACTACTATGAACTAGACATGTCCTTCATGGAAGGGCTTAATCCCATTTCAGATGATGTGGAATATTCTGCTTTTATTTTTGATGCTTATGGAACAGATGGTGTAATTTCGGTTTATGTGGATCATATTGGGGTTGGTGTTGATGGGTGGCATGATGATGAAGATAATGATGATGATGAACATGAGTCTTGTATTGATGGTGAAAATGAAGACAACATAGATGAACTTAGAAATGTTGCCTTTGAATTTAATGAGGATGTAGTGCATATGAATAGGACATCAAATGATCCTTTCTTGAGTAAGCTATGTGTTGATGATGAGGATGCAAACAACATTGTAGATGATGACAATGAGAGAGAAGTTGAAGTTAACATACAAGCTCATTCCATATTTAATGAGCTATTACACTGGAAAAAACAAAAACCAATTCTAGGGATGAGATTTAAGGGTCCAGGGCAAGTAAAATCAATGTTGTGTAACTATGCTGTAGCTAATGGATATCAATTGTGTTTTGAAAAAAATGATAGGACAAGACTTTTGGTGAGGTGTAGCAAAGGTGCTTGCACATTTAGATTATGGGCTTCCTGGATGAGTGATGAAGAGAGTTTCCAAATCAAGTCACTAAAAGCTGATCATAATTATGCTAGGAACTTCAAGTTTGGATCATTGGTGACATATGCATGGATTGGGAGTCACTATACCAAAGAGATTGTAGAAAGTCAGAAAATAAGTGTAAGGAAGCTTAGGTTAAAGGTAATGGCCAAGTTTCGTATCCAAGTTAGTATGGGGCAATGTAGAAGAGCAAAGAAGTATGCACTGAAACTTGTTGAAGGAAACCTTGTTGAACATTATGGTAAGCTATGGTCATATGGTCATGAGATTTTAAGGACAAATCCTGGGTCAACTGTGAAACTAGATATGGAGGATGGGCCAGATGGAAAGAAATATTTTAGCAAGTTCTATTGTTGTTTTCAAGGAGTTAAACAAGGTTGTATTGAAGGGTGTAGAAGGGTAATTGGTCTTGATGGATGTTTTCTTAAAGGTGTTTGTAAGGGAGAATTGCTTTGTGCTATTGGGAGGGATGCAAATGACAAGATATATCCTATTGCTTGGGCAGTGGTTAATGTGGAGAACAAGTAGAATTGGAAGTGGTTTCTAGAGCTTCTCATTGAT
Source organism: Lactuca serriola (assembly GCF_051521515.1). Classification (NCBI taxonomy): domain Eukaryota; kingdom Viridiplantae; phylum Streptophyta; class Magnoliopsida; order Asterales; family Asteraceae; genus Lactuca; species Lactuca serriola. The sequence continues at coordinate 23,057,160 of NC_136413.1, read as the reverse complement.
GATCTACACTTGAATTTAGGCAATGGTTTCAGTTTAATGTCAGACCAACATAAGGTTAGTATTTTACATAGTAATGCATTTATGTTAATTTTAGACTATCTGAATTTAACCTTTTTACTAATACAGGGTTTGATAGAGGCTGTTAAAGAGTTGCTGCCATATGTAGAGCACAGGCAGTGTGCTAGACATATTTGCCAGAATTTGCAGAAGAGATTTACTGGTGCCATATATCATACCTTGTTTTGGAGAGCATCTAAAGCCACAACTGAGCATGCTTTAAAGTTGTGATGAAAGAAATTGAGACATTGAACCCAGATGCCCATCAATATCTCATGGAGAAAGATCCTAAAACATGGTCTAGAGCTTTCTTTCAAACTGGAAGGTGTTGTGATGCAGTTGAAAATGGGTTCTCAGAAAGTTTTAATGCTGTAATAGTAGATGCTCGGAAGAAGCCCATAATAACCATGTTAGAGGAGATAAGATTATACATGATGGGAAAAATCTACAACATGAAATTAAAGGGACAACAATGGGGAAATCATATTTGTCCAGAGATAAGGGATAAGGTGAATTTGCTTAAAAAAGCTCAAAGGCATTATCAGGTACTACCAAGTGGATTAAACCGGTTTGAGGTAAGGGGAGCAATAGATGCATATGAGGTGGACTTAGAAAGAAAAACATGCTCATGTAGGTTGTGGCAATTGAATGGATATGGATGTGCTCATTCTGTAGCTAGCATATCCTTTCTTAATAGGGATGCAGAAGCCTATGTAGACAACATGTTTAGCACAACCACATTTAGAAAGGCATACAATTACAAAATTGCTCCCATGAATAGCAATGACATGTGGCCAGATACAAACTATACTCCACCATTGCCTCCTATTAATAGAAGGATGCCTGGTAGGCCAACTACTAAGAGGAAGAAATCCACTACAGAGAATACAGGAACACATAGGGTTTCTAAGGCTGGAAAGAAAATCAGATGTAGTATTTGCAAGGAGATAGGTCACAACAAGGCCACTTGTCCACAGAGAAGGCCCCAAAAGTTGAATGTGAAGAAACAGAAGAAACAAAAAGTATGTGTGAACCAAAATGCAGGACAAGTAAAACAATTTAAAATATAAGATTAATTACATATAATTTGTTACTAACATAATTATATCATGCCATGTAGGGTAGTACAAGTGAACCACAACAACATGAAGAGGTTGAAATGACTCCAATTGAGATGGATACTACTCAAAATGATATGCAAGTTGCTCCTACTGATGTTGAATCTAGTAGTGCAGGGGATTTTAGTCAATATGTGCAATTTACTCCACCTAGATGTTATGAAGGTGATGAGGGTGTTATGGGTGAGGAAGCTGATGTGGTTGAGGAAGCTGTTGTGGTTGAAGAAGCTGTTCAAGATGAGGAGGCTGAGGAGGTAGATCCTGTTATCCAAGTTGATAATGTTAATGTTCAAGAGGTTGATGAGGTTAATCCTAATGCCCAAGTGGATAATGGTAATGTTCAGGAGGTTGCTCCTGTTAACCAAGTTCAGCAGGTTTGTGTTAGGCCAATTTCAAATATTTTGAAGAGGATAAGGAGAAGAAAGTTAGAGAGAATACTGAAGCTGAAATTAGGCAAAACAATTAGTGGTGTTGATGATCCAGGAAATTCGAAGGGAAAAGCTCTTGTAATTGATTAGTGTTTATTGTAATTTGTGTTTAAAGTTTATGTAATGGGATGATGATAATTGGATTTTAAGTTTATGTAATAGGATGATGGTAATTTATATTTAAAGTTTATGTAATAGGATGTTGGTAATTTATATTTAAGTATGTGTGACATTAAAGGGTATTTTGGTCATTTAAGTATGTATGAAAGAAAAAGGGTAATCTGGTCATTTAAGTATTTATGACAGAAAAGGGTAATTTGGTCATTTATTTATTGATGACAGATAAGGGTATGTAGGTAATTCATTTATGTATGCAAGAAAAGGGTAATTTGGTCATTCCGTATTTATGACAGAAAAGGGTAATTTGGTCATTTAGTTATTGATGATAGATAAAGGTATGTAGGTAATTCATTTATGTATGCAAGAAAAGGGTAATTTGGTCATTTAAGTATGTATGACAGAAAAGGGTAATTTGGTCATTCATTTATGTATGTAAGAAAAGGGTAATTTAGTCATTTAATTATGTATGATAGAAAAGGGTATGTTGGTCATTTATTTATGTATGCAAGAAAAGGGTATGTTGGTCATTTATTTATGTATGACATGATGTATGAAAGTATGTTACCATTTTAAGTAAAATCATGACATTTGGCTTTGAATATTTATGCATGGAAAAAATTGGAATAATGTGCATGCATGGGGATGTTTTATATGGCCCCAGATTTGGTTTTTTAATGGCTTCACACGTCCCATTTTTTCATTATTAAAATGGTCCCCATACACATAGTGTACTTCCACATGGACCACTTCCTAATTAAATATATTTGTTGGGAATATAGACCATGCATATGTTTGATAAACATCATCTGATTATACAAAATGCCCTACAATTGGGACTTTGAATATTTTTTTTACATTACTTATCATATGCCCTTTCATTAGGGACTTACCACCTTACCACATCGACACATTAAGGTTGATAACCCCAACTTATAACTAAAACCAGCTTCAATACATACAAAATTCCCTTATGGAACTGACTTTCTAGTCTGCCTTTACAAAAAATACAAGGGATCCCAAAAAAACAAAAGCTTACCCTAACCAACCAAACTAACTACATTGACCCCCCTAACTTCAAAACACATAGGGCCAAGCAACGAAACAACATGGCAACTATCATCCTGTACCTGCCTATTGCCTTCATTGCATCATGAACTTCTTTCTTACTCTTTGCCACCTTATACTGCTCCTGTGACAGCTGAAACTCCACTTCAGCAATCCTTCTCCTCAAATTGTTCATCTCAGACATTTCATCTTTGGCATCCAGTTTCTGCTTCAGAGAATATAGCAGATTTTTGTAGTACCCGTCTGCCTGTTCTTCATCTTTCCATTCAAAGAAGCTACATTTCCTCAACCTAGTCTATAAAAAGACAATAAAATTAGGGTTTGACTGACAATCACAAATCAACTACCCTTAATGTACCAGCGAAATGGGTTTTATTCACAGTGATCGTCAAGAAGGAAATAAAATTAAGGTTTTTAACAGATGAAACAAAATACAAATACACCATTGTCGTCTTTACAGAAAGAAACAACACATCAAACCATAAAATACTAACTTATCAGAATCAAGAGAATCGGGACCTACCATACTGTTTTGACAATTCTAGAATCGCCTCCCATGGTTTGTTATCTTCCAACAGGTTCGTTCTTTAGCTGGAACGACACAATCACAAACCTTTACCCCTTCTTGCGACTGAACATGAGTGACTTGTAGCTGATTCCTTGACGTCGATGAGCTCCAAGACATTCTTCTTCAGGATGGAAATAGTCGGGAAGGGAGAAGTCTTTGACTTTTCAGAGAAGGGTAAGTAAAGATTGAAAGGAGGTCCGAATAAGGGTTTCAATTAATAAGCGTGTATCGACAACTGGACCACGTAAGCTTATTGGACACATCAGCGTGCCACATAAGCATTGTAACCAGGAAACCTTCTAAAATGGTGTAATTAAAAGGTCAGTTACGAGTTTATGGTCTAATGTACCAAAAAAAAACTTTAAGGACCAAATTAGCCAAATGTTAAAAGTTCTATGTGCTACAGTGACATTATCCCTTAAATTTTCTAATTATGCTTAACAACATCCTCCTTAATAAATGAAGGTTTTTTGCCACTTGTCAATCTCTCATGAGTTTTGACACTTGTCATTTTGTGGTAATTTTGAAATAAATATTATCCGCTTGTCAATTTTTGGTTTGTTTTCATTTTTAGTTAAAATCATATACTTATATATGTAAAGTATTAAATATCATATATATATATATGATATTAAATTGTAATAAATACGTTTCTTTCTTTCTTTCTTATTTTAAACTTGTACATTAAAAAATATTTCATTTTATACTTTAAGTTTAATCATTTTTTAAATCAACCCGTATAATATACGGGTCTCACACCTAGGGGGTGTTTGTTTTATCTTTTAAAACATCTTTTAGCTTTTAGAAAAAGATAAAAAGACAAAAGATGTTTGGTAATTTTGTAAAAGTTAGTTTTTTATACAAGGAAAAATGAACTTTTTGAAAAAGTTAAAGAATCCTGACTTTTTGCAACTTTTTCGCAACTTTTTCTAAAAAGACTTTTGCCTTTCAAAAGCTTAGCCAAACACCCTAGTATGAAATATGGTTGAATGAGTTCCGGTGTTCCAAACATATAAAAATAGAACAAATATAAAATAAGATAGATTACATTATTGCGTTCGTTTAATTACGATTGTCCATTTATTTAAAAGTATTATTGAGATCCATGTCCAGTTGCTCACTTCCACAGTCATTCTAGTGTTCCAATTGATTGTTAAATAAGTTATTACACGAAATAACAAATAATTTTACCTTTTCTGGTAATCAGTGGATGTAAAAAGTTGATTCATTAATAGCAATAGCCAATAAGAGAAAGCAGAGCATAGCAATAGGTTTAATCGTAGTTGCCGCAAAGTCTTTTCTGAACTAATTGCATTTCCAAACGGAACTGCTTACCAAACACTCCCAACTTTTTCGATACAAACTATAAACCCCACTCCTCTATATAATATTCGTCACACTCTTCGTGCTCTTCGCCCCTCTTTCTCTTTGTTCAAATCCACATTCGCTATCAGATCTCATTTGATCTTCCATTTACCATCATCAATGGCTTCCGTCGCAGGATCTTCGACTTTTATGGCATCTCTTTCATGCTACAAGCCCAATCAGGTGAAACAAAGCATACATTCTTCGATTTCTTTGAAATTTTTACTCGATCTTAATCTGATCACACCAATACTTGTTGTTTCTGCATAATTTTTTTGAGATGTTGACGGTTTTTCTTCGTTTTGCTATGAATTTTAATACTTTTCAGCTTAGTTTGTTGGTTCCTATTTTCTTACCTTAGTGATGAATTTCCGTATTAATTTTTCTTAAACCTTATTCTTGATCCTGTAAATTCGATGCTAGTATTTAGGGCAAATTTTGGACTCATAGCTTTCGTATGATGTTTCGTTTTGTGATTGTATGAAGGACAGGGTATTAACATTCGTTTGGAATTTGAATTTTACGACCTTAATAGAATCAACCATGTACTTACCTAATTTGATCCGTGCATTTCTTCTGTAATAACATACAAGATTTAGACCTCAATTTCACTCTGCTATCCGATTTTCCTCTGTTTCTGATCAAATTATGTTTCCAATAAGTAATTTGATTTGGTGTATAGCTTCATTATACGCCTGTTTTGCTAAAATTCGGTTCTTTTTACAGGCAATTACCAGGGCTTCTAATTTCAATTCAGTATCACTTGCTACCAATGGGAAATCCTTCACCTCCCTTAAATTGCATTCTGCCTCTTCACGCTTCAGGATTTCCTGTGCGGTATATGTTCTATCCTCTTCTTTCTTCTCCATTATATGATAGCATCAAACATCTCATTGATTTTCAAAGTTTAAACATTAACATATATAGATAGAGTGATGTGTTTTTCTATTTCATCTACACAGGCTAAACCAGAGACAGTGGACAAAGTTTGCTCCATTGTTAGGAAGCAACTTGCACTACCAGAAGACTCTGCTGTCACTGGAGAATCCAAGTTTTCTTCACTTGGAGCTGATTCTCTTGATACGGTGGGTATTTTGTTTTCTTTATTATGGTTGAAAATTCAAAATATTTATTCTTTTCTTTGTATATATATATATATATATATATATATATATATATATATATATATACACGCCAAATTTCTGATTCATATAATATTTGTTGTAAACAGGTTGAGATTGTGATGGGACTTGAAGAAGAATTTGGAATCAGTGTGGAAGAAGAAAGTGCTCAGACCATTGCCACTGTTCAGGATGCTGCTGATTTGATTGAGAAGCTCATTGAGAAGAAGTAAGAAAAATTGGAGTTGAAATTCAGCAGAATAGGGTGGTTGGTTATCCTTTTTCTTGTTTTTTTTTAAAAAAAAAAAACCACAAAATCTTTATGAGATTGTGTTGGTTGTAATCCTAAGTCTATGGGAGTTGGATGATTAAAAAAAAGAATGTTATAATATTTTGTGTTTCTTTGGAGGAATCATCTTTGTTTTATTTGTGTTGATTGTTTGATTCCAATTCATGAGGGAAAGTGTAATATTACCATATTACCCTCTTCCACCATCACTATCACCGGAAAATAAAAAATATTATTTAAACTAGAAGTCAAAATATTCAAACACATTTAAAAGGTTTTGACTAATAAAAAATCTTAATATGTATATTTTTCTAAAAAGTTTTTTATCTACAACATATTAAATTATGATATATTTTTTTATTACTTATTTATAAATTTTAATTTATAACTAAATAATTTGTTTTTTTTTTCTATAAAGTTGAAATTTGGATTATCAAACCTATCCAACCGAATTATAATTTGGGATGTAAATGAGTTGAGCTACTCGTGAGCTATCCAAACTTGGATCGATAGTTGCTCGAAACGAGCCGAGCCTTAACGAGTCCGAAAACATGCTCGAGCCTAAAATAAAACTAAGTTAATTAACGAGCCCGATCTTGAGCCTTCAGATAAGAGCTCGTTTAAGCTCGAGAGCCTTAACGAGCTTTTGTATAATATAAATTCTATAATTTTATTTTATGTATTATTATTAATTGATAATTACCATATTAAAATTACATAAGCTTAAATATAAAGTATGTTTTAAGGTTAATGTGTATTTTTTGTGTGATTTTCAACTTCATAAATCGAGCTCCCTAATGAGCATTAACTCTGTTACTAATGAGCCGATCTCGAGCTGAACTAAGCTCATTTAGGCTTCACAAATAAACGAGCCTTAACGGGCTGGTCCCGAGCTTTTTATATGCTACACGAGCTGATCCCAGGCTTCACACTCCATGCTTGAAATGGGCTCGAGCTCGAGTTCAAGCTTCTATAACTTCAAATGAGCCTGACTCGATTAGTGCAAAGTTCGGCTCATTTACATCCCTAATTATAATTTGGTTAGAATTGGATTTGAATTTAATTTGAACGATTAAGATCTACACTTTAAAAAACCAAAATCAATTTTGATTACTTGATTGGATCGAATCAAATTGATCCATTCAAACAAACACCTTTAATTGAAATAACACATTCCAGAAACCTGGACACTCCAATGACAAAACGCTGTACAATAAATCTTATCTTATAAGTAATAATAACAAGGTTTGTAAAAAAACTACCATTCAAGATACTATAAATGTCATCCGAGATGCCCCCGTATCAATATCTAATCAACTTTTGAGATTGTTTTTGAAATAACTAAACTTAGACATCAATCTCTCAAACTTTTGAGACAATTCTCAACGTAACTAAATTATCCAAAATGCCACGTCGTTGACATGAGTTTCGAAATTTGAATAACTTGTTTTACCTTTTAATTTATTTTTACGAGTTTATTTACCAAAATGTTTACTTTTAAAAATTAAAATAAGTCTTTAAATTTACAAATAAAAGGAATCTCTTAATATAATTAATGAGTTTTATACCGAAAACTCTTATTATTTTGAGAATTTTTTTGATAAAGTTATAAATCTTTTTTTAAACAGAAAAATCCCGATTATTTAGTATTTTGCCAAAATTAATGAAAAAAATTATTTTTTTATGCTAACATGAAATGACATATTATGTGATTTTTCTAAAATAATGAGACATTTCTGTTAAAAAAAGATTTAAAACTTTATCAAAAAATTCCCAAAATAACTATACTTTTTTGCATAAAACCCTACAATTAATACAAACAAACTAATTACTCATCAATCTTTTTGAAAAGATACTTTCAAAATTCATGAGAGTTTTGAGTTTTCCCCATCAATCCATATATGTTGTTTTACAAGAATTTTCGTCTAAAAAGTAGAGATTTGTGGCGCTTTACATTCCTCGTCAAATGTGGCCTTTCATAGGCTATCCAAAATAGGGGGGGGGGGGGGGTAGAAGAAGATGTGTGATGCTGACATGGACAACTAATTCACGCGTAAAAACCGCCTCGGTCTCCGGTGGCTTAGTTGTCACGGCGATGGGAAGACGCTCGAAGACAGCCAATAGGAAGAAGGAGGGCTACAGCAATGGTGAAACATCAAAAAATACGACCCAAAATTTTTATTTTTCATTCAAGTGAAAACAGTATTTCAAATCATGGTTCATACAACCCAAATAAAATAAGTGTGTCAAATATCCAGAAAATCAGAGTATGCCTTATAAAGAGAATCCATATGGTGTGTGCAATATAATCACCCCGAGCTCTTCCCCTTACCATTGGAAGTACCTGAAACATAAACTAAAAACCGTAAGCACAAAGCTTAGCGGGTTTCCAAACAACCCCATACCATACATAATAAATCATACAATGGCCCCCGCCCGACATCGAGCTTCGCTCAGTATACATATCTATTATTCTCAGGCAGTGTTCTAAAAGGCGCGCCATGGCGTGAGGCGCGGCGTCGCCGTTACGAAAAGCTTCATAATGTTGCTGTTAGGCGTGGCGCGTGGCAAGACTTGATATGGCGTGCCATGGTGCATTATGGCGTGTTATGGCGCGTGTTTTTTCGTTTGAGACACGTTTTTTGCTCTTTTTTATACCTTTTCTAATCAGACACACAAGTATTGTGTTTTTTATTAACTTTCTGTTATTAGTTGTTGATATAACACTTCTAAAAACTAGGTATATTTGATATAAATTTATATTTATGCGGTAATATAATTATAAATTAATACAAAATCGCCGCCTTACATCACGCCTTGAAAAACGCCATGGCTCGCGATAACTCGTTAAGCTTGAGGCTTGGCCTTGCCGCCACGCCACGCCCCACGCCTTTTAGAACCTTGTTCTCAGGCCTCTCCCGTCACTAGGCCTCACCTGCTATACACATACAATCAATATCACATAATCATGCTAATGCATATAATGATCATAAACACTAACATATGTTCCAGTCCTCAGGCCTCGCTTGGGGTTGAGCCCCACCCGATATATATAGCAGCATATATCACATGCAAGGGTCACGCATACTCCTAGAATCCTAACATAATCAATAAGGGTTGGCATTGGTGCCTTAGACCCGCTAAACCCAGTGATGAAACTCACCTCGAATGTTGAATCTCACTTAAATAAATCCCTAGTTGTTACCCTGATGACTCCCCGAGCTATCAATACAAAATAACACCCGATCAAGACTTGAATTCCAAACTATAATCAATAATCCATACTTGGGATAAAATGACCATTTAGCTTGATCCAAAACTAAGGCCCAAATCCAAAAGATCCACAAAGGCCCGCTTATGGCCCAGTTTTCCGAATTGGGCCCAAACCCGCAAATGGGCCTTGCCCTAAAGCCTACTAAAACTCCTTAATCCAAAAGCTTAATTCTAGATGGCTCAAAGGCCCAAAGCAACAAGTCTAACAAAATGGCCCAAACCGAGGCCCAAAAAGCGCCAAGCCCAACTGCCTGAGTATGCGGGGCGTACTCAGCTGTACGCCAAGCGTACATGCTGCATGGCTTTTATGATGTGCGTATGGGCTTGTAAGCCCAACATACTCACCCATTAAGTCATTTCATCAATAAACTCTTAACCACTTAAGTCTAAGAGTCCCAACGACATATCTGAGTCATATATAATATCTTAACCCATAATGCCATCAACTTGGTGGCTTTGCATGCCCCAAAAGGGCCCAAGCTCGAAATATAACATTCTACTTCCATAAAAATGGCCATTACTCATGCACGGTGGGATTAAAGCTTCAAAGGTGGTAACTTTATGACTCTAGGGCTCAAGGAACACCAAGAGTAGCAACTCTAAGCTTCAGAAACAGAAATAATCCACAAGAGTTCATCAATAGGACAAAATGGTCCAAAAGCTAAAACATGGAGATCTAAGCTTCTAAAGATCAAGATCAAGACTTTATACCTTGCACAAACTAGAAATGGAGCAGATAATTTGGATCTACAAGCTTCTCCTTGAACCACCACCTTGCTCCAACCTTCTCTTCCTTGAAAATGGAACAAAGCACACCAAAATACACTCAAAAGACCTTTCAAGCTTAAGATCACTCAATAATGGGGTTATGATTTCGTGTAGTTTGTTTAGGGACAAGAGGGAGGCTGATAGAGAAGATCCATAAGGCATAATGTTCTTTAAATAATGCTCAAACCCTTAATATTAGGGTTTTGGGTCTGGACACGTACGCTGCGCGTACTCCCTTGTACGCAGCGCGTATGTGCATGACACCCGCGTCCAAACTACACCAGTATGACCAGCGTACATAGGGTGGTACGCCCAACATACTGCACACCCTAAGCCCAATAAGAAAAGATCCAATGATTTCAAGGCCCAACCCATAACAATTAAATAACCATAATTTAAATAAATACCTCGGAAATATCGAACGTTACAAATGGTCATAATCTTGACCGGTTCCTTTGTTTCTTTTTTCTTTTTTACCGTTGGACCCAAAAAAAATATTTTTTAATTTAAAAACCGTATACTACAACTATAAATACCACTTATTTTACATACATTTTACACTACAAAAACACACAATCTCTTCCCATATTCTTTTTTTCTTCAACTTATGGATCCAAATCAAAATACCCTACCCACTCCAAACATCTCAAACACTCCAAATAATCTATTTGCAAATCTTTGTTACATGCAATTGATAACATCTTCAATCCAACAACAACCCCTATTCACCGATCTTTCATACCACACAAACTACTACCAACAACAACGACCACCACACTTCAATCAACCCCAATTTCAAACCTTTCAACAAAACTTTGTCCACAATTTCAACTCCAATCTTCTCAACCTCAACAATTTCACGTACATCCTTCACAACTATCTCAAGTTTCATTATCTTAATCACAACCTATAAACTTTGACCACGACGACGAGGAACAGGTCCAAGAAACACAACAACCAACTCGAAGAAGGAAAAAAAAGGAAAAGAACCATAAAAAAAAGAGAACTACACAATGAACCGACGATGAAGAGGAAGCTTTAATGAACGCTTGGATTTTTATATCGCAAGTCGGTGACACCGGGAACACACAATTCGATCAAAGTTTTTAGAATCGTGTTCTAGACCATTTTCATGTGCTATTAGGAAGGGAAACAGAGCAGCCATATGATTCGGTCAATGCAAAATGGCATGACCTACGAGCATCTTCCACGAAAGTCAACAACATATTTGACAATTTTAAAAAATATGCAAAAAAGAAAGTGGTAGCAACGATTTCAATATTTTATCGACTGCATGCTACCAATACAAAATTACCAATAATGGTAAACCATTCGGCAACCAAAAAGCGGTTGAAGTTTGTCGTAACGGTCAAATATGTTGTTGACCTCGACCTTAATGATGAGTTCGACCGCACCGATGGGGAGAGTCCACTGGAAGTCCAACTTCGTCGACCACCGAGAAGGGACAAATCGAGAAAGGCGGGATCTTCAAGCGGAAAAGAGATTTGCGAAGATGTGCTTGCGGAAAAAACAGAGAAGACTCTAAGTTTTATAGGATTTTTTTTAATCAACAGAGGAAGCTAATCACCGAAAAATAGCACTTACCAATCTTCAAATTTTAAACACAAAACTACAATCGGATCTCGACCCGAAAAATCTAGCCGCGTCTAAAAATCCAACAACAAGTTTGGGAAAAATATGGAAATTAGGTTCTAGTTTTTTGATATTTAAGTTTTATTTTCTATGTTTTTGTTTAGTTATTTATGATTAATTTTCTATGTTTTTTTTAATGTATTTTTAGTAATTTAGGTTTTAAATTTTTATGTTTTTTTAATTAATGTAATGTGTTTTTAATTAATTTAAATATTTATTTATGTTTTAAATTATGTTTCTTTATTTAATTTAATGTCAAAAAATAAAAAAAAATAAAAAGATAAATATTGTAGAGTGGAAACCATTTTAAGGGCTAGTGGTTTGGTTGTGAGATTGTAGTGGAGCTAACGTGTCGTTGAGTTGGTAACACTTTGTGAGTGAGTTGAGTATGACCACTCCCTATAACTTTAACCAGGGCCGGTCCCGAGAATTTAGAGGTCATGTGCAAATTAATAATAAAAGACATGGTAAATTCTAAAAATATAAACAATAAAATTATAATTTTTCATATAATCTCGTAATATCAAGGCCGAATGCCCATGATGAGATATGATTTTTATGCCCTTATGTTTGTACTATATATAAGAACTTTTATAGATGAAAAAAAAAACAGTAAATTTTACAGTTAAACAAAATCAATATTAATACAAACCAAAACCTACAAAAATCACAACAATAGCTTCATGTATTTTCTGAAAACAAATACAACTTTTATTTTATAATAATCAAGATTTTGTAAAAATCGATTTAAATTGCTTTAAATTGATAATCCATTTATTCTTTCTTGATTCATGGTACTTCAAAGATATGATATCAAGATCTTCAACTTTGACAAACTTCTTTTCTCGGTAACAACCGTAACTGGTATCGTCGACAAAATTTTATATGCAACCATCACAATAGGAAACATATCCATTGTTCTTGCAAACACTAGTATTTGGATATTTGTCCAAAGACTTGCAACTTGATATGCTTTATCCGATAAAAATTTCTACAAAATTAATAACTTAATAATTATATCATTTCCATTTCCATTAGTATAACGTTCTTCCCTAACAATTTGATTTCTAACAAAATATTAAAGACCCTTCTTGTAGTATTAGAATTTTCTTTGTTTTTTTTTTTCATTTTCTTTTTATAACACCCAATGGTTGTCGTCGAGGATACAACCTTACCAATATACCAAACTTAATGTTTATGTTTTGATTTTAAAAAAGCAAGTAATATGGAAAAAAATGGAATAATGAATCATAAATCATATTTATTTTTTAAATAACACCATTGCACGATAATTATTGTAACATTTGAGCTCCGGTATGTTTCTTTTTAACCCTTAATGCTTAATTCATTACATTTTTGTCCCTAGCTTGTACGCAAGGCGTACTCTATGAGTACGCTTAGCGTATAAGATATCATAAAAATATCAGGAAGACCTTCACACACAATTCCTGACCACTAGGCCTAAACATCTAGGATACACATACATCCTACATCTACTCTCTCAAAAGTGGCTAATCATCCCTCACGCTGGCCTGCTATAAACTGTACTCACTCATGAAACTTCCACCAACCCTACAGTCATTCGTGCATGCTAATCATACATAATGCTAGATCCCATAAACAGTCGAATACCTGATTCTACCTTAAGCCCTTTATCAGGAAAGAACATGAAATAAAGCTAAATATAACATTCTCATACTATACAATCTTAGTTATGTGCAAATATGATTCACACGCTAAGTAACTACAATAATGATGTCAATTTTATCTAGCATACACGCAATTCTCCTAGGCTATCAGGGATCATACATCAGACAATTCTAGCATGCAATTCCTGAAAATACTCAGCCTACTACTAGCATGCAGTTTTATCATAATCAACATAAGCAAATAACAATGTGGGTATCTTGGGGTAGACTTTCTTACTCCGGCTGATCGTACACATCTTATCCTTCATTGGTTACATTTGAAAACAATTATGAAAAAAATTATTGAAACAATTTTGAAAACCTTTACAGATCCTTAGCTTGATAATAGATTCACAAGAATGCTCATCCAATTCACTCAAACCATGGCTCTGATACCAACTTATAACATCCCCAAAATCACGGTTAAAATTTTCATTTTTAAATTCAGAGAAATCATCGTTTTCAAACAAAACCATATCAAAACCAAGTATCAACTACAAATATCCCAATATCATTCTATCATAAAATGTTCCAGAAAAGTGTTACCGAATGATGTATATAATCACACGAAGTAGCTGAAACCATAACAATCAAACTGTAAGCACGAAGCTTAGTGAGTTCCCCTAAAAATACCACCACACAAACATACAAATAACAACATGCATGCATGAGCCTTCATCATGACTGGATCGCCTCACAAGCCTACAAACTATATGGATAGCTCTCAGAGCATTCAACATGATTGGACCGCCGTACCGGGCCTTCAGCCTATCTGGATCGGTCTCCGGGCCTTCGACCTGACTGGACCGCCTCGCAGGCCTTTAGTCTGTCCGGACCACCCTAGGTATCTTGGCCTTCAACACCAGCTGGTCCGCCTCAACCCAACAAACCATTACATGTCGAAATATACAATAAAAATCAATAATCAACAAAAACAGGTAGACCTAAAGATCTACTAGTCTAACATATATCCAACAACACATGTAGTCTTACACATTTACCAGTCTAATCACATAACCAACGAACAAATATCTCAACATAACAACATACAACAAACCAGGATATCTAATCCAATGGGTTGATCTTGGTGACTTCGACCCATAAGTACAGTGAGGAAAACTCAGCTGAATTGAAAAACTCTGAAACACTGCGATACGATCCCTTTTTCTACACTGCTTGCACCCGCGAACCCACTAACACCAAAATCATATAAAATCTCAATCATTAGTCCAAAATCCTCAAGTTTGACCTAAAGTCAAACTTGGTCAAAAGTCAACGGTCAACGGAAGTCAGCAACAATCAAAGTACAAGGCAACTGAGTACGCTCAATGTACTCCACGTACGCCCAACGTACGTGATTCAGGGCCAGTACGCACAACGTACTCTCATATATGCTCAACGTACATACGTCCAAGATAATTCATTCCTTTAGTTCTTAATCCCTTAAGACCTTTTGTCCAGAGCTCAGATCCAGACTCAAAACATTAACTTAAGTCATAATGTTTCTGCCTTTATGACTTTCCATAGCTAGAAAAGGTCCAAAAGCTAAAACTCTAACTTATTTATCCATTAAGACATCTTAATTCTTGCATGTAATGGATGAAAGGACCAAGATCACATTTTTATGGTTCCTAATAGCTCTATAATGGATAAAGTTTCCAACTTTATCCATTAGAATGATCCAAGCAACCAAGATCTAGTCTTTTAAGTTTTAAAGGGACCAAAAGTGCATCTTTCTTACTTAATCCATAAGTACAAGTTCCCAACCTTTAAATCTGAATCAAAATGATATTTAGATGGATAAAGTTTCCAACTTTATCCATAACAAGGTCACAAACTTTCAAGATCTAAACTTTATGCACTAAAGTGACCAAAAGCTCATAACACCAAAAACTAGCTAGATCTAATAAATGCGCCATTAAGATTCAAGCTTTATACCTCTAAAAGAAAGATCAAGGTGAGAAAGGTCTAGATCTACAAGCTCCACTACAACCAACACTTCTCTAATGAGCTCATTCTTCTCCAAGGTGAACCAAGAAGACTCCAAAGCACTTAAAAACTCAAGGATCTCACAAATGGGGCTATGGTTTCGATATTAAGGTTAGAGAGGATGGAGGATGAAAGAAATAAGAGTTTGGGAAAGTTAAGAAGCTTAAACAAGGCCTAAAATCCCAAAATTAGGGTTCTGATCGCATACGCCCGACATACTTCTGGTACGCCCAACGTACCAGTTTGATCCTCCACGATTAGTCATTGCCTAGTACGCCCAACATACACGTTGTACGCCCAACGTACTAGGCTTAACTCAAAACCTTCTTAACTTCTAACAGTCATAATTTCTTCTTTCCAACTCTATTTTCGACGATCTTTATATCCACGGAAAGGTATTGAAGAGTCTCACGATATTATATAGATATCTTGGACTAAAAACTTCTCAAACAAAAATCCATATTTCATGCAAGAACCCGACCTATAAATTTTCCTTTTCTACTCTTCGGCCCGATATCCAGCTCAAGGGTTAAATCTCTTAACCATCATTACCTCTTTCCACAAGGACTAAACTTTACATCCTTAAGGCCCAAAGCCTTTACACAATCGACTTCCGGCTAACGACCCTGAAATAAGAAATCACAGGAAACATGATGTTACACATTTCTTTACTACTATCGGAAAACATTTTCAATTATAGAGGTGTCTAGAATGGGATGTCAAAGTGTAGTGCAAAATGGATTAAATGGTATTTATAGGAGAACCAAATTACCGGGTCAGAATTATCTATCAATTTAATCGAATTTGAAATCGGGTCCGGAACAACCCATGCCGGACCAGATGGTCATTTTGCAAAAAAAAAAAGATTATTTTTTCAAAAACAACTAAAAAAATAGTAAAATTAACTTAAGAGCAATTTACTAAAATGCTATAACAATTTGAAAAGAAAGGTCAATGAAGGCTTTCAAAACAAATGGGCTTTGCTTCGCCTTGCCGGCCCAACATTCTCTAACGAATCACACCAAAGGCACAATTACATCAAATCCAACGCTGACTATATTAGCGTGTAATCCACGCACCAATGCTCTTTTGGCATGTTTCCATTTAGTGTACATTCGAGGAATGGGCGCGTTGCTAGTCGGGGTAGGTGGTAGATATAATAAGGCTAGTCATAAATGGCGTACTGCTGGAATCGATATAATAATAAACCGTGCCCTATCTCGAGGTATCATCGACTAAAAACACACACTCTTACAGACGCTTTGCGGGGGTTATCTGAGGTAAAATTCGACTTTGTTTTCCTTTCTTTTGTTTGATTCAGATAGTTGTTTGGTATGCGTGATCTTTTTATCTGGTCCGTGAACAGATCGAAAACAAATTCGATGAATTTATTATACTTGTTTGATCATCATCATTTTCAATTTTGTTTCAGCTTGATTTTAACGCTATTTGGATAAATAGTGATTTCTCTTATTGATTCATCATGATCTGATAGACAATTGTAAAGATCAACTGATATGGTCATGATTCTAAGTTCTAACTCTGAAGTCGTGATGTCGATTCGTGAGGGGTGTATGTGTGATCATCTAGTAATAAATCTGACAAAAACACGTAGCAAACGTATCGAATACATAACATCCATAAAGGAAATCATTTCACCTTGTCAGCTATGATCGGACAATTTGTTTATACGCAGTGGAAAACTTGGTTTTGTCACGGATCGGGTTTAGAATAAATTGTTAAGATGGTATATTAATAAGCTCATGATTTTGGAGGTATTGTGGACAAAATAGTGAAATCTGAAGTGGATGGAAGGCTGGAAAAGGGGATGTGTGTTGCCTTTCGGGAAATGGTGTCTAGATTCTTTAACATTTGAGTACTTCTAAAGCAAGTCCAATCTGTCCTCATTTAGTTTTTGAGTATTAATCTACTTTGTTCACCGGGTTTTTGACTAATAATCTACTAAACAGGATTTGTGATTTTCAGTAATAAGGTTAACCATTATGCTCTTATTTAAGAAGAAAAGTTGTGATGTTGTCTCTTGAGTCTTGATGTCTAACATACTCATTGGTCTGAAAGTTGTAGGTGATTTGATTATAATATCTGGTTATTCACTTGTTTAGATCACATATAAAAATGGTGAAGGGAGTTGCAGTTCTTAACAGCAGTGAGGGTGTTAGTGGCACCATCCTCTTCGAACAAGAGACAGAAGGTAATAAATTTGAGTAACATTTGGATTTTTTATAAAGTATAAAGCTATAAATAGAAAATATAAGTTATCTAATATTTAACTAATGTTTCAGGTGCTCCCACTACTGTAACTGGAAACCTTTCTGGCCTTAAACCTGGACCCCATGGTTTCCATGTTCATGCACTTGGTGACACAACCAATGGATGCATGTCAACTGGTATGTCTAATGTCTTCCTTTTGGGATTTGTTAAATGTGAATTACTTTGCGTCTATAGAGCATATATATCTAAACAGCGAAATGTTTTCTTTTGATGATAGGCCCTCATTACAATCCTCATGGAAAGGAACATGGTGCTCCAGATGATGAGGTTCGCCATGCTGGTGATCTTGGGAATGTTACAGTAGGCGAAGATGGTATAATACTTACTTTAAATTAGAACCTTTATAGATTGAATAAGTCTTGGTTTTGCACTATATTTAAAAAGTCAAACTTTATTCTATGGCTATTTTCCATTGGTCGCATACTTTATTCAAAAAGTCAAACTTTGAGGCTGCATTTGAAATTAACCGGGACCTGAGAAGTCTGTAGCATGTTTGAATTTCAAAATTTCTATCACCAAACATTATATGACACTACTGCTAACTTTTTTTTTTTTTTTTTTTTTTTTTAACACAGGTACTGCAAAATTCACCATTGTTGATAAGCAGGTTGGTTGCTCACATGAGTTCATGTACAAAGCGTGTTGCTATAAATTAAATTGTACAAATGTAACTTATATATGAATATTGATTTATGTAGATTCCACTAATTGGATCTCAATCCATCATTGGAAGGGCTGTAGTTGTCCATGCTGATGCTGATGATCTTGGAAAGGGTAAACTTCAATTATGTTTTTTTTTTTGTATATTATATTATTATGTATGTGTATATTATTTTATATATTATACATATGTAAGACAATTTGTGTGACTATTCTCTTTCAGGTGGCCATGAGCTCAGCAAAAGCACTGGAAATGCTGGTGGAAGGGTTGCATGTGGTAAGCCAATATTTCTTTTTAACTTTTTCCTTGTTAAACTAAATGAGCAACAAAAGGAAAAAACAAATCACATTGCTTTCTGTGTTTAAGCCTTAAGGTGGTCTTGTCTCATATTTGACATTGCATGCAGGTATCATTGGATTACAAGCTTGATTGTCTACTGCTCTCATCTCCTATTCCAGGGAATACTGAGGCTTTCTTTCTTGAAAAAAAAACCATATAAAAATTAGATGTATCTCCATACTTTCTCACTCTCTCCATAAGTTATGGTTGTGTCATTGCTGCGTTGTTGTTCTCAATAAAGTATTCCCTGTGCTATTTTAATACTTGAATATCTTTTGAGCCAAGTTTTGAATTTAGACTTGTTTTATACAGTTTCCCTTTTCTGTTTATTTACTTGAAGCTTCTTACGCAACACACACACTACATGTCATGTCTTTTACCAAATAATATGCTATTGTTACTGTAAACGCCAGTCCAAAGCGAAACACTTAAACATTAGGAATGCCACCACCCAATAACACTTAAACTGTCTCAACATCGTAATTGTATGGGTAAATGGCACAAAAAACTCTTTTTATATATAAATTTGATTTTGACACCGTGTTATTTTTTGTGTCAATTTTAACACTGTCTTTTTTAATTTGTTACAATTCTGACCACTTGACCGGTTAACCAGGTTACATGATGACGTGGTATGATGACGTGTCATTTTTGATGATGTGGCATGCTGACATTATATGCTGACGTGTCAAAATTGATTTTTTTTTTCACAAAAAACACTAACTTTTCATTTTCTTTTCCGATTTTGACATTAAGTTTAATTTTTTCTTTCAACTTTGATACTATGTTTTTTTGTTCCAAATCGAACATCATATTTTTTCAATTTTGTTCAATATTGACAATTTTCTATTTGAAACCAAATAAATATTTTTTTAATACATTTAAATCTTATAAATATGTTTTTTTTTTCACTTAAAAACCATAGTTTTGTATAAATATATTTTTTTACACTCAAATCATATTTTTATATATAAATATGTATTAGTTATATAAAAATTGTATTTTATATTAAATATGCAACTTTAAAATGTGTTTGGAGGTTTGGAGACGTGTAGTCGAGCAAAACTCAGATATCAAGTTTGCAACCCATCAAATTTTTACATCTTATTAGAAACTTATGGTTAGTTTGATTCTCATGATATAACTAATGCTTTAAATGTAAGAAAAAAACACCTTGTATTTAAATGAAAATGTGGTTTTTAAACGAAAAAAATATGTTTATACGGTTTAAAATGTAATAAAAAAATATATTTATACGGTTTCAAATGGAAAATAGAAAAAATTGAACAAAATTTGATAAATGATGTTCGATTGGAACAAAAAAAACATAGTGTCAAAATTGAAATAAAAAATTAAACTTAGTGTCAAAATTGAAAAAAAATGAAAACTTAGTGTTTTTTGTGGAAAAAAAATCAATTTCGACACGTCAACATATAATGTCAGCATGCCACGTCATCAAAACTGACACGTCATCATGCCACGTCAGCATGTAACCTGGTTAATCGGTCAAGTGGTCATAATTGTAATAAATTGGAAAACACAGTGTCAAAATTGACACAAAAAACACGGTGTCAAAATCAAATTTCTGTGTAAAAAGAGTGTTTTTTGTGCCATTTACGCTAATTGTATTAATACGCCAAAACTCAATATTGCTTATAATTGTGATCGTCAATCTAATCTTCTTATAGTATTAACTAGAAAGGATTCCCTGGTGTTGCCGGGGTCGGAAGGTATTGTTTTGTAAAGTAAAGTAACATGTTGAATTGAATTGAGATAATTCAATAAAGGAAGATAAACAATGTCATCTAATTACATAAGTAAAGAAATCTAAATAATTATTTCTTACAATAAATGAGGAAAATAAAAAAATGGTGTCACAAATTGAACTTTATTGCCATGTATGGCAGCGGCCGGAAAACCAATCCGGAAAATATAGATCGTTGCTTTTTGTCCGTAAATGTGAGGGTAATTTGGTCTTTTTAGGTAGTAGGGACTGAATTTGTGACCACGAGTAAACCATATGGACAATTTATGTAATTTTGGTGGTGGCGACGGTGGTGATGGCAGATGGTGGGTGACTTTATGGTATTGGGCGAGTATTTTCTAATAAATAAAACATTAATTTAAAACGAAAAAGAGAAATATAAATTAATAAAAAAAATCGGATTCGGAGTAAAAGAGTAATTTCGGTTTCCATCGTTGTCCTCAATGTGTTAAATCTGGTAAACCATAGGAACCAAAAAAGACAAAAAGGAAGCAACCTTAAAATGACCCAAATATAATTGAGAGACCATTTTTCAAACCAAAGTGAAAGGGTTGTTTGTGAACAAAAACATAAAGGTGAGGAGTCAATGTTGTAAGTAGAAATACGAATAATATGTAATAAAAGACAAGGATTATGAAAAATTCAAACCAAAGTTAAAGGATTGTTTATGAACAAAAACATAAAGATGAAGGGTCAATGTTGTAAATAGTTGAGAACTAAAAGAGACCAAAAATGTGCTTTACTATTAAAATTTTTCAAAACTTTAATATATATATATATATATATATATATAATAATAATAATAATAATAATAATAATAATAATAATAATAATATGTACACATAGATAAACAACGTATATTTAATAAGTTAATTTTTCTGGGAATAATATATACATATAAATATTTTTAAGATGAGTTTTTTGCCCCATTTTGGAATAATTTGTGGCTGCACGTTTCTTGGTGATGGGTAAAGACTAAAGAGTCGTTTAGAAAAAAGATTGTTTTGGACCACTCTGCATTGAGGTGGGTAAAGTCAAAATCCAACTCATTTATACACTTGATAACCCATTTTGTTGTATTTTTTGTGATACATAATATGCTTCAGCGCACGAGATAACCAGACCACATCAATCACGACTTGGACATCATGTTGATGTTGCTACAGCAAGACAAAAATTATTAGCGTGACTACATCATGACTGATGTCATGGTGGGTCTCTAGAGGTTTTCGGAAACTTGATAGTGACTTTTATGTCTCAAGATGACATGGACTGTGACTTGCAGTTCGTAACCATTTTGTAGTCGGTGATCTGGGGCGATTTAAGCGTATTTGAGTGTCACTTTAATATATACGCACCTATACCTCTTTGGAGATTTCATTGCTGGTGTTTGTACTTTATTTTCTTCAATTATAAGTGATTTCATAGCAACTCTTTGAATTGGTTGGTGATCAAGAATACATGTTGTGCATCTCTGTCTTTGATGTACATAATTAGCCCAACTGCGGAACCATGTAAATTCATGGCTCATGTATTGATTTTGTTGCCATCTATGTTTGGTATACCTTGGTATATATGTTTCTCTTTTTATTTTTATTAGACATTGTTGTCATATTTCCTCATCTGCTATAGCGCCGTATCAGAGAGTAGGGCAGTATGAGCGATGACCCATGACCTCCAAATTTTTGGGGCCCACTTTTTATGTATCTACTTATATTATTTTAGAAAAAAAAGTTTTTAGCATTAATTCGTCATAGCGGCAAAAAAGGTCTCATTTTTTCTTTTTTGTCTGGGCCCTCAAATTGGCTTGAATCATCCTGATCTCCTAGTATGTAATCCATATTTGGTTGTCTTATGGGGATCACATGATTGATATTTAGTTGGAAATATTTGGATTGTAGTGGTTCGGATCTACCATAGGATCTTAACAAGTGTAGGAGAGCTTCTCTGTGGCGACTTTGTAGGCAAGGAAAGAAGTCAATGTTGATCTTGTTGGCATTCTAGCAACTATTTATTCTCGCCTCTACGTATATTAACCGTAGAAGTTACCTACTTTGGTGACCGGTATCCAACAAATGCGATTTTTAGGAAGTATTCATAGTACCATGTGGTTGCAAATTGTTGATATAATTGTATTTTGATTGGATACATGATTTTTGGGGATTAAAATTTTAAATTGTAATTTTGTCTTTGTTGTTGTGATTATTAGGTTGTTTTGTAATCATCATCCCCAAACATTAACACGGACAACCAACAAAGTTATGGGTGGTTTGACTAGACATGCACATTAGAACCAATCTATAAATATGCCTAACAACCGAATCAATCCTAAATTGGTCTTAAACTGCTAAGTTCCAAATTGGTCCAGACTATAGGTTCGGGTAAGGTCCCAAATTTGCTGAACGCCATTCGCAAGCCGGTCCAAGATCTTGGGTCGAACTAGAATTGATCCCGAATAAGATCGACCTTAGGTAGGATTGGTCTTAGTCTTGGATTAGTTTGTCAACAACTATTTTATAGAGACTAAACATGTAGCATCCGTCGTTAGGGTGTATTTGAAACATAATCAAGAAATCAATTATACTTTTAAAAAGTTTCATCATAATTAGTTGCAGAAAAAAATGATCCCAGTCCACTTAAAAGTTAAAACATATAATTATTTTTGAAAATAGCAAGGTTGTTAACAATAAACATATCATGACACTTGATTAAGCTCATCACGAGTCGTGGTCTTCTCAAAATCCAAGCTAAGGTATTCTACCACTTGGCTTTATCTTCAACCTTAGAATATATCAAAATATATTAGGAAATGTATATGCCTAATGAAAATACCCGATGTAGATTCATTTTGAGTAAGAAGATAACAATCTAACTTAGGGGATGTTTGATAGTTGTTGATTGAGTCAGATCTAACTGAGACAAATGCCTGGTCGGGTCTGAAGTCTGATTGAGTCTACATCTGACTGAAACCATGTTGTTTGATTATATGTCTGACTGTCTGTGCAGAATGATAAAAATGATCATTTACCCTTTTGTACTATTTGCATCACATTATGTATTTTCATAGTTCTACTTTTTTAATTTCACATTTAGTTTTTGCCAATTAGTTTTTGTAATCATCACTTTATTGTTAAATACAAAACATAACAATGTAATTTCCTTTGTTACATATTGTTAAATGCAAAGAATAACAATGTAATTTACTTTATTCTAAAATGTACAAAAACATTATTAACTAAAATGGTTGAATGCATTAACATAACAATTTACTTTCCAAACACCACTTTATCCAATTCCATAACCTAAAGGAGAAACAAAGTGATCTAATAATAATCAAAATGTAAGATGGTTTTGTGAATCAGAAGACTTGAATCGTTATGACTTTCATAAGTGAATCCCTTCTCATGTCCTATTTCTGAGTTGGAATAGTAGTTGAGATTCTATTGATGCTACCTTCAACCGTCCTTTCTTCTGTCCTATGAAGTGAATATGATAGGCGCATTTTATGCACCTATTTTTCACGTCTAGTTCAGTCATTTCATTACATTTTACTTCATAAATCTTGCATTTAGTAAACTATTTGGGCACTTGCATATTTTATTCGGAATGTCTAGTACTTCACTATTTTTGGTTTATTTTGTAGGCATTATGGAGCTTGGAAGTATGAAGGCGAGCAAGGAGCAGGAGGCTTAGAGCATTGGAAGTACGAAGGAGAGCATGGAGCTTGGATGATGGAGCTTTGAGCATTGGAGCATGGAGAGAAAATGGACTGGTCATGTCGCGAAAGAGACCTTGAAGACATAGCCCGAGTCGTTGCATATCATCATAGCGAAGGACTACGTTTGAAACACGGTCTGTGTCACACCGACATTGGTCGTGTTTGTCATTTTCATTACAAATTTGAGCAACATGACTTGGATTGAAGTTAAAATGAAAGTGGAATGAAGATTAGAGGCCAATTGAAGTTTCAACAAACAAACGTGGTAAAAAAGCATGTTATGGCACAAAGCGCGGGCAAAAAATGCGTTCAAAACTCACGGTCTATTACAAAACTCACGGTCTCAGGCATGACTGTGCGTTTTTCCTATGGGCAGTTACAAACTTGTGCTAAAATGTTGGCTTTTGGCTCATTATTCAGAGGACGGTTTTTGGAGCTACCGTGGGCGATTTTTAGAGATTTTTAAGAGAATAAATCATTGCAAACACTAGTAATTTTAATTTGTAAGCATTTAACATTGCCAATTCCATCTTTTTGTTTGATTTGTTTTTAGTCATGTGTGGTTAAAAACCCTAGTTTCTAGTTCTTGTTCAAAACATATTGATTGCTTGACATGAAGCATATGATTTGATTTTTGGTTTATGATTCTAATCTAGTGATTATGTTCTTGTTTAAACTAGAATCCTTGAATTTGATTTATGTTTGATTGACCACTTATATGAATTGAATTCTTGTGTAATTAATTAACTTTTAGGCCACCTAATCGCTCTATAAAGTTAATGATTGGTAACAAACTATAGGTTTTCTTATTGTAGAACATATATCACATGTTTTCACACTTCCGAACGTATGAGAAGAAATGAACATTATTAGGAAGCTTGTACAAAAATTAATGCAGTTTTTCAATACAATCTAAGAGCATGTTTATGAAGAATTAGTAAAGCTAGGTCTAGTCAAAGAGTGTCTTTTAGTTAGATAATTTTGCAAGCAAGAGGTATTAGAGCGTTTTAATATCTTTCAGTACCAACATAGATTAGTAATCGTGAATTGCATCAAGTCATAATCATGTTAAATGAAAACATTGAGAACTAGAACTAGAACCATTTCGACAACTTATTTACAAATCTATTTCATTTTTTGAATGTTTACAAAGTAGATTGTTATTTTCATTATTTAACTTTTGCAAACAAAACATCCCTTTGTGACCAAAGTACCTTGCACAAAGAGGTATAAACTTTTATCCTGTGTCTTTATGGTTCGACCCTGCTTACTGTGTGTTACTATTTTTATGCATTATAGAAGTATACTTGAAGTCATTTTGTACCCCTATTTTTTGTTGGGTTTGACACCCCTAACAATTTGGCGCCGTTGCCAGGGACACGATGTTACTAATTGTTTATTCCTAGATATTTTCGTACATGTACACCATTTCCAATTGATACAGAGATAAATAAGACTGTAAAGAGGTTATGGAAGCAATCCAATCTTTGTAATAGGCAACCGAGTTTCAGGACTTCTTTATCATTCGACCCTCTAGTCATCAACATTTGGAAGGCTATAAACCTCTCAAGTATATCAGAAACTGAAATCGAAACTATCTCATTCTCACCAAAACTATCCTCATCCATAAACACCACTCCACCCTCCTCACCTACTCACATCATCCCATACTCCACACACACAGAAACCTCAATTCCTACTTCTACCATGGGAGACCAAGGAGCAAACAGAGGTAAAAACAACAGCAACAACTGTGGTCCACAAAACCTACCTAAGCAAACCCTTCACCAATGGGCGAGGCAAGAGGTTACTTAACAACCTCTTTACATCACCTACCCACAACCACAAACCTTGAACTAAAATCCGACCTCATCCACCTACTCTAAACCTTTAAAGGGCTCGAAAATGAAGACCCCTATAAGTTATTCACATAGTTCCATGTTATGTGTGTTGGCATGAAATTGCATAATGTCACGGAGGATCAAATCAAACTAATGGCATTCCTCTTTGCAGTGCAAGAATCTACAAAATATTGTCTTTATGACCTTCTACTAGGGACAATCAACATATGGGTAGATCTTGCATGATTGTTTTTGGACAAGTACTTTCCTAAATCAAAGCTTCATCCTTGAGAAGGGAGATCATTGGAATCAAGCAAAACAATAATGAAACATTGCACACCTATTAGGAAAGATTCAAAAAGTTGTGCACCTGGTGTCCGAAACATGGTATATCCGAATACAACCTCCTCCATTATTTTTGTGAATACATGCTACCATGGGAGATGCGAATCCTAAATGCTTCAATTGAAGGGTCAATTGTTGATAAAACTACAAAAGAAATTCGGGCACTAATTAAAAACATGGTGGAAGATTCCAAACACACTTCTCATGAAGATAGGTGGTATACGGATGCACCCTGAGGTGTAAAAGAGGTGTACACTCCTCAAATTGAAGCCTAATTATCAAAGCTTATGAAGGTGGTAATGATGCTTGCTAAAGACAAATGTGTGCAACCCACACCCCACCCTTGGAAAATATGCACCCAAATCGGGCATCCTAACTGACATGTGCCCTCAATTGCAAGAAGAAGAATATGAAGAAGCAAATGCTATGTGTGGCTATTCCGGGAATAATCAAAGAGCTTATGATTAGCCCCGAGGCAATCAAGGGTGGAACCATAATCAAGGCATGGGTTATCAACCAAGACAACCATGTCCATACCAACAAACACCATCATTTCAACCTTAGAGATTCTAGCCAAGGCAGCCACAACAACCACTTCAATAAGTGGGTTCATCAAGTATGTCTTTGGAAGACATAGTCAAAAGTCTTACCACTAGCACTCAAAGTTTTCATCAACAAACCAAGTCAAGCATCAAGAATCTTGAGCAACAAATGACAGAACTTGCTTAATAGGTGTCCAAAATAGAGAATCAAGGAAAGATGACCAAAAAGAACCCAAAGAATAATGCTTGTGTAATTTTCTTGAGGAGTGGAATGAAATATGATGGCCCAAAGATGCCTAAAGAAGAAGAAGAGGAGTTGGTGATAGAAGAGCAGTCAAAGAAAGATGAGAAGAAAGAAAAAATGGTGGAGCAAAAGAAGTCGGAAGAAAAAGAAGCAAATATCACACTACTACCTTTTTCATCAAGATTGAGCTTCAATAAAAAAAGAGAGAAAAGATAGTGAGATCATGGCAATGTTCTGGAAAGTTGAAGTCAAAATTCCTCTCTTGGATGCGATAAAAGAAGTACCTAAATATGCTAAGTTACTTAAGTAACTTTGCATATCTAAAAAGAAGCATGAGGTAATGAGACATTGAAAGTAAATGAAAATGTTTATGCAGTTTTACAGAAAAAGATGCCCCCAAAGTGCAAGGATCCGAATGTTTTCACCGTTCCTTGTAAATTGGGAAATCTTTATGTCCCCTTTCTATGATAGATTTAGGAGCTTCAATGCTTCAATTAATGTTTTACCATATTCTGTTTACAAATCTATTGGCATAGGAACTTTAACAGAAACCAGGATGATTATCCAACTTTCATAACATTCTATAGTACACCCAAAAGGTGTATTAGAGGATATCCTTGTGCAAGTTAATGAACTTGTCTTTCCTGCAAATTTTTATGTGTTTGATATGGGAGATGATGACCACTCGAGTTGTCCATTGCAGAAAAATATGAGTTGGTGACTTTGCTGAAAAAGTACAAGAAGGCAATAGGGTGGACCATCACAGACATCAAAGGGTTGAGTCCTTTGTTATGCATGTAGAAGATTCTCATAGAGGAAGACTTCAAACCAACCAGATAGGCACAAATAAGATTGAACCCACCCATGATGGAGGTATTAAAGAAAGAAATCATGAAGATTTTGGATGCATGTATGATTTAACCCATCTTTGATAATAAATGGATTAGCCTCGTTCAAGTTGTCCCGAAAAAAGCTGGAGTCACAATTGTTAAGAATTTTGAGGGAGTTTTGGTACCAACCCATGTGCAAATGGGTGGAGAGTTTGTATTGACTATATAAAGTTGAATGCCTCAACGAGAAAAGACTATTTTCCCTTGTCATGCATCGACCAAATGTTAGAGAGATTAGCAGATAAATCTCACTACTTTTGTTTAGATGGTTTCTCAGGTTTTCATCAAATTCTGGTAACACCGGAAGACCAAGAGAAAACCACCTTCTCTTGTCCCTTTGGCACATTTGCCTATAGGCATATGTCTTTTGGTATATGCAATGCACCCGTAACATTTTAGAAATGCATGTTGAGCATTTTTTCTGAATATGTTGATAACATCATTGAAGTCTTCATGTATGATTTCACATTTTATGGAGACTCCTTTGATGTATATTTAAGCAATATAAAAAAAATTCTGAAAAGGTGCATTGACATAAATCTTGTGCTCAACTATGAAAAATGTCATTTCATGGTGGACAAAGAATTGATTTTAGGTCATATTGTGTCCCCAAAAGGCTTGGAAATTAACATTGCCAAGATAGATGTTATTAAGAGTCTTCCTTACCTGAAGAATGTTCAAGCTCGTTCGTTTCTTTGCCATGCAAATTTCTATCGGCGGTTCATCAAATATTTCTCAAAGATTATGTGACAACCCGGAATTTTCATTCGATCAAACCCTAAAAGTCAATCACTTCATATTATAAGTCAAGTTCACTTTTACTTGTTTTTGGGAAAAATAAGTTCATTTGATTATTTTAATAATTAATCTTTAAACGAACGGGTGAATGGATGGGCCGTCTCGGGTCTCGAAATTTCTAAACCGCAAACACCTCGTGTCTTAGAAGTTCACGGCCAAACTTTTATGTTTGGGTCGGAAAATCATCCAAAAACAGTGAACTCATGCATAATCATGAGTTTACTCCCCAAACTAGTCATTTATGTTTACTCCCCAATTACTAAAAGAGTAAACTCAAAAACTCTCTCAAATATCATCCCGGTTTTCGCCCGATTTCCCGAAAACGTAAGTGTTTATCGGCTTGATTAGTTGATATAACATAACATCTAGTGATTATACATCCTTTAATCCATCCATTTATGTGTTTTGACTAGTTTTCCAAAACACCAAGAACACACACTAGTGTTCTTAGGCCCTTAGCACCGTTTCAAGCTTCCTTATAGTAAGTACTTCCATCCTTGAGTCTTAATAAGCTTGTATTACATATTAACATCAAAGAAAAGTCCCATGAACACCAAGATCAAGGTGTTCACGGTTTTGGGAGGCTCCCAAAACCGTAAACACCAAATATGGTGCAAAGTGGTGCCTTCGGGTGCCTAGATGCTTCACCATGCCTTAGGGACTTGTCTAGATTCATCCTTGATGAGTTTATCACACAAAAAGCACCAAAAGCTTACATTTTCATGTGTTTACGGTTTAGGGATCTCCCAAAACCGTAAACACCCCAAAAGTTGTATAAAAGTCCCATAAAAGTCTCATGGTTGTTCCTTATGTCTAAATCTAACCTAGACTAGTGCCATGATTGAGCTAAGGACTAGAAAACCCCAAATACCATAAAATTGTGAGTTTAAGGTAGTAAACTCATGAGTTTAAGGTAGTAAACTCATGAAGAAATGGTCCTTAGACCGTAAACTCCATTTAGGAGTGTTATGTTGCCACACAACACTTCCTAAGGCTTAAACATGAAGTAGGAATGCTTGGAATAGCTTAGAAGAGTTCAAAACAACAAATGGTCATAAGGTTAGGAGTTTACGACCGTAAACTCAAGATTTTACGACCATAAACTCAAGGGGTGTTGGTCTTTAGGTAGTAAACTCATTTTAGGAGTGTTCCTTGTACCCCAAACACACTAGCCTTTCCCTACAACACTTAGATGCACTCCTTAACACTTATAACACTTATACCAAGTGTTTGTCATGTCCTAGAGTGTATTGACTTGTTTATTAGTTGTTTAAAGACTAATTGGTTATATACATATGTCCTCGTATGTAATTAGGATCTTTGTGCGTGTCTAAGTCTTCACTTGACACCAAGCACTTATTCGACACTTCCTTCCGATCCACTCGCAACAGGTGAGTTCATACCCCTTAATCAATGTTTTAAATGATTTTAAATACTTTAATGGGGGGGGGGATACAAGTAGAAAACAACATGTTATTAAATCAATCATATGTATTTATAATTGTGCTTTAATTATGCAGATTTCACATACTACAAAATGTGATGCATGAAATGGTTTTATATCTTAAAAATACCTTGATAGCAAAAGTATTACGTTTGAAATGTTTATTAAAATGACATGAAGTCATTGTTAATTATTTTTCAAAACTCTTAGATGTCTTACAAAACCATTTTTACCTTCTTGAACCAAACTATATCTATACACTTATGTTCTTATATATGTATTGATGTTATAGTTTTCATCCTTTAGTCAGTTTCCCACACTCTTGTGTAGCAAGGGTGTATAAACCTGTTTGGAAAATCAATTACCTTCCTGTTAACTATTATAGGGACAGTCAGGTGATTCAAAACAATATTCCTATTACAAGGAATTACACCAGAGTTAGTTCATTCATGAGTCTATACTATACATTACATGTTACATGAATACGTCTACATAAATACGCTTACATGAATACCTTTACATAGATACATTTACCTGTATACACTTACATGAATACTTATATCTCGATTCACTAGGATGATTTATTAGTACCTTCTGTGTAAATTGTCCTGCCTATCCCAGTTCAACGAGATATCTAGACGGGACTAACCATTCCGAAACCCACCTGTTAGTAACAGTGGTAGATGAACATCTACGGATGCCTACGGTTATTACTTATATTAGGGGTACCTTTACGGGACTAACCATTCCTTTGGCCTACTGTTCGCTACAGAGGTAAATGACCATCTACGGATGCCTACGGTTAATACTTATATTAGGTGTACCTTTACGGGACTAACCCTTCCTTAAACCTGCTGTAGCTACAGAGGAAAATTGAACAATCTTCGGATGTTCAAAGGTTATACATGTCGCTATTCGCGATGTCATGTTAATCCTAATACAAAAGGATAGCACTTACATAGTTATATTTTTCCTATTACCTTATTTTGTGATACATTCACATAAACGATGAGTTAGACTAAGTACTGTTAGTAATAGTTAAAAAGAAGGAAAACCATCTTTGTTTTAGCAAAACACACGAGTCTTGGTAGAAGACTACTTACAAAACACACGAGTCTTGGTAGAAGACTACTTACATAACACACGAGTCTTGGTAGAAGACTACTTACATAATTTTTAAGTCTTGGTAGAAGGATACTCGTTATACTAATAGAAATCATAGGGATTTGCTAGAGTATTCAAACATTTTCAACTGCTTTCAAACAATTCACACTTATACAGTCTTTTTCCAAAGGTTTCCAAGTCATTACCTTACAGTTTTTACAAATCAAAGACACATTAATACTTATGAATTCACCAGCTTTACGTTGATACTCGCTTTCAAAATAACTTGTATTCTCAGGTCACCAGTTAGACAGGTACGATGGACATGTTTTGAGAAGACGGAGCACAGACAAGACTCATATTTTATTTTGATTACATATTTTGATGTATTATTACAATGAAAGAACACACATGTATTAAAACTTTACTTTTAATGCAATGGATGATGTTGTTGCTTGTTTACTACTTTACACTGTTATGATACTTCACATGACGTCCTCCACCCCGGAACGTTTCCGCCGTTCTTGGTTTTGGGGTGTGACAGATTATGGTGCCAATGTGTCAACTACTCCAAAAAGATGTTGAATTTGAGTTTACTCAACCATGAAAGGATGCTTTTGATTGTTTAAAGGATTTACTCACCTCCGCTCCAATCATCTAACCACCTAATTGGGATATTCTGTTTGAGATCATGTGTGGCGCGAGCAACATGATTGTTGGGGCGATATTGGGTTAAAAGGTGGATCGAGCTCATCATGTCATCTACTATGCGTCCAAAACCCTTGACAGTAAAGAAACTACACCACAACTGGAAAGGGTTTCTTGCTATTGTTTTTGCAGTTGAGAAGTTCTGATAGTACCTCTTTGGAACTAAAGTGATCATTTATTCAGACCATACGACTATAAAGCACTTACTAACCTAGAAAGATTCGAAGCCGAGGTTAATACGGTGGATGTTGATTTTGCAAGAGTTTGATATTGAGATCAAAGATAAATGTAACACCCAGTTTCAGATTTGCCTTAGTAATTGAGGCCGCGGCTCAATCATCAGTTTCCATGGGGATTAGAGCTTTAGAAAAAGAAGGTTTTAGCCATTCCGGATGTTGTTGCTATGATTCAAGTGATCCATGTATCCGATTGTGTCTTTGGGAGCCAAGGGTATGACTGTAAATGGATATCTTGAATTTTGGGTCTTATTCGGAAGGTGGTAAGGCTTATGTGTATTGCTAGGAGCGTAGGGCTTCTCGCCAACTTTTCATGGATATACGGTTCGTTGGAAACGAACCTAGAATGAGGGAGTTATGTTAGTTTAAAGATTTTGGCAGTTTCAGTCCTTAGGTTGGAAAAGCTTGCATTTCGGCATGCATGCAAAGGTGACAACCAAGTGAATATGCCCAACGTAAGCTGGGGAATGCCCAACAAGCGCTGGATAAGTGAAACGCGGGTGCGAAAGACGTATGCCCATCGTACGTCCAGGATCTCCAAAACCCTAATTTTAGGGTTGGCTCACTATTTAAAGCACCTTAAGTCCAAAGGGGTGCGCCTCTCTTTCATGTATGCCCATCATACGTCCAGGATCTCCAAAAACCTAGTTTTAAGGTTAGCTCACTATTTAAAGCACCTTAAGTCCAAGGGGGTGCACCTCTGTCACACCCCAAAACCGGAACGACGGAAACGTTCTGGGGTGGATGACGTCATGTCAAGTATCACAACATATGCAGTATAGTAATCAAAGTACAACAACCATTGCATTAATAGTAATAGTTTTACATAGTTTACATTGTATGGAATCATCAAAGTAATACAAGTAATAATGTAGGTGCAGCTTGGTACTAAACCGTCTTCATCAAAAGCTCATGGAATGTACCTGTCTATAGCTGGCCTGAGAATACAAGTTATTTGAAAGTGAGTATCCGCATTTTTACAAATGCTGGTGAGTTCATAAGTATTTAGTGTCATTTTATCCAAATAACTATATATAAGTAGTAGTTTTAAAGTATACAGTGAATTAGAGTCCTTTCCAGAAAATCCTATATTTTCTAATTAAAAGTAGTCTTCTACCAAGACTGGACAAAGTTATGTGGTAAAAAGTAGTTTTCCCTTAAACACTATCATTATCAAAATACGGTGTTTGACTTTAAAGAAAGTAGAAGAATATCAGGGAAAAATAACATATGCCTCAGCAGTGAAGACTGCTGACTAAGGCAAAGAAATCATAGACTCCAGGAGAGTGTCGAATGGGCGACACGCCTGGACCAGTCTAACAAAAGGGAGACACTGACCCCAGACAGTATAAAATGAAAGATACGTCTAGCAAGGCCTAAAAACAGTGAGAACAGACCCCAGACAGTGTCAACTGAATGATACGTCTAGCAAGGTCTAAAAACAGTGAATACAGACCCCAGACAGTATCAAATGAAAGATACGTCTAGCAAGGTCTAAAAACAGTGAATACAGACCTCAGACAATATCAAATGAAAGATACGTCTAGCAAGGTCTAAAAATAGTGAACACAGACCCCAGATAGTATCAAATGAATGATACGTCTAGCAAGGTCTAAAAAAACAGTGAATACAGACCCCAGACAGTATCAAATGAATGATATGTCTAGCAAGGTCTAAAAAAAGTGAATACAGTGTTACAACCCATTACCTTAAGGCCATGAATTATAAGGTAACCCCGAGATACTCGTAACCATACTGATAGACACTAGAGAACTTGACGCCCTGCAAGCGTCGATATGAATATGACATTTGTCACCCCTTGGCTTGGTAGGCCGTGGACTATAGCTAGCAGTCAGGGTGCGGGGGTGTCAATCTCGTATAGATCTATACACACAATGTCCGCTCTCCCTACAAGAGACTCTAGTTACCAACTTGACAACGGAGAAGGCCGTGTACTGAAGATGTATCTCGTGTAGTGAGATCTGATGTAAAATACTGGACTAATGATAGAGACTCACAACTGAACTGACTAATATAAACCTATATGTCTATGCTTGTATACATAATATATAACTAATGATTAAACGACCTTCGGACGGACATCCGATCCCACCAGACAACATCTCAACGAAGAAAAGGAAATAGGGCGAACAAGCCTTCCTAAGTCCTTTAAACATTATATATATATATATATATATATATATATATACACACAAAAGCACATACATACATTTAACAAATAGGAACATTTAACGAAGTTTAAGTGTTTAACGAAGTAGAAGTGTTTCACAAAGTATAAGTGTTAACAAGTAGGAGTGTATCGTGAAGTAGAAGCGTATCGTGAAGTAGGAGCGTATCGTGAAGTAGGAGCGTATCGTGAAGTAGGAGCGTATCGTGAAGTAGGAGCGTATCGTGAAGTATAAGTGTAACGTGAAGTATAAGTGTATTATGAATTAAAAGCGTATTGTGAAGTAGGAGCATTAACAAGTATAAGTGAAGTAGGAACGTTAACAAGTATAAGCGCATGACGAAGTGAAAGCATTATCAAGTAGGAGTTTAAACTAAGTAGAAGTGAAGCAGTAGTATCTTAAACAAGTAGGAGTATAAAAACATGGGAGAAAACTTTGATGAAAAACTTTAGGAAAAGCCTTTATACTTAAGAAAATCACGACTTGGTATTCTTTTGTAAAATAAGTTTGTAAGCATTTAGAAATCCTTAGAAAACCTTTCATAAACGTATTTGGTTATAACTTTGATAAACAATATAAGTAAAGATTTGAACAAGTAAAGACATTTTAGAAAAACATTTACAATATCAAATTTGGTAAAACAGTTAACAGTGTAATAAATCCTTGTGCATGCGGGTTACCAATCACATGTGATTGATATGATAAGTGGCATGTTTAACTTGTATTCCCCCCATAAAAGCATGTGAAAATGTTTAAAAGGTTAATTCAGGGGTATGAACTCACCTGATGTAAGTGGATCCGATGAAGGTGCCGGTTGGGTGCTCGGTGTCAAGTAAAGACTTTAAACACTTAGTGACCTATTAACATATGATAACATACGTTTACATACAATTAGTACATATAATACTAATTAAACAAGTATACACATCCTAAAGTGCGGTAAACACTTTGGTTGAGCGCTTGGAGTGTCCCGGGTAACATTTATGGACATGTATGGCTTGGGTAAGGAGTTTACTCTTCAAGAGTAAACTCTTAAGAGAGATTTCGGACCTAAACACCTCATACCCATGATTTTACGGCCTTAAACTCATGGATGAGGTTCTTGAGTGCTAAATGGCCTCTTACCAATTGAGGGATGATGCTAGGTTTTGTTCTAGGGCATTAGAAAGGGACTAATTCAAACATATGGACCATTTGATGAGTTTACGACAATAAACTATGAGTTTACGGCCGTAAACTCTCACCCACACATTCGTTTTGTGTTTTGAAGGCCATAGGTTAATCATAAGTGGTTCTACTCATTTTTAGAAGTCAAGGGATGAGTTTAGGGCACCATTTAACC
Source organism: Lactuca serriola (assembly GCF_051521515.1). Lineage (NCBI taxonomy): Eukaryota > Viridiplantae > Streptophyta > Magnoliopsida > Asterales > Asteraceae > Lactuca > Lactuca serriola. The sequence continues at coordinate 23,021,200 of NC_136413.1, read as the reverse complement.
CCTTTATAGGAGTTTACGGCCCAAGTACCCATTCATGAGGGGTTTACGGACGTGAACTCCTTATGGAGTTGTTTTAATCAAGTTTAAGGTCCCTAACTTGTTGGTGGTTGATTCTAGAATTTAATCCAAGGCAACCGCAACTTTGCTTCTTCCGACCGTTTTCACAGTTACGATATTGGCTTAACTCGTACCTTCATCGACGGTAACCTTAAGGCTTCGATGGTGCACTAAGGTGTTAAGAGGTTGGCGGCTACCGGAAGTGAAGAAGGAGGGTAAGGTGGTGGTGGATGGATGTTTAAGGTGACGACCGCTTTAGGGTTAGGTTTGAGAGGTAAGGAACGGTTCTATACCCTCTCCATTCAAACTCAGGTCCATATTGACAATATCCGCCCCTCCTTCTCCTTTCCTTTCATATTAAGTCCCAAAATTACCATTTAGCCCCTAACTCCATAAAATCCTTTCAACTTTGATCCAATATTCACCAAATAACCCCCATATTTCATAATTCATTACAATTCAAATACAATACTTACCAAACACACCCTAGCTTCTTCATTCCTTTTAAAAATACATCCAAAAATTGCATTTTAACCACCATAGATTCAATTTTTGCCATTTGGCTTCCCGAAACCAACACCCCACTAATTATTAATTAATTTTGGACTATATTAACATAAAATAATAATACAAATTGCTTCTTGGGTTCCAAGTTTATTATTTAATTATTATATTTTAAATGGGATGTTACAATCTAGCTTTCCGTGAGGGATCCCAAAGACTGCAATTCCATATCTTCAACAGGACAGTGTCTCTTTCTCTAGACGCTATCAACAAGTTTGTAGGGATATCCTCAAACAATACTTACGGTCCCCATTTAGGATATAGGCGTGGAAAGAATACAATCTCCAAAGCCAAAGACTTCTAGAAACAAATCTCAAGATTAGATGAATATACGGCCCGAACAACTAAAGATTCAGAAATCATTCATACGGTTCTGAAAGTGGCACTCTGTATCATTGATAATGTTGTTTCCCTCCAAGAGGAGGTTAGCAAAGCTGGCAAGACGGAGTTCGTAATTCTTTGGTGCATGGTCACCGGCCTAAAGAGGCCCCATTTTGGCGCCTTTGTGGCTTCTAAACTTGTAAAGATTTCCACTAGAGACTCGAGACCAATTCATTGTAGCAGGATAATCAGTTATCTCATTACTCATATCCCCGTTGCTAGGAAACTTGACTCCGTTATTAACTCTCAAAAAGACTCCAAATGGTTCCAATGCCATAACTTCCAGATACATTGAATCCTTACAATTCTTCCTCAAAGAAAGTGATAATGGCTTTACATGGCTGGTGCGAAGAAAACCTCATTTTGGGGTTCCTGCTGGGGACTTCAGTTCCCTTCATCGTCAACAGGACATCACTCAGGCACAGTGGTTATCTAACAACGCAAATTTTCAAAACAAATTTTCATTTTTAAAATCATACTTTTAATCATCAAAAATAGTATCAAAACATAATGTATCCAATGTTATCATAACAAAACAATTCCCAGAATCTCAAACATAATCTCTATGAGTGTGTACGGATCATGCCGGCCCATTCTCGCGATCCTCGCTAGTACCTGAAACACATAGCACAATAATTGTAAGCATAAATGCTTAGTGAGTTCCCCAAAATACCACATACGTCTTTCCAGGCCATAACATTGTAGGATCTTCCGATCCATGTGTCTCAGGGACCTCCGTCCCAAATTCCGGTAGACCTTCCGGTCCTACCCGCATCGACCTTCCGGTCTGTAACCTCTTGACCTTCCGGTCCATAATCTCTTGACCTTCCGGTCCATAACACACATAACATACATAGCACCTACATATCATAAAACAACATACAAATCATATGTCTCATAGCATATAAGACCTTCCGGTCACACATAGGTACCCTTCCAGGTACAGTATAGTGAGAAGACTCACCTCAACGAAGTCGGATAAACTCTCGTGCTCAACGTCCCGACTTAGCCTCCTCCTATTATTCAAATAACATCTTGATCAAAATTCTCTCATGATCTTATCTTACAAATTGGGTAGAAGGCCATTCTACCCTTCCCTGAACCCTCCTGAATCAGCCTTGACCAGAACCCTAAAGTCAATGAAAGTCAACGGTAAACTTTGACCCAACTCGTCGAGTGCACATGGGCGACTCGGCGAGTCCATGCGGTTTTTCTGAATCCTTTCAGCCTCTCTTGACTCGTCGAGTCATCACTCCACTCGACGGGTTACACCTGTCATGAATCGTGGGGCAACCTTGACTCAACTCGTCGAGTCCACTTATGAACTCGGCGAGTTGCCGCCATGCTCAAACTTAAATGGCCTTCTGAGGTCAGATTTGTGCCTCTAATACATAGATCTGACCTTCCCAAGCTCAATAAACACGTAAAGGTTCGATCTTGATACCTATGCAATGTCCAAATAACTCTACTTGAAGAAATAGCCCCAAATACAACATCCTAAGTCCATTTATTCCATAAGTCAACATAAAGCAAGATGGATAACATCCTCTGGACCACTATGGGTCCAAATCTGAAATCTAAACATGATAAGGGACCATATTCCCAACAAATTGACCCAATAAAGGGTATAGGAAACCCTAGATCCATGGTTTCTTTAACAAAACAGAAAGAGGATCGATATGCTACCTCAAAGATGATGCCCTCTGCTTGAAATCCACAAATATGCAACCTCCTTGGCCTCCTCTAAGCTGGAATCAACTTCTTCTTGCAAAACCAACCCACAAAGGTCAAATAATGGCTTCTTCTCTCTCACAAATGCTCAAACACTATTAGGGTTTCTCTTAAGGGTCTGGTAGCCGCAAATGGTCGCTATAAGGTCCTTAAATAGGTCCCAAACCCAAGAAATTAGGGTTTCATTAAACAGCATGGACTCGCCGAGTCCACTCATGGACTCGTCGAGTCCTTCATTAAATCCGACCAAAAGATGCGCGATCCCACTCGGCGAGTCTGAGCGCCTACTTGCCGAGTCCCTCTCACAAATTCAATATAAATACTTATCATAGGGTACCTGGGAATCCGGATGTTACAATTCTTCCCCACTAGAATCAGACTTCACCCTCGAAGTCCTGCTCGACAAACAACTTTGGATGCTGCTCCTGCATCTCCAAATCCGGCTCCCAGGTCAGCTCGGACCCCTTCCGATGTTGCCACTAGACCTGCACCAGTGACACCGCCTTGTTCCTTAGAACTTTGATCTTTCGATCCCAAATCACGATTGGCCTTTCCGCATAATTTAGGCTCGCATCCACCTGAATATCCTCCAGAGGTACTACCGCCGACTCGTCGACTATACACTTTCTCAGCTACGACACGAAGAAGGTGTCATGAATCCAACTCAATTCCGCAGGTAGCTCTAACCAATATGCTACCATGCCCACCCTTGCGGTCACCCTGAATGGACCGATGTACCGGGGCCCCAACTTGCCCCTCTTCTTGAATCGGATCACTCCTTTCCAAGGAGATACTTTCAGGAGTACAAAGTCCCCCACCTGGAACTCTAGCTCGGATCGTCGTCGATCCGCATAACTCTTCTAACGACTCTGAGCCGTCAGTAACCTCTGTCTAACCCACTATATCTGCTCTTCCGTCTGAAGTACTATCTCAGTGCAACCCATCACACGCTGCCCTACCTCTCCCCAGCAAATGGGAGTCCGACACCTCCTCCCATACAACAACTCGAAGGGAGGCATACCAATACTAGAATGGTGGTTGTTGTTGTACGAAAACTCAGCCAACGGCAGATAAGTGTCCCAACTTCCTCCGAAGTGCAACACACATGCTCGAAGCATGTCCTCGAGCGTCTAAATCGTCCGTTCACTCTGTCTGTCCGTCTGGGGGTGGTAGGTGGTATTGAAATGCAATCTCGTACCCAACTCCTCGTGGAACTTCTTCCAGAACCTGGAAGTGAAATGTACATCTTGATTTGACACAATCGAGATCGGTACTCCATGACGCGATACCACATCCTTCACATACAACTCTGCGCCAGCCAGTCGACGATCACCCAAATTACGCGCTCTTCGTCAGCCGGTCGACGATCACCCAAATTGCATCGACACCCCTTGTGGTTCTTGGTAATTTGGTGATGAAGTCCATGAAAATCTATTCCCACTTCCACTGGGGAACCTCATGTAAGTCCCTAAAAATGCTTGTGTATCAATCAGATCCGTTTGATGGTGCGGAATCCCAATCAAACGGATGATGTCAGATCAAATAGAAGAGAAGGAGAAGAAGAATAATATGAATCTTCAATGTATTGAATAGATTGGAATGATGCTCCTTTACATGAGATTCACACACACACACATAAGCTCCCGTTTCTCTCTATTTAGTTCATCAATCTTTTTCTCACACCCCTCACCCCTATATATATATATATATATATATATACACAAGAATATGGGCCGGTGGACATGGGTCGTAAACAGGGTTTACGACCGTAAACCTGTTTACGGCCGTAAACACCCCCTTGGCCATAAACTTGACCGTAAACACATAAGATATTACATAAAAATACAATTTCCTAGAAAAGCAAAGTATAAACCAAAATATTGACCCAACAATCTCCCCCTTGGTTTATAGCTTTATTTTCTTTTCTTAAATGACCCAACAAGCTCCCCCTAAAACGTAGCTGGCCTTTCTTGTTAATCTTCATCGAGAGCTTGGCTTCGGCATTTATCTTCAAATTCTTCATAGCTTCAAGATGAACTTGATGAATCTTCAATGAATGACTTCATATTGAGCGGTTGGGCTTTTCTTCAGAATTTGGCATTTAACACACGTTGGGTGAGGAGGCTTGACATACTGATTCTTGAAAGATAGCGCTTTCAGCTTGAGAATCTTCGGAGAGAACATCAGAGAGAACAAATCTTCTTGATCACTTCAGCAGGTTTAAGATAGCAACAGACTGATTGAGGAGGCTTCAATGCAATCCGTCACATAATCTTCAATTGCAGCTTCACCTTGCTTCTGGGGTTGAAGGATTGAATGTTGAAAGAATAATCTTCATTTCTTGCTCCTTTGAATGCGAATTCTTCGATGCTCATGGACGAGGCTTTGGCTCAGAAATCTTCAACACAAACTCCATGAGTCTTATCTATACCTGAAATCACTTTTCAAGATAAAGCAAAACTAAAAGAAAACTTAGCACACAAATTAAAACAGAAACATAAATATTTTTTTTTTTGGAATTTTTGATTTTTCTGAACAAGAAATAAAACAGAAATAACACTATTTTTGGATTTTTAAAATTTCTGATTTTTCTTTGATTTTTGAATTTTTTTTGATTTTTTTATTATTTTTTTATTTTCATAATTTTTAATTTTTAATTCTCCCCTAATATTTAAATTAGAAGAAACTATGACAAATTTAACAAAAATAAAAATGATATCTAAGTTTAAGAATGATTTGGGATCAAAGTTTTTAGACAACCTTAATCCAGTTGTCGGTACCTTTTATATTCACATCTTTGTCTGGTCGATCGTCGGTATTGTGATCCACTTAAACACGAAAAATTGTGACAAATTTAGGACATACTATTTGTTACAAGACAAGGTGAACTTAAGTTCCTAGATATTATATCTGATCCTAAGTTCCTAGATACTATATGTTAAGGACCATTCAGCTGACGACGACCAGGGATATTGTTGTCCACCTAAATTGAGCAGTGAGATCTATAGACAATCTGTATGTGTTCAATTTTAAGTGTACTAGAACGTGTTTCCCGCTTCCTGATATGCCTCAACCATCAAGAACTTCCAGAGTACTCCTTACACCGGGTGAGCAGACAACCATTCAGAGCGAGGATATATTCAGAATTCTATTACTTATTACTTCAGAGGGGTTGAGAAGTAGAAGGTTGCATATGCTGTGTACCAGGTCGGATTAGAAGTCACGCAAAGGAGACAACATATGGCTAACAGATAAGAAGTATTTCAAATATATAACATGCGGAGAAATAGAGTTGCATATGTTGTGTACTAAGTCGGATTGGAAGTCACGCAAAGGAGACAACATATGACTAACAGACCGAAAGAAAGAAAATGATATTCTACAGACCTAATTTATCGGAATTTACTAGTCGCCCCATCCAACCGGAATTAAGAACAGAATCCATACATCGAGGAAAAGTTAAACCACGGTTCTAAGTACGAGTTTATTTAATGTGACGAGTAGAGTCCCATATATATATATCCCTGCTCAACCTATCCAAGCGTCATATTGTCAGGCTGAATGGATCTAACTAGGTCAAAATTTGTCAAGTCTATAAATTTCCTAAGTTCAACTCTGCCTAGTCATGTCCATTTTAAAAATTTTCATGCCTACCGACGCATCAAACCAAAGCATAGACCCTTCAAGTTTGGGTACGTTACGCAGACTCAGGTTGCCTGTTATCACTTGATAATATCACTTCCCAAAATATCTCCCTCAAACACATTTCATAACCAATATATTTTTTATTTTCTGATTCTCTGATGTTTTTGGATTTTTGAAAATTTTCTAATTTTTGTTTTGTTTTTATTTCTCCCCCTAAATTTGTGCATAGGAGAGAAACGAAATTAAATGCGCAAATTTAAACTATCCTAAAACAAAAATTTGTCTTTAAAGCGAATCAGCTTAAGAAAAACTTAGGAGTATAGAGAAGAAAACTCAAAATGTAAGTCACCGATTGAATTTGCATCCAGAAGGTCTGAGAACAGCACGCGTAAACTCAGAACAAATCCGAAAATTCTTCATGTCATTAAGCACAAACCCCGTGAGTGATCTCTTCCTTTCTTCCTTTCCCACAAAAGGACACATACTCTCAACAAAGGTCTGAATGTTGTACAGTTGAGAGATGTCCCCAATCATATGCCAGGAGCAGCCACTACCAACAAACTGAAGTCTGATGATATGCGTCCATAGCTGCTCCGACACAGAGCAGGATCAATTGGTCTTTGGAACCCAGTCCATTTTGAAACTGGTTCAACCTTTGTCATCCTTGCACGGTACTATCTCCCATGACATATCCTGGTTATCACAAACAGAAGATGTAGAAACATTAGAAGCATTAGGAGATTTGGGAGAGTGAGCCTTTGGAACCCATTTGTAGTTGGGTTTAACCCATTTCTTTTTCGATCTGATGGGTGGCTCGGTACTTGCTTTTGAACTTGATGTCGGCCGTTGAGATGATTTTGATTTTAGCTTCACGGGAGTATCTCTTGAACTGGACTTCTGGGCCAGCATTTCCTTCTTGCTCTTGGGAGTTGGATGCTTGGCCTTCGGAGTTGAATTCTTGGCTTTCATGGCATTCCAGTCGGCATTATCTGAACGTGACCTTGAGGGGTTTCTTTTGGAGTATCTCCCTCTTGGCACGTTCTGCCAGCCTTGTGCATAGTAGGGAACGTACGTGCAATTTGGACAATTTCTGGCCATGTGTCCAGGTGTTCCACAGTGAAAACATGTCTTTTTCTTCACTGTGAAGTTATTTCTTCCTGCCCCTGGTGGCGTATCTTTGTCTCTTGTTGTTCCCACATGCACACTTGCCACATGAACTCTGTTGCGTTGGAATTGGTGGCCTGTATTTCTCAACGGCAGGTTGATCTGTGACAACCCAATATTTCGAGACAATATGATGGTTCACAAGTCCAATTTAGGTCAAAATATAACTTTCCTAAAATCGTATTTGGGTTAAATAAAGTAGTAGGAATCATATCAAGTTTTTCGTACATATAAAGAACCCAAAAGTCCGAGTTATAACGAAGAAGTTATGACCATTCTAAGATTTCCGACAAAACCGGCAACACCGATTAAACGAAAAATGCGAAGTTTCAATACAATTGTTTTTAGCCTTAAGTATCTAAATGAAAGTTGTAGATAACATTAAACCGTGAGCGTACATAAAAAGAACGTCCAAATTTGACTTCGTATGAGGAAGTTATGATTTTTCCAAGATCCGGATATAGCAGTAGGTAGCTAAAAACTCGAAATAGAGCTCGAGAGACTTTTAGCCAAAACAACCTAAATGAGAATCGAAGGTCTCAATAATAGTAGCGCAACGGCGAAAGTCTGACGAAAACGGACATCGGATGAAGAAGTTATGGAATTTTAACGGACTTTTCGTGTCCCGGCCCGTTATAAATAAATAATTAAAAATAAAGTCAAAATTTGCCGATGAAGTCTAAACGAGAGTTGTAGATCATATTTTCAGCTACGCGTGCATATAAAGAACGTCGAAAACGGAGCTCGTACACGAAAGTTACGGATTTTACAAGTTCGAGGCCCAAAATCCGAGGCTGTCAGGCTTGCCACGACGTGGCACAAGCTTGCCGCGACCTGACAAGTGACTGAGGGCGTCCAATCAATGGAAGAGGATAATTTTGACTCCCCACAACGTGGCCATCCCTTGCCACAATGTGGCACACCCCAAAAATCCCCGTATAAATAGATTTCAAGGGCTTCGAGTTCCATTGCTCAATTCCCTTCTTTCTCGCGCCGAAACTCTGCGTTTAAGCCCCCGAGACCCTCCTAAAGCCCCGGTTTTCAGCTTCAAGTCCCAAAGGAAGGTTTTGTGTTCCCGAGATTCCCGAGATTCCCAAGTATCCCGAGATTTTCCCGCGTTTTCAACTCTTCTTGTCGAAGTTCTGCTCGATTCTTCTCTCGACTACTTCAAATCAACCACTTCAATCAAGTTAGTTCATACCCCTATAAACTACACTTTCAAATGTTTATCAATGCTTTTTATACACTTTTAAGGGGGGGGGGGGGAATACAAGTAAACACACGGTTATCCCCATGTGAAAGATATAAATCTTTGTTATACTTTTTGGTTATGTATCAATCACATGTGATTTACAACTAACATACAATTGGACTTACTACACTTTTAGCCATTTCACCAAACAGAGTACTTCAAATAGCTTTTTCAAACGTTTTTAGATGTTAAAACACTTTTAGAAAGTGTCTTGCAAACTGTATTTTTCCTTTTTGAATCTGTTATAGTTGTGCTTCAAACAAAGGTTCCTTTATACTTAAACTGTTTTTGTCAAACAAATACTTCCAAAACGTTTTATAAATTGACATCAAGTCGATCTTTTCTTAAGTATTAATCTTTTTCAAAGGTTTTATAAAACTCATTATATGCTTTTATATTGTTAATTGCATGCCTGTATAGGTATAGTTATATAAATAATGTTTAAAAGACTTAGGAAGGCTAACCCGCTTTATTTCCTTTTCCCCGTTGGGATGCGGTCTGGTAGGGTATTAGGTATCCGTCCGAAGGTCGTTTAACTATCAGTTATATATATCATGTATACATATAGAGACATAAAAGTTTTCCTCAGTCAGTTCAGTACCTTTGGGTAGCAAAGGTATACTTCGGGTTATACACGTACATGTTAGTAACTATTATAGGTATAGTTAGGAGATACCACTTACTATTCCAAGTATAGGGAAATCACACAAGAGTCAGTTCATTCATGAGTCTATACTAGTACATTACATGATACATGAGTACATTTACATAGATACGCTTACATGAGTACGTTTACATGAATACCTTTACATAGATACTATATGATAAGATACTATTACATATTATTAGTGTAGATATTATTAGATTAGATCTGTCTATCCTAGTACCAAAGGATACTATAAGGGGTTAACCACTCCAAATCCCTCTGTTAGCTACAGAGGTAAATGCACATCTAGGAATGTCTACGGTTGATACCATTACATGTATACTTAATTAAGGGACTAACTATTCCTACACCCGACTGTTAGCAACAGAGGTAAATGCACATCTACGAATGTCTATGGTTGATCCATTTACGGCGAGTTTCCACGCTGTGTTTATTATAGTACTAAAGGATAATACTTAAGTTATTAGCTCATTACCTTTATTTTGCGATACATTCACATAACGATGAGGTAGACTAATACCTATATAATTATATTGTTACCTTTATTTGCTGTCACGTTCACCTAACCGACGAGGTAGATCATACTAGAATATCTTAGTACCAAAGGATACAACATAAGTTATTATATTACTTCTTTTATAGTTTTATAATAATAGTTAAACAGGGGAAAAACCGTTACATTTACAGTGATGCGTACTTTCAAACCAGTCAGGTCTTGGTAGAAGACTACTTTCAAAACAGTCAGGTCTTGGTAGAAGACTACTTTTTATACTAGTAGGAAATATAGGATTTTCTAGGGTCTTCTTACTTTTACTAAATGTTTCATCAAACATTCACCAGTATTTCATAACAACTTTTCAAAGCAAACAACATTAAAATACTTATGAATTCACCAGCTTTATTGCTGATACTCGCTTTGAAAATAACTTGTATTCTCAGGTTACAAATAGGCAGGTACCGATGCAAGGTTTAGAGAAGACGGAGCAGTCAAGACTCGTTTTTTATTTTGAGTATTCATTATGTTGTTTTATACAATGAAAGAACACACTTGTAAAAAAAATTATTCTATTAATGAAATGGATGATGTTGTTGCTTGTTTACTACTTTACATTTGTTGTGATACATTACATGACGTCCTCTGCCCCAAAACGTTTCCGCCGTTCTCTGTTTTGGGGTGTGACATGATCGGAAGCAGTTGAGTTCGAAGCAACAGATTCAGAGTTCAAGGAGATGTTGGTTTGTTCAATGGTTTTCTCCTTGTTCTCATCTTCTGCTACTTTACCTGCACATGAAGCAGAAACATTAGTATTTTTCAACCTGAATAAATCCTCCTGACACAAATCCAGCTCGTTTGCCATATCGAAGATGTGGCTGCCTGTCAGTTTCGTCCTGTGTCATAGGGATGGATGTGTAGTTATGATTATAAGGAGGAGGTACACTATCATACCATAGACCATTGTTTTGATTTTCTTTGAATTTTAATTGGGTTTCATATAAGGACTCGACTGTCTGACTTGACGCAATATAATTTTTAAAACTAACGTCTGTTTTTCCACACTTAATTTTTAAAGCGTCAAGTTCTTCAGTTACAGCAGCAAGTTGTCTCTTAATATATTTATAATTTTCACACTTGTTGCTATACTCTTCCTGAAGCTTCCTAAAGTCCTTGGTTTTTGCTTCTAATTCACCCTTCGGGGGTTTCTGTCCTTTCCTGAGTTGATATCCTTTATATCTCAGGTCCTCAACTTCCCTTTTTAATAATTCAATTTGTTCCCGAAGAAATTTAATCATATCTTCACTAGATAGCGTACATGAATCTTCAGATGATTGAGAGCATGAAACTTCATTGACCGGAAGGTTAGCGAAACTCATTGTTTTTCGACAATTCTAAGCGTCAAGTTCTTCAATTATATCAGCCAGACTAAGACGATTGAGATCTTTTGTCTTCTTGATGTCAGCCACGTCCATATCCCACGATTTCGGAAGTGCATTCAGCAGTTTTTTGTTTATCTCAGATTTGGACAAGAGGATCCCAACTATATTCATCTCAGTAGTGAGTGTAGTAAATCGCTGCAACTGAGTTTCCAGGGTTTCTCCAGGGATATAATCGAACATGCTGGAATTTTGTCTTAACATCTCCTGACGTCTCTCTTTCATGTTTTTCAATTCCCTCGTAAAACTTCAAAAAACTATTAAAAGCACAACTAGAAGTCAAACTTAAATTTAAAAATGCCCTTTGACTATAAACCTCAAAAGTCAACCTTAAAAGTCAACTTTAAAAAATCAAACTTGAAAAGTCAAACCGAAAAGCTAAATTTGAAAATTTAAAAGTTAAATGAAAAAGTCAAAGGTCAAACTTTAAAAGTCAAAATCAAAATTTTAAGTAAAAAGTCAAAAATAAAAATTAAAAATTTAAAAACTAAAATTTTTGGTGGAAAAAAGAATTTAAAATTAAAGGAAAATCAATTTTGGGCTGAAAATGACAAAAATGCGAAAGTTGGAAGCGGTAGGGAATGGTTAAGTTTAAAATTTCAAAGTGAATGTACAAGGGGTTTGCTAGCTAAGATGGTTAGGTGCTTGTGTTTTTGATCCGGAGGTCGCAGGTTCGATCCTCGGCTCCCCCAAAGCGCTTCTTATTTTTTTTGATACAAGGCGAGGCTTCTGTGATGCGATGCGAGGTGAGGCGAGGCGAGGTCACTGCGATGCGATGCGAGGTACGAGGACGTACGAGGCTGCTGATCGAGAAGGCTTGCGAAGCTACTGATGCGATGCGAGGCTTGCTGCTGCTGAGAAGTTTATAAAGTTTAAACAATCAAATGGTTTAACAAAATCCCCTGTAGCTCAAATGGATAAGGCGCGTGGTTTAAAGAGTTGGAGGTCTCAAGTTCGAACCTCGGCACTTGTAAATCTCCTACCTTTTTATACTAAAGAGCTGCTGATGCGAGGATGAGGCCGCAAACTCCGGACCGTAAACCCTTCAAAGACCGTAAACTCTTCAGAAATTGCTGTTCTTGACGAAAAACAACGTTTTTTCATCGTTTTTGCTCCAAAACTCGATCAAAAACTCGTTTTTACGAAAAACGTGAAGAACAAACCCCCCTTATTTTTGCGAGATCTATCCAAAAACGCAAAAATCTCTTCAAAATAAGATCAAATAAGCTCCATATCTGAAAAAATGATTGATACAACCAAGCTCTGATACCAATTGTAAGTCCCTAAAAATGTTTGTGTATCAATCAGATCCATTTGATGGTGCGGAATCCCAATCAAACGGATGATGTCAGATCAAATAGAAGAGAAGGAGAAGAAGAATAATATGAATCTTCAGTGTATTGAATAGATTGGAATGATGCTCCTTTACATGAGATTCACACACACACACATAAGCTCCCGTTTCTCTCTATTTAGTTCATCAATCTTTTTCTCACACCCCTCACCCCTATATATATACACAAGAATATTGGCCGGTGGACATGGGCCGTAAACAGGGTTTACGGCCGTAAACATCCCCTTGGCCATACACTTGACCGTAAACACATAAGATATTATATAAAAATACAATTTCCTAGAAAAGCAAAGTATAAACCAAAATATTGACCCAACACCTCAAGCCGCTGCAACTTGCCATGCGGACGCTGGTGCTCGGCCTTAACCTTGCGACAGGTCAAGCACCTCTCGACAAACCACGCGACATCCTTCTTCATACAGGGCCACCAATAATCTTTCTTCTGGTCCAAATAAATCTTTGTGGTCCCGGGATGGATTGAGAATCTCGATCTATACGCCTCCTCCATCAGAATGGTACGTGCCCCGCCTGCATACGACACCCAAATCCGACCTTGAAAGGTCATCAACCCTTGACTATCGGTAACAAATCCAGGTACCTGTCAATCACCCGCTCCCTCTTACGGTTCTCCGGTCTCACGGCCTCAGCCTAGGCCTCCCGAATGGTATCCAACACCGGAGTCATCACTGTCAATCTCATACAAGTGCCTCAAATCGGGGCACTCTCCGCCCTTCAGCTCAACACATCAGCTACAACATTAGCTTTGCTCGGGTGGTACAGGATCTCACAATCGTAATCCTTTACCACGTCCAACCATCTCCTCTAACGCATATTCAGATTGGGCTGATCCATCAAATACTTCAGGCTCTTGTGGTCCGTGTATATGGTATACCGAACCCCATATAAATAATGATGCCAAATCTTAAGGGCAAAAACCACTGCCCCCAACTCCAGATTGTGGGTGGGATATCTCGCCTCATGAGGCTTCAGCTACCTCGATGCATACGCTATCACATGCCCCCTCTGCATAAGCACTGCACCCAACCCTGATATCGATGCGTGACAATATACCACAAAATCCTCCATCCCTTCTGGCAGGGCTAATACAGGGGCTTCGCATAATTTCTAGCGAAGTGAATCAAACGAGGTCTGCTGCTCCAGACCCCATGAAAAAGCAACACCCTTCCGGGTCACCCTGGTGAGTGGCACTGCGATCTTGGAGAAATCCCTGATAAATCTCCGATAATAGCCGGCCAATCCTAGAAAGCTCCTGATGTAACATCCGGATATCCAGGTATGGGAATTTGAGTATTTCATATTGGGGAATGAGGAGACTCGGCGAGTTGAAGCCTCAACTCGTCGAGTAGGATCGCGTTTTGGGGACCAATTTAATGAAGGGACTCGACGAGTCAGGTATTTGGACTCGCCGAGTCGTCGCTGTCAAGGAAAACCCTAATTGTCCGGGTTTGGGACCTATTTAAAGGCCCTTATGGCCTTCAGTGGAGGCCACCTATACCTTTGAGAGACTCCTATCGAACCAGAGAGTTGAGAGAGTGAAGAAGAGCCATTTTGGAGCATTCTTGAGGTGGTTGTGCAATGGAGTAGTGTGACATCCCCAATTTCACGGCCAGAAAAGACCGATTTGTTTATGCTTTGTTTTATAAATCAGAGTGATCGTTTAAAGAAAACGGTTGCGGAATTTGTTCCCAAAATAAAATATGATAACCATTTATCAAAACATTTCTCAAAGAGAATGTATTTTCATTAAATAATAAAACCCCGGGATGTCATGTTCGTTACAGACCAAAAGCATAAACAATATAAAATAGATCTTACAATAGTTATTTATAACTACTGATCTATAATCCAAAATCTCTCGTCAAGTCCACCAACTTATACCCTTGTGCCACTACCTGCAATGAAAAGAAAACTGAGTGGGTCAGGCTTGGGAGCCTGGTGAGCATATAGGGTTTTCAACCCACAATAATATAATTATTATATTTAATCAGCAAACAATCAACCCAATTACCCATCCCCATTATCTTCTTAAGGTTTTACCCTAAGAACCAACTATCCTTCATTCATTTATTCCTAAGGAATTGGCACGAAATCCATTGCTGCCAAAGTTTATTTATCAAGTACTAAATCCATAGCAATCAGGTGCTAACTCCATAGTCACCAAGGTTCACTTAACAAACGCTAACTCCATAGTCGCCAAGGCTTACTCAACAAGCGCTAACTCCATAGTCGCCAAGGTTTACTCAACGTGCGCTAACTCCATAGTCGCCAAGATTCATCAAATAGGCACGAAGTCACATCGTCGCCAAGGTTTATACAATAGGCGCTAACTCCATAGTCACCAACTATCCCATCTACCCAAGTTCTACTCAAAATTTTCGTAGATATAAATACTTACAGAGTTTAAATCATTTAACACTTGTATAAAACATCAATTCAACGCCCATCTCAAATAGACAAATAATATATAAACACATAGCACGTATTTCATAGCAAATACTTCATATTTATGTGTTAGAAGAAAGTAAGTACACACTCACGCTTATAAACAACAATATACTTAATACACTCAAACCATACTTGTATTATTATCGTGTTTATGAAAGGTAGTATACACTCACTTGATCAGAAGATGATCAGACAACACTACGACTTGCAGAAGTAGTATATCTCCGCAGATCTGGAAGATCTTCACAAAAATTGAACTTCTCGCGGGCAGAGCTTCGGCTCGGGAATCACACTCTTTGGGATTCTCGGGGCTTCGGATCTTGCTTCGGGACTCGGGATTGATACCGGGGCTTCGGGACACTTTGGGCACGCAACACGATGCAAAACGGGAGAGAGAAGAGAGAAAAATAGCAAAGGAGTCGGCTGCCCTCGCATCCAATTTATAGGAGGCTGGAGCCTCGGAGTACGCGGGGCGTACTGCCTCAGAATCGTCATTGCTTACGTATCCGAAGTGCTCGAGTGCGAGGGTCGCCATGCTTCGCTGTACGCGGGGCGTACTTCGGATGAGTCCGATGACTCGTCTTCGGATAATACCAGAATTTAATAATTAAATTTAATTATTAATTATTTAATAAACTTCGAAAATTCATATCTTCTTCATACGAACTCCGTTTTCGAAATTCTTTTTATCCATGCGTAGGTGAGACTATGATCTACGACTTTCGTTTAGACTCCGTCGGCTAATTTTAACATTTATTTTTATTATTTATTTTTAATAGGCCGGGACAGAAAAATTCGTTATAAATTCATAACTTCTTCGTTTGACGTCCGTTCTTGCCTAACTTTTCGTCGTTTCGCTACTAACAACGAGATCTTCGATTCTCGTTTAGATCGCTAAGGCTAAATATCACTCTAACGTAAATTCACTTTTTACGTCATTCAGCGTTGTGCCGGTTCTGTCGCGAAACTTCAACAAGTCATAACTTCTTCGTTATAACTCGGATTTTGGCATTCTTTATATGTACGGAATCCTTGTAAAATATACTACAACTTAGTTAGGATTATTCATCCTAAATAATCTTCTATCAAAAAGTCATTTTTGACGCTTATCGTCTCTAAATTGACTAGCCATGATCTACGGGCGTTACAATTATCTCCCCCTTAGGATGATTACGTCCCGGAATCATCAACGAAATAGGATTTGTATACTGACTCCATAAGTTATCTCTCCATCCTAAGTAATAACCTTGATGCTCAATCCTGCATCTGCTCTTCGTACTACGTTGGACTTTCGATCGACATTTTTAAGTTACAAAATAAATCCTTATTGTGGACTCCTTCTTCTTCTAAGGATAAATACATTCATTTATCTATTGTAAATAACCGATGGGTCATGTCCCGATGACCTCTCATCGTGGTCGGACTCAATTTAATATGACCACTAGGGTCGGAATAACCATCATCCTACTAGCGATTACCGAAACAAGGGTAATGACAAACTTGAATAAAACGAAATAAATTACTAGCTTCTTGGTAACCTTGTGACTTTCCCTGATCCAAGCGTGAGTCCTGTGCTTCCGGTAGTATAGATCTCTACTACCATTCACACCTACTCATACTCGTCCCAAGCATTGTCTCGCAGTTAACCAAGTCACCATACATAAATCATATAATCATTCAACACATCAGATAACAAAACCAGGGTTTATATTAATTCTTGAAACTATTACACAAAAGTTCAAGTTCACCCTATATTATGCCTCTAACAGGCTTTGCTTCCTGATACAGACTTTATATATTAATATGAAGTTTTCATCTTTTAATCCTCCCATCCTTTTCTGCTTTGTTGAGGAACATGTTGAATGCCCTTGGCTGTGGAGGTGTGTTTTTCTTTGGGCAGTCTTTAGAAATATGCCCTTCTTCGTTACATCTATAGCACACCTTCTTGATGGGTGCACACTTGTTGGCGTAGTGCCCTGTCTTCCCACATTTGTAGCAAGTCATCTCCTCGCTATATTTCCTGAAGTTTTTCTTCTTACACTTCTCACACCACTTAGGTTCATCTCTTCCCCCAGATTTCGAGAATTTGCTTTCTTTGTCGATTATTGAAGATCCTTCACGCTTCCTTTTCTCTCCAACTTCAGCTCTTTCCAGACCCTTTTCTTTTATTTGGGTCTCAACATTCTTGGCTGCCCAGATGGCGGCTTTCAGAGTGGTTGCTTGCTTGACTATCGGACCAAAGTCCGCTGGTAATCCATTGGCAAACTTGTTGACCTTGGAAAGTTTAGTTGGAATTAGGTAGGGAATAAGCTTCATCTTCTTCGTAAAGCTCGTAGCGTATTCAGTGACGCTCAAATTTCCTTTCTTTAGATTCTGGAACTCATTGTTGATTTCCAGAAGATCTTGCTCAGAGCAGTATTGCATTTTCATTTGCTCCACGAACTCTTCCCAAGACATATTGCTAGCGTCCCCCTTGGGCATTGAACCAGCCAGTAACTTCCACCAGCTCAGTACTCCAAATTTTAACAAAGGGATTGCAAGATCGGTCTTCTGTCTGTTGCTACACTCGCAACTTTCAAACATCGTCTCCATTTCGGAGATCCAGTCCATGACTTGCACCGGTGTCGGGCTCCCAGAAAGACATGGTCGTTTGGATGCCATGAAATCCTTGTACTTGCACCCACGTCCGTCATTTCCTCCATCATGATTGTTTCGACGAACCATTGGTGGGTTGGCTTGACCAATGGTCCCACTATTGTTCCCTTCTTCTGACTGCCCCTCATTCAGCTCAGGCTGTTCAACTGGTATTGAGGGTTCACTCCTGTTGTTCAACAACAATTGTCTCATTTCCTCCTTTTGTTCAGCCATCATGGCTTGAATCATGGTTTGCACTCCAGCCATTGTGATTGGTTCAGGTGTTGCTGCTACCACAGCCACTCGCTCAACCACAGGTGGTTGATTCCTGTTTTCGTTCACGTTTCCAGCTCCACTCCTGGTTCTTGTCATTTTGATCTATACACCGAATAAGGTGAAATTAGATCCTTATTCACGATAGATATTCAAATCATCCTTATCACTCCGAAACGTTTACATGCTAGTTCTAATATCGTAGACGTACGCTTAGAATCCTACACACATAAGGTTTCCAGATCCGGTCGGCAACAGACCATAGATCCGAATAAATAATATCATATATGGCAACATATAACATTTAGCACATAAAAGCATTTTAGGCATTGCTCCTAAAATAAACTAGTGCTTGTGTCAATTTAGGTGTACTACCTAACATATTTTTAATACACTCCTCACGATCATTACTTAGCATTCTAAGTTTAAGTCTAGAAATTTCCTACAAATTCCTAGTTCGCTTAAACTAATGCTCTGATACCAACTGTGACATCCCCAATTTCACGGCCAGAAAAGACCGATTTGTTTATGCTTTGTTTTATAAATCAGAGTGATCGTTTAAAGATAACGGTTGCGGAATTTGTTCCCAAAATAAAATATGATAACCATTTATCAAAACATTTCTCAAAGAGAATGTATTTTCATTAAATAATAAAACCTCGGGATGTCATGTTCTTTACAGACCAAAAGCATAAACAATATAAAATAGATCTTACAATAGTTATTTATAACTACTGATCTATAATCCAAAATCTCTCGTCAACTCCACCAACTTATACCCTTGTGCCATTACCTGTAATGAAAAGAAAACTGAGTGGGTCAGGCTTGGGAGCCTGGTGAGCATATAGGGTTTTCAACCCATAATAATATAATTATTATATTTAATTAGCAAACAATCAACCCAATTACCCATCCCCATTATCTTCTTAAGGTTTTACCCTAAGAACCAACTATCCTTCATTCATTTATTCCTAAGGAATTGGCACGAAATCCATTGCTGCCAAAGTTTATTTATCAAGTACTAAATCCATAGCAATCAGGTGCTAACTCCATAGTCACCAAGGTTCACTTAACAAGCGCTAACTCCATAGTCGCCAAGGCTTACTCAACAAGCGCTAACTCCATAGTCGCCAAGGTTTACTCAACAGGCGCTAACTCCATAGTCGCCAAGATTCATCAAATAGGCACGAAGTCACATCGTCGCCAAGGTTTATACAATAGGCGCTAACTCCATAGTCACCAACTATCCCATCTACCCAAGTTCTACTCAAAATTTTCGTAGATATAAATACTTACAGAGTTTAAATCATTTAACACTTGTATAAAACATCAATTCAACGCCCATCTCAAATAGACAAATAATATATAAACACATAGCATGTATTTCATAGCAAATACTTCATATTTATGTGTTAGAAGAAAGTAAGTACACACTCACGCTTATAAACAACAATATACTTAATACACTCAAACCATACTTGTATTATTATCGTGTTTATGAAAGGTAGTATACACTCACTTGATCAGAAGATGATCAGACAGCACTACGGCTTGCAGAAGTAGTATATCTCCGCAGATCTTCACAAAAATTGAACTTCTCGCGGGCAGAGCTTCGGCTCGGGAATCACGCTTTTCGGGATTCTCGGGGCTTCGGATCTTGCTTCGGGACTCGGGATTGATACCGGGGCTTCGGGACACTTCGGGCACGCAAAACGATGCAAAACGGGAGAGAGAAGAGAGAAAAATAGCAAAGGAGTCGGCTGCCCTCACATCCTATTTATAGGAGGCTGGAGCCTCAGAGTACGCGGGGCGTACTGCCTCAGAATCGTCATTGCTTACGTATCCGAAGTGCTCGAGTGTGAGGGTTGCCATGCTTCGCTGTACGCGAGGCGTACTTCGGATGAGTCCGATGACTCGTCTTCGGATAATACCGGGATTTAATAATTAAATTTAATTATTAATTATTTAATAAACTTCGAAAATTTATCTTCTTCATACGAACTCCGTTTTCGACGTTATTTATATCCACGCGTAGGTGAGACTACGCTCTACGACTTTCGTTTAGACTCCGTCGGCTAATTTTGACTTTATTTTTATTATTTATTTTTAATAGGCCGGGACAGAAAATTTCGTTATAAATTCATAACTTCTTCGTTTGACGTCCATTCTTGCCTAACTTTTCGTCGTTTCGCTACTAGCAACGAGATCTTTGATTCTCGTTTAGATCGCTAAGGCTAAATATCACTCTAACGTAAATTCACTTTTTACGTCATTCAGCGTTGTGCCGGTTCTGTCGCGAAACTTCAACAAGTCATAACTTCTTCGTTATAACTCGGATTTTGGCGTTCTTTATATGTACGGAATCCTTGTAAAATATACTACAACTTAGTTAGGATTATTCATCCTAAATAATCTTCTATCAAAAAGTCATTTTTGACGCTTATCGTCTCTAAATTGACTAGCCCTGATCTACGGGCGTTACAAGTAGTCATTTCCAGCAAAGGGAGGTCAAGGGGGGTGTCGATTCAGAGCTTCTGAGCTTGCATCTTCACCATGGAGGTATCAAATCGTTCTCCCTTTTCTGTTTTGGGTAAGATTGGTGATTTTAGGGTTTTCTAGCTTCTTTTATGGCATGATTTGTGGAGTATAATGTCCCATTGAGTGTGAAGCCATAGATCTGGACCCAAAGAGGTCCAGAGAGTCCCTTCCATCCTGCTTTATGCATTCTATTTGGAGTTTTGAGCTTGGGTTGTTATGTAATGAATGGTTTCACCCAAATGAGCTTGTAGAACCTTGCATGAGTGCCCAAGGTTCGACCTTTTCGTGGTTATTGGCTTTGAGGGAGTTAGATCTATGGTTTGGTGAAGCAGATCTGACCTCAGAAGGTCAAATGAGGGTTGTCATGGGAGCAACTCGTCGAGTCCATAGGCAGACTCGACGAGTCGAGTCGGGGTTGCCCCGCGATTCGTTGCCGAGTAACTCGACGAGTGGAGAGGGAACTCGTCGTGTCTAAGAGGTTTAAAAAGGATTTAGAGAACCCGTATGGATTTGCCGAGTGACTCTTGTGTACTTGCCGAGTCTGTTCAGTGTTGACCGTTGACTGGAGTTGTCTTATGTTGACTTTGGGAGTTTTGGTCAACAAAGGTAATAGAGGTCAGGGAGGGGTAAAATGGTCTTTTACCCATTACCTGAATAGAGAGGGAAAGAGTAATCGCCGGTTAATTAGAGTTGGGACTTCGAGTATTAATTAGAGATATTTGCCATATGTGTTAGGCGGTAGCGAGTCTGAGGTTCGCATGTGCAGATAATTGCTTTCTGATTGCCAGGTGAGGCTTCTCACTATACTTTACCTTGAGTAGGTAACCAGAGTTATGTGACAGAGTATTTATATGCTGTGTATGTTATGTGTTGTACTGCATTATTTATATGTGATTTATGTTGTGCATGTTTACAGAGTTAGAACCGGAAGGTTCACAGAGTAGGGTCCACGTACCCACAGAGTTATAGCCTCGAGTGGCTAATATGTGTTATGTGTAGTATTTTGGGGAACTCACTAAGCTTCGTGCTTACAGTGTTTTGTGTTATGTGTTTCAGGTTTCTCTCAGGATCACGGGACGGCACCGGCTCAATTGTACACACCAGAGAAAGAGTCATGTTTTGAGGATCCTGGTTTATTATGCAAGTGAAAATGGAGTTATGTTTTGTAATTCGATTATGAATGAGATTTTAAGCAAAGTGTTTTTAAGAATTAAACGATTATTTTTAAATGAAAAATTGTTTTGAAATTTTCGGTGTTACAAGTTGGTATCAGAGCCTTGGTTTGAGGGATTCGGATGCGCCTTCGGGTAAATCTGGACTCAAACTGAGGAAGTAAGAAAAGTTTTCAAAGAAATAATTTTCTAAAGCGAATAAGAGTTCAAAGAGAAATCGAGAAAGAGCAGTGTGTACAATTAGCCAGAGCCCGAACGGTGATTTCCCAAAGTACCCTTACTTTTGTGTTATGAGATATTTATGATGCACTTTATGAGATATTATTGCATGCTAGAGACATGCTAGGTATTCCATATCTTAGGACTAGAGTGGCCTGATTTGTGATGCCTTAGCCTAGGAATTGCTGTTATATGCGATGTGCTTTTGAGTATGTGATGAGTGAGAATATTTAGTTGGAATCCTTTAAGGGATTTGAGTAGAGGAGTAATCTAGGGGAGATACCTAGATAAGTACCGTGGTACTTAGCGAAAGAATAGTTAGAACCCGCAAGGGGAAGAGTTGCAGAGTTCGGTGGTACTTTCGAGGATGAGCAGAGCAAGCGGAGTTATCACCCAGAGTGAGTCATATATATTCTTTGATGCTCGAATGCTGCTTGCTTCGTGCTTTGTGGAACTCTCGATGATGGGAGTCAGCTACCAAGCGAATATGACGATATTCAGGAGGTAGATGACTGGCATCATTAGGAGCTCTTCAGCAGCTGATGGCAGAGAAGTGTGGGAATCTAGGAAGAGCCTAGGGAGTAACTTTAGCCAGATGAGTGCGCTGGCAGAGTAGAGAATTTCACTGGGGAGCGAGCGCGCGATGGAATTGGTGAACGAGAAGGTCGAGCAGCTACTTAGGAGCTCCGGGATAGTTCGTGTGGAAAGTATGGGTAAATGTGGCAGGTAGTATGGGCCCGTACTACTGAAAGCAGAGGACCCATACTTGATACAGGGAGTATTCTGAAGGTTCTAATGAGCGTATTGAGGAGTGATGTTATGGTTCAAGTACCATACATCGAAGCAGATTGAGGAGTGATGTTATGGTTTGAGTACCATACATCGGAACAGATGGAGGAGTGATGCTATGGTTCGAGTACCATACATCGGAGCAGATTGAGGAGTGATGTTATGGTTCGAGTACCATACATCGGAGCAGATGGAGGATTGATGTTATGGTTCGAGTACCATACATCAGAGCAGATGGAGGAGTGATGCTATGGTTCGAGTACCATACATCGGAGCAGATTGAGGAGTGATGTTATGGTTCGAGTACCATACATCGGAGCAGATGGAGGAGTGATGCTATGGTTTGGGTACCATACACTGGAGAATATTGAGAAGAGATGTCATGGGATGGGTACCATGGTTCGTAGTGAATGATGCTTGTGGTTCTCCGGTTATCCGGTCATGATTGATGAGGTAGAGATTGGATGCTATGGGTTTTAGGCCTGTGGGCCATGATTGAGTTTGAAGAGGCGTCCCTTGAGAGGGAGGTCGAGAGCCTTTCAGAGTATTTTGGTAAGGAGTCAGAGGGAGGGGAGAATTTCGGTCTAAGTTGAGCAATCAGTCGATAGAGGAGATGTCACCTTCTATGACCTGGGTGGTGCTAATTATGTTCGTGTGCGGAACATGAGAGGCATGATGTTTAAGTTTTGGGTTTGGGGGTAAACCCTATAGGTTGTCATTGATGATGATTTTCCATCAGAGTATCAGGTAGCATGTGTGCCGCGAGGCAGTGATTTACCATGATCAGATAGTCAGTTGGGACTGAGATAGTCGAGAACCACGTTACACCTATTTGAGTATAGTAGGGCGTATTGTAGAGGTATCAGTGGGGAGTCCATTCGAGTTAACCAGTGCAGTGGTTTTTCTATCTATGTTGGGTATTGAATATGGGAGTGGGTCCCTGTTCTTGGGATGACCCATGTGTTGGAACGTCGGTTGATGAGACGAGGTGGGGGAGTATGATGATTTCGTGGTCCAGTCTATGAGTCAGTGATGTTTTTGGACAGTTGAGTTGTTTGGTATTGGATTGGTACGAGACTTGGAACGACTAGAGGCAGTCGTGACGAGAAGTTCTTGAGGATTCCATCTGAGGTTCAGAGTTATGAGATCGATTGATTTGCTTAAGGGGGATTATCGGGTGTTGCGTAGCACTTTCCAGGGGCAGGTGCATTATTGCTGGTGAAAATAGTTTGTGAGGTTATTGATGTGTCATATAGTGATGGTTCGAACCCTAAGTGGGGGAGAACCGGGTGGTTTATTGAGAGAACCAGAGATTTGTGCAAGAGTGGTTAGGGGTTGGATACAGAAACCTGCGGCTTGAATTCATGAGATCAGGGTCATTGGTGATCAAGGAAAGGTGCAGGGCGAGATAATGCATGTGCTATATGTCGGAGAGAAGGATGGGTGTCTCCATGGCGGGTGGTCAATGGTCAGGAATCTGGTGGTGGTCAGAGTCGTTTCAAGTGGAAGACTCGTAATGATGGTATGGGCAGTTGAGAACTTTTGAGTTGAATTATGGGTAGAAGATTGTCGAGTAGCCAACTCCCGGGCTGGGATGTGTATTCTTGCTTGGATTTTGAGCAGTAGTGGAAAGGGTTTCGGAGGATCATCAGTGTGTTCTGAAGAGTTAGCGCCTTCCTTGTATTCCAATTGAGTGTTTGGATGCACTGAAGTTTTGCATTGAGTGAAATAGGAAATTATTATGGGATTCAGAGGAAATGTATTGTTGTATGTGTATGGTGTTGGGAGTAAGGGGATCAGTGGTAGAGGCAGGACATTGTGATGCTCTGTTAGGGTGTTCCGTGGTTTCCGCGTATAGCGTCCCGATTTCGGAGTTATTTAGAGTCTTGGGTTTAAGATGACTAGTGATGTATCATGTATCCACGGTTCCAGTGGGAGCCCTTCGTGTATTGTCATCAAGGGGGATTATTTAAGGAAGTGGATCTCCGCAGAGGTAGGTTCTATGTTATGGCGGTTGCCGCCAGAGTCTGTAATGCATATCGGGGCAAGTGTGTGTGTAACTATCTATGATAGTCTTCAGTGCATGAGTTAGTGAACATAGTGGGGCGTTGTAATGAGAATGAGAGTATAGGGTGAAGCTACGGGGAGCCGTAGTATTCACCAGTCAGAGGGTGTTGTGATGCTACGGGGAGCCGTAGTACTCACAAGTGAGAGAGAGAGAGAGAGTCGTGATGCTACGGGGAGCCGTAGTATTCGCCAGTCAGAGGGTGTTGTGATGCTACGGGGAGCCGTAGTACTCACAAGTGAGAGAGAGAGAGAGAGTCGTGATGCTACGGGGAGCCGTAGTATTCGCCATTCAGAGGGTGTTATGATGCTACGGGGAGCCGTAGTACTCACAAGTGAGAGAGAGAGAGAGAGTCGTGATGCCACGGGGAGCCGTAGTATTCGCCAGTCAGAGGGTGTTGTGATGCTACGGGGAGCTGTAGTACTCACAAGTCAGAGGGAGGGAGTCGTGGTACTACGGGGAGCCGTAGTACTCACTAGTTGGTTGGCGTTGTGATACTACGGGGAGCCGTAGTACTCACTAGTCAGAGGCTGTCGTAATGTTGCAGGAAGCCATAGTACCCACTAGACGACAAGAGAGTGTGATGTTGGAGTGTTCTCCGATAAGTGCATGATGCAGAAGAGTTTTAGGCTTGAGTAGCCCTAGTGTTGAGTTTTTGGAGCCTAGTGGTTAAACCGGGGCGAGACTGGGGTCTCCGTCTATGTCGAGAGGGTCAGCGAGGCGCGCGGGAGAATATGCGCAGCAGACGCCAGAGGTTAGAGCTGAGTCAATCTTCGATTGGATTGTATTTTTTTATGAGGAAAAGGGAATTTCGTGACTTGCGTGTCAATGGGCCGTGATAGTGGTCACGGGGAGGAAGTTAGTGAGATATTTTGGATCATGTTATGTGTGACCTTTGGGGGTTTAGTTGTGGGGCCAAAAGCTGACCTGGTGCTCGGTATCGAAGATGAATATGAGAAATGAGCTAGAGTTTACCATGGTGATGTCTGTGGACACTTTAGAGCGTGTGAACGATTCAGACGCTCGAGGATATGTTTCGGGCATGTGTATTAGATTTCGGGGGGAAATTGTGGCCCGTATTTGCCCTTGGCCGAGTTTTCCTACAACAATAGCCATCATTAGTGCATCAGTATGCCACCCTTTGAGCTGTTGTAGGGAAGGGGGTATCGGACCCCATTTGCTGGGGAGAGGTAGAGCAAAGTGTGATGGGAAGTACAGAGATCGTGCTTCAGCCGTCAGAGCAGATACAACAGGTCAGACAGAGGTTGTTGACCGCTCAGAGTCGCGATAAGAGTTATGCGGACAGGCGCCGGTCTGAGCTTGAATTTTTGGTCGGTGACTTTGTACTCCTGAAGGTCTCTCCTTGGAAAGGAGTGATCCGATTCAGGAAGAGGGGCAAGTTGGGGCCCCGATATATCGGTCCATTTCGGGTGATCGCGAGGGTAGGCAGGGTAGCCTACCGGTTGGAGCTACCTGCAGAGCTAGGTCAGATCCATGACACTTTCCATGTGTCGCAACTGCGAAAGTGTACAGCCGAGGAGTCGGCAGTAGTGCCATTAAAGGATATTCAGGTGGATGTGGGCCTGAACTACGTTGAGAGACCGGTGACTATTCATGATCGAAAGATCAAGGTTTTGAGGAACAAAGAGGTGCCTCTGGTGCAGGTCCCGTGGCAACATCGGAAGGGGTCAGAGCTTACTTGGGAGCCGGAGCGCGAGATGCGTGAGCAGCATCCGGAGTTGTTTCCAGAGTAAGACTTCGAGGGAGAAGTCTGATTCTAGTGGGGGAGAATTGTAACATACGGATATCCAGGTATGATAATTTGAGTATTTTATATTGGGGAATGAGGAGACTCGGCGAGTTGACGCCTCAACTCGTCGAGTAGGATCGCGTTTTGGGGACCAGTTTAATGAAGGGAGTCAACGAGTCGGGTATTTGGACTCGCCGAGTCGTCGCTATCAAGGAAAACCCTAATTGTCCGGGTTTGGGACCTAGTTAAAGGCCCTTATGGCCTTCAGTGGCGGCCACCTACACCTTTGAGAGACTCCTATCGAACCAGAGAGCTGAGAGAGTGAAGAAGAGCCATTTTGGAGCATTCTTAAGGTGGTTGTGCAATGGAGTAGTCATTTCCAGCAAAGGGAGGTCAAGGGGGGGTGTCGATTCAGAGCTTCTGAGCTTGCATCTTCACCATGGAGGTATCAAATTGTTCTCCCTTTTCTGTTTTGGGTAAGATTGGTGATTTTAGGGTTTTCTAGCTTCTTTTATGGCATGATTTGTGGAGTATAGTGTCCCATTGAGTGTGAAGCCATAGATCTGGACCCAAAGAGGTCCAGAGAGTCCCTTCCATCCTGCTTTATGCATTCTATTTGGAGTTTTGAGCTAGGGTTGTTATGTAATGAATGGTTTCACCCAAATGAGCTTGTAGAACCTTGCATGAGTGCCCAAGGTTCGACCTTTTCGTGGTTATTGGCTTTGAGGGAGTTAGATCTATGGTTTGGTGAAGCAGATCTGACCTCAGAAGGTCAGATGAGGGTTGTCATGGGAGCAACTCGCCGAGTCCATAGGCAGACTCGACGAGTCGAGTCGGGGTTGCCCCGCGATTCGACGAGTGGAGAGGGAACTCGTCGTGTCTAAGAGGTTTAAAAAGGATTTAGAGAACCCGTATAGACTCGCCGAGTCACTCTTGTGTACTCGCCGAGTCTGTTCAGTGTTGACCGTTGACTGGAGTTGTCTTATGTTGACTTTGGGAGTTTTGGTCAACAAAGGTAATAGAGGTCAGGGAGGGGTAAAATGGTCTTTTACCCATTACCTGACTAGAGAGGGAAAGAGTCATCGCCGGTTAATTAGAGTTGGGACTTCGAGTATTAATTAGAGATATTTGCAATATGTGTTAGGCGGTAGCGAGTCCGAGGTTCGCATGTGCAGATAATTGCTTTCTGATTGCCAGGTGAGGCTTCTCACTATACTTTACCTTGAGTAGGTAACCAGAGTTATGTGACAGAGTATTTATATGATGCGTATGTTATGTGTTGTACTGCATTATTTCTATGTGATTTATGCTGTGCATGTTTACAGAGTTAGAATCGGAAGGTTCCCAGAGTTAGAACCAGAAGGTTCACAGAGTTAGAACTGGAAGGTTCATAGAGTAGGGTCCACGTACCCACAGAGTTATAGCCTCAAGTGGCTAATATGTGTTATGTGTAGTATTTTGAGGAACTCACTAAGCTTCGTGCTTATAGTGTTTTGTGTTATGTGTTTCAGGTTTCTCTCAGGATCACGGGACGGCACCGACTCGATTGTACACACCAGAGAAAGAGTCATGTTATGAGGATCCTGGTTTATTATGCAAGTGCAAATGGAGTTATGTTTTGTAATTCGATTATGAATGAGATTTTAAGCAAAGTGTTTTTAAGAATTAAACGATTATTTTTAAATGAAAAATTGTTTTGAAATTTTCGGTGTTACACCTGATCTCGGTGGGCGATCTCGGCACCTCCCACCTCATGATCGCCTAAATCTTGGCTGGATCGACCAGAATCCCATTCTGGTTGACGAGGTGCCCAAAGAACTGGAACTCTCATAACCAAAACTCGCACTTGGAGAATTTGGCATAAAGCCTCTCCGATCTCAGAACTCCGAGGATCTCCCTCAAATGCTCCTCATGCTGCTATCTGGATCTCTAATACACCAATATATCATCAATGAACACAATCACCGAACGATCTAACATCGACCTACACACCCTGTTCATGAGATCCATGAACGCCGCCGGTGCATTGGTGAGCCCGAAAAGCATCACCACAAACTCGTAATGCCCATAACGAGTCCTGAACGCCGTCTTCTAGATATCCTCATAACACACCCTCATCTGATGATATCCCGACCTCAGATCAATCTTGGAAAACCAAGACGCTCCGTGCAGCTGATCGAACAAGTCATCGATCCTCGGTAAGGGATAACGGTTCTTGACCGTTAGCTTGTTCAACTCCCGGTAATCAATACACATCCGGTGTGAACCATCCTTTTTCTTAACAAAAAGGATCGACGCTCCCAAGGGGAACTACTTGGTCTAATAAACCCCTTCCCCAGCAGCTCCTGAAGCTGCGAGGATAACTCCTGCATCTTTGGCCGTGCAAGACGATAAGGTGCGTTGGCGATAGGTGCTGCCCCCGGGACCAAATCAATGCGGAACTCTACTTGCCTCTCGGGAGGCACACCCGGCAAATCCTCGGGAAAAACATCCGGGAACTCACGCACTATCGCAACGTCATCAATCGAACTGGGCCTCCCAACGGCCTCTCGTGTGTCTATCACATAGGCTACAAACCCACTGCAGCCCTGTTGTAAACTCTGTCTCGCTCTGGCATCCGAACAGAACGCCGACCCACATCGGGTACCCTCGCCGTACACCGTATGTACTCCCCCACTAGGGTCCCGTATCATCACCAACTGCCGCTCGCAGTCTATCACAGCCCCAAATCAGCTCAACCAATCCATGCCCACTATGACACACACGTCCCCCATTGCTATTGGGATCAGATCTATCGGGAACTCCACACCGAAGATCTCGAGTACACATCCTCATATCACCTCCATAGAAAACACCGCTTGCTCTCCAGCTATGGAAACTCGCAGAGGTTGACTCAACGCCTCTCGTCTGCTGCTGATGTGCCGACTAAACGCTATTGACACAAACGTTCGACTCGCACCCGAGTCAAATAACACTAAGGCAGGTACATAACTCACAAGAAAAGTACCTACGCATATAATCATATAAGCACAATATCTCAACTCAACATAAATAAATACATAGTACATACCAGCCACAACATCGGGCACTGCGCGGACCTCCTCCACTGTCAACTAGAAAGCTCTCACGCGAGCTTTTGGTGCCTCGGCCTTCACTGGCCGAACCTCGGTAACCCTAGCAGCAGGTGTAGATCCCTGTGTTGATCCCTGATGTAACTGCGGGCACTCGGCCTTCCGATGGCCAGTCTGGTTGCAATGAAAGCAAACCATAAATCCCTTGGGGCAATCCTTGGCGATATGCCCCTCCTTGCCACATTTGTAGTAAGCACCCGATCGACAGACCCCATCATGATCCTTACCGCACTTTCCGCAAGTGCGGCCCTTCTGGCCTCCAGATCTCGTATTAGCGGACTTAGCCTGCTTGGCTGCCGGCTGAGACTGTGCCGGCCGCCGATCCATCCTCTGAGACTCGGCCTCCTCCCTGGCCCGAGTCTGTAACTCTATCTCCCTCTTCCGGGCATTTGCCTGGAGCTCAACAAATGTCCGGTAAGTCGAGTTCGACACGAACTCCCGAATGTCTCTCCTCAAAACGCCCAAATACCGGCTCATACGTGCCTGCTCAGAAGACAACTGCTCAGGGCAGAACATCGTCCTCTCATGAAACTTCCTGGTAACCACAGTAACAGAATCAGTACCCTGCTTGAGGGTCATGAACTCCTGAACCAAACGTTCCCTCTCCACCGGGGGAACATACTCATCTCTGAACATGGTGGTGAACCTCTCCCAGGTCACCTCTAAAATCTCTGTAACAGTGAAGCTCGCCGTCATGAACTTCCACCAGTCCTTCGCTCCCAAGCGAAGCTGGTTCAACGTGAATCGTACCCTCAGAAGCTCCGGACATGAACACGTGTAGAAGCATCCCTCAATATCAGCAATCCATCTCATCGCAGCGATAGGATCCTGCGTCCCATCAAACTCGGGTGGCTTCGTGTTGTTGAACTCCCGAAACAACAACGAGTCACCTCCCTGGGGCCTGGCAGCAGCCACAACTATGGTAGCTGTAGTAGTCGCGACCTCAGTCATCGCTGCATATCGCTCATCAAAAGTCTCAATCAATGTGGTCTTGATAGACCCAAACATCTATGGAATCTCGGCTCGAATCGCTGCTGCCACCTCATCGTGGATCATCTGACGAAGCTCCTCGTCACTCACACCGCTCGCCTCAGGTCTGTGGCGTGTCCCAACGATGATGTCTCTGAAATACAACATAATAATATCAGAGACTCGCTCGAGCATGCTCGCACTTGATAACTCGACCCTACCTGTTCCTTAGTACCCAAAGGATTCTTACTTAGAGTGCGCACTGCTCCGGTGTCTTTAGTAGTACGGGCCCTATACTACCGTCTAGACTTCATCAGTATTCACCCTAAGTCCTCCTCCTTGGATCCCAGATCACAAGTATTCTATATCTCACTGGCATAGGCTAACCTTCGGTAGACCTCTTATCAGCTCCTCACTGCTACCTACTCGCTCTCAAGCATCACATAGCAACAAAATCCTTCCTAGGCTAAGGCATCACAAAATCATGCCACTCTTTTCCTAATATGAATACCTAGCCAACTCTAGCATGCATATCATATCATAACATATCTCATAACACATAATGTAAGGGTATTTTAGGAAATCACCGTTCAGGCGCTGGCTGATCGTACACACTGCTTCTTTCTTCTTTTCTCAAAATCTTTTACTCCCTTAGAAAAATTGTTTATTTTATGAAAACTTTCTCAAATCCTCAGTTTGAGTTCAGATTCATCCGAAGATGCACCCAAATCCCTCAAACCAAGGCTCTGATACCAACTTGTAACAACGCAAATTTTCAAAACAATTTTTCATTTTTAAAATCATACTTTTAATCATCAAAAACAGTATCAAAACCTAATGTATCTAATGTTATTATAACAAAACAATTCCCAGAATCTCAAACATAATCTCTATGAGTGTGTACGGATCATGCCGGTGCCTTCCCGCGATCCTCGCTAGTACCTGAAACACATCACACAACAACTGTAAGCATAAATGCTTAATGAGTCCCCCCAAATTACCACATACTACACATATGCCTTTCCAGGCCATAACATTGTAGGATCTTCTGATCCATGTGTCTCAGGGACCTCCATCCCAAATTCCGGTAAACCTTCCGGTCCTACCCGCATCGACCTTCTGGTCCGTAACCTCTTGACCTTCCGGTCCATAATCTCTTGACCTTCCGGTCCATAACACACATAACATATATAGCACCTACATATCACAAAACAACATACAAATCATACGTCTCATAGCATATAAGACCTTCTGGTCACACATAGGTACCTTTCCAGGTACAATATAGTGAGAATACTCACCTCAACGAAGTCGGATAAACTCTCGTGCTCAACGTCCCGACTTAGCCTCCTCCTATTATTCAAATAACATCCTGATCAAAATTCTCTCATGATCTCATCTTACAAATTAGGTAGAAGGCCATTATACCCTTCCCTGAACCCTCCTGAATCAGCCTTGACCAAAACCCTAAAGTCAACGAAAGTCAACGGTAAACTTTGACCCAACTCGTCGAGTGCACATGGGCGACTCGGCGAGTCCATGCGGTTTTTCTGAATCCTTTCAGCCTCTCTTGACTCGTCGAGTCATCACTCCACTCGACGGGTTACACCTGTCATGAATCGTGGGGCAACCTCGACTCAACTCGTCGAGTCCACTTATGAACTCGGCGAGTTGCCGCCATGCTCAAACTCAAATGGCCTTCTGAGGTCAGATCTGTGCCTCTAATACATAGATCTGACCTTCCCAAGCTCAATAAACACGTAAAGGTTCGATCTTGATACTCATGCAATGTCCAAATAACTCTACTTGAAGAAATAGCCCCAAATACAACATCCTAAGTCCATTTCTTCCATAACTCAACATAAAACAAGATGGATAACATCCTCTGGACCACTATGGGTCCAGATCTGAAGTCTAAACATGATAAGGGACCATATTCCCAACAAATTGACCCAATAAAGGGTATAGGAAACCTTAGACCCATGGTTTCTTTAACAAAACATAAAGAGGATCGATATGCTACCTCAAAGATGATGCCCTTTGCTTGAAATCTACAAATATGCAACCTCCTTGGCCTCCTCTAAGCTGGAATCAACTTCTTCTTGCAAAACCAACCCATAAAGGTCAAATAATGGCTTCTTCTCTCTCACAAATGCTCAAACACTATTAGGGTTTCTCTTAAGGGTCTGGTAGCCGCAAATGGTCGCTATAAGGGTCCTTAAATAGGTCCCAAACCCAAGAAATTAGGGTTTCATTAAACAGCATGGACTCGCCGAGTCCACTCATGGACTCGTCGAGTCCTTCATTAAATCCGACCAAAAGATGCGCGATCCCACTCGGCGAGTCTGAGCGCCTACTTGCCGAGTCCCTCTCACAAATTCAATATAAATACTTATCATTGGGTACCTGGGAATCCGGATGTTACATGTTATTTCCAAATAATATTCCACCCAAGCCCACCTTGAGTGCTCCCGGGCGGATGGTCGTCGACCAAGAAGATAAAACTCGTGCTAATCCCTCTATTCCTTCCGCTCCCACCACTTCAGGGGGTCCAATTTTGTTGCCCCTGTGGAGATCTCATGTTATATCTGTTGGAATAGTGTCTAAGGCTGCAACTATATTTGGCAAGTATTTGACCCGATTGTGCATGGTCCTTTTGGGTTGCCTTCACCATAGCAATTTGACAGGATGATTTGTAATGAGAGAAGAAATATTATTAATATATTATGAGAATAATATAAGGAATAATAATATTGTTATTTGATTAATATAAGTCATAAATTAATTAGGAATTAATTTGGTGACTTAAAGAGATTAATTAAATAAAAGGGCATAAACTGTCAATTGTATGATAGTTGTACTTTGGGCTATAATTCCTTATGACTAAGAGAGTGGACGATTTTAGGGTTTGGAAGGACCTATAAATCGTCCAAGGGCTTATCAATAAGGAGATTGGATTGCTTAGGGCCTAAGTTATCCAATTAGGGTTTAAGGGTGAAACCCTAGGAGGCTCACTAGTATAAATAGACCCATGTGGTCAAGGAAATCGGCACTCTTGCAATAGAAGAAACCCTGGCCGATTTCTTGTCCTCACCTCTCTCTCTCTCTCTATTCATCCTCTTGCTAGTTGGTGTTTGTAATCCATTAGAGGAGTGACATTTGTGACTCTAAGCTCCAAGGACAAGAAGATTCAAGCAAGAAACTTAAGGTAATCCTTTAGATCTGTTTTCTTATGATATTATACTAGATATATTAATCAAAGTCTTGGATACATTGCATGTTCAATTAGAGAAACCTAGATCCAAGCATTAGGGTTTGCATGTGCACATAGGAAAGTTCTTATGGCTCAAACCCATCAATATCTACACCCGACGGGCGACTCAGTACCATGACACATACATGAGGCATTTTGATCTCTTTGATAAAGTTGTTTCTGACATTCGGGCTGATTTGTCTGCAACCAATGCCTCAGTTCAGCATTTGACACAAACGATACAAAATAACCATTCTGAGGTTATGCAGACCCTGTTGGATTGAACCCCCCACAATCAGTAGGTTGCCCTACCCTCTCCGATCATGGACGACAATGCTTAATCTTAAGGTTGGGGAGGGGTATTTGTATATTAGGTTCTAGTTTCCTCATTCATATCATCCAAAAAATTTCAAAAATCCAAAAGTATTTTGCTTTTCTTATTTTCACTTTTAAGTGCATTCATTTCAAA
The DNA here is from genome assembly GCF_051521515.1 of Lactuca serriola. Taxonomy (NCBI): domain Eukaryota; kingdom Viridiplantae; phylum Streptophyta; class Magnoliopsida; order Asterales; family Asteraceae; genus Lactuca; species Lactuca serriola. The sequence goes on along the minus strand of NC_136413.1, from coordinate 22,986,725 downwards.
GCATTTAAAAAAATTCATAAAAATATTTTCAATTTTTTTCTCAATTTCATTACATGTCGCATTGTTAATCACCAAAAAAAAATATTACAAAAAGATTTTGTTTTCAACTTGTCCTTAGTTTTCATTTCATCCAAAATTTTATAAAAGTTCCAAAAGATTTTCTTTCTATTCTAATTTTTAAGTTTTTTGCTTCTCATTTTCTGCGTTGCATAAAAAAACTATCAAAAAGAAAAAAAAGAAAAAAATGATCCATCAATCATAAGGGATGCGAGTAGTTGACCTCCTTGAAGTCCAAACACAAAAAAAATAATAAAAAACAATAAAATAAAATAACCCCTCACTTCAAACGTCCAACATTGATTGACCCGAAGGCGTCCTCCTCGTCATGGATCTGTTAATTCAAAAATAGAGGGTAGATGACTTTGTGTGTTGAGTTGTGGAGTAAAGGAGGGTAAACCAACTTTTGAAATACCGTGCTCTTTACAACCCGATACTTAACGCCAACTCCTATTTGAAACAACTGGGCAACCATCTTTAGAATCACTTTTGGGTAGACCTCCTGAAGGGGAATTTTGTTTCATCCACCCGTTGACATGTTATCTGAAGTATTGAAGACTTGGTTGGCCATTGCGCTAACCAGGCCAAACTGAAGAAGGAATCCACAAGCCAAGTCCTACACCAAAGAGATTTAGAAGCAAAGCAAGCCAAATCAAAAGAAGGCAATCTAAAAAAATCAAAAGAAATCAACTTGCAGAAGCGAAAGACAAAGTTCAAGAAAAGAAAATAAAGGAAGTCAAGTTGAAGATCGAAGACGCGAGCAACACAAAACCTCATGTGGATGCAATGACTAGTACCTTTGGGAGTAAGCCTGAGATGGACAATGAGTACTGGGATGGGATGCAAGTTTGGTGCAACCTTGAGTACACTTAAGAAGTTTTAAATAAACGATTGAAACAAAACTATTTTTTAATCATAGATATGAAAGACGGAGCAAGATTTTTAGAATAAAATGGCTTTAATTATAATATAATGATATATTCTTAAAAACAATCAAACACAAAATATGTATCATTAATAATTTAAAATTTTAAGATTTAGCTAAACTCTTATAAACAAAAAAACTGTAAACATTGTAAAGTTAAAAGTAAGAAAATAAGTACATAAAGAAGCAAAAATAAAAAGTAAATAAGAAGCAAAAGTAATATGAAGGCATATCCCATATTATAGTCTTATAAACATAAATAATAAATAAGGCTAATATGATAATAGACTAGGGACTAGACTATAACAAAAAAAAAAGAAAAAAAAAATTATAAAGCTTATTCTTGCATAGCCGCTGATGTACAGTCATACTAACAAATTTTTACAAGAAACAATAAACAGTGGAGGATTACCTTTAATGTCTCTCTAAAATTCAAAGCGTTCATTTCTTGTATTTTTATCAAAAGCACTTGTAAACCAAAATGAAACAACTTCCTCTCCTGCATCAAACGAGATTGAAGTTGCTTCTTCTTAGGTGAACATTTAGTAGCGAGTGGCCAGAAAATAGAGAGGAACACCTGCTCCGATAGCAAGGCATCGGAGGTCAATGGATAATGGCAGTTCAAAGGTAGTTTTTGGATTTTTGCAGTTGTAGTTTGTGATTGTATACGAGATTAATGATATGTATTAATCTTCGATTTCAATAATATGTGTAGAGCACTAGTGGTAGAGTAGCAGGGAGGTGGTGATCGGAGATGAACAAAGTGGTTGGATGAGATAAAAAATGAAAAATGTAACATCTTGTTCCGAATCGAGTCCTAGTCTGAGGTTGTGGCCCGAAGATCGGTCATCATAAGTATTAGGGCTTTTGAAAAGGTAGGATCTAGGCCCTTTTGGGTGTGGGTTATGTATTAGAAGTGATCTGGGTGTTCGGTTCGTGTTTTGGAGCCTAAGGGTATTTCAGTTAAGTGTATTTGGGCTTTTGTGGAAAATGGATTTTTTGTTTGGATGATCTTAAGAAAGGTATGCGTTGATAGAAGTGTAGGGCTTCTTGTTACCTTTCCGTTGATGTAAGGATCTTCGGAATCAGGCTTATAATGAAGAAGTTATGGCCTTCGGAAGTTTCGTGGTTTTCAGGGTTAACCAAGTACACGGGGCATACACAAAGCGTACGCGAGGCGTACTAGTGAAGAAGGTAGTACGCGGGGCATACCTTGGAGTACATTAGGCGTACTGACCAAGATGGTCGTGAATGTTCCCTAGAGTATGCTGGGCGTACGCCAGTCAGATCGGAACCCTATTTTAGGGTCTTGGACCCTATTTAAGCTCCTTATCTCACAACCTAACCCTAATATCTTCAGCCTCCACCCTCTAAAACTCTGGAAATTGTCCTTAATCATTCATGGTGGTATTTTGAGCTTATGGAGTCCATTTTTGGAGTGTTTGGCCCATTTCAAGAAGGTGGAGTTTGATGCAAATATGGGGGATCAAGGAGAAGCTTATGGATATGGCTTTTATGACTCATTGTCAGCTTGATGAAGGTATAAATCTCTGAACTTGACCACTGATATCTTAGATCTCTCATTTGTGAGTTTTAGTTCATTTTGGTACCGAGGATGAAGCTCTATGGTTCCAAATCCGTTTTATAGGCTTAGGGTTTCCACCCTTGGTGCTAATTGAGTCCCTAAGGCAGAAAGTTGCCATCTTGGAGGTCTTAACGGGTTCATGCAAGAGTTATGGTCATTTCATGGAAATAGATTGCTATAGTTTGAGTTTGGGTTCATGTGGGTCATATAAAGTCACCAAGTCAGTGACTTTAAGGATTAAGACGTTAAGTAGAGCTCATATCTGTAATTTGGTCCCTTGTTTTGAAGCATTAACTACTTAATAGCAAAAAGGACTTAACAGAGGAGTACATTGGGCGTACAAGGTGGTACACGCAACGTACAAGTCACGAACCTAGTACGCGCTGCGTACAACTGAGTACGCCCTTCGTACTCAGTCAGAATGAGTTTCGCTTATTGGGCTTCGGTGTGAGCCAGCTGCTGGGCTTGTTTATCTTGGTCCATGGTTTGGGTCACGAGTGTTTTTAGCATTTTGGGCTTAAGTGTTTGGATTATTATTGGGCCATCAGAATATAGAGTGTGTTGGACAGAAAAAAAGGTTTTGGGCCTAATTTAGAGAATTGGGCCATTGATGGATTTATAGACATTATAGAGTTGGGCTTTTGTTTTGGGTTTGGGCCTTAGTTTTGGATCATACTAGGCCAGGGGACAAGGTAACAACTAAGTTGAATTTTTTGTATGGATTAAGGATTATGGTATGGGACCAAATTGCTAATTGGGTATATTGATTGGTATTGATAGCTCAGGAAGGGGACAAGGCAACAACTAAGGTTTTCTTTCAGGAAGCTTCTGCATTCGAGGTGAGTCTCCTCACAATACCAATGGGTATAAGGCACTAAGGCTAGCCCATTTATTTAGTTGTAATGATTATTGGGAATATGTTATCGATACATTATATATTTATGTGAAGACCATGTGGGGGTTCTTATGGAAATTAGTTATATGGTGTATGCTAGTTGATTATGTGATATTTGGTATGCTAGTTGTCTTTGTGATAGTTGCATGGAAGATCTCGGGGGGTTCCGGGGCACCTAGGTATAAGACCTTGGAGGGTTTCAACGACATCCTAGGTAAAGACCTCAGAGGGGGGGTTCCCGAGGCACTAGGGTTTAAGACCTTGGAGGGTTTCCATGGCATCCTTAGGTAAGACCATATGGGGGTTCCCATGACATTGGGCTAAGACCATGTGGGGGTTCCCATGGCACCCGGTGTAAGACTATGGAGGGTTTCCAGGGCATCCTTATATGTTTGCATGTTTAGCTCATATGTGTGTATGTATGGTTGATTGGTAGTTAATGAAGACCATGTGGGGGTTCCCATGGCAGTGAGCTAAGACCCCGGAGGGTTTCTAAGGAACCCAGAGTAAGACCCTGGAGGGTTTCCACGACATCCCTATATGTTGTATGCATGGCTTATATGGTTTATGTAGCTTTTATAGCTAATGTGGATTATGTGATTATGTGGACTGTGTAGGATTAATCGCAGCGCACACACCTGTGTTTTCCGTAATATGTGGTTTTTGGGACGAACTCTGATAAATGTTTCAATTAGCATTATTTTTGGAATACTCTGTTAAATGTTTTAATTAAACAATTGTAACACCATAAATTTTCAAAATAATTTTTCGTTTTCAAAATCACATAATGTATCACATCACAATTTCAAATCCATAATCAATATTGTTTTCAAAACAAATCCCAAGATCTCTACACATAATAAACTCCATCGGTGTGTGTACGTGTCAAGCCGTCGCCTTCCTACGGTCCTCGCTGGTACCTGAGACATCAAACACAACAACTATAAGCATAAATGCTTAGTGAGTTCCCAAAATACCACATACCACAAATACGCCACTCAAGGCTAAATCCGACCCTCTGGTCTAGATGTCTCAGCGGGACCCTCCAGTCCCGCAGCTCGTCGGAACCTCCGGTCCAGTCACAGCTCATTAGGCCCTCTGGCCCGGTAAGAATCGTTGGGACCTCCGGCCCGGTCTATATAACCATACAACATACAAATAATACATAGCACGAAATCTCTAAGACAACACATAATCTCATACATAGCACATAAGACCCTCTGGTCAACTCGAAATACCACTCAAGGTAATGTATAGTGAGAAGACTCACCTCGCGTATCTCGGTAACTCGTAAATCTCTTAACCACTAGTGCTTAATCTCCCGAGCTATCGTCCTCCTACAACACAAGCATATTTCTACTTAATACTACATTGACTCTGGCTGACTAATACCATGAAGTCAAACCAGTCAACGGTCAACGGTCGACCCGACTCGCCGAGTCTGGCATGGACTCGCCGAGTCCCTACGGGAACCCGATCCCTCTGAATCTCTTCCGACTCACCGAGTCACTCACCCGACTCGGTTACTCAACCCCTGGTTCGTAATCATTGAACAACCCACACCAACTCGCCGAGTCTGGGAATGGACTCGGCGAGTGCATTCCATGCACAACCCCAAACGACCTTCTGAGGTCAGATCTACTTCACTAACTCATAGATCCTGTCTCTTTAAGCTTATTGACCACGTAAATTCCAAGTCTTGGTGCTCATTAAGAATCGAATAGCTCATGAATGGTGTTTTAGCCTCAAATACATTGATCCCAAGCCAAAACCTCCATGGATGCATATAAAGCTTTGGTAAAGAGGTGCTCTGGACCTCTATGGGTCCAGATCCAGGACCTTAACTCGCTAAGGGACCATGAGGACACTAGATCTAGCCACAAATGGGTTCAAAAGCCCTAAATCTACATGAACATCACAATAACAGAGAATGATTCGGAATTGTACCTCAGTTGTGATGTCCTGGACCTCAGTTCTTCAGGAATCCACCCCTCTCTTGCTTCCTCTTGGCTAGATCTCCTCTTTCCTTGCTAGGCAATAACTTCAAGATCAATAATGGCTCCTTCCCTCACTTGAATCGCTCAAATGCTCTTGGGTTTCACTCTGGGGACTGATGAGCGCAAATGACGGCCATAAGGCCCTTTAAATATGCCTCAAACCCGAGAAATTAGGGTTTCATTAAACAGCGCAGACTCGCCGAGTCTACCAAGGCGACTCGCCAAGTCCGGGCATCAAACCGGGTGAGAAATCGCGTCTCAACTCGGCGAGTCTACGCACCAACTCGCCGAGTTCTTCCACAAAACTCAAAATAAAAAGAATAATTAATATACCTAAAATCACGGATGTTACAACAATGTTTTGGAAAGCTTGGATTTACAAGATATACGTATTTTAACTGCATTGAAAAAAATGAATTTTTTACCCTGAATTTTTGGGTCGTTATAAACAAAGTGGCTGGAGGAGATCGGAGATGAAGCAGATCTGGATGGAGGCGATTGTTGTGGATCCTTGTCGTTCACCTAACTCGTAGATTTGAACTTGCCAATCGTCGATGCTTGTATATCTGCATTGTCGCACACCAATCTGCATCGTCGCTTATCGGAGTTCGTTGATTTAGCGTTGTCTTTTGCCGGTGGTGTTGTAATGGCAATCACTGACATAAAAAAATCATAGATCTCGAGATGGATGAAGACAACATTAGTCGTGGATGAAGACAACGTTAGTCATGGATCTGGTGGATCTAGTACAACAATCATAGATCTGGACATAATGCCGATGACGACTTGATTCCAGTGAGCCGGTGGTGGGTGGACATCCGCGGTGGTAGCGACTACATGAGGTTGTCAGCAGTAGAAAGAAGGAGGGAAGTGAGAGGTTAATGTTTTTGAGAATTATGAGAAAATAAACAGTTTTAGTTTTTTAGATCCAATTATTTGTTTATGAAACTAAGTTAGGGTTTGTTGTTATTTATAATTATGTCATCCTTTTTTAGTAATTGTTAGACAAATCTGTCCATTTTAATATTTATAAATTTGTAATTGAAAAATTAAGAAATATACTCTTAGTTATACGTTAAAAATATGTAGTTCTTAGGGTTCTTAATTTTTTTTTGTTCTCATTTGATGTTATATATATATATATATATATATATATATATATATATATATATATATATATATATATATACAGAGAGAGAGAGAGACTAGTGTCTTTTCAAGCCGATTTGAGTTCCCACACACACAAAAAAAAAGAATGAAACCCTTATAATAGAAAAAAAAAATTGAAACCCTTGTATTAGAAAAAATTTAATAAAGGAGGGTGGCTTTTGTGTGTGTTTTTTTTAATAAAAAATAGACCTTTATTATAGATTTCTCCTTAGATTATTTTTGTAATAATATTAGTTTTTTTTCCTTTTCTGGCCCCATATAAATGTTTTCTAAGCACAATGTTATTATTTTTAAAACCTATAATAAAATAACAAAAGAGCAAGTAAAGGTAACAAAAACACTTTCTTGTGAACAAATGATGTTGAACTGTTTTCAGAATCTTTTTTCAATAAGGGTTTTAAAACTTGTGATGTTGAAGTTTCAAATTATTTAAAAAAATAGAAGAAATCACATAAATTAACTTTTTATCATAAAACTAACATAAAAGATGTGAAAAACAATAACAAAGTCTTATAATTTACATGAATCAAAAATTATATTAACACGAATGAAAAATTAGATTAAAACAAATCGGAAATCAAAAATCAAAATTAGTGAGGTTGCTTTAAATCAGATTAACACAGATAGAAGATCAATTTTTATGAATGATGCATGCAATTAGATCATCATAATCGATGTATTAGGAAAGATTGAATCAGAAAACCAAAAACAGAAATTCAAAAGGCTATTTAAAACCTACAAGCGATTTATTATGAATCAATTTTTTGTTAGCATATTAATTCATAGAGTCTCTCGATTGATAGTGGTGAGAAGCTTAATGTGATGATTATTCCAAAAAACATCCCTAAGTCTTCATTATTTATTTTGTTTTGACTTTATTTTCTTTTATTTTTTCTGCTACACTACACACGATAAATCATTTAAGTAACATCCCAAAATTCAAGCCCAAAAAAATTTCGTTTTTGGTTAATTAATTCATAAAACATTCATTAGAAAATATTGTATAAACACGTCATCTCAAAACCAAGTATCATATTTGAATCCCACAACCATGAACAAATGTCATATTAGAGTACAATCCTAGAAAACACCGTGCGGAAATCATATGTGAGTGTGTGTGATGTCATGCTACGCCGCCATCTCCTTCCCCTTGGATGAAGAGGTACCTGAAACCAAAAACTGAAACCGTAAGCACAAAGCTTAGTGAGTTCCCCCATCATACCACATACCATACAATACCATCGGTATCTTTCAACCGGTAATCATCATCGATATCTTTCAACCGGTAATCGTCATCGGTATCTTTCAACCAGTAATCGTCATTAGTATCTTTCATCCGGTAATTGGGGACTATTCCACCCCTTACCACTAGCATACAATAGCAAGATATAAGCACACATTTAGACATATCCGGGTACTGACCTACCCCTTAGTCCTAAGGACCACTATCAGGGAAACTATCCCTATCATGCAACATATCATACAGATATAACTCATAACCAAACGCATACCAGACCAAGATAAATTATCACAAAGACAATTATCTTCTAAGTACTCCTCAATGGTGGGCCGGCATTGTGGCCTTAGACCTACCCCTACTGGAAGGTAACCCACCTCGTAGCTGCTGAACTGTGCGGGAATCCTCTGACTGCTGCCACTGCTGCTCCGGAAATCCTCCAGCTAAAATTCCAACAAAACACTTAGTCAGAAACTGACCTCTACCCTTAGGGTAAAATGACCTTTTTACCCCTTGACCAAGTCAAAGTCAAAGTCAACTTCCAGTTGACCTGACTCGCCGAGTTGACTCGTCAACTCGCCGAGTCCCTATCCTTCCATCAGACCTCATACCTGTCTCTACTCGTCGAGTTAGGCAATCACTCGACGAGTTTTCCTTCTAATGAACACAGACTGAATCCACATTCGACTCGCCGAGTTGTATGAACAACTCGTCGAGTTCATCATCAACAGATACTCATGTCCTGACTTGACTCGCCGAGTTATATGAACAACTCGTCGAGTTACTCTTCATCCTATGAACACGTTCTGTCCTCGACTCGTCGAGTTGATGAACAACTCGCCGAGTTCCATGAAGATTGTCTTGGACTCGCTGAGTCCGTTCATGCACTCGCCGAGTACCATGAATTCCCAGAACGGTTTGCTTAGTCCAGAACGTTGGGTCACTCCCCAGGACTCCTAGAACCCTTCCACACTCAACTGGTCCTTATGATCCTCACTGATATGGGACCAAAACCCTCGGACTCGCCGATTCTATCACATTGCATACTAAGAACTTCAATTCCTGATGTACAACACTTAACCAAATGATAGATCCAGGACCCTAAACTCGATCTAGCACGTAAAGTTGCAAACTTTACGTGCATGCATGGGACATTAGAGCTTAAAAGGCTCTAAAATGGTTCTTTTGTTGCATGGGGCCTTCCTTGGTGCAAAAAGCAACCTAGATTTGACTTGTGGCTCATAAAATTACATGATACAGAAGTCTAAACCCCCAACCATGTTTGCAACCATGGTTGGCCACCAAAAGTGGCTTATAAAAGCCCTAAATCACCCCAAAGAGGGATCTAAAAAATGAATGAGCAAGGTTCATACTTTATACCTTCCAAAGACTGCAAATGATGAACCAAACTCGAATCCTTCAGTGCCCTCTTGATCCTTCTATGCTCATCCTTCTTCCTTGAGATCAAAACTCACAAGAATCACTCAAAAAGCCTTAGATTTTCACAAAAACGGCTAGGGTTTTCTATGAGGAGTGTTTGGGAGCATAAAGGGGGAGAGGAGGTTGCATAAGGTCGTTTAAATAGGGTGCAAACCCCTGGATTAGGGTTTTTGTCCAAACAGCGGCTACTCACCGAGTCCGGGACTCGACTCGCTGAGTCAGCAGCTTAAACTCCGTGCCTCATCCCACTTCTACTCGGCGAGTCAGTCCTTCGACTCGCCAAGTCCAAGGCCAAAAATGCAAAAATAATTGAAGATTTAATAACAAAATACCTACCAAGAACCAGGTGCTACAAATCTCCCCATTTATTTTATACTTCGTCCTCGAAGTCTGTCGCTCGATCCTGAAACAGCTCGGGGTAGTGCTCCATCATCTCATCCACCGGCTCCCAAGTCCACTCCGACCCCTTCCGGTGCTGCCATTGCACCTTCACGAGTTCTACTCTTTTGTTCCTCAGATCCTTCGACTTCCGGTCAAGGATCGCTACAGGCCGCTTGATGTAATTCAGGCCGCCATCAACCTGAATGTCCTCTATGGGTACCACCGCCGTATCGTCCACTAGGCCCTTCCATAACTGAGAGACGTGGAAAGTGTTGTGGATCTGACTGAGCTCGGCTGGCAGATCCAACCGGTACGCCACCTTGCCCACTCGGGCTACAACCCTGAACGATCCAATATACCTTGGTCCCAACTTGCCCCACTTCCTGAATCGGATGACGCCCTTCCATGGCGACACCTTCAGGAGAACCATATCCCTGACCTGGAATTCCAGGTATGATCGATGCTTATCGGTGTAACTTTTCTGCCGACTCTGAGCAGTCTGAAGCCTGCTCCGGACCTGCTGAATCTTCTCTGTCGACTTGAGCACTACTGCGGTGCTCCCCATGACTCTCTGGCCAACCTCGCCCCAACATATCGGGGTCCTGCACCTCCTCCCATATAACATCTCGAAGGGAGGATGGTCGATACTCGCATGATAGCTGTTATTATACGAGAACTCCGCCAACGGGAGGTAGGTATCCCAACTACCTCCGAAATCTAAAACGCATGCCTGCAACATATCCTCGAGAGTCTGGATGGTCCGCTCGCTCTGGCCATCCATCTACGGGTGAAAAGCAGTGCTAAAATGCAGACGAGTACCCATCTCGTCATGAAACCTCTTCCAAAACCTAGAAGTAAACCGCACGTCTCTGTCCGAAATCACCGAAACTGGCACTCCGTGCCGCGCCACCACCTACCTGATATAGATATCGGCCAATTTCTCAGTCGAGATGCTCTCCTGAATCGGAATAAAGTGGGCGTTCTTGGTCAATCGATCCACGATGACCCATATCGAATCCATCCCCCGCGTGGTCCTGGGTAGCTTCGTGATAAGATCCATCGTAATATCCTCCCATTTCCATAATGGGATATCCAACGGCTGCATCTTGCCGTGTGGTCTCTGATGCTCGGCCTTGACCATCCTGCAGGTCAATCACCGCTCCACGTACCATGCCACATCCCGCTTCATGCAGGGCCACCAATAGTCCAGACGAAGATCCCTATACATCTTCGTCGCCTCGGGATGAATGGAGAATTGGGATTTGTGCACCTCCTCCATCAGGTCTTGGCACACTCCCCCATGATAAGGGACCCACACCCTACGGTGAAGAGTCAATAACCCTCAGCTATCATAGTCGAAAGAGGAAACCTGCCCCACAATCCGCTCACTCTTCCGATGTTCCTCCTTCATGGCCTCCTGCTGAGCCTCCCGGATCCGCTCCAGAAGCGGAGTCATCACTGTCATCCTCAGACAGAAATCCCTGATCGGCGCTGCCATGCAGCTAAGCGCATCGGCCACGACATTGGCCTTCCCTGGATGGTAGAGGATCTCACAATCATAATCCTTCACCACATCAAGCCACCGACGCTGCCTCATATTCATATTTGGCTGGTCCATGAGATACCTCAAACTCTTGTGGTCTGTGTAAATCATACAATGAACCCCATAGAGGTAATGATGCCAAATCTTGAGGGCGAACACAACAGCCCCCAACTCCAAATCATGCGTCGGGTAGTTCGCCTCGTGAGGCTTCAGCTGCCTCGACGCATAGGCGATGACATGCCCTCTCTGCATCAATACCGCTCCCAAACATGCGATGGATGCATCGTAGTACACTACAAAATCCTCCATGCCCTCTGTCAGGGCTAAGATTGGCGCCTCGCACAATCTCTGTCTCAGCATCTCAAATGCGGCCTGCTGCTCCGGCCCCCAGAGATACACCACTGACTTCTTAGTTAGTCGGGTGAGCGGAACAGCTATCTTGGAAAAGTCCTGAATAAATCTCCGATAGTAGCCCGCCAAACCTAGAAAGCTCCGAATCTCAGATGGAGACCTCGGAACCTCCCAATTCATCATGGCCTCTACCTTGGCCGGATCTACCGAAATCCCATTCTGGTTGACATGGTGCCCAAGAAACTGCACCTCGCGCAACCAGAACTCACACTTGGAGAACTTATCATACAAGTTCTCCCTCCTCAAAGTCTCCAGAACCTCCCGCAGATGCTCCTCATGCTGCTCCTGCGCCTTGGAGTAAGCCAAGATGTCATCAATAAATACTATCACAGACCGATCTAACATTGGTCTACACACGCGGTTCATGAGATCAATGAACACGGCAGGAGCATTGGTGAGCCCGAAAGGCATCACCACAAACTCATAGTGGCCATAACGCGTCCGAAACGCAGTCTTCTGCACATCCTCCTCTCTGACCCTCATCTGATGATACCCTAAACGCAAATCAATCTTGGAGAACCAAGATGCTCCCTGAAGCTGGTCAAAGAGGTCATCAATCATCGGGAGTGGGTAGCGGTTCTTCACCGTTATCTTGTTCAGCTCCCGATAATCTATACACATCCGATGCGACCCGTCCTTCTTCTTCACAAATAGAATCGGGGCTCCCCAAGGTGAACTGCTCAGTCTAATGAAACCCTTGTCTAACAGCTCTTGTAGCTGTGTAGACAACTCCTGCATCTCAGGAAAAGCCAACCGATACGGTGCCTTGGCTATCGGAGCCGCACCAGGAACTAGGTCAATCCTGAATTCCACCTGTCGTTCCGAAGGTATCCTAGGAAACTCCTTGGGGAATACGTCCACAAACTCCCGTACCACAGGTACATCATCCACCGTCGACCTACCCGTTTCCCGGGTATCCATAACATACGCGACATAACCTGCGCAACCCTGCTGGAGGTAGCGCCTAGCTCTCGCTGCTGAACATAAAGCTGGTCCTCGCTGTGGCCTCTCGCCCTGGATCACCAGCTCTCCCCCGCTTGGGTCCTAACCCGCACCAACTGCTGTGCGCAGTCGATCACTGCCCCATTAGGGCTGAGCCAATCCATGCCTATAATCACCTTGTTCCCACGCAATGGAGTGGGAACCAAGTCTACCAAGTAGCGCTCCTCAAATAACCTGAGCACACAATCTCAAAATACCGTCGATGCCCGCACCGAACGGTCGTCTGCAATCTCTACCTCTAGAGGGCAATCCAATGTGCCCGAAGACTTGGAAAATCTCTTGCTAAGCGCAAGAGACACAAATGATCGGGTAGCGCCAGAGTCAAACAACACCAGAACTGGGATGCCGTTCACATGGAACAATCCTAATCAGAGCACATATCAATAACACAATCACAACAAAAGAAGATCAGAGGGAAAGAATCATACCCGTCACCACATCGGGTGCAGCGCGTGCCTCCTTGGCTGTCAGCTGAAATGCTCGGCTCCGCACCACTGGAACCTCTGTCTTGACCTTCCGGCCATCTGTAACCTACGCTGTCGCTGAGACCGGCACCGCCGCTAGCACTGCTGCTGACGCTGCTATCAATCTCGGGCAATTGGCCCTTTTGTGGCCCCTCTGATTGCAATGGAAGCAAATCAGGCCTGTCATCTGTACCGCAGGGGTGGGGGCAGTACAATCCCTGCCAAAAGGCCCCACCTTGCCACACTTATAGCAACCCGAACCCGACCCAGTGCGAGAAGCTCCCTCGTGTGACCGATCGCATTTCCCACAGCAGTCCCGTCGTGCCTGGCCTTTCGGCCTACCATCAGATCCCTTGGGCTTCTTCCCCGAAGCCCCAGTCATCAGCCCCTCCACTACCTTCCTCTTCTGGACGTGCTCCAGATCAATCTCCCTCTCCCTAGCCCTGACAATCATGGAATCCAAGGTATGGTAAGCCGAAAAACTAACATGCTCGCGAATGTCAGCTCGTAGCATGTCGTGGTAGCGGGTCCTCCTCATATCGTCATCACCCGCATACTGGGGCACTAGATTTGCCATCTCCTGGAACTTCGCGGTGATCTCCACCACAGTCTCCGTAGTCTGCCTCATATCCAAAAACTCCCTGGCCAGCAGCTGAAGCTCCACAGCTGGCGCAAACTCCGCCCTGAATCTGGTCACAAAGTTCGACCAAGTCATAGCCTCAACAACCGAGGCTCCCAATGAGTCACCAACAGACTCCCACCAATCTCTAGCCCTGTCTAGCAAGCATCCTGCTGCATATCGCACCTTCGACCCCTCTATGCAGAAGCTCGTCAGCTGCGCAGACTCAATGTCTGCGATCCATCTCCTAGCAGCAATGGGGTATTTCACCCCACTGAAATCCGACGCACCACTTCCCCGAAATTCCTTAAAGGACAGTGTGCGCGTACCCATCTGGCTAGATGCCATATCACTCCTGAATGATCAAAGACGATCCTCCATCAGCTCAATAATCCCCTCCTTGATCGACCCAAAGATGATAGGGGTCGACTCAAGGATGCCTCTCTTTATCTCAGACGCGATGAACTCGCGTAGCCCGTCATCAACCTGCTCGGATCCCGAACCCGAGCCAGATCCTGATCCTGATCCATAACCTCCTACTCCAAGTCGTGTGGTCACCATACTGAAAGCACACACATAAAAGTCAGGATCATACATATACTCGAGAGATCTAACACTCTCCAAGGTTCCCGATTTCATCTAGGCCCTCCTTGATTCGAGTATGGGTCCTCTGCTTTCAGTAGTACGGGCGCATACTACCTTCCACATCTACCCGTGCTTTCCTCAAGGATTGCTTCGACTTCACCAGGTCCCTTTACCGATACCCCTTTCCACTAACCTCATCCTAGGCTTCCCTAGGGCACTCTCCAACCTACTCTCCGCCATCAGCTACACAGGAGCCCCTACCATTTCCCCCTAACTAACTTGCAGGTACTGTTACATATCCGCTCCTTAGTTAGTTGGAAATAGCCAGAACCCTCATAGCACAAAGCAAGTAGCATTCGTGCATCGAGTAACCAAATCAGGCATAACCTATACATGCCATCCTACTGCTGACTGAACAACCCTATCATACAGCTCATACAATAGGCATATAAGGCATCCTCCTAGATCCTTAGCCCTAACTAGCATGCGATTATCAGAATCATATATCAGGCACACAAGGCATCTTCCTAGATCCTTAGTCCTATTCTAGCATGCAATTCTGAATCAAGCCATATAGCATAACATAACATGTATGGGTACCTTGGGGAAAACTTACTTGAGCCCGGCCGGTCGCATGCATCACACACCTTGTCTTTCGTAAAATCCTTCCGTTTAGATTTTTAGCAAACCATTTTATTATAAAAATCTTTTAGCCCCTTAGTTTGAGTCCAGAAACCCCCGAGGGCGTGTCCGAATCCCTCGAACCAGGGCTCTGATACCAACTTGTAACATCCCAAAATTCAAGCCCAAAAAAATTTCATTTTTGATTAATTAATTCATAAAACATTCATTAGAAAATATTGTATAAACACGTCATCTCAAAATCAAGTATCATATTTGAATCCCACAACCATGAACAAATGTCATATCAGAGTACAATCCCAGAAAACACCGTGCGGAAATCATATGTGAGTGTGTGTGATGCCATGCTACGCCGCCAGCTCCTTACCCTTGGATGAAGAGGTACCTGAAACCAAAAACTGAAACCATAAGCACAAAGCTTAGTGAGTTCCCCCATCATACCACATACCATACAATACCATCGGTATCTTTCAACCGATAATCGTCATCGGTATCTTTCAACTGGTAATCGTCATCGGTATCTTTCAACTGGTAATTGTGGACTATTCCACCCCCTACCACTAGCATACAATAGCTAGATATAAGCACACATTCAGACATATCCGGGTACTGACCTACCCCTTAGTCCTAAGGACCACTATCAGGGAAACTATCCCTATCATGCAACATATCATACATATATAACTCATAACCAAACGCATACCAGACCAAGATAAATTATCACAAAGACAATTATCTTCTAAGTACTCCTCAATGGTGGGCCGGCATTGTGTCCTTAGACCTACCCCTACTGGAAGGTAACTCACCTCGTAGCTGCTGAACTGTGCGGGAATCCTCTGACTGCTGCCACTGCTGCTCCGGAAATCCTCCGGCTAAAATTCCCACAAAACACTTAGTCAGAAACTGACCTCTACCCTTAGGGTAAAATGATCATTTTACCCCTTGACCAAGTCAAAGTCAAAGTGAAAGTCAACTTCCGAATGACTTGACTCGCCGAGTTGACTCGTCAACTCGCCGAGTCCCTATCCTTCCATCATACCTCATACCCATCTCTACTCGTCGAGTTAGGCGATGACTCGACGAGTTTTCCTTCTAATGAACACCGACTGAATCCACATCTAACTCGTCGAGTTGTATGAACAACTCGTCGAGTTCATCATCAACTGATACTCATGTCCTGACTTGACTCACCGAGTTATATGAACAACTCTTCGAGTTAGTCTTCATCCTATGAACACGTTCTGTCCTCGACTTGCCAAGTTGATGAACAACTCACTGAGTTCCATGAAGATTTTCTTGGACTCGCCGAGTCCGTTGATGCACTCGCCGAGTACCATGAATTCCCAGAACGCTTTGCTTAGTCCAGAACGTTGGGTCACTCCCCGGGACTCCTAAAACCCTTCCACGCTCAACTGGACCTTTTGACCCTCACTGATATGGGACCAAAACCCTTGGACTCACTGAGTCCAGGAAATGGACTCGCCGAGTCTATCACATTCCTTACTAAGAACTTCGATTTCTGATGTACAACACTTAACCAAATGATAGATCCAGGCGCCTAAACTCGATCTAGCACGTAAAGTTACAAACTTTACGTGCATGCATGGGACATTAGAGCTTAAAAGGCTCTAAAATGGTTCTTTTGTTGCATAGGGCCTTCCTTGGTGCAAAAAGCAACCTAGATCTGACTTGTGGCTCATAAAATGACATGATACAGAAGCCTAAACCCCCAACCATGTTTGCAACCATGGTTGGCCACCAAAAGTGGCTTATAAAAGCCCTAAATCACCCCAAAGAGGGATCTAACAAATGAATGAGCAAGGTTCATACTTTATACCTTCCAAAGACTGCAAATGATGAACCAAACTTGAATCCTTTAGTCCCCTCTTGATCCTTCTATGCTCTTCCTTCTTCCTTGAGATCAAAACTCACAAGAATCACTCAAAAAGCCTTAGATTTTCACAAAAACGGCTAGGGTTTGCTATGAGGAGTTTTTGGGAGCATAAAGGGGGAGAGGAGGCTGCATAAGGTCGTTTAAATAGGGTGCAAACCCCTGGATTATGGTTTTTTTCCAAACAGCGGCTACTCGCCGAGTCCGCAGCTTAAACCCCGCGCCTCATCCCGTTTCTACTCGGCGAGTCAGTCCTTCGACTCGTCGAGTCCAAGGCCAAAAATGCAAAAATAAATGAAGATTTAATAACAAAATACCTACCAAGAACCAGGTGCTACAATATATATATATATATATATATATATATATATATATATATATATATATATATATATATATATATATATATAAAATAAGGTATATAAAAATGGGGCCCCTAGAAATTTAGAGGCTCTAAGTCATCGTCTATGCTAGCCCACACATTAACGCAACCCTGACGGCGACTATACGCTTCGCTTGATATCAAGCTACTTGGTAACGAAAACAAGTTAGGGTAGTATAACCGGGAAAAAAATGTAACTTTGGTGATCAATTTTGGAAAACTATAGAAAATCATGTTCTATTAATACATTATCCATAGTAGGGATGAGCATCGGAACCGGCCCAGTTGGAACCGACCCGAACCGGAGCCGGCCCGGGAACCGAACTTGGTGGAAAATAGGAACCGAACCGGACCACGGTTTCTACCGGTTCCGGTTCTTACCGGGTCTTCAATGTTGGAACTGGTCCTCGAGAAAAAGCTACATATTTTATGAAATATTTCGGTTACGATTTCGGTTTTTACCGGTTCTTGTTGGGTCTTAAAAACCTTATCTAGTTTCTCTATGCTACCATGCCTCTAATTTACACTATAGTCTAAAGATTTAAGATAATAGTTTACAAATAGCCAACGACGAATTTCGATATTTTCATATTGTGAGCTTGCAAGTTAGTTGACTATTATTCATTTTGTCAAGTGTTGGATTGTGACATCCCCAATTTCACGGCTAGAAAAGACCGATTCATTTATGCTTTGTTTTATAAATCAGAGTGATCGTTTAAAGAAAACGGTTGCGGAATTTGTTCCCAAAATAAAATATGATAACCATTTATCAAAACATTTCTCAAAGAGAATGTATTTTCATTAAATAATAAAACCTCAGGATGTCATGTTCGTTACAGACCAAAAGCATAAACAATATAAAATAGATCTTACAATAGTTATTTATAACTACTGATCTATAATCCAAAATCTCTCGTCAAGTCCACCAAATTATACCCTTGTGCCATTACCTGTAATGAAAAGAAAACTGAGTGGGTCAGGCTTGGGAGCCTGGTGAGCATATAGGGTTTTCAACCCACAATAATATAATTATTATATTTAATCAGCAAACAATCAACCCAATTACCCATCCCCATTATCTTCTTAAGGTTTTACCCTAAGAACCAACTATCCT
Organism: Lactuca serriola; assembly: GCF_051521515.1. Lineage (NCBI taxonomy): Eukaryota > Viridiplantae > Streptophyta > Magnoliopsida > Asterales > Asteraceae > Lactuca > Lactuca serriola. The sequence goes on along the minus strand of NC_136413.1, from coordinate 22,968,385 downwards.
TCATTCATTTATTCCTAAGGAATTGGCACGAAATCCATTGCTGCCAAAGTTTATTTATCAAGTACTAAATCCATAGCAATCAGGTGCTAACTCCATAGTCACCAAGGTTCACTTAACAAGCGCTAACTCCATAGTCGCTAAGGCTTACTCAACAAGCGCTAACTCCATAGTCGCCAAGGTTTACTCAACGTGCGCTAACTCCATAGTCGCCAAGATTCATCAAATAGGCACGAAGTCACATCGTCGCCAAGGTTTATACAATAGGCGCTAACTCCATAGTCACCAACTATCCCATCTACCCAAGTTCTACTCAACATTTTCGTAGATATAAATACTTACAGAGTTTAAATCATTTAACACTTGTATAAAACATCAATTCCACGCCTATCTCAAATAGACAAATAATATATAAACACATAGCATGTATTTCATAGCAAATACTTCATATTTATGTGTTAGAAGAAAGTAACTACACACTCACGCTTAGAAACAACAATATACTTAATACACTCAAACCATACTTGTATTATTATCGTGTTTATGAAAGGTAGTATACACTCACTTGATCAGAACATGATCAGACAGCACTACGGCTTGCAGAAGTAGTATATCTCCATAGATCTGGAAGATCTTCATAAAAATCGAACTTCTCGCGGGCAGAGCTTCAGCTCGGGAATCACGCTCTTCGGGATTCTCGGGGCTTCGGATCTTGCTTCGGGACTCGAGATTGATACCGGGGCTTCGGGACACTTCGGGCACGCAAAACGATGCAAAACGGGAGAGAGAAGAGAGAAAAATAGCAAAGGAGTCGGCTGCCCTCGCATCCTATTTATAGGAGGCTGGAGCCTCGGAGTACGCGGGGCGTACTGCCTCAAAATCGTCATTGCTTACGTATCCGAAGTGCTCGAGTGCAAGGGTCGCCATGCTTCGCTGTACGCGGGGCGTACTTCGGATGAGTCCGATGACTCGTCTTCGGGTAATACCGGGATTTAATAATTAAATTTAATTATTAATTATTTAATAAACTTCGAAAATTCATATCTTCTTCATGCGAACTCCGTTTTCGAGGTTCTTTATATCCACGCGTAGGTGAGACTACGCTCTACGACTTTCGTTTAGACTCCGTCGGCTAATTTTGACTTTTATTTTTATTATTTATTTTTAATAGGCCGGGACAGAAAATTTCGTTATAAATTCATAACTTCTTCGTTTGACGTCCGTTCTTGCCTAACTTTCCATCGTTTCGCTACTAACAACGAGATCTTCGATTCTCGTTTAGATCGCTAAGGCTAGATATCACTCTAACGTAAATTCACTTTTTACGTCATTCAGCGTTGTGCCGGTTCTGTTGCGAAACTTCAACAAGTCATAACTTCTTCGTTATAACTCGGATTTTGGCGTTCTTTATATGTACGGAATCCTTGTAAAATATACTACAACTTAGTTAGGATTATTCATCCTAAATAATCTTCTATCAAAAAGTCATTTTTGACGCTTATCGTCTCTAAATTGACTAGCCCTGATCTACGGGCGTTACAATTATCTCCCCCTTAGGATGATTACGTCCCGGAATCATCAACGAAATAGGATTCGTATACTGACTCCGTAAGTTATCTCTCCATCCTAAGTAATAACCTTGATGCTCAATCCTGCATCTGCTCTTTGTACTACGTTGGACTTTCGATCGACATTTTTAAGTTACAAAATAAATCCTTATTGTGGACTCCTTCTTCTTCTAAGGATAAATACATTCATTTATCTATTGTAACTAACCGATGGGTCGTGTCCCGATGACCTCTCATCGTGGTCGGACTCAATTTAATATGACCACTAGGGTCGGAATAACCATCATCCTACTAGCGATTACCGAAACAAGGGTAATGATAAACTTGAATAAAACGAAATCAATTACTAGCTTCTTGGTAACCTTGTGACTTTCCCTGATCCAAGCATGAGTCCTGTGCTTCCGGTAGTATAGATCTCTACTACCATTCACACCTACTCATACTCGTCCCAAGCATTATCTCGCAGTTAACCAAGTCACCATACATAAATCATATAATCATTCAACACATCAGATAACAAAACCAGGGTTTATATAAATTCTTGAAACTATTACACAAAAGTTCAAGTTCACCCTATACTATGCCTCTAACAGGCTTTTCTTCCTGATACAGACTTTATATATTAATATGAAGTTTTCATCTTTTAATCCTCCCATCCTTTTCTGCTTCATTGAGGAACATGTTGAATGCCCTTGGCTGTGGAGGTGTGTTTTTCTTTGGGCAATCTTTAGAAATATGCCCTTCTTCGTTACATCTATAGCACACCTTCTTGATGGGTGCGCACTTGTTGGCGTAGTGCCCTGTCTTCCCACATTTGTAGCAAGTCATCTCCTCGCTACATTTCCCGAAGTGTTTCTTCTTACACTTCTCACACCACTTAGCTTCATCTCTTCCCCCAGATTTCGAGAATTTGCTTTCTTTGTCGATTATTGAAGATCCTTCACGCTTCCTTTTCTCTCCAACTTCAGCTCTTTCCAGACCCTTTTCTTTTATTTGGGTCTCAACATTCTTGGTTGCCCAGATGGCGGCTTTCAGAGTGGTTGCTTGCTTGACTATCGGACCAAAGTCCGCTGGTAATCCATTGGCAAACTTGTTGACCTTGGAAAGTTCAGTTGGAATTAGGTAGGGAATAAGCTTCATCTTCTTCGTAAAGCTCGTAGCGTATTCAGTGACGCTCAATTTTCCTTTCTTCAGATTCTGGAACTCATTGTTGATTTCCAGAAGATCCTGCTCAGAGCAGTATTGCATTTTCATTTGCTCCACGAACTCTTCCCAAGACATATTGCTAGCTTCCCCCTTGGGCATTGAACCAGCCAGTAACTTCCACCAGCTCAGTACTCCAGATTTTAACAGGGGGATTGCAAGAGCGGTCTTCTGTCTGTTGCTACACTCACAACTTTCAAACATTGTCTCCATTTCGGAGATCCAGTCCATGACTTGCACCGGTGTCGGGCTCCCAGATAGACATGGTGGTTTGGATGCCATGAAATCCTTGTACTTGCACCCACGTCCGTCATTTCCTCCATCATGATTGTTTCGACGAACTATTGGTGGGTTGGCTTGACCAATGGTCCTACTATTGTTCCCTTCTTCTGACTGCCCCTCATTCAGCTCAGGCTGTTCAATTGGTATTGAGGGTTCACTCCTGTTGTTCAGCAGCAATTGTCTCATTTCCTCCTTTTGTTCAGCCATCATGGCTTGAATCATGGTTCGCACTCCAGCCATTGTGATTGGTTCAGGTGTTGCTGCTACCACAGCCACTCGCTCAACCACAGGTGGTTGATTCCTGTTTTCGTTCACGTTTCCAGCTCCACTCCTGGTTCTTGTCATTTTGATCTATACACCGAATAAGGTGAAATTAGATCCTTATTCACGATAGATATTCAAATCATCCTTATCACTCCGAAACGTTTACATGCTAGTTCTAATATCGTAGACGTACGCTTAGAATCCTACACACATAAGGTTTCTAGATCCGGTCGGCAACAGACCATAGATCCGAACAAATAATATCATATATGGCAACATATAACATTTAGCACATAAAAGCATTTTAGGCATTGCTCCTAAAATAAACTAGTGCTTGTGTCAATTTAGGTGTACTACCTAACATATTTTTGATACACTCCTCACGATCATTACTTAGCATTCTAAGTTTAAGTCTAGAAATTTCCTACAAATTCCTAGTTCGCTTAAACTAATGCTCTGATACCAACTGTGACATCCCCAATTTCACGGCCAGAAAAGACCGATTTGTTTATGCTTTGTTTTATAAATCAGAGTGATCGTTTAAAGAAAACGGTTGCGGAATTTGTTCCCAAAATAAAATATGATAACCATTTATCAAAACATTTCTCAAAGAGAATGTATTTTCATTAAATAATAAAACCTCAGGATGTCATGTTCGTTACAGACCAAAAGCATAAACAATAAAAAATAGATCTTACAATAGTTATTTATAACTACTGATCTATAATCCAAAATCTCTCGTCAAGTCCACCAACTTATACCCTTGTGCCATTACCTGTAATGAAAAGAAAACTGAGTGGGTCAGGCTTGGGAGTCTGGTGAGCATATAGGGTTTTCAACCCACAATAATATAATTATTATATTTAATCAGCAAACAATCAACCCAATTACCCATCCCCATTATCTTCTTAAGGTTTTACCCTAAGAACCAACTATCCTTCATTCATTTATTCCTAAGGAATTGGCACGAAATCCATTGCTGCCAAAGTTTATTTATCAAGTACTAAATCCATAGCAATCAGGTGCTAACTCCATAGTCACCAAGGTTCACTTAACAAGCGCTAACTCCATAGTCGCTAAGGCTTACTCAACAAGCGCTAACTCCATAGTCGCCAAGGTTTACTCAACGTGCGCTAACTCCATAGTCGCCAAGATTCATCAAATAGGCACGAAGTCACATCGTCGCCAAGGTTTATACAATAGGCGCTAACTCCATAGTCACCAACTATCCCATCTACCCAAGTTCTACTCAACATTTTCGTAGATATAAATACTTACAGAGTTTAAATCATTTAACACTTGTATAAAACATCAATTCCACGCCTATCTCAAATAGACAAATAATATATAAACACATAGCATGTATTTCATAGCAAATACTTCATATTTATGTGTTAGAAGAAAGTAACTACACACTCACGCTTAGAAACAACAATATACTTAATACACTCAAACCATACTTGTATTATTATCGTGTTTATGAAAGGTAGTATACACTCACTTGATCAGAACATGATCAGACAGCACTACGGCTTGCAGAAGTAGTATATCTCCGCAGATCTGGAAGATCTTCACAAAAATTGAACTTCTCGCGGGCAGAGCTTCGGCTCGGGAATCACGCTCTTCGGGATTCTCGGGGCTTCGGATCTTGCTTCGGGACTCGGGATTGATACCGGGGCTTCAGGACACTTCGGGAACGCAAAACGATGCAAACGGGAGAGAGAAGAGAGAAAAATAGCAAAGGAGTCGGCTGCCCTCGCATCCTATTTATAGGAGGCTGGAGCCTCGGAGTACGCGGGGCGTATTGCCTCAGAATCGTCATTGCTTACGTATCCGAAGTGCTCGAGTGCGAGGGTCGCCATGCTTCGCTGTACGTGGGGCCTACTTTGGATGGGTCCGATGATTCGTCTTCGGATAATACCGGGATTTAATAATTAAATTTAATTATTAATTATTTAATAAATTTCGAAAATTCATATCTTCTTCATACGAACTCCGTTTTCGACGTTCTTTATATCCACGCGTAGGTGAGACTACGCTCTACGACTTTCGTTTAGACTTCATCGGCTAATTTTGAATTTTATTTTTATTATTTATTTTTAATAGGCCGGGACAGAAAATTTCGTTATAAATTCATAACTTCTTCGTTTGACGTCCGTTCTTGCCTAACTTTTCGTCGTTTCGCTACTAACAACGAGAGCTTCGATTCTCGTTTAGATCGCTAAGGCTAAGTATCACTCTAACGTAAATTCACTTTTTACGTCATTCAGCGTTGTGCCGGTTCTGTCGCGAAACTTCAACAAGTCATAACTTCTTCGTTATAACTCGGATTTTGGCGTTCTTTATATGTACGGAATCCTTGTAAAATACTACAACTTAGTTAGGATTATTCATACTAAATAATCTTCTATCAAAAAGTCATTTTTGACGCTTATCGTCTCTAAATTGACTAGCCCTGATCTACGGGCGTTATATGGATGTATCATAATTTTAGCCTTCGTAACTGCTATTAGATTCCTAGGAAAATGCACTAACTTATGAATGTAATCTGTATAAACAATCGATTTCCAGACAATATATGAAAAATTACAAGTTTGATATTATCAAAAATAAGTCAGTTTCTTTCTTTTCGTGTTAATAGCGATGATAAGCAACCTGATAGTTAGATTTGGTAAAAGGAAACTTTCAAACAACCATTGCAACATTTTTTTTATATTAACCAAAGTACCTGAAAACTACCAACTCTTAACCAAAACATAACTGCCATAATTTCCTAATCACTAACTACCTATCATTAACTATCCAACATTCAATATATATTTTCAAGTTTCCCCAACAAAAAAAAAAACAAGGTCTAGTATGTGGATTTCAACATCTATTTGACATTTTGACAAATTCTTTGATCTCTCCCCTATTAGCTTCAAGTTATGTATAACATCCACAATGTCTATATATAATACAAAAAAAAACGTTATTACTTAATAAAATGTAACAATTACTAATAAGACGTTAAAAATAAAATATAATAAGTATTAGTGTATTACTAATAGCAAGGTCATCGTCATTTAACATATAGTGCACTTCGTCATAGTCATATATAGGCAAGCTACTCTTTGTTACATAATTTTGAGTGCATATCAATGCCACAACAATCACAACCGACAAATTAGTTCGATAGTCAGTAATTATTCGATGACCGTTACTAAATGTGGATTCAGATGCTACAGTGGAAATGTGCACCACAAAATATCTATTAAGAAATATATTAGTGTATAATACACGACATGAATTTATAAAATAAATATGAAAATTTGAAGTAAAAAAGGCCGATACCTCTTGCCATTCGGGCAATGATCGGGAACTGCACCGCATTATTTTTCCACCATGTGAGGATATCATATCCTTTGTCAAATTTTATTGGCTTCTTGTTTAAGTATCGTTGTAATTGACTTTCCAACGAAGTCGAGGGGACACTTCCTGAGGTCATATAGCTTCCAAAGAATTCGTTTTCTTCATCAAAATTAACAACTTATTCGGGAATTTTTTGTTGAGATGACGAGGCCGTGTTTGGACTTTCCAAGTATGTCTTGAAAAACTTCTCCAATTTTCATTCAATATCAATAACCTTTGCACGTGTTTTTGATTCTATCTCATCAATGGACCACTTATTATCTTTGTTCTTGGCTTTAAGCATTTGGGTAAAAACAATTTTCATAAACTTTGACTTGTATTGAGGATCTAATAACGTCGCCAAGAAGACATAATCACTTATCTTGTCATACTCACCCCAATATTTGCCATATTTTCTTTCATCTCCAATACCATAAACAAAAATTCTGGGTTGGTTTCATGTTTCCTAAGATGTTGCTCTATGTTTAGGATCTCCTGAGTATACGTATGGAAGATAGGCTTTGATGAACACAAAACTTTTTCAAATTTCTTCTTAAACTTCTCAAGGAAATCCATCATCTTTTTAATCATCTCAAAGTCCACACTTTTCTAAAACATTGGATCTATAAAAAAACAAAGAAAATATAATCAAACTTTCATGTATGTTGCTGGAAAGAAAAACAGATTTGGTATACTATACTCCAAGGCATGGAACTCATTCAGTTTTTAACAAAATTAAGAGTTTTTATAGTCTAAAATTAACTACAAAACGTAAATAACATGTAGGAAAAAAATCAGGTCAATACAACATAAAATGAGTGAGATATGCACATTTTAACAAAAAATTCAGATTATGTTTAAGTGCTGAAACAAGAAAAACAAAAGCCTGATTTGATATGCTTCCTTGCGGGGCTTGTAACTCATTTAGTTTTTAACCAAATCATGAGTTTTTATAGTCTACAATTATCTACAAAACCTAAATAACATGCAGGAAAAAGATTCAGCTCAATACAACTTAAATTAAGTGAGTTAGGGAAGTTTCAAAATTTGGACAGACTGCTAAATTTGTAAATATTGCTAATTTTTAGTGCTAAAATAGATTTATTTTTATTTACCTTGATGACTATATTCAAGAAACGCGTCTTTAACATCATATGCTGAGCTTAGCAATTCAAAGGTAGAGTTTCACCATGTTGGAGTTTCACCACACAAAATCCTTTGAGTTACTACAGCCACATCATTCATGGCTTGTTTAAAGGTCTTGATTCGTTGCAGGGAGGCTCTAATGTATTTCACCTAGGGGTGACAATTTATGACACGACATATCAAAAATAAACGATACGAAACAAAATTGGAATGAAACTGAAATTTGAATTCGTGTTCGTGTTAACTGTAAAAAACACGATGTCGTGTCGTGTTGTTTTCGTGTTCAAAATTCGACACGAAATTGACACGATTTAGCAGTTCTTTATCATGTTTTTCGTGTTATATTTGATAAAGTATTCATTAAATAAACTAGTTTTTAGTATATGATATATTTTTCGTGTCGTGTCGTGTTTGTCGTTTTTTAATTCGTTCGTTTTCATGTTAGTTAAAAAAAACACGACATCGTGTCGTGTCGTGTTCGTGTTACATAAAACATTGTCGTGTCGTGTCGTGTAAGACAGAAACATGAAACGATAGCACGATTTTTCACCCCTAATTTCACCGCTTCTTGCACGCTTTTTACATGGTAAACTTCGTGTTTAAACCCAATTTTCACAACTAGGTTTATGATATGAGCCATACATCTAATATGAAAATGTTTTCCATTCTCGTAAATACCCAGAAGTTCTTTAATAATGATGTTGATTGCCGCGTCATTCGTCTTGGAATTATTAACGGTCATCGTACTGGCATTCTTCATGCCCACTCGTTTATGCAAATTAGTAACTCCCGAGCCATGTGTTCGGCTTTGTGAGTATCAACCTCTCTAAAGTTGACTACCTTTTTGTGCATGACAAAATCTTCGGCAATGAAGTGGGCCATGACAACCATATAATTTATCTTTTGACATGAGGATGTCCAAGTGGGCTGCTACAAAACCTAAGCAACATGTAGGAAAAAAATCAGGTCAATACAACTTATGAGTGAGATATACACATTTTAACAAAAAAGTCAGATTACATTTTAGTGTTGAAACAGAAAAAAGTCTGATTTGATATGCTTCCTTGCGGGGGTTGTAACTCATTCAATTTTTAACCGAATCAAGTGTTTTTATAATCTAAAATTATCTACAAAACCTAAATAACATGTAGAAAAAAGAATCATCTCAATCCCACTTCAAATGAGTGAGATAAGAAAAAGTTAGATTACGTTTTAGTGCTGAAACAGAAAAAAAGTCTGATTTCATATGCTTTCATGCGGGGCTTGTAACTCATTTAATTTTTAACCAAATCAAGAGATTTTATAGTTTAAAATTATCTACAAAACCTAAATAACATGTAGGAAAAGTAATAATGTCAATCTCACTTCAAATTCGTGAGATATAAACATTTTAAGAAAAAGTCAAATTGCGGATTTATTGCTGAAATAGTAAAAAAAAACTTACTTGATCATCAAAGTCCTTTCCAATCCATTTAGTCGGAGTACCATCTTGATTATTAGCATCATGAACATCCGAGTTTCGGTATCTTAATGATGGTACATTTGGTAACCCATTCAAATCCTACATTATCAATATCATACATTAATTATATAACTAAACAAATTCTTAGTTTTGACAATTTTACATTCATACTACAAACTAATGTAACAAATATCTTGCATGCATGTCTACAAACTACAAAGTACATTGTTAAATGGAATTTAAAACATGAAATACAAATATATAATCTTACTTGATCTTCATGAGCATCCATATTTTGAATTATTGAAGGTGATTGTTGAGTAGTTGATGGTTGTAGACTACTTTTTCCACCTTTTGACATTGCTTATTGATGGTTGAGATTTGAGAAGATGATCAATGATGGTGGATTGGTGGATAATAGATGTTGATTTAAGATGAAGAGCGGACGAGGAAGGAATGAAGATTTGGAGATGTCGACTTGAGATGATGATAAATTAATGATCGAACAATCAGTCCAACATTAATAACCTGCTCGATTTTTTCTTTGATTTGGGTTTAGCCGGGCATTTTCAAGTTGTCGCTAAGGTTCAAGGAAGGTTTTTTTTGATATATATGATATGCTTTGTTTGTGTAGCCGTACGTTTACTTACTATGACTTGATCGTTTTTTTGAGGCCTCCAAAAACTATTGGAAGTTTAACAGACGTGTTATATTTATGCTGGTCCGGTCTGGTTTCCGGTTTCAAAAATGCACAAGAATATCGTCCTGGTCCCGACCCGATCACTTCTAACTGGTACTAGTTCCAGCCAGTTCTCCGGTCCAAATGCGCATTTACAATCCATAGCATTATAGATGAATCTTTTTTATAAAATACTTACCCAAAAAAATACTAACTGTTAATTAATCTATCTGATCAAATCAAAACTCAATCCAAATCAACAAGTAGAATTTAAAAAAAAAAAAAAAAAAAAGAAAAAAAAGAAAAAGAAAAGGTTGATGACTAAAATGGCTTCAGATTCGGATTAAACTCAGCTGCAGAAGAAGATGGTCCACCATCCTCTTCGTTCCTCTGTGGAGTAGCCGACCGATCGCCTTCAACCTCTCTATATCTATCTAAATACCTCTTCAATGGTGGAGCATATTCATCAAAACCTAGTGTGCCAATAGCCCAGCACACATCATCGCCATTTACCGTCTTCCGCCGCTCCTTTTTGCATTTCTCAGAGGCCTCGCCAGTGACGAAGCTAATGAACTCAGAAGCACACTCTTGAATGGTCTCCTTGGCCTCTTTGGAGATCTTTGCATTTTTTGGGAGCATCTGCTTCATGATCCGGCCGACGTTGGCAATCGGAAGTAGCCTTTCTTGCTGATTTGCAGTATCGTCGTCGCCGGCAGAGAACTTATTCGTGGAATCATCCATCAAATTTGATGCTGTCAAAGACGTATTGACATAGAAATGCAATGTATGGTCAACCACCGAGTCCGATGCAAGTGTGTATATATTAGGGCAAGTTGGCTTGCATGTCAGCACAACTTCACAACTGTTGGATCAAACTTTTATAAATCTGATGGTTGTAATGTACTCTCCAAAAAGTCCAAGTCACAGGAAGTAACTAATTATCTATGACAATGAATTATATATATATATATATATATATATATATATATATATATATATATATATATATATATATATATATATATATATATATATATATATATATATATATATATATATATATATATATATATATATAAAAGTTTACTTGATACCATTATATTTTATGAGACATTTTTGGATGTAACCCTAGCAATTTATTTTGAAGAAAAACATATATTTTTAAATTTCAAAATAATTAAAAATTTCAAAAAAAAAAATTTACATATTATTTCCGTCATTAATATTTTCCAAAAAAAAAGAATTACCATTTTTTTTGAAATATTTGCAAATTATTCAAAATAGAATATTTTAGTATGTTATATATTAGTATTGTAAACTCACCTAGTTGTCCGATTACTCGTCTGAGTACTCTCTCACTTGGCCCTTTACCGAAGTAAGTTACAAAATCCGAGTACTTTTCGATCAGCCGGTTACTAAAACGAGCAGTGTTGTAAATTTCAGCTAACTCTGTAATTAATATGTTTAATATACTTAATTTTTATCATTTAACACACATACATGTGATTATTACTATATATATATATATATATATATATATATATATATATATATATATATATATTAAATCTTCAGTAGTTATTCACGAAATGAGACCCTTGTGTGTTTTTCAGTTTTTATGTATTCACATGTATCTAATTTTGTTATATATTTCAATCAATTTATGGTTTTAACTTATGATTTTGACATATATATTTTTCCCTAAATATATTTATATATGAACAATCGAATCTGAGTAGTATCGAGTACTCCTGAGTACTCACTAGTCTGCTAAACAGGTACCAAATAACGATAACTACAACCATGATATATATATATATATATATATATATATATATATATATATATATATATATAGAGAAAGAGAGAGAGAGAGAGAGAGAGAGAACCATTATAAATGATTATCCAAGGAACCAACTATTTTTTTTTTCAAGTTCGAGAGTTTATTCTTTATTGAAAAAAAAAACTAAAAATATTTAAATTCATAACTTCACATTATGAACGCTAATATATTTTTCGAATTCGCCGTGTGAATTCTGATTTACATTGTGAATTTGTACAGATTTACACTGTGAATTTGACGAAAATAAGTAAATTTTTTTTATCGAATTTGATATCAGTGAAAAAAAGATAATGTTATTAACTTCTGTATTTTTTAGTTTTCTTATTAATAAAAAATAAGGTTTAAAAGTTTAATAAAAAAGATTGATTGTGCTTGATAATAGTTTATTATTGAAGCCCTCTCTCTCTTTTTTTTTCTCTCTCTCTCTCTATATATATATATATATATATATATATATATATATATATATATATATATATATATATATATATATATATATATATATATATATATATATATATATATATATATGGGAATGGCTAAATAAACACCTAATTTACTAAAATACCAACCTTTACTAAAAAAAACACTCTATTTAGAACTCACTATTATACTAATAATTAAGTAATGATTAAAAAACACTTTTTAATATTTCTATTTTATCTTTTAGAATTTTTTAAATATAATATGTGTTTTTATATAAATTGTTTCCTCTATTTTTTAATTTTTTTTTAAACATCTAAATATTTTGTTCATAAAAATTATTTGTTTCAAACCTAACCATATGAATAATAAAAAGGGATCCCTAATAAAAAAAAAATACAAAATATAAAATACCATCAATTTATCTTTATTATACACGTAAGTTTCTTATAATAAATTTTCAATATTTTTATTTCGATCTACTTAATAAATTAATGGTTTGGTTTAACATTTATTTAGATTATATTACGTATTTATCATTAGTAAAAAAAGTTGTGGTGCACTTTAATGAAATGAATTATTAATAAAAATTAATACTGTTACAAAAATACTAATATTATGATATTAAAATACTGTTATGTAAAATCTTTGTTTTTATAAATTTTGTAATATTTCACAAAATTTTCATTTACACGAATATGTTTAGGTTTTGAAATTTATTTAATAAACATTGAAATTAGAAAAAAAATATTTATAAAACCTAATAAAAATAGAAAAAAAATAATCAACATAAAAGAGCTGAAATATATAATAACAACAAAAAATATGATAATAAAGAAAAAAAATAAATTTATAACTAATGTTTAGCCTAATAAATATAATCAATAATTTGTTAATACAAAGTTAACAATAGATATTCAATGCTAATAAAAGCTTGACTTTTAAGAAAGGTGTTTATGAAGTGTTTATTTAGTAGGACCCATATAGACACCTCATTTTTTTGATATAGACACTCTATTTGATTTTTAAAATTGTTTTATTGGTTGAATTTATATTGTTTTTCGAATAAATAGATTATAAACAGTTTATTATAGGTTGACTTTTAATAAAAGTTTTTTATACGGTTTAAGGGGTGTCTTAATAGTAACACCTATATATATATATATATATATATATATATATATATATATATATATATATATATATATTTGTATATATATATATATTTGTGTGTCACCTCCTTGGTCATTGGAATCCAATCAATACTCTGTCGCATATTTAATAGTTTTCAATGGCTAATTGTAATGATTTAAGCATTCAATTCCTTATCAAGCGATATAACGTCTCGTGAGTTGTCACATTGACTTATACTTTGGAGGCATACACGGGGACGTAAGCAACTACGGATTATATTCTAAACACACTAATAATAGAATATACCCTTTCTATTTCCGGAATATTTTTAAATTTAATTTTAGTGTGTTAAGTAAATGTTGACAATAACTTTGAATAGATGATAAATTAATGATAAAAAAATATAAGTCGATAGTTAGAAACTACACACTTTATATATGTAGATGGTAAATTAGTAATAAACTAGCAATATCAAATATAGGCGTTAAAAAACTTCAAAAAAAAATAACGAATTGCATTTTTAAAACTGATAAAGAGAATAATTAGGTATGAATAATTATAAAAGGGGAGCTATATTTGAAAAGAAATTTCTTGTTATATAGAAGAATTAATAATCGTTGTAGTAGTTGATCGTCATTAGGGCCGGTCCTGGGGATTTAAATACTTCAAATGCATATGATAAACCAGAAGAAAAGAACAATTTATCGTTATTATAAGTTTTGTATTTTTAAAACAATAAATGCATACATACATACATACATACATACATACATACATACATACATACATATATCGTATCCTATAAAAATTAAAAAAAATCCATTTTAGCCCTATCACCGACACATTTTTTGGTTTAGGAACTAGACGCCAAACTTTATTTCTTTCAAATTCAGCCAACTCAGATTGGATAGAAACAATCAAATCAGGATCTTCTATAGCAATCTTGACTGTTTTAGGTTCAATTTTCAAAATAAAGACATTGAACATGCACAATTCTTGATGAATATTTAGTACCTCATTTTTAGCACGAAGTTGTGCTCTAGTCAAAACTCCATCTTGAGGATTACCAAGAACTTGTTCCTTTGGATGATTTAGTGTCCATTTTTCCAATGGTGGATATGCAGGATCAAACTCTAATGGTGCATCTTCGAATGTTTCATCATTCTCTGAACCTGCAATACACACATTGTTAGTTGTATCATGAAAAATTACGGTTTGATTATTTGAAATATTTGGTTGATTTTCATTTTGCTCCCCCTCGAAAAAATTATCTTCTAGATGCTCCCCCTCGACATCAACATTCATTCTTCTAATCTCCCCCTCGAAAGTATGCTCCCCCTCAACATGAGTAGTCGAATTCAAGTGCTCCCCCTCCACTTGATCAGTTTGTATAACTGGCAGACTTTCGTTATTAACTGGAGAATTTGATGTTCAGTTTAAATCTGCATCATCCTGAGTAATTGTCGAATCATCAGTATGCTTTGATGCTTCAGGAATTCGATTATCATCAGCATGAAGTTCAGCATCAACAGCCCTTTCAGGAACACAAAATATTAAATCATAATCAAAATCTAAAAAATTTAAACTTTGAGATTCATCATTTGATTCATTAAGAATTGGTTTTTGTTCGAATGATTTTTCAACTCTTTTAATATGATAGTCATCAAAGGTAAGATTGAACGTTTCTTCAATTTTTCGTGTTCGATTACTCAACACCCTGTATGTAACCGAATTATGTCAATATCCTAAAAATATTCCTTCATCAGCCTTAGATTGAAATTTTGAAAGACTATCCTTGAGATTCATAATGAAACACCTGCACCCAAAAACATGAAAAAAATTTACATTAGGTTTACGATTATTTATGATTTCACAAGTAGTGATGTTGAAACGACGATGAATACACGATATGTTTTGAGTAAAACATGCAGTTGAGACTGCTTTAACCCAAAAATATTGAAGAAGATTCGCATATGTGAGCATTGTTCTTGCAGCTTCGTAAAGTGAACAATTTCTTCTTTCGACAATACCATTCTGTTGAGGCATGTATGGTGAAGAAAAATTATGCAAAATTCCTTTGTCTGTTAAAAATGAATCAAGAACATTGTTATTGAATTCTTATCCGTTGTCACTCTTGATCTTTCGAACCTTTTTCTTTAAGCATGTTTTAATATGTTTGATAAAGTCGATTATTGCTTAAGCTGTTTCAGATTATAACATGAGAAAATATACCCAAGTAAACTGTAAAAAATCATCAACAATAACCAAAATGTTCCATTTCTTGTTGATTGTTTCAACAGTCGATGGTCCACAGAGGTCAATATGAAGAAGTTCCAGTGGTTCAACAATCTTCGAATCAGTAACAATTGGATGACCTTGTCTATGTTGCTTTCCCTGCTCACAAGCTGCACATAAAGTATCATTATCAAACTTTAAGACAGGTAAACCGCGTACAAGATCATTTACCACCAATTTATTGAGATTTCGAAAGTTCAAATGAGAAATTCTTCGATGCCAAAACTAGCTAATATCTAAGGAAGCTTTCGAAAGTAAAGATACTGAAGGAACACCAACAATCGATAAAATGATTTGAACTACTTAATTGGGGATTTTATCCCCTTTTTTAGCCAATGCTGAATCGATGACCTAGGTATTGTGTATAAAGTAAGAAAAACTTCTTGGATTAAAAAAAAAAGTAAACAACTTTGCTGACAATTACATATTTTTTGTTTGGTCAGAAGAGTCCTCCGAATATTTTGGTCTTGGATTAGTGATTCCTTTTGATATTTTGATTTCATTTTGGAATATGACAAGAGAATAGAGGATAGGCTCATTACATTAACAATAAAGATATGGGAATTTACATTGAGCATTGGTTCTCAGTCGAGCGTGAACATATCAAGTTTTCTTTTGGATTTGAGCAATATTTCTTTTGTGTCAATATTCGAAATGACACTGCCTTCTTCATTAAACACCACTTGACATAAGCTACCCTATTCATTGTGAATTTTCCATTCGTTACTTTTCCATATCCTTTGACTTGACACTTCTGATTGTTTTCAAATTTCACTACTCTAGCATTCTCCAACTTTCGATAATCACGCAACTTTTCTTTCTTTCCATTCATGTGACGAGAGCAACCACTATTAATGTACCATTTGTCATCATATTGCTCGTCACACAAAACCTGCAATCAATGAAAGAATTTAGGTCCCCAATGTTGTTTGGGTCCTTGGTGATTAGATTTGAAAACATTGTGAAACATTGATTTGAGACTATTAATAAGGCCCACTTCATTAGTTAAAGGCACAAAAATGTAATTATTCACAGGTTTAGAGTTTCCACAAACTTTCGCCTTTTGCTTCTCAGAACATTTCTCATTCTCCTTTGCTTTCGAAATAGGCCTCCACTGTTTTCCTGTGTGTTACGAATCTATAGACGAAGAACTTCCAATCGGAGATTCATTCAAATACTTCTCATAAGCTTCCTTGATTTGTTTTTGAGAGAACTTTGTTGATTGAAATGATTTTCCTTTCCCTTCAAGCCAATGTTTAATGTTTTTCACATCTGAATTTCCTTTTACATACGAAACTTTGGAAAATTGTTTCGGAGGAGGATTTAAAATTTTTGGTTGTTTTGGTGTGGAATCCACTTTTCTGTTAGTGTTTATTTCATCAAACTTTTGATTTGAAACTTTTTATGAAGAAACATGATTTTGATAATTCTTCGAATTATTCGAAAATCGACTTTGTTTTGAAAAATGATTTTGTGAAAATCTAGAGTGATGATTTGTATATGAATTCCTTGTTGATTAATGATTTGCAAATTTCTTTTCATTTGATGTTTAATTATTGGTTTGAGAAGATGATTTTGACCCTTGGAAGTTAGTTTTTGAAAATTCAAGTTGTGGTTTCTTTTGTGACAAGACCTTTTTAGTTAGAGCGGGATTTTTCTTGTTTTCACTACTCTTTGAAAAAGATGTCTGAACTGATTTAGACTTTTTCTGTTCAAATAATTTATTTAACAAAACAAATGATTTCTTTCGAGACTCAATAACTTGCCAAAGCACTTTCTTTCTTGCTTGTCTCTTTGAAATTCCGCTTTCTTTCGAAATCTTTTCAGTTTGCTCCTTAAACTCTTGAGAATTAATCTTGACATGTTTGGAAACATTTTCAACTTGTTTTGGAACCTCATTTGAATTTTCATATTTTTCAACCCATTTTCGTTGTGGTTTTTGTCTTTGAAAGATATAAGAATTCTTTGTGAGATTATTTTTAACAATGCTTTGATTTGCAAAAAGTCCTTCTTTCGACGCTTTCTTATTATCCTCTTCAACCATTTTGTTAAATTCAGGTTTAATTTTATCACCATTTCTTGTAGTGACAAAAACCTGATTCGGAAATATAACATCTTCTGTGCACTTGAAGTTTGGATACACAACTGTATTTTTTTCAAGGTAATGTGAACCTTTTTCTTTCATTATTTTGTCGAATTTCTTAGTTTCGTCAAAAACTTGATCAACTACAACTCTTGAAGTTGCGTTTGGAACATCATCATGTTTTGTGGTTTCTTTCAACACATCATCATCATCATCACTATCCGTTTGACTATCTTCGACAGGAACATGGTCAAGATCATGAACTTTCGAAGTTGAGGGTTGAGTAGTGTCAAATTTAACCTTAGAATCATTACACTTTTCTTTGCCTTTAGCCATTGATGTGACATTAACGACAAACAACTAAGAATAATCGATAACTTCCTCCTCCTCAATTTCACTAATATCATCAGAATCATCTTCGATATCAGTATAACTAGATTGAGAGTTAGATTTTGAATTCTCAGTTCTTTTCAAAATCTTTATTTGTTCATTTTTGGTCAAAGTATCAATTACAATATCTAGTAATTCATCAGCACTAAGACATTCTTCAATTTTAACAACACCATAAGCATATCTATTATCTGGTACTCTATCAAATTGAACAATAGTTTGTTCACAATCATAGGAAATAGAGTCAGTTTTCTCCCTTTTGAATACCAAA
This sequence comes from Lactuca serriola, assembly GCF_051521515.1. Lineage (NCBI taxonomy): Eukaryota > Viridiplantae > Streptophyta > Magnoliopsida > Asterales > Asteraceae > Lactuca > Lactuca serriola. Next base: position 22,949,955 of record NC_136413.1, on the reverse strand, counting down.
AAGGGCAAAAGTTTCCTTTGTTGGTCCTTGCTAATATCCGAAGAATGATGTAATGATGTTAATTTTCCATACAATCATTTAGTAGAGTTACAATATATGCTTCACTGTTTTAACAACATTTTAACATCTGAATTCAGTCTATCCCTATCACACATCAAATTAGTTATTTGCATATCTAAGTATTCTATTTTTATTTTCTTCGAATCCAAAATCTTCTGAGTTTCTAAGAGCTGTGTGTTTGACTTCTTAGCATCATTACTAGCAGAAATAAGTAGATCATTAACGTAAGTAATTGCTGCATCAAACTCAGATAGAACTGAATCATATACACTAGAGGGAATATTAAAAGATTGTAAAAGAGAGCGTATCTGAGAAGTCATTGGTGATTTGTTCGAAGATGTCGAAACAAAGCATTTTCCTGTTATTTTCTCTTCCTCTTCATTCTCATGCATAGCGAATATCAGTCCATGGGTAGGATTTTGTGCTGCTTCATCATCAGAGCCAGATGACCAAATTTGGTATGTTACTTCGTCTTCATCCATACCGTTAGCCACCCAAAGGCTTTCACTTTTGCATGCACCTCTTCCAGTCTTTCAACATAGTAATCCTCATATTTGATCTTACGTTTCTTCTCATCCCTCTTTCTCAACATACAATCATTCGCCATATGATTCGCTCCATCACAATAATGGCAGTTGAATCCTGAGTCTCCTTTTAGCTTTTTCTCCTTCTTCTCCTCATCAACACGAATTTCCTTCTTTTCCATATTCTTCTCTTCATTAACAATCTTCGTAGCAAAGTTTCCTTTTCCATCAGTTGTTTTTGACTTTGCATTAAAGGGCTTCTTAAAGAACTTCTTTACTCGATTGTTAGAGTAAAATGCTACGGTTTCGTCATCCGAATTGACAATGAGACCTTCATCCTCATAATTCTCATTCTCCACACTTTCTTTCTTAGCTTCTCTCCCTGAAATCTTCAATACAAGAGCCAGTGGACCACTAATACCGATTTTCGACTCTTCAGATGTTTCATTTACTTAGGCTTCACGAGTTTTCAACAAATTGTAAAGATAATTCAAGGTGAAATAATCAAAACTATGTTGAGTCTTCACCATCATACTAACATTCCTCCATTATTTACAAAGCCCCATGATGAATGTGAGATTAAACTCCATAGTTTATCTGGTGATTCCATATCGATTGCACTTATATATGAGCTCGTTCAGACGATCATAATACAGTTCAATGGGTTCACCTTCTTTCTCTTTAAACTCTCTTAAATCCACTAGACAATGTTTCACTTAATTGATTTTGGTCTTCTCACTACCTTGATACTTTTCTTTCAAAGTATCCCAAACTTCTTTGGCAGTTTTACAGCTACATACATAATTGTACACAACTGGAGGAAGAGCGCCTCTTAATTCACGCATACACTTCTTCTCGTTCTTCAGCAATCTCTCACATTATTCATTGACATTTTGATTTGTTGAAGATGTTCCAATGCTCTGAACAACAGCAGGAGGACGAACATCACCGAGAATACAGTTCCAGAGTTCTTCATCGATACTATTCAAGTAGTCTTCCATACGATCAGTCCATTGATCGTAGAATTCTGGAATCAGCATAGGAATTTTGGTTGAAGAACCAAGCAGATGAGAATAGGACATCATTGTGTTCATGTTGAAATTCGCCATTGATGTACGGACAAAATTTCAGAAAAGCTTCAGGAATTTGAAAATTTATGGATGATTTTGTCAGAAATCACAAATTGAACAACCGATTACACAACCTAATCACAGAATCGAATCACAACTAAATATCTAAGAAGATTTTTAGAATCAAAAGTGCGGAAACTTTTGAATCTAGAACGAGACTCAAAATACTTTTGACACGAATGAAAATCAGATCATTGCAGAATGATTCCTGCTGTGATACCAAATGTAGGGGTTACATAATCAAGTATGAATTATAGAATCATAATCATATGAAAACAATGAACACAAGATCTAAATAATTGTGTTTGGCTCGATTAAGCTTTCAATGAGTACAGAGTGTTTAGACAATTACATGAAAGTTCTTATCTAACTCTAAACTGAACACTTATTTATAGGGAACTAGAAAGCATACAAAAAATATAAGGGGCTGGAATTGAAAATCTTTGACACTAAAGTACCCTTATAATAATGTTACATACTAATGAAACTATCCATTGACTTTCGACACCTCACAACTAATTTCGACATCAACAGGTTTTAGAGCAATGGTTTCATGCAAGATTGATCCTTGAATCTTGGCAATTGAAGATCTCAAATTTCATCTACCTTATAGACCTTTGTAAGTTATAAAGTCCCAAGATATATTTCTTTTCATCTTGGATCTAAGTGTATTTGGTGTTTTGGAATGAGCTTTTAGTGAGAGTTGGGAATAAAGTTTAAAAATTTATTACTCTCCTAGGTCCCAAGAACATTATATGTCTCTGATCTTGACTCTAACACCTTTTGATATGTTTAAAATGTTTTCTTGGACCTCGTGGACTAGGAACGTTTTGATCTTTTGCCTTCCCTTTTAGACATGCAAGTTATTTTGGTCGTTTAGGCCATTTTGGTGTATTAAAGTTTAGGTATTGAAAGTATGAGACATTATTATGAAACTTTATCCATCTAAACATCATGATGATTCTGATATGAAGGTTGGACACTTGGACTTAATAGATTTAATTGAGAAAGATGCATTCTTGGTCTCTTTGAGACTTAAAGACCAGATCTTACTTGTTTGGACCATCCTAATGGATAAAGTTGGAAACTTTATCCATTATGAAGCTATTTAGGAACTAGATATGATGTTATGGGCCTTGGTCTAAAGAGATTAAATACTTAATGAAGATTTTGGCCTTCTGACCAAAAGTCATGACGTGACATAGGATGTGTCACGATGTAACGGTGCCTAGAATCGTGATTGTTTTGTCGTTGAATTCTCAAGACGTAACCACGAAATGGTCACGTCGTGACATTGAATTTGACTAAGCTAACCATTAACCTTGTGTACTTTGGCCGTTGACTTTTTGACCAATTTGACTTTTGGTCAAACTTGGGTAGAATTGAGTATTTGACCAATAACTGGTCTCCGTTTGGTTTAAGGAAGTTTGAGTTGGCTGTGCTAATGTTGGGGTAATTGTTGGGCTTCTATTGAGTAGTTTAGGTGAGTTTCTTCACTGTACTCGTGGGTCGAAGACACCAAGGCCGACCCACTGGATTATGTTTATAGGATGATTGTGATGAGTTTTGGCCATAAGAACATCCTATGTGCTCATACAAACCCTAATGCTTGGATCTAGGTTTCTCTATTGTACATGCAATTCATCCAAGACTATAAACCCTAGTTCTAGCATACAAGTAATCATATTAACATAAGAATGGGTTTAAGATATTACCTTGATTGTTATGTAGCAATAACAATCACAATTCCTTCTTGTATTGACTTTAGAAAGCTTAGAGTCACAAATGTCACTCCTCTAATGGTTCATAAACACCAAGAGCAAGAGGATGAAGAGGAGGAGAGAAGGAGGCTGCCCAAAACGTGTGGAAACCCTAGAAGAAAGCTTTTTTTCACGTTTTTGGGGAATAAGGGCTCTATATATAGTGAGGCCATTAGGGTTATCTAACAAGGAAACCCTAATTTGGATGCTTAAGCCCTAAGCAACCCATGGACTCCTTTCCTTAAAGGCCTTGGACGATTTCTAATGGGTTTCCCCATAGAATCCGTCCACTCCTTAATATAAGGCAATCCATAGCCCAAATTGCAATTATCTTATAATTACAATTCCAGTCCCTTAAGTTTAATTAATCTCTTTTAGTCACAAACTTAATTCTTATTAATTCTTGACTAATATTAATTAAACAATATGATTTCTCCTTTAATATATTATTCTCATAATATATTAATAAATCATACTTAATCCTTTCTCTCCATAATTCATCCTATCAAGTTGCTTTGGTGAAGGCAACCCAAAAGGACCATGCACCATCGGGTCAAGTACATACCAAAATAGTTATGGACTTAGACACTAATCCAAGAGTCTTCCACTTGGATAAGTCTAATAACTATTCTGCGTATGACTTCAGATCCTGATATGAAATCGTAGCTTTCCAAAGCTGCTGTCAACTCTGATCCTATCAGATACGCGTGTCCTTTAGATAAGGGATCATATATTCCTCCATTCTAGATATCGTAAGACATGATTTCTAATCATTCTCTCTGTACTATTTCTCAACTTCCAATTTGTGACGACTGACTAATTGAACAAATCAAATTAGCCCTAGCCCGGCCGAGCATTTACATTTTTCATCACTAAATCATCGAGGGGCCCAAAGATATCGTTTTTATCCTACTTTGGATAAAAGGAACGGATAAACTTTGATTCAATGCTCGCTTGCACTCACTCACCGAATCACACACAACAATATGTTTTATGACACCAAGTTACTGGTGCGTTTACATATTATCAATGTGCAACCGATTTGTAAGATACAACTCACACATCTCGGTTTCAAGAATATAAGATGTTATCATCTCACCAATCACTCGTGATACAATTCATGGAGTGATCCAAGTGAGCGTGGGTTTAATCCAATGCTCAAATCATATTCATAAGCACTGATGAACGTTGCAGCAAACATTTGCTTATGTCTAATACTCTTTAGACATTCCACACACCAATTCATGACAGTCTTCATTCATACCTACTTCCAACATATGAACGACTGTGGCCCGTTTGAATAATTTGACTGTTCTAAACCAGTTAAATTATTCAGGAAGTTAAAACATGGAAAGTGAAACATAAGAATAATACTAATCTCATATGGCCTCAAACCTTTGAGCATAAATAAAACACCTTTTATTTATCACCATATTGATTACTCATTATTTGTTGTTTCGGGTAATTAACTTTTTTTACTTGAATTATTACAACACTTGTCCCATGTTCTTAGCATGCACACAATGTTTACCTATGGTTCTTACTTTGCGAAATAGATCAAATGAACACATTTCCAATCATACTCATTTCACAACTCCCAATCCTTTTCACAAGTGAAAGAACATCAAATTCTTGCCACTTATGGAATATGCTAGATTCTAACATTTTATGCAATGATCCTTTCGTAATGTCATAGCACAAAAGTCACAATGACTATTGCCAATGATATTACAAAGTCCTCCATCGGAGATTATTACAATACAATTCCTTAGATATGATGTCTCTCACTCAAAGTACATTCCTTTGAACATCCTCTTGCATAAAAATTTCTAATCTAGACATAGATTTTCAATATTCAATTCCCAATATGGAAAACTTTCCATACTTACCATATGACAACTCATTCTCAATAGAATCTTATCTATTCATAATAATGTCGATATGGTCCATCCAATACTATACTTCCAACTACTCACAAGCGACTAATCCTCGGCGAACTTTGGATTGTTCTTTGATAGTTGTTTAATTATCTTAGTCAAAACCGATTCTCGTCCTTTTTCCCTCTAAATGCGCTAGACATTTGGAAAAATTTTAGAATGGTCAAATATTATAGCATTTGCAATCGATCCTACACCCGAAACGTATGGGACACGATGCATAATGTCTTTCATAAAGATTTGATGCTTTATCAATCTCCTGCCATAATATTTTATGTGCTACGTTCTCAAAATTCGAACTATGAAGAGGAATGCCGTAATCATAATCGAAATTTGTGAACACATTATGTTCCCTTGACTAAATTATTAACATTCCACAACCTAAGCCTTTAGATTTGAAATGAAGTATAATATTTTCTCCGTTAATTATAGCAAAACAACTTTACAACCCTTACGAATTTGCAAGGTGTAACTCTTGTTTTTCTATAATTAATATTGCTAACTTTCAATACTTGCCTTAATAATCATACAATCATAACATTTATGCTCCCACTATCATGATGATTATTATAGACATAACATTTATGCTCCCACTAGCTTTGACATGTATTCAGAAACAACTTAACTTTCAGAAAAACAATGCCTATTGAATTTCTTTAAGTTCATATTTCTAATACCTAATGCTTTGATAATCCTTTATCTAAGCTTATACACCTTTCCTTTAGATAGCTCATATGTGTGTCTAAACAATTTAGACTAATTGCCAAATCTCACAATTCGAATCATGGAAAGGGATACCGTAACCATAATCGAATTCGAGAACTCAATTTCACAATCACTATCTTCTTAAAATCTCTCTTAGTGAAAGTATTTCCTCACAGTCATTTTCATGAAGGAGGGAATCTTATGACACTTAGATTTTAATGGTGTATGTGTTCCTATCCATATGAATTTGTCAAAACCAAAGTTTACGACAAATTCAAACTCATATGGACCGAACTTTCTTAATCTTGATTTCTTGCCTTATGGTAGCACAGCTGCCCACCATGTCTTCCAAGTAGTTAAGCAGCTCACCTTTTCCTATCAATGTATTTTTCATTGATCAAGGTCCTTGCCTTTTATGCGTTCAAATGAGAACTCATAGAACTCACATGCATAATTAACTGAATTGGAATGGCACAGAAACAAAATAGTGTCAACACGATAGGTTGTAAACCTCAACTCGTGTGCTAGTGATGATTGATAAGGTTTATTTTGATTTGTTCTTGAAACCTTTCAAGACCATTAAGACTCCCACTGACTCCTTGACATATAAGATTCTCTTGTCAATAAACACTTCTTGACAAACAAATATTCAAGAGTTAGTGTAGTTTTTATCAAAACACTTCATAAATTGGTCCTAGTTAGTCTTTGTCTTATCCAAGACATCACAACTTTCCACATTTGATGAATGTCACAAACCTTCTTAATACTTATCACTCAATTTCACAATCTTAACTCTAAGACTTGTTTTGGAACGAAGTATAATTGACTTCTTGATTTAACCATTTCTTTAATTCTTGATTCCTCTTCTTAGACATACAATTGTACTAAGACTCACTTAGAGGATCAATTGAGATATGGTTCTTAATCATTAAGATTCATCATAAAACATAATAAAAGGTACTCTCCCTTCTTCTTAGAATGGAGAAACTTTTATTTTTCTGCTTATTTGATTCTTCTTATTCATTCTGCTATTGATTTAAACTTTTTCAATCAATTCAGAATTACACTTAATCTTATAAGTATAATCATATTTACTAAACCTTTAGTAAATCAAGACGAATATCTTTGTTACTCTTATGGTGGACTTGATCAACACGCAACTTTGTGTGCTCGATCTCCTAGTCCTTCACTTGACACTTTGTCAATGAATTAGTCTAATTTCCAAATATGAAATTTCTCATTCATCGTGCAACCAAGTTGCATGATTCCAAGTTTCTATCCAATTGAAACTTGGGCGATGAGAAACTCTCCTTATTTGGTAAATTTTCGACATTTTCATAATTAAGAATCAAATCCATTATCAATTTTTCATACACGCCATTGCAAGGATAAATAAATAATATAAAATCAAAATTTATTTTATTGCGGAAAAATTCGTCCTTACAATGCAATTCATTGAAAAACTATGCTAATACATCTTTCTTAGCAATCTAATTCTAACTCTAAGTAGTAGCTCAAGAATCTAATCTTCAAGTAATGCGATCGAAATCCATTCCTTCACGGTTAGATTTTGCTCACTTCTTCCCTTAAGCTTCCTTTCTTTTCTTCGATCCTACAAAACATCAATTGTAATCTTATCACATTTTGTATTAAGAATCTAGAATAGAAGCTTAAAAGAGTTAGTCAATGGATTTTACCTAAAGCAGAGCCATACGTTTTGACTCTCCCATCTCTTAGATCTCTTAGGTAAATAGGGCAGCTTCGTCTCTAATGCCCCTTCTCTTGGCAATAAAAGCAAATCGACTCTTTTGGAACAACACATGGAAATACTTCAGACATTGCCTTTCTCTTATGATCAAACTTTTCGATCATAGCATGTCTTTCGTTGCCATTGTCTCTATCCATAGAGGTCTTGAAGGCAGATTCACCAATCAACTTTGCTTTTCTATTGCGCCAAACCATTGCTGATTCAGCAGCAATAAGCATATAGGTGAGATCTATAAGGGTCACGTCGCAGTTCATCATATAGTACTCTCTTACGAACTCACTATACGAGTTAGGAAGTGACTGAAGAACCCAGTCAACAGCCATCTCCTCACAGACAACGGATCCCAACATTCTTAACCTATCAATGTGTGACTTCATCCCTAGTACGTGTGCACACATCGACTTTCCTTCTTTATGTTTACTTGCCAAAAGGGCTTGAGTGAGCTTGAACTTTTCAAGCCTTCGAAATTGTGGGTTAGGGAGAATAATTGGAGGAGGAGGAGGAAGTGAAGCATGATCTCTTGTTCCTCAATCGAATCGTGGAATATCATCTTCATGTGGAATGCTTGTTCCACGGGATTTGGGAAGACCATAGTTGTCGAACTTTGACATCTACAAAACGGGAGAAAACGAATTAAAGTTTGTTGATTGATTGAGTCCTTAGTAAATCACCCAAATGAGATACTAAGGCTAGGACCCAACACAATACGCTAAAACCTAGAAAAGGGATACCGTAATCTAGTTGCAGAATATTTGAAGGTAAGTGAATGACGATTCACTAATTTTCACCATGAAAAAACGAAAAAGAATTTAAGTTTTAAATCTATGAAAACTCCTAGATCCTTTGAGATTCATTGAACATTTCAATGGCATGTTTAAATCTCGATATGCCCCTCTAGTTTGTGACTGGGATGCTGAGGATCACAAAGCGGGTGTGAATAACCATGCAAACTTACATGGTGCCCCCACATGTTATAGTCACCTATTCGATGTGCCGGTAAACCACACACGCTCCACCGAACTATGAAAAACATTGAGTCACCCTTTGCTACCTTTGCTTAGAACCATTTAGTGTGCCGGTTAACCACACACGCTCCACTAACGTCTTCACAAGGGCACAAAGTGTAATTTCATGGAATTGCATCAATTCACTTTTTCCTAAGTAACTAAGATTGGGAATTTGTAAAACATTTAGTTATTTTTGTACTTCATTATACTTATAATGGAAGGTTTTGTCCTATCCTACCTGTTCGGCTAACGACCCTCCACTAGTCAAGAGTGCGGTGGGTAAGAGTGGATACCCATTCAATCGCCATTTTATAGGCAATTTCCTTAAACACCCCTTATAGACCAGCTTCGTGAATGAGGCCTAATAACGGTAAGACTGGCTTTTACTCATTCATATATATAATGTTAGACTTTTAATGTTATATATAGTATAGGGTGTATTTTACACTTTTAAAATACTAGGTGGTCAAATTTAACGATTATACTTTTAATTCAATTAAATGTAAACCAAAAACTTTATGGATTTATTAAACCTCTTTTAATTATACACCTTAATTAATTAATAAAACCATAAGGGTGTGATTTGAACTTTTCAAAACAATACTAGGGTTTTAGAATTTAACATTCCTAAATTAAACCTTTTAATCAACTTTTAAATTCCAAAACTTGAGGGCAAGTTGTGAAACATTTCAAAACATTAGGTTTAGAATTTAAATATACATCAAAATTAAACTTTTAATCAAAATTTAAATTCCAAAACTTGAGGGCAACTTTTGAAACCTTTTTCAAAACATTAGGGTTTCAACTATTTAAATTTCAAAACAAAACTTTTGAGTTCAAATTTAAACTATAAAACCTAAAAGGGGAAAATTGAAACTTTTCATAACACAAGGATCAAATAACAAATAATATAAATTAAACAATTAATTTTATCATTATCTATATTTGACCTAATTTCAATTTCTTGCAAAATAAGTTACCCAATTAATACAAATAATCCAATCTTTATCATATAAGGAAGTTATTATCTAATCAATTGGTAATTATCTTGTGTTTTGGCAAGGATATTCTTTAAGAAACAATAAAATTCGTATTTTATAGGTTTAAAACGAATATGGTAATTATCCTTAAGCAAAACAACAACAAAATCCAAGATTTCCCCTGTCTGACGCTCCTACTCGCCGAGTCACACTTTGGAACTCGCCGAGTAGGGCTAACTCGCCGAGTCAGGTTGAACAGTAAGCCATATTTCGTTTTTTAGCTACATAATGCATCAATACAGTAGAAACCAATCTAGGCTCTGATACCACTGATGGGTTTTGGCCATAAGAACATCCTATGTGCTCATACAAACCCTAATGCTTGGATCTAGGTTTCTCTATTGTACATGAAATTCATCCAAGACTATAAACCCTAGTTCTAGCATACAAGTAATCATATTAACATAAGAATGGGTTTAAGATATTACCTTGATTGTTATGTAGCAATAACAATCACAATTCCTTCTTGTATTGACTTTAGAAAGCTTAGAGTCACAAATGTCACTCCTTTAATGGTTCTCAAACACCAAGAGCAAGAGGATGAAGAGGAGGAGAGAAGGAGGCTACCCAAAATGTGTGGAAACCCTAGAAGAAAGCTTTTTTTTTTTTTCACGTTTTTGGGGCATAAGGGCTCTATATATAGTGAGGCCATTAGGGTTATCTAACAAGGAAACCCTAATTTGGATGCTTAAGCCCTAAGCAAACCATGGACTACTTTCCTTAAAGGCCTTGGATGATTTCTAATGGGTTTCCCCATAGAATTCGTCCACTCCTTAATATAAGGCAATCCATAGCCCAAATTGCAATTATCTTATAATTACAATTCTAGTCCCTTAAGTTTAATTAATCTCTTTTAGTCACAAACTTAATTCTTATTAATTCTTGAATAATATTAATTAAACAATATGATTTCTCCTTTAATATATTATTCTCATAATATATTAATAAATCATATTTAATCCTTTCTCTCCATAATTCATCCTATCAAGTTGCTTTGGTGAAGGCAACCCAAAAGGACCATGCACCATCGGGTCAAGTACATACCAAAATAGTTATGGACTTAGACACTAATCCAACAGATTGTTGTCTTTGTGAACCTTGTTGATATGCATGTATGTGCTTGTTGTCTTTATAATCTTGCTGATATGACTATATGCTTAGGTGTAGGGGTGGAATAGACATGTACCGGTTGAAGGATACTGAAGGAGTTGAAATAGACTCGAGGGTGACATAGACCCGCACCAGTTGAAAAGATACTGAAGGAGTTGAAATAGGATCGGGTGTGAAGTAGACATGTACTGGTTGAAAGACACCAAAGGAGTTGAAATAGACTCAGGGGTGAAATAGACCTATACCAATTGAAAGATACCAAAGGAATTGAAATAGACTCAGGGGTGAAATAGACCCGTTTTAGCTTCGAGTTGTTATGTATGTTTAGTATGGGGTATTTTGGGGAACACACTAAGCTTTGTGCTTACGGTTTATGTTTAAAATCTTTCAAGTACTTGTGATTTCAAAAGGAAGGGCCCGACTTGATATCACCGCATCCCTTGGAGATTATTCCGCCATGATTGTTTATGATTTTCCTTTGTTGTTTTAAGAATACTTTTTCTCTGATCGTCTTTTGGAATAATGAAAGAATGGTTTTGACATAATTAAAATGAAAATTTTACACGGTATTTTTGTGATGTTACAATTTTGGTCCATATTAATGGGTTTTGGTCCTTTTGTGGCTTAATCAATGGGGTTTGGAGAAATCCATGAGCTTTGAACCATGTTTTGTTACAAATATGATCTTTAAATGGAGTAAAAAGTGCATTCAAGAGCTCTCTTTGCTCCATTCATAAAGAAAAGTACATTTTTGGATATTTGAAAAACTAGTGTTTTAGATCTTGCATGTTTCGGGCATATTAATAGGTAAATTTGGAAACTTTATCCATTCAGATCTGAGAATTAGAACACATAACTTATTGGTTTAAGTCGAAAATAAAATAGGAATTTTTTCTGGACGCGAAGCGTTTCTGATTAATCTGTAAATTGTGACTAGCTATTTTGTCCTATTAGGCACGAGGTGGTCTGGCTTGGATGTTGCACACCTATAACTTTTGGTAAATGGACTTTTTGACCTTTTTTTGACATTTTGATTAAGTTTGACTTTAGGACAAACTTTAGGGTTTGTGTAATATCCCGATGATAAGGTAATTCTAATTTAAACCCTATAATTTAATTATGTTGCATTTTTGCCCCTTAGTTCAAGAAAGTGAGTAAAAGGAGCCCTAGTGGCATTCTCATAAATATGTCGTGGGGGTACGACATGCGTACGCATGTATGTTGAGCGCACTAGGGCGTGCCCTAGTTCGTTGGGGTGCATGTTGTACACTGGGCGTACTTGCTAGATTTGGAAACCCTAATTTTTAGAGTTTAACTCAGATTTAACCAACCTTATGGCTTCATTTCCCCTCACCTCATCAGCCTCCATCCCTCTTGATATGTTTTTTTTAACCCTAGTTCACTTTGAGAACCTATTTCATGTCTAAGAGTGTGTGTTTTTATGCTTAGAAGCAAGGTTGTAGTACTCGGATTTGGTAATTCATGTACTAATATTTTTAGGGAAATTGTATATGTCAAAATCATAAGTTGATTGAAATATATAACAAAATTAGATACATGTGAATACACAAAAACTAAAAAAAAACAAATAATGGTCTCACTTCGTGAATAATTACTGAAAATTTAAGATATATATGTAGTAATAATCACATGTATGTATGTTAAATAATAAATCATTAAGTATATTATACATATTAATCACCGAGTTGACCAAGTTTTACAACATTGCTCAGTTCAGTAAGGGGCCGATCGGGGAGTACTCGGGATTCTGTAACTCGCCTCGGCAAGGGGCCAAGTAGCGAGTACTCGAAGGAGTAATCGGCCAACTCGGTGAGTTTTACAACACTGCTTAGAAGAAGAAAGAAGGAAGCCAAGCTTATCTTGGAAGAGTGAAGCACTTTGGATCAGGGATTTTTAAGACATTTGCAACCTTTCTAAGGTATAAAGCTTGCAAATTTTACCCAACATCATATAGATCCAGATTTGGATGTCTTTATGAAGCTTTTTGGTCCCAAAATGTTAGATCTTGAGCATGGCATGTTCTTGACCTTTAAGCTCTCCTTTCAAACCCTATGAGGGGTCTTAAGTCATAAAAATGAAGTCTGAATGGTTGGTTTTGTCCCATGCCTATTATGGAGGGTCTTAACGCATTAAGATGTTGGGCATTTATGGATGAAGCACTTATTGAGCATGCAAGGTCATAAAGTTGGAAACTTTATGAATCCTAATGACATTTTGACCTTGGGTCTGCATTTGTACGTGTTAAGATGTTATATTAAGAACTTAATAAGGAAAAAGGAAGTTTAGGGTTACGTTGTGCATACCTGGGTGTATGAGTAGCATACGCGATTAACGACCATGTTTTTGATCAAGAGGAGGAGTACGACCAGCGTACCTCCAGAGTACGACCAACATACACTTGCTGAGTTGAGCCGGCTGAGTTGACTTGGATAGGTTGACTCGGTTGGGTTGACTCAATTGATTTACGGATTTTGACCAGTTTGACCTTGACTTTGACCAAGTTTGACCTTAAGGGTATTTTGGGATTTTGATGGAAATTTGTTATTTGGTTGGCATAGGTTTCGGTTAGAGCTGAGATTTGGAGTCTAGACCTCATCATCTTTTGTCTAGTTTGTAAGGTGAGTTTTCTTCACTATACTTGCAGGTCGAAGGCACCAAGGCTGACCCTTTGGATTTGATCTATTATTTATGTTATCATGTTGTAGTGATATTTTAGATTGGTATCTTGGTATATAGGATGATGATATGGTTACTTATCTATAGATTTGCCTGACTGTCTGTAGACTGTTATTATATGTTATCTGTTATATGTACACATATTTGGTCGGTGGTTGAGGCTTTACTGCTTTGTGCGTAAGCCAACAGGTCGGGGGCATCCCAACACGATGGTTGATGGGTTGGGGTATTACAACTCGATGATTGACTGGACCCATAGTATATTGAGATTCCAACTCGGTGGTTGATTGGGCTTAGGGGTATTCGAACCCGATGGTTGATTGGACTCGACACGCTGTCATTATATATGTTATCTTTGTACGTGTTGGTACTTTAGGGGATCTCAATAAGAATTAGCTTACAGTTTGAGGTTATGTTTCCAGTACTTTAGATGACCACGGGAAGGCGAAGGCATGGCCGTTCATGTTTATGACTTATGATTTTGGGAAACTCATATGTTGAAAATGTTTTGAAAACTATGATTGTAAACAATTTATAAATTTGGGTTGGTATTAAAAGTTTAAATTTTTTGTGATTTTGATGGGTGTTACAAGTTGGTGTCAAAGCCTTGGTTTGAGTGAATTGGAGGAACACTCGTGTGAATCAAGTCTCAAAATAAGGAAACGGATTTTAAAAAAATGATTCTCAAATTGTTTTCAAAATAATCAAAGAGGATGCAATGTGTATGATCAGCTGAGCCAATAAGTAGACCCAAAATTACCACACTACTATTTGACATTTTGATATGTTAGAACAACATGCTAGTGATAGGCTAGGGATCTTTAGGAATTGCATGATAGAATTTCCTGATTATATGATGCTTGATTGCCTAGGGTTTTTCCTTACATGAAATTGACATCATTACTATAGTTGCTTTGTGTATGTATCATAGTTGTACATAACTAAGATTCTATAGCCTGAGAATGTTTGGTTTGGCCTTATTTCCTATTCTTGTTTGATGAAGGGATTAGCATAGGATCAAATATTCGATTGTCTATAGGGTCCAGTGTTATGTATGATTAGCACACACGAGCGCTGCAGAGTTGGTGGAAGTTTCAAGGATGAGTTGTTTGGGGTCAATCGGCCAGTTTTGTGATGTTATCTTTCCTCTAAGAAGTGAGGACTGAGTGTATGTGTATTCTAATGTGTATTTTTAGGGTAGTTGTGATGATCCTCTGAGACAAATACGAGTAGGTGTTGAAGGTAGTATGGGCCCCTACTACTGGAAGCACAGGACTCGTACGCGTAGCAAGGAAGTCACAACCGCAAGGGATTTCTTGGGAAGTGGTTCCCCTAGTATGATATGCATTTTATCTGATATCTCCCTTGATAATTTTTAGTATGGTGATGACGAGACCATTTGAAGCAGAATCCGAATCAGGATTGGGAGCTTGTGGCCAAGATAGGCCGGCTTTGACCAAGGATCAGGTGAGGTTCCGACAGATTTGCGAGAGGTGCAATTTTGGGGGCACATCATCAACCGATAGGGTATTTCGGTTGATCCAACGAAGGTTGAGGCAGTGGGAATTACCGAAGAACGCATTTGAGATCCGTAGTTTCTTGGGTCCAACAGGGTATTATCGTAGATTCATCTAGGATTTCTCCAAGATCGCCGTGCCATTGACCCGTTTAAACAAGAAGAATGTGACTTTCCGGTGGGGCCCAAACCAGCAGTTGGCTTTCGATACCTTGAGATAGAGGTTATGTGAGGCCCCGATTCTGGTACTACCCGAGGGGTTCGTGTAACACCCATAAAAATCATGTCAAATTTAAAATTTTAAAAACATTTCAAAACCATTAATCATTACAAACTTGTTTTCAAAATGTATAATATAAGAGTATCCAAGAAACATAAACATAAATATGAGGAGTTGTACGATCACGCCTTTGCCTTTCCGCAAGTAGTGCTGAAAGTACTGAAAACCTCTGATCGTTGTCTCACTGGGAATCCCGAACTATCGCATAATAAATACCAAGTCAATACACAAAATATCCATCTTGAGTAAGGGTCCACACAATCCATCATTTCCTTTCTCTTTCAAGGCCAATGTCAAATCCATAATCTTGAAATTCCTCATGCAAAGCCCATTATTGGCCCAATTTACGAAATTGGGCCCAACTCCATATTTGGGCCTTATTCTAATATTCATATTCAAAACTGGTCCAGAACTCCCTTATTCAGAAAGCCCATCAAGTCCTAAGTCCAACAATTTCAAAGGTGGCCAAATCCTGAAGCCCAATTCAACAAAAGCCCAACAGAGGATGTACGCGGGGTGTACTCCTCTGGTACAAGAAACGGTTCCTTAAAGCCAAAATAGCAAGATCTATAAAATGCATGCATAAAGTTTGAAGCTTTTTACCTTCTGAAGCTTCTAGGGCACCAACCAACTTTAGATCTACAAGCTTGATCTTCTTCTCCAACTCTTTGATGCAACACCTTCTTCTCAAAACACTCAAAATACACTCTATAAGCTCACACACTCAAGGAAATGGCTAGGGTTTGGGGAAAACAGATTTAAACAGTGGAGGATGAGGAAAGGGAGGGTTATGAGCTCATAAGGTTGCTTATATAGCCCTCAAACGCTAAATATTAGGTTTTCATCCTGACATAAGTACGCCCAGCGTACACAAGTGTACGCCCGATGTACTAAGGCGGACCTTAGTACACTTAGCGTACTCTTAGGTACGCTCAGAGTATGCAAGGATGCAATCTTGGCCCTTATACTTATCTTGGCTCTACAGTTCCAACCCCAAGAACTATAAATGACCAAATAATAATAGTAGAGAGGGTTCAGAAATACCTACAAAATATTGGGATGTTACAGTTTGACGACTTGGTAGTGTATTGTGATGCATCAATCCCAGGGTTAGGGGCGGTTTTGATGCAGAGGGGGGATGTGATCGTGTACGCCTCGACGCAGTTGAAGCCTTATGAGGCGAATTACCCCACTCACGACCTAGAATTGGGGGCAGTGGTGTTTGCCCTCAAAATCTGGAGGCATTACTTTTATGGAGTACGATGCACCATCTTTACCGATCACAAAAGTCTGAAGTATTTGATGGATTAGCAGAACCTTAGCATGCAACATAGGAGATTGTTGGACTTCCTGAAAGACTATGATTTAAAGATTTTGTACCATCCATGGAAGGCCAACATGGTGGCCGATGCATTGAGTCGCAAGGTGGCGGGTTCTCCGAAACAAAACTTTTTTTTTTGAGGATGACGGTGGTCTCTCCACTGTTAGATATGATCAAGAAGGCTCAAGTGGAGGGTTTGAAGAAAGAGAACTGGAAGATAGAGCAGATTTGAGGATAGTTTCCCTTGTTTGTATGGGATGGTCGGTGTGGGTACCGGTATCCGGGGAGTGAGACAGAAGATATTGGAGGAGGAACACAAGTCTAAGTTCTCTATACATCTGGGGGTTACAAATATGTACAAATATCTGAGGCTAAGTTACTGGTAGCCTCGCATGAAGTGGGAGATCGTCTGGTTTGTGGAGTGGTGCTTGACCTGCAGGAAGGTCAAGGCCGAACATCAGCGGCCTCATGGCAAGTTTCAGCCACTACCCATTCCTATGTGGAAGTGGGAAGAGATCACCCTGGACTTCATCATGAAGTTACCGAGGACAACGAGGAGTGTGGATGCCATATCGGTCATCGTGGACAAATTGACGAAGAGTGCCCATTTTATTCCGATCTCCGAGAGTATTTATGTTGAGAGATTAGTAGATATCTATATAGAGGAAGTGGTGGTCAGGCATAGAGTTCCAGTATCGGTGGTTTCGGACCATGATGTTCGATTCACATCCAGGTTTTGGCGGAAGTTCCACGAATAGTTGCGAACTCAGTTACACTTCAGAACTGCATACCACCCCTAGACGGACGACCAGAGCGAGCGGATGATCCAGAGCTCGAGGATATGTTCAGAGGTGTAGGACCCCAGTTTTTTGGGGTGAACTTGGGAACCGAGTCATGGGAAGCACCGAGGTGGTTCTTAAGACTACCGATTTGATCCAGCAAGTGCACGACAGGCTGCGGGTCGCACAGAGCCATCAGAAGAGCTATGCTAACCGGCGTCGCTCGGATCTTGAGTTTCACGTGGGAGACTTCGTCTTGATGAATATGTCACCATGGAAGGGTGTCATTCAGTTCCGAAAGAGGAGCAAGTTAGGGTCCCGATATATTGGTCCGTTCAGGATTACCGCCCGGGTGGGCAAGGTGGCCTACCGTTTGGATCTGCCGGACGAGCTTAGCCAGATTCACAACACCTTCCATGTTTCTTAACTTCAGAAGTGTCTCACTGACGAGGCTGAGGTTATTTCTTTGGATGACATTCAGGTGGATGAGAGCCTGAACTACATTGAGAGGCCCGTTGTGGTCTTGGATAGGAAAACTAAGGTTCTTCATAACAAAGAGGTGAAGCTAGTGAAGGTGCAGTGGCTGCACCGGAGGGGCTCGGAATGGACATAGGAGCCAGAGGATGAGATGCGGGAGCATTACCCGAATTTGTTCATGACGACAGACTTCGAGGACGAAGTCTAGTTCTAGTGGGGGAGTTTTGTAAAGCTTGTGTCAGGTATCATTTAATTTTCAAAATGTTAAGGTTTTTGACTTGAAGTCGACGAGTTGGGGAGCTCCAACTCGCCGTGTAAGGATCATATTAGACCCGAGATTAAGGTTCAGCTCGACGAGCAGAAGCTGCAAAGGAAAACCCTAATTTTCAGGGCTTGTGCCTTATTTAAAGGCCTTAGGCCTCATTAGTAGCCTCCCTTATCGCCCCCATCGTCCAGAGAAACCTTAGTTCACCCATTTCTTCTCATTGTATGTGTGTGTGTGAGCTTGGAGAGTGACTTTTGGTGCTTATTTGAAAGGAAATAGAAGCTTGAAGAGGATAGATTGAGTAGAAGGCAGTAGATCCGGGATTCCTCCAGTATTGCAGCTACATTAAGGTATAAAGTCGAAACCTTGGCCTTTGATTGCTTAGATCTTCTTCTATGAAATTTTATGGCCATTATTAGCCTAATTTGGGATTATTCTTAGAATTGAGCATGATATGAAGATTTGGCTTCAGATATGGATATCTCAGGGCCTTTGTGGACTTAAAGTTGCCAACTTTATCAAGTATTGGCCCTCCTTCTTGCTCTGAGACCCTTGATAAGCTTGTTTATGCGTTTTTAGCCCTTTGATGCCTTGCATGGATGTAAAGTTATCAACTTTATGTGTTATCTTAACCCTAAGCGATTAGATATGTACTTTGGGGCTTTAGATTCAAATGAAAAGTGTTGAATAGGTTAAGAATATGAAAACTCGACGAGTTGGATCGAGTTACCCCGCTTTCTGGATACTGAGTAAAATTGAAGAGTTGATGAGACAACTCGGTGAGTTGGCTAGGGCTTTTCCCGGTTTTCTGAACACTAAAGGAACTCGACGATTTGCTAGATGCGTTCGACGAGTTGGGGTCAACATGAACTGTTGACCTTGACAATTGACGTTGAATTTGACCATGGTTGACCAAGTTTGACTTTAAGGGTATTTTGGCATTCTGGGGTTTTGACAAATAAGTCACATGGCGAGTGTAGGCTATTGAGTTGGAGCTGTGCATTGGGATTGATATTATCGGTTCAAAATTTCTTGAGAGGTGAGTCTGCTCACCATACCAATGGGTCCAAGGCACCAAGGCCGGCCAATTATATGATATGTGGATTGTTAGTTATTTATATGGTATGTCGGTATGAAATTTATATGGAAGACCCTGGGGGGTTCTGTGGCAGTAGATTAAGACCATGAGGGGGTTTCTATGGCGTTTGGTATAAGTCCTTGGAGGGTTTTGACGACATCCTAGTATGTTTGCATGTTTATCTTGTACGATATTTCTTTGATTAGTGAAGACTATGTGGGGGTTCCGATGGAAGGTATTCAAGACCACGTGGGGGTTCCAGTGACAGTTAGTAAAGACCACGTGGGGGTTCCCATGGTAGTTAGTGAAGACCATGTGGGGGTCCCATGGCAGGTAGTTAAGACCACGTGGGGGTTCTAGTGGCACTCGGTATAAGACCATGGAAGGTTTCCGTGGCATCCTTATATGTTTGTACGCATGGCTTATGTGGTTTATGTAGCTTATAGAACTAATATGGATTGTGTGGGGTATGCTCTGGGGAACCTCACTAAGCATTAGCTTATAGTTTGCTGGTTGTTTCAGGTACTTTAGAGCCAAAGGGCAAGGGGCCAGGCTTGATGGCGCGACATGCACTCTCCGACGATTTTATTTGGTGACACTCTGATATTATGAATAAAATGTTTGATACTGTGGATTTTGAAAACAATTGTGATTGGTATTTTATGTACTATGGAAATGATTTTGTTAACTAAAAATGAAAATTTTTATTGGAAAGTTTGGGTTGTTACAAGTTGGTGTCAGAGCCTTGGTTTAAGGGATTCGGGAACACTCTCGGGGGTGTCAGGACTCAAACTAAGGAAATGGTAAAGCTGTTTTAAAAGATCAAAACTAAAATTTCTTAAACTGAAAAATAGAGAATGCAATGCGCGCAATCGGCCGAGCTCAAGTAAGTAGTTCCCTAATATGTTAGCCATGCTACACTGATATTTGGATTATGATAGTCAAATGCATTTTGCTATGTGTATGCTTTAAAAATTGTATACAGTTAGGATCTTATAGCCTTAGAATGATCGTTTTGGCCTTATTTCCTGCTCCTTGTCGGGTTGTGGTCCTAGGGTAGAGTCTGCTATTCGAAAGTCTATTTGATCCCGTTTTGTGTATAATTTACATGCATAAGGCAACCTATTATGATTGAACTGAATTTTGGTTAGATATGGATGGAGAAAATCTTAGGATAGCCTAGGATATGAGTTATGCGGTAGCCTAAGGGATATGTTTTGTTCTGGAATGAATTAGAGTTATCAGGTAGAGCCTTGGGGAAGGTACATGTAGGTGTGGAAGGTAGTATTGGGCCCATACTACTGAAAGGACATGACCTGTACCCGAACCAATGTTAGATCTGGAAGCTCTAAGGAGGACCAGTGTAGAAGGATCGCCTTTAGAATATATTGATCATTATGTCTTATTGTATTTCAGATTAGAATGGTGGTGACATGACATGGAGCAAGGGGGTCAGGATCAGGATCAAGATCAGGATCAGGATCCAGATCTGGGTCGGACAACTAGTATAGAGCTCGTTGATGAGAGGTTGCACAAGCTTATTGCAGCCGAGATTACGAGAGGCGTCCGTGATGCTACCCCAGTGATTTTTGGGATAGTCAAGGAAGGGATTATGGAGATCATGGAGGACTGGCTTAGCTCTTTCTGAGCCGAGATTGCTGTAGGCCAAGTCAGGGTCCGAACTCTCTCATTGAGGGAGTTTAAGGCGTGCAGAGCGCCTGAGTTCTTCGGGGTCAGGCACCCCATTGCTAGTCGACGCTGGGTGACAGACATGGAGAATGCCCAGCACACGAGATTTTCCTCGAAGCGGAAAAGGTGGGGTTTTCCACATGTATGTTGAGATACGGAGCTAGGGATTGGTGGGAGAAGGTGACTAGCCAGGTGGGAGCAGCCGGTGTGGTTGAGATGACATGGGAATAGTTTGTCAGACACTTTGATCTAGCGTTTGCACCATAAATTGAGGTGCAACGGTTAGTGAGGGAGTTTCAGGAGCTCCAACAGACCACCAAGTATGTGGCGGAGATCACCGTCACATTTTGGGAACGAGAATTATTGATCCCACAGTATGTTGTGGATGAGGATATGAGGAGGACGAGGTATTATTCCATGATGAAGGATGATATCCGTGAGTTCATGAGCTTTACAGGGAGAAAGACCCTGAATGAGATGGTGGAGAAGGCCCAAGAGCAGGAGATGGAGTTGAAGCTTTGCACTAAGCGAAAGCCAGATCAGTTTTAGATAATTGTGGGTCAGGCTAAAAAGTATAAGACCTCTGATTCTTCGGGTAGGGGCCAGCAGGGTCGTGGCCAGTGTGCCAAATGAGGGAAACCGTATAGTGGAGTTTTCCGGGGGACGGGACCGATACATTATACATGTGGTTAGCTGGGCCACGTGAGTAGCGATTCCCCCAAGAAAGGCTTGATTTGTTTCCACTGCAACTAGACCGACGATAAAAAGGTCGATTGTCCGAAGTTGCAGGGAGGAGGAGGAGCAGTGGCGATGTTTGCGCCCGCCACGATGAGGATCACTAATAGCCTCCTTGCCAAGGCAGATTCTCCTACGGTGAAGAGCCGCGCATTTTAGTTGACTACCAAGGAGGCTCGGGCAGTGCCAGACGTCGTTTCTGGTACATAATTTACTTTATGCTCGATGTTGATTTGTTATGCTTATGTATAGATGTGCTCTTATATAGGGACCTTTATGGTCAATGGTATGTCGGCCCATGCGCTTCGAGGGCATAACGGGACTGTGTCCTGAATGTGCTTAGGGAGAGGTTCCATGTCGACCTGATTATGATTTCATTGTGAGGATTGAAGGTGGTCATTGAGATGGACTTGTTGGGCGCCAACGGAGCCATGATATATTGCGAGCGCCAGCTGGTGAGAGTTCGCAATCCAAGTGGGGGAGAACTGATTATTCGGGGAGACAGGGCCGTGCAGTGGCCAACCATCTATTCAGCTGCGAGGGCTAGGAGACTTCTCCATCAGGGTTGTTTGGATTCTTGGCGTATATCTCGGGTACGAGGGCTAAGACTCCGACAGATTTAGGTAGTCTACCAGTTGTTCAGGATTTTTGGGATGTCTTTCCCGAGGAGTTGCCTGGGGTGCCACTGGAGAGGCAAGTAAAGTTTCACATTGATTTGGTGTCATGTGGCGCTTTGATAGCTAAGGCACCGTATCGGCTAGCTCCGCCCGAGATGCAGGAGCCATCTACGTAGCTTCAAGAGCTGCTAGACCGAGGGTTTATTCGTCCGAGCAGTTCCTTTTGTGGGGAGCACCGATCCTATTCGCGAAGAAGAAGGACGGGTCATACAAGATGTGTATCAATTATAGGGAGCTGAATAAGATAACGGTGAAAAACCGTTATCCGCTTTCGAGGATCGATGATTTGTTCGATAAGCTTTAGGGTGCATATTGTTTCTCCAAGATTGATCTTCGGTCCGGGTACCATCAGATGAGGATATATCGAAGAGAGCTTTTAGAACTCGGCACGGTCACTACGAGTTTGTGGTGATGCCAATTGGGCTCAACAATGCGCCAACAACGTTCATGGATCTCATCAACAGGGTATGTAGGCCGATGTTGGATCGACTTGTCATTGTTTTTTATTGATGATATCTTGGTCTATTCTAAGACCAAGGACCAACATGAGTAGCCTATGAGGGGGGTATTGGAGACAATGAGGACAAAAAGGCTTTATGCTAAGTTCTCAAAGTGTGATTTCTGGTTACGAGAGGTGTAGTTTTTCGGGCACATCATTAACCAAGAGGGTATTTCGGTTGATCAAGTCAAGGTTAAGCCAGTGATGTGGTGGGAAGTACCGAAGAACGCATCTGAGATCCGTAGCTTCTTGGGTCTAGTAGGATATTATCGAAGATTCATCTACAATTGCTCCAAGATCATCGTGCCATTGACCCATTTGACCAAGAAGAATGTGACTTTCCGGTGGGGCCTACACCAACAGTTAGCTTTCGAGACCTTGAGACAGAGGTTTTGTGAGGCCCCGATTCTGGTACTACCCGAGAGGTTGGACGACTTGGTAGTGTATTGTGATGGATCGATCTCAAGGTTAGGGGCAGATTTGATGCAGAGGGGGCATGTGATCGCGTACGCCTCGAGGAAGTTGAAGCCTCATGAGGCAAATTACCCCACTCACAACCTAGAATTGGGGGAAGTGGTGTTTGCCATCAAAATCTAGAGGCGTTACTTGTACGGAGTAAGGTGCACCACCTTTACTGATCACAAAACTCTGAAGTATTTGATGGATTTGCAGAACCTTAACATGCGACATTGGAGATGGTTGGACGTCCTAAAGAAGTACGATTGAGAGATTTTATACCATCCATGGAAGGCCAACATTGTGGCCGATGCATTAAGCCACAAGGTGGGGGTTTCTCCGAATGGGAACGTTTGTTTGAGGATGACGGTGGTCTCTCCATTGTTAGATATTATCAAGAAGGCTCAAGTGGAGGGTTTGAAGAAAGAGAACTGGAAAATAGAGCGGAATCGAGGTCAATTTCCCTTGTTTGTACGGGATGGTCGGGGAATCTTGACGTAGTGTGGCAGGGTGTGGGTACCAGTGTCTGGGGGAGTGAGACAGAAGATATAGGAGGAGGCACACAGGTCTAAGTTCTCTATACATCCGAGGACTACAAAGATGGATAGAGATCAGAGGCTGAGTTACTGGTGGCCCTGCATGAAGCGGGAGATCGCTTGGTTTGTGGAGCAGTGCTTGACCTGCAGGAAGGTCAAGGCCGAACATCAGAAGCCTCGTGGCAAGGTTCAGCCACTACCCATTCCTATATGGAAGTGGGAAGAAATCACCATGGACTTCATCACATAGTTACCGAGGACAACGAGGGGTATGGAGCCATATGGGTCATCGTGGACAAATTAACAAAGAGTGCCCATTTTATTCCGATCTTCAAAAGTATTTCTGTTGATAGATTAGCAGATATCTATATGTGGGAGGTGGTGGTCAGGCACAAAGTGCCAGTATCGATGGTCTCGGACAACGATGTTCGATTCACATCTAGGTTTTGGCGAAAGTTCCACGAAGAGTTGGGAACTCAGTTACAATTCAGCATTACATACCACCCCCAGATGGACGACCATAGCGAGCGGACGATCCAGACGCTCGAGGATATGCTGCGGGCTTGCATTTTGGATTTCGCAGGGGGTTGGGATACATACCTCCCACTAGCAAAGTTTTCATATAACAAGAGTTATCATGATAGTATCGACCGACCCCCGTTTGAGATGTTGTATGGTCGGAGGTGTAGGATCCCAGTTTTTTGGGGTGAAGTTGGGAACCGAGTCATGGGAAGCACCGAGGTGGTGCTTAAGACTTCTGATTTGATCCAGTAAGTGCACGACAGGCTATGGGTCGCATAGAGACTTTAGAAGAGCTATGCTGACGGGCGTCACTCGGATCTTGAGTTCCAGGCGGGAGACTTCATGTTGCTGAAAGTGTCACCACGGAATCATGTCATTCGATTCCAGAAGAAGGTCAAGTTAGGGCCCCAATATATTGGTCCATTCAGGATTACCGCCCGGTTAGGCAAGCTGGCTTACCGTTTGGATCTGCCAAACGAGCTTAGCCAGATTCATAACACCTTCTATGTTTCTTAGCTCCGGAAGTGTGTCACTGACGAGGCTGCGTTTATTTCTTTGGATGAAATTCAGGTGGATGAGAGCCTGAACTACATTGAGAGGCCTATTGCGGTCTTGGATAGGAAAACTAAGGCTCTTCATAACAAAGAGGTGAAGCTAGTGATGGTGCAATGGCAGCACCAGAGTGGCTCGGAATGGACATGGGAGCTAGAGGATGAGATGCAGGAGCATTACCTGGATTTGGTCGTGACCGCAGACTTCGACGATGAAGTCTAGTTCCATTGGTGGGATTTGTAACACTTGTTTCACGTATCATTTATTTATCAAAATTTTAAGGTTTTAGACTGGAACTCGACGATTTGGGGAGCTCCAACTCGTCCTGTAAGGATAATATTAGACGCAGGATTAAGGGTTTACTCGACGAGTTGGAAGGCCCCAACTCGACGATTAGACGCTGGAAAGGAAAACCCTAATTTTTAGGGCTTGTGCCCCATTTAAAGGCCTTAAGCCTCTTTAGCAGCCTCCCTTATCACCCCATCGTCCCAATAAACCCTAGTTCACCAATTTCCTCTCATTGTATGTATGTGTGTGAGCTTGGAGAGTCACTTTTGGAGCTCATTTGAAAGGAACTAGAAGCTTGAAGAGGATAGATCGAGTAAAAGGCAGTAGATCCGGGATTTCCTCTAGTACTACAACTACATTAAGGTATAAAGTCGAAACCTTGGCCTTTGACTGCTTAGATATTGTTCTATGAAAGTTTATGGCCACTATTAGCTTAGTTTGGGATTATTCTTAGATTTGAGCATGATATGAAGATTTGGCTTCGGATTTGGATATCTCAGGGCCTTTGTGGACTTTAAGTTGCCAACTTTATCAAGTCTTGGCTCTCCTTCATGCTCTAAGACCTTTGATAAGATTTTTAATCGTTTTTATCCCTTTGATACCTTGCATGGATGTAAAGTTAGCAACTTTACGTGTTATTTTAATTCTATGGGACTGAATCTGTAGATTGGGGCTTTGGATTCGACTAAAAAGGGATGAATAGGTTAAGACTGGGAAAAGTCGACGAGTTTCCCTAGCAACTCCACGATTTGGATCAGGTTACCTCGCTTTCTAGATAGTGAGTGAACTCGAAGAGTTGATGAGACAACTTGGCGAGTTGGCTAGGGATTTTCCCGGTTTTCTGAAAACTGAAGGAACTCAACGAGTTGCTAGATGCACTCGACGAGTTGGGGTCAACATCGACTATTGGCCTTTACTGTTGACCTTGAATTTGACCATGTTTGACCAAGTTTGACTTTAAGGGTATTTTGGCATTCTGGGGTTTTGACAAATAAGTCACATGGCGATTGTAGGTTGTTAAATTGGAGCTGTGGATCGGGATTGATCTTATCGGTTCAACATTTCTTTAGAGGTGAGTCTTCTCACCATACCAATGGGTCCAACGCACCAAGGCCGGCCAATTATATGATATGTGGATTGTTAGTTGATTATGTGGTATGTCGGTATGACATTTATATGGAAGACCCTGATGGATTCCCATGACAGTAGATTAAGACCATGAGGGGGTTCCTATGGCATTTGGTATAAGTCCTTGGAGGGTTCCACGATATCCTAGTATGTTTTCATGTTTATCTCGTATGATATTTCTTTGATTAGTGAAGACCATGTGGGGGTTCCCATGGTAGGTAGTCAAGACCACATGGGGGTTCCAGTGGCAGTTAGTAAAGACCATGTGGGGGTTCCCATGGTAGTTAGTGAAGACAATGTGTGGGTTCCCATGGCAGGTAGTTAAGACCACGTGGGGGTTCCAGTGGCACTCGGTATAAGACCTTGGAAGGTTTAAATGGCATCCTTATATGTTTGTATGCATGACTTATGCGGTATGTGTAGCTTATAGAGCTAATATGGATTATGTGATTATGTGGATTGTGTGGGATATGCTCTGGGGAACTCACTAATAATTAGCTTATTGTTTGTTGGTTGTTTCAGGTACTTCAGAGCCCAAGGGCAAGGGTCTTGCTTGATGGCGCGCCATGCACTCTCCGGTGATTTTATTTGGGGACACTCTGATATTATGAATAACAGGTTTGATACTATGGATTTTGAAAACAATTGTGATTGTTATTTTATGTACATTGGAAGTGATTTTGTTAATTAAAAATGAAGAATTTTATTGGAAAATTTGGGTTGTTACATGCTGTTGCAGCCACCACAGCTGCCACGGCTGTTGGGAGAGCCTTTCAATATCGGGACTTCTACAATATAAAGCCCCCGACATTTGATGGAGTTCAGGATCCGATCATAGCCATGAGGTGGTTGTCTGACATTGAGGGATGCTTCTTCACTTGCTCTTGCCCAACTGACCAGAGGGTCATGTGCTCTCTGAACCTTCTTAGGTCCAGAGACAAGGATTGTTGGAGACTTCTTACCAGCTCGTATTCTCCTGAGCAGAGGACTACAGTGACTTGGGAGCAGTTCTCGGAGATGTGCCAATCTAGATATGTTTTGCTGGTGGAGTGCGAGAGGTTGGCCCAAGAGTACTTTGATTTGAGATAGGGGACCGATTCGGTGATGGAGATCACCAAGATGTTCAAGGAGAAGTGTGACAACCCTATATTTTTCCAAAAGCAATTTAACACTCAAAAGTCAAATACAACGAAAACTATTTGGAATCAATGAAATTAACCTAAAAAATAAAGTGTTCAAATTGTTGGATTAGTGTCTAAGCCCGTAACCATATTTGGTAAGTACTTGACCCGGTTGTACATGGTCCTTTTGGGTTGCCTTCACCAAAGCAACTTGACTGGAGAAATTAAATAGAGAGAGAGGTTATTGTGATTTATTAATATGTTATAAGAATAATATATTAAAGGAAAAATCATATTTGTTTAATTAATATTGGTCAATAATTAATTAGGAATTAATTTTGTGATGAAGTGTAATTAATTAAACTAGAGGGGCTGAATTGTAATTATAAGATAGTTGCAAGATAGGGCAATATTTATCCTTGTTAAAGGATGGACGAATTCAAGGACAAGGATATCCTTAAAATCGTCCAAGGATAAGTAGATAAGGGTTTTTCAAGGCTTATCTTGTGGTTGCTTGGTGGGCAAGCAACTAGATAAGGAAAAGGACTGAAACCCTAATCTAAACCCTATATAAAGACCCCTAGGCCTTCAGAATTCGGGTACATGCTCCTAAGAGGTACCAAGGACGAATTCCATCTCCTCCCTCCTCTATCTTAAGCCTCTCTAATTGCTTGTGGTGTTTGTGAGCCATTAGAGGCACTACACTTGTGGTGCTTGCTTTCAAGACTTGGGATTTGAAGATTTAAGTTGTTATTGCAATATAACAACAAGAGGTATGTAATCCAATCTTGTATGTTGATTTCGAAAATAGAAATGCACATTAGGGTTTTATTCTTGTGTTCATAATGTTGTGTATCTAATAGTGAAAACATAGATCCAAACTAGGGTTGCATGCACACTTAGGATTGTTTGTATAAAACTCATCAGTGGTATCAGAGCCTTTGGTTAACTTGTTTTCAATTAGTTTTATTCAATTGTATGAACTTGACAAATTAGGGTTTATAGCGAATAAACCCTAGGAGGCCATAGAATTCGAGATTAGGGTTTCCTAACCCTAATTTGCGAAAATCTTGAAAGGGTTTTTGAATCCTTTCCTTTCAATCCAAGATTTCGAAATCTAGGGTTTGCAAACCCTTAGATTTCGAGATTTGCCTCCTTCCCCAAGATAAGACCCTAAATTTTAGGGATTTGGATAATCCCATATCTTGTAATTATCCTTTAATAGTTAAATATGGTAATTAAAGATCATGAATTATCCCATCCCTATTTTCGAAATTTATAGAGGGATTTAAGGGATTAGGATAACTTAAATGTTTAAATGGTAATTATCTTTTAGATTTAGATAATCCCTTATGATTTGATAATTTAAATTAATAGTTTAATTTAAGATAATTATTAAATCAAGAGTTTTAATAATTCAAATTTTAATTTAAGTGACATTAAATTTCGAAAATTTTAATTGAAGATTAAAACCCTAGTATTTTAAAATGTTTAAAATACACCCTATACTATTATATTATTACAAGCTTAATAAATATATATATGTATAATTAAAATGCTAGTCTTACCGTTAGTAGGCCTCATTCACGAAGCCGGTCTATAAGGTGGGTATAAGGTTGCGGCCTATAAAATGGCGCTTAATGGGTGTACACTCACACCCACCGCTTGCTTGATCGGTGGAGGGTTGTTAGCCGAACGGGTAGGATAGGGCAACCTCATCCTCTCATTAAAAGTATAATAAGAAATACAAAGTAACTAAATGTTTTCTAAAATTTCCTAATCTTAGTTACTTTAGGAAAAGTGAATTGATGCAATCCCATGAAATTACACTTTGCACCTTGCTAAGAAGTTAGTGGAGCGTGTGTGGTTTACCGGCACACTAATTGGTTCTAAGCGAAAGTGGCAAAGGGTGATTCATTGTTTATCATAGTTCGATGGAGCGTGTGTGGTTTACCGGCACATCGAATAGGTGATCGATACACCGAAGGCACCATGTGAATTTGCATGGTAATTCACACCCGCTTTGTGATCCTCGGTATCCCAGTCACAAACGAGAGGGGCATATCGAGATTTAAACATGCCATTGAAAAGTTTCAATGAATCTCATCCGAACCTAGGAATTCTCAATACATTTAGAACTTAGAGTTAGGTTTTTCATGATGGAGAATTAGTGAATCGTCATTCACTTACCTTCAAATTATTTGCATTTAGATTACGGCATCCCTTTTCTAAGATGTAAATATTGTTGTTGAATCCTAGCCCTAATTTTTCTTATTGGGTGATAATTAGGGATTCATATTCTAATCTATCTTTCTCCTTATCTTTTGTAGATGTCGAAATCAAACAACGCTGCCGATAGTTCCTTCTCATTGATGAGCCTTTGCCAAAAGGTTACTTTCGATGGAACGAACTTTAGCGAATGGATACGATACATTCGCACAATTGCTCGCTACGAGGACAAGGAGTATGTCCTTGATGAAAAGCTCGAGAAGATCAATCCAGAAATCGCTACTCCGGCTGAAATGAGTGCTTTTGAGACTCATGAGCGTGATGCAACGAAGGTTCACTGCATCATGATAGCCACAATGAACTCCGAAATCCAAAAGTCCTATGAGGACATGTATCCATACGAGATGCACCAAGACTTATTGGAGAGATACCACCAAAACGCGAGACAAGAGCGTTATGAGATTTTCACTAACATGATTTCCGCTAAGATGGGTCATGGAGAGTCTCTTACCATGCACCTGCAAAAGATGCAAAGGTATGTCGATTGTCTTCGCAAGTTGAATGTTGACTTTGGGGAAGACTTGGCGATCGACATGGTGCTTCACTCTTTGCCTCCGATGTACAATCAATTTAGGATGACCTACCACATGAAAAAAGAAGAGGTCACCCTAAGCAAACTCCAAGGTCTCTTGAGGGTCGCTGAGAGCAACTTCAAGGACAAGTCTATTGCACTAACTCCTAATCCACCCGCTGCTCCTGTCTTGGCTATTGGTCAAGGAAAGGGAAAGAAGAGGAAGGCTTCGTCTGAAAACTATCGCAAGGTTAAAGCCCGAGATGGTGCCTCTTCTAGTGGGACCAAAGTTGATCCCGCTAAGCCCTGCCCTAACCCTAAGGAGGCAGAGTGCCACCACTGCCACAAGATAGGACATTGGAAGAGAAGCTACCCAGAGTACCTGCAAGCCATCAAAGAAGGAAAGATCAAGCCATCTTTCGCAGGTATATACACAATTAAATCTAATGATTCCAGTCATGCTATTTCTTGGGTTCTTGATACCGGTTGTGGTTACCACATTTGTTCTAATGTGCAGGGACTAAGAAGAAGTAGGGATGTGGAGCAAGGAAGAATCAATCTAATCATGGGGAATAGAAGATCGTCACCTGTGACCAAGATTGGAGTGTATTCTTTAGTGCTTAGGAATAATTTATGTTTAGATTTGAACAATTGTTGCTATTCGCCAGAAATGGCTAGAAACATCATTTCATTTCATGGTTTATATAGACAAGGTTTTAGATTTTCTTTTAATAATGAGAATGGTTATATTTTAGCTTATCTAAATGGTGTCTTTTACTTTGAAGCTATACCATGTAATGGAATTTATGAAACTGTTATGATTGTTGATAACTTAGGAAATGATGTTTTGAATATAGATTCTTCCAATAGTTTGGATAAAGCATCCTTGTGACATAGTCGTCTTGGACATGTTAACAAGAAACGCATAGCCCAACTCCAAAAGGATGGAGTGTTGGAGTCATTCGACCTTAGGGAAGATGACACGTGCGAGTCTTGTTTGCTTGGAAAGATGACTAAGTCACCCTTCGCTGGTACGTGCGAAAGGGGTGAAGGTTTATTGGACTTAATACATACCGATGTATGTGGACCGTTTAGATCAACCACGAAGGATGGGAACCGCTTCTATGTGACTTTTACCGATGACTATAGTAGATATGGGTATATCTACTTAATCAAGCGATAGTCAGAAACTTTTCAAAAGTTCAAAGAGTTCAAGAATGAAGTGGAGAATCAATTGGGCAGGAAAATCAAGATGCTTCGATCCGATCGAGGAGGAGAGTACCTAAGTCTTGAATTCCACGATTATCTCAAGGAGTGTGGAATAGTTTCACAATTGACGCCACCTAGGACACCATAATTAAATGGTGTGGCAGAAAGGCGTAATCGAACCTTATTGGATATGGTTCTCTCTATGATGAGTCGTGCTTCACTACCTATCTCTTTTTGGGGGTATGCCTTAGAGACTGCCGCCCATATCCTTAACCGAGTCCCTACTAAGAAGGTTGCCAAAACACCTCACGAGATGTGGACAGGGAAAGCTCCCTCGTTGGCACATATCAAGGTTTGGGGTTTCGAGGCTTTCGTAAGACAAGATACTCACGACAAGCTCGAACCTCGAAGTGAGCGATGTATTTTCATCGGCTACCCGCAGAAATCCTTTAGATATCTCTTCTATAGACCGAAGGACAATGTTGTCTTCGTTGCGATGAGAGGAGTTTTCCGAGAGCGAGAACTCATCAGCCAAGGAGACAGTGGGAGGCAAATCGAGCTTGAAGAGATTCAAGAATCGATAGATGAAGGAACCTCTACCGCTGGCACTCAACCCGAGGAGGAAACTCCGGTTGAACCGATTGACGAATCATTACCTCTTAGACGTTCTGATAGAGTTAGAGTTCAACCCCAGTTTTATGGTTTTCATATTACTACCGAAGGGGACACGTATATTAGTGATGGTACACTAATAAATCTTGATGAACCTAATAGCTATAAGGAAGCCATGGCAGGCCCAGAGTCTGCGAAATGGAAAGAGGCAATGGATAGCAAGATCCAATCCATATATGATAACCAAGTTTGGAATTTGGTTGATAATGTGCCCGGACGTAAGACCGTTGGGTGCAAATGGATCTTCATGAAGAAGACCAACGTGGATGGAAACGTACACACATATAAAGCACGATTGGTAGCGAAGGGCATTACTCAAACTCCTAGAGTTGACTATGATGAGACCTTCTCACCAGTTGCGAAGATAAAATCTATTAGAGTGATGCTAGCGATTGCCGCATTTCATGATTATGAGATTTGGCAAATGGATGTCAAGACCGCTTTCCTTAATGGGAAGTTGGCTGAGGATGTTTACATGGCTCAGCCAGAGGGGTTTGTGGATCCAAAGCATCCGAATAGAGTGTGAAAGCTTGAGAAGTCCATTTATGGACTTAAGCAAGCATCTCGCAGATGGAATCTTTGCTTCGATGAGAAATTCAAAGAGTTTGGATTTGTACGAAGCGAAGATGAATCGTGTGTATATGTCAAAGCCAGTGGGAGCATAGTTAGCTTTCTTGTTTTGTATGTCGATAACATATTACTCATACCAAACGACATCCCGACTCTGCAGGAGGTTAAGTCCTGGCTCGGGAAGTGCTTCGCTATGAAGGACCTCGGAGAGGCTTCTTACATTTTGGGAATAAGGATAATGAGAGAAAGAAGTAAGAGACTAATAGGACTTAGTCAGAACATTTACTTAGAGAAGGTACTAAAACGTTTTAGTATGGAAAACTCGAAGAAGGGAGAATTACCGATACAAAGTAATGCCAAGTTGAGTAAGACTCAAAGTCCGAGTACCGAAGCTGAAATAGCATAAATGAGCCAAGTACCATACGCTTCTGCAGTTGGCTCAATCATGTACGCTATGACTTGTACTCGCCCTGATGTAGCCTTTGCTTTGAGCATGGTTAGCAGATATCAAGGGAATCCTGGCAGAGCCCATTGGATTGCGGTGAAGAATATCCTTAAGTACCTTCGGAGGACGAAGGAATGGTTCTTAGTTCTCGGAGGGAATGATGACTTGAAGGTGCGAGGGTATAGTGACGCCAGCTTTCAGACCGACAGGGACAACTACCGTTCGCAGTCGGGCTAGGTCTTTACCTTGAATGGAGGAGCAGTGACTTGGAAAAGTTCCAAGCAGGAAACCTTAGCTAATTCAACGTGTGAATCAGAGTACATTGTAGCGAGCGAAGCGTCGAAGGAGGTAATATGGCTGAAGAACTTCATTGGTGACCTTGGAGTTGTACCTTCCATAAGGAGCCCATGGAGATTTTCTGTGATAATGAAGGAGCGGTTGTCTTGACCAAGGAACCAAGAGATCATGGTAGATCATGACATATCGACAGAAAATATCATTTTATTAGACATCGTGTAGAAGAAGGACAACTCGTAGTGAAGAGGATATCATCAGAAGATAACCCAGCAGATCCGCTTACGAAGGGATTGAGTAGGGTTAAGCACTTGCAACATGCTAGGAGTATTGGGCTGAAGGATGATATTAGTATAGATTAGATAGTATTAGAAACGTGTAATAGGTAAATGTAATTAACATTTGATGATTAAATAAAGGAGTTTTATTTATGAGTAATGTTACTATCTTATGTTAATTAACTATTGTTTCACTTTGCATGTTTTGACTTCCAGAATAATTGAATTTATTAAGAATAATCGAATTATTCAAATTGTCCACAATCGTTCATATGTTGGAAGTAGATATGAATGAAGATTGTCGTGAATTGGTGTGTAGATTGTCTAAATGGTGTTAGACATAGCAAAGGGTTGCGGCAATGTTCATGAGTGCTTATTAACTGGTTTTGAGCATTGGAACAAACCCGTGCTTGCCGGAATCACCTTATGGAATTTGATATAAAAGGGTGATCGCAAGACGATAATATCATATAGTCTTAAAACCTAGATATATGGTTTATTATTTGTTAATTGGTTGTACATTGATAATGCGAAAACGCATCAGTAACTCGGT
Source organism: Lactuca serriola (assembly GCF_051521515.1). NCBI lineage: Eukaryota > Viridiplantae > Streptophyta > Magnoliopsida > Asterales > Asteraceae > Lactuca > Lactuca serriola. The sequence continues at coordinate 22,915,477 of NC_136413.1, read as the reverse complement.
GTTATAAAATGCATTGTTGTGTATAGTTGGTTAATGAATAAGTAAATGCATATAAGTTGAAGTTTATCTGTAACTTTTATTCCAATAGGGTAAAAGCGATATCTCGGCCGCTCGATGATTTGATTTGACTTATGTGTCGGGCCCGGTCAGAACTGAATTGATGTGTTCGATTAAGTTCTATGTCAAATAAATCGGAGATCGAGAAACCTAAATGCTTGACTAATCATTCCATAGAATTGTTAGCATGATATCTAACAGAGGACTGTACGATCCCTTATCTAAAGGACAAGATTGATTAGATCAAATTTTGACAGCATCTTTGAGAGCTATGATTGCGAATCGGATTGTACTTGTGCATATAGTTACTAGACTTATCCAAGTGGGAGACTGTTGGAATAGTGTCTAAGGCTGCAACTATATTAGGCAAGTATTTGACCCGGTTGTGCATGGTCCTTTTGGGTTGCCTTCACCATAGCAACTTGATAGGATGATTTATTATGAGAGAATAAATATTATTAATATATTAAGAGAATAATATAAGTAATAATAATATTGTTATTTGATTAATATAAGTCATATATTAATTAGTATTAATTTGGTGACTTAAAGAGATTAATTAAATAAGAGGGTATAAACTGTCAATTGTTTGATAGTTACACTTTAGACTGTAAATCCTTATTGGATAGAGGGTGGACGAATTCTAGAGCTAAGGATAGCTCAAAATCGTACAAAGGCTTATCTATGGTAAGGATATGGATTACTTTAAGGAATGATTATCCAACTAGGGTTTAAGGTGAAACCCTTAAGGAGTCTACAAGTATAAATAGACCCCATGGGGAAGGGAAATCGGTATCTCTGCTAAAAGCAAGGGAACCCTGGCCGATTTCCTCACCTCTCCTCTCTCTCAAATCATCCTCCTTGCTAGTTGGTGTTTGTAAGCCATTAGAGGAGTGACAATTGTGACTCTAGAGCTCCAAGACTCCAAGATAACAAGAGATTCAAAGGTAAACTTCTAGATCTGATTTTGTATTGTTATTATACCTAATTAGTCATTAGAAGTCTTGGATTCAAAGCATGTTTAATTAGAAAGCCTAGATCCAAGCATTAGGGTTTTGCATGCGCACATAGGAAAGTTCTTATGGCTAAAACCATCATTACCTTCTGGAGCTTTAATGGCACGACACAACTTTAGATCTACAACCTTGCTCTCCATTTCTAGCTCCTTGAAATAATGTCTTCACTTCCAAGGTCCAAAATGCACACTATCTCACACATCTTCACACGCTCTAGGGTTTGGGACGTTTTCTGAGGTATGAAGGCTGAGGATGAGCAAAGGAATGAGCCATAAAGGTGATTATATAGTCCTCAACCCCAAATATTAGGGTTTTCATTGGACATAAGTACGCCCAACGTACATGAGTGTACGCCCAGTGTACTAAGGCGCGCCTAGTACGCTTAGCATACCCTTATGTACGCTCAACGTACTACTTCCAGTCCCAAATATGCAACTTTAGTCTTTATACTTCTCGTGACCCATCACAACCAACTCCAGGGACCAACAATGATAACTAATAAAAGGAAGAAGGGCTTTCAAGATATACCTGCAAGATTTGGGACGTTACAGAAGACTTCAGACTCGCAGGTGTTCGGTTTGCAAGAGTTCGGTCTTAGCTTCTCGGTTCCTATTCTCGGTTCAGATCCTCGGATTCTCGGTCCTGTTCTTCGATTCTTCTTTGGTTTGGATTTCAGCCTTTGTTCTCGGTCCGAGATTTTGGCCTCACATCCTCAGCTGAAATCTCGGATTTTCAACATTTTAACTTATTTTTGGTCAAAATTCCATATTTTTGATCTAATAATTTCGTTTTCGGTCCTTAGGCCTCGTATTTGATCAAAAATGCCCGTATTTGGTCAAATAGTCTCGTTTTTGGTCAAATACTCTCGGTTTTGGTCTAGAAATTTTTGTTTTCGGTCAAGGTTATTCTTTTTTGACAAAGAACTTTGACTTTCTCCTTTTACTTTTAACTTTCAAGTTTGTTTTTTCACCTTTCGATTTGACTTTCTCTTTTAACTTTCAAGTTTTCACGTTTGACTTTTCAGATTTGACTTTTTAAGCTTGACTTTTCAAGTTTCACTTTCAGTTTTGACTTTCAAGGTTTCAAGTCAAAGGGCATTTTTTTGGTTTCGCAATTAGATCTATTTTTGGTAAACTATGAGTTCATCAATCACAAAAGAGGTCAATGAAACTTCCTGTTCTCAAGCATGTAGTGATACAATTAAACATTATCGTGATCAATATGATTTATTAATTAGGGAAATTGAGGACATTAAATATGAAGGATATACTCTTAGAAAGGCCCAAAAACCCTTAAAACAACAATTAGAGGCCCAAACCAAATACCTAAAAATAATTAAGGAAGAATATAGTATTAAATGTGAACAATATAACTATGCTCAAGTAGAGATTGTCAATCTAACTGCCGAACTTGATGCATTAAAAACTTAATATAAAGATGTTGAATTTAACTTTAAGAAATTTGACGTGTCAAGTGAGGTAGTTGTGTCCTTGATAGAAAAACAGTTAAAATTTAAAGATAATCAGAATAAGGGTCTCGGTTATCACAGTGTTCCACCTCCCTTCAATGAAATTTATACCCCGCCCCTAGAAACCAATGAGGTAGAGATACCGGCTCAGTCTGGCCCGCCCCCTGTACAAACTTCAGTTAAGACTGAACAATCTGGCTTAACTGAGAATATTGAGGTGAATGATACTAATGTTTTTACCTCATGTGCAGGGCAGGTCAAATTGCATGATGGGCATGAGCAGAACACAAATAATTCTTGTTTTGCTAATAATGATTCAAAAGCTCGTGATGAGGTGAACAATTCTAATGCTTTTACTTCATGTGCAGATAAAGAAGCAATGAAAGATGGGAGTGAGCAAAAATCAATTAACTCTAAGTTTGCTAAAAGTGTTTCAAAAGCTTGTAATGATGACACCCCCAGTGTTGAAAAATCCTAGCCACAAAAATCTGTCAAGCAGTCTAACAAATGTTCTTATGCTTGTGCTTGTGGAAGTTCTTCGAAACGAACTTCCGTTGGACAAGGACCAAGTCACAATCTGATTTATATGAAGAGACAAACTTGCTTTAACTGTGGGACTCCCGGTCACATTGCCATAAATTGTCCAAATCGTGCATATGTTCCTTATTATGCACAAGGTTCGCAGAATGCGCTAACAAGGAGATATTTCAAAAGAAACTCTTCGAGGCCATGTTCAAACAAGGATAAGTGGAATGCCAAGAAGGCCAAGAATCAAAATCCCAAGGTCAAGAAGGGAATGTCGGCCAAGAAGTCAAATTCAAGAGGTGCACTAGTGAAACCAAGACCGGTTAGTTCAAAAAAATCTCGGCGATCGGCTTCAAGTTCAAAAGCAAGTGCGGAGGCATCCACCCGAACAAATAAGAAATGGGTTAAACCCGACTGCAGATGGGTACCAAAGGTTCAAACTCCCAAATCTTCTAATGATTCTAACACTTCTTCATCTTCTGTTTGTGATAAGCAGGATATGTCATTGGAGAGAGTACCTTGCACAGATGATAAAGGTCAACCCAGTTTCAAAATGGACTGGGTTCCAAAGACCATTTAATCCCGCACTCTGTGCTGGAGCAGCTATGGAGGCATATCATCAGACTTCGGTTTGTTGGTAGTAGATGTTTCAGGCACATGATAGAAGACATCTCTCAATCACACAACATTCTAAACTTTAATTGAGGGTATGTGCCTTTTGCGGGAAAGGAAGAAAGAAGTGGATCACAAATAGGGATCATACTTAATGATGTGAAGAATTTTTGGATCTGTTCCGGAATTGAAACACAAATAAGGTTGAATCTGTTGCTGCATATGCGTGCTGTTCTCAGATCATCTATATGCAACTTAAATTGCAGAATTACGGTTCGAGTTTTCATCTCGATACTTCTAAGTTTTTCATAAGATGATTCGTTTTGAGGAAAAAAAATTTAAATTTGCTCATTTATTTTGTTTCCTTTCTTCCCCATGCTCAAATTAAGGGGGGAAAATTAAAAATTAAAAATTAGAAAATCAAAAAATCAAAAAGATGTTTTCTTCTGTAAGTTTGTATTATGTACATTTTGTATTTTATTTATGTTTTTAGTAAATTTGTTCATATTTTATTATATGCACAAATTTAGGGGGAGAATTAAAAAAATAAAATTAAAAACTTACAAAAATATGTTTATTTCTGTATATATTTCTTTTTATAAAATTAAAAAAATACAAAAATATGTTTTATTTTTTTCAGAAAAATTTAAAAAAAAATCCAAAAACATTATTTTGAGCGTATTTTAATTTTAATTTTTATTCTTAGTTGCTTTATTGGTGTGCTAAGTTTAGTTTTATTTTGTATTTATCTAAAAAAATTGTCTTAAAATGTGAATTCTTAAGAAGAAGAGACTTAAGGAGATTGTATCGGAATATTCTAAGCAAGGAGAAGAAACTTGAAAAGGGGAAAGGAATTAACAGAAGTTTCAAATGCGAATGATAGATTCTTTCATATTGAGACATATATCTGTCTTGATAGGAGTCTTCGCATCAAATGTTAATGATCAAAAGTCATTTTCACCATGACTGATGTACACCCAACCATTCTTCACCCATATCTAAATTTTCTTCATTAAATCACTTCCATGTACCAGTACCCCTTGAGGTTCGAGTATAAAACGACTCGGCTGACAGTTACCAAAAATTTTGTGTTCATGATCTTAGAAGTCACTGTCACCATGATTCTAAGTGAAACCTAAAATCTGAAATCCATCCATTTCTGAATTGACGGTGAACATTTTAATGTTCTTGTAACATCCAAATTTTCAAGGCCAAAAATTTCATTTTTAAATAAGTAACTTATAATATAGTTTACCAAAAACATTGTCAATGTCATATCAATTTATAAAAATCGTAACAACATGTCTCAAAACCATGTCATCAATAGTAATAAAAATCAGAGTACAATCCCAGAAAACTAAAGGCGGAAGTCATGTGTGTGTGTGTGATGCGTTGCTACGCCGCCGACTCCTTCCCCTTGGATGAAGAGGTACCTGAAACCAAAGCTAAAACTGTAAGCATAAAGCTTAGTGAGTTCCCCCATCATACCACATACCATACAATCATACATACTGCCAGGCAATTCTGGGGTGCCCGACCTACCCATGTCAAGCCATTCTGGGATGCTGAGTACCCGTGTCAAGCCATTTTGGGGTGCTGACTACCCATGTCAGGCCATCTGGGGTGCCTGCCTACCCTCTGGTCTATCTCACCCGGTCACGGGGACTATTTCACCCCTACTACTATCACATAATAACATATCATAAACATGCTGTCAGAAAAATCTGGGGTGTCCGACCTACCCTTCGGTCCTAACAACCGATCGGGGGACTATTCCCCTCCTAATCCCACTATCACATAGAACATATCATACTAGCACATAGGACACATCAAGTAGTAGCAAACCAGACAATTATCACAAAGACAAACATCTTAACTATAATCAACCACTAGTGGGTCGGCCTTGGTGCCTTAGACCCACTTCTATTGGAAGGTAACTCACCTTAATGTCGCGTAGTGTCTGCACTGTCCTCGGCGTGAAAACCGACTTTCCTCGACTCCTCAAACCCTACACGACAACTCTTTTAAGTTATCAACTCATACTCGCAACCCTTACAAGGTCACTCAATCCTAGTCAATGTCAAAGTCAAAATCCATGGTCAAAGTCAACTTTTGGTCAAAGTCAACATCTGGTTGACTCGACTCACCAAGTTGGCCTGCCAACTCGTCGATTCACTATATCCACAAAATGCCATAACGTCGTTCCTACTCGTCGAGTTTAGCAAGATCTCGACGAGTTCGACTTCAACAACACATCGGACAATCTTCAACCGACTCGCCAAGTTTGTTCTTGAACTCGCCGAGTTCATCTTCATCCATAAGAAGATGTTCATTCTATGACTCGCCGAGTTCCCATTGAACTCGCCGAGTTCGTCTTCATAAGTTGGGAGATTGCCTTGGACTCGCCGAGTCTGTTCATACACTCGCTGAGTCCTATGATTCCAGGTCCAAGACAAACCCCAAGCAAGCTCAGTGTTCCTTCTACTCAACCAAAACCATTCCTGAAATACGTTTTTGGGGGGGAAAAGCTTCCCGAATCGCCGAGTCCTTCTTTGTCCAAGACTATACGGTCGATTATACTGGGTCTTAATGCATCCAAATCATATATCTGACCTCCTAGGGTCCCTTTTATACGTAAAGCTACGAACTTGATGTCCATGCATGGGGTTTTTGGCTCAAAAGGCTATAAAATGGGGTTTATAAGGTGCATGGGCTTCCCATGGCCATAAAGTTGGCACCTTTATGCCATGGGAACCCTTAATGGTTCTAGATCTAAAGCTAACACTACAAAATATGAACCAAACCTAAGGGTGGCTTAGAAATGTCCCAAAATTTGCAAGATCCGAGTCTCGAAGGAGATCTATCAAATGATAAGTCAAGGTTCAAGCTTTTTACCATGAATGAACTAGAAATGAAGCAAAATCTCTGGATCCACTTGCTTCTTCAAGAACTCGCAAGCTTCCACTTCTTCCTTCAACTTCAAACACATACAAAAGGCACCAAAAAGGTTCAAGAACCCACAATAAGGGCTTGGGTTTTCTGGATGTGAGAGGGGCGATGGAGGCTGGTTTGGGACGAGTTAAGTTGTTTAAATAGGGTGCAAACCCTAAATATTAGGTTTTTGTCCAAACAGCACCTACTCGTCGATTCGGTCTACCGACTCGTCGATTAGGCCACTTAAACCCTGATCAAAAGTCAGAAACTTTTGGAAAGTTCAAAGAGTTTAACAATGAAGTGGAGAATCAATTGGGTAGGAAGATCAAGATGCTTCGATCCGATCGAGGAGGAGAGTACCTAAGTCTTGAATTCCACGATTATCTCAAGGAGTGTGGAATAGTTTCACAATTGACGCCTCCTAGGACACCGCAGTTGAATGGTGTGGCAGAAAGGCGTAATCGAACCTTATTGGATATGGTTCGCTCTATGATGATTTGTGCTTCACTACCAATCTCTTTTTTGGGGGTATGCCTTAGAGACTGCCGCCCATATCCTTAACCGAGTCCCTACTAAGAAGGTTGCCAAAACACCTCACGAGATGTGGACGGGGAAAGCTCCTTCGTTTGCACATATCAAGGTTTGGGGTTGCGAGGTTTTCGTAAGACGAGATACTCACGACAAACTTGAACCTCGAAGTGAGCGATGTATTTTCATCGGCTACCCACAGAAATCCTTTGGATATCTCTTCTATAGACCGAAGGACAATGTTGTTTTTGTTGCGAGGAGAGGAGTTTTCCGAGAGCGAGAACTCATAGGCCAAGAGGACAATGGGAGGCAAATCGAGCTTGAAGAGATTCAAGAGTTGATAGATGAAGGAACCTCTACCACTGGCACTCAACCCGAGGAGGAAACTCCGGTTGAACCAATTGATGAGTCCTTACCTCTTAGACGTTCCGATAGAGTTAGAGTTCAACCCCAGTTTTATGGTTTTCATATTACTACCGAAGGGGACACGTATATTAGTGATGGTACACTAATAAATCTTGATGAACCTAATAGCTATAAGGAAGCCATGGTAGGCCCGGAGTCTGTGAAATGGAAAGAGGCAAATGATAGCGAGATCCAATCCATGTATGATAACCAAGTTTGGAATTTGGTTGATCATGTGCCCGGACGTAAGACCGTTGGGTGTAAGTGGATCTTCAAGAAGAAGACCGACGTGGATGGAAAGGTACACACATATAAAGCGCGATTGGTTGCGAAGGGCTTTACTCAAACTCCCAGAGTTGACTATGATGAGACCTTCTCACCAGTTGCGAAGATAAAGTCTATTAGGGTAATGCTAGCTATTGCCGCATTTCATGATTATGAGATTTGGCAAATGGATGTCAAGACCGCTTTCCTTAATGGAAAGTTGGCTGAGGATGTTTACATGGCTCAGCCAGAAGGGTTTGTGGATCCGAAGCATCCAAATAGAGTGTGTAAGCTTGAGAAGTCCATTTATGGACTTAAGCAAGCATCTCGCAGATGGAATCTCTGCTTCGATGAGAAAGTCAAAGAGTCTGGATTTGTACGAAGCGAAGATGAGTCGTGTGTATATGTCAAAGCCAGTGGGAGTATAGTAAGCTTTCTAGTTTTATATGTCGATGACATATTACTCATAGGAAACGACATCCCGACTTTGCAGGAGGTTAAGTCCTGGCTTGGGAAGTGCTTCGCTATGAAGGACCTCAGAGAGGCTTCTTACATTTTGGGAATAAGAATAGTAAGAGAAAGAAGTAAGAGACTAATTGGACTTAGTCAGAACACTTACTTAGAGAAAGTACTAAAACGTTTTAGTATGGAAAACTCGAAAAAGGGAGAATTACCGATACAAAGCAATGCCAAATTGAGTAACACTCAAAGTCTGAGTACCGAAGCTGAAATAACCGAAATGAGCCGAGTACCATATGCTTCCGCAGTTGGCTCAATCATGTACGCTATGACTTGTACTCGCCCTGATGTAGCCTTTGCCTTGAGCATGGTTAGTAGATATCAAGGGAACCCTGGCAGAGCACATTGGATTGCTGTGAAGAATATCCTTAAGTACCTTCGGAGGACGAAGGAATGGTTTTTAGTCCTCGGAGGGAGTGATGACTTGAAGGTGCGAGGGTACAGTGACGCCAGCTTCCAAACCGATAGGGACAACTATCGTTCGCAATCGGGCTGGGTCTTTACCCTAAATGGAGGAGCAGTGACTTGGAAGAGTTCCAAAGAGGAAACAGTAGCTGATTCAACGTGCGAATCAGAGTACATAGCAGCGAGCGAAATGTCGAAGGAGGCAATATGGCTGAAGAACTTCATTGGTGACCTTGGAGTTGTACCCGCCATAAAGGAACCCATGGAGATTTTCTGTGATAATGAAGGAGTGGTTGCCTTGACCAAGGAACCGAGGGATCATGGTAGATCTTGACATATCGACAGAAAATATCACTTCATCAGACATCGTGTAGAAGAAGGACAACTCGTAGTGAAGAGGATATCATCAGAAGATAACCCAGCAGATCCGCTTACGAAGGGATTGAGTAGGGTTAAGCACTTGCAACATGCTAGGAGTATTGGGCTGAAGGATGGTATTAGCATAGATTAGATAGTTTTAGAAACGTGTAATAGATAAATGTAATTGACATTTGATGATTAAATAAAGGAGTTTTATTTATAAGTAAAGCTACTGTCATATGTTAATTGTTTAACTATTATTTCAATTTTTGCATGTTTTGACTTCCAGAATAATTGAGTTTATTAGGAATAATCGAATTATTCAAATTGTCCACAATCGTTCATGTGTTGGAAGTAGATATGAATGAAGATTGTCATGAATTGGTGCGTAGATTGTCTAAATGGTATTAGACATAGCAAAGGGTTGCTGCGACGTTCATGAGTGCTTATGAACTGGTTTTGAGCATTGGAATAAACCCGGGCTTGCTGGAATCACCGTATGGAATATGATATATAAGAGGTGATCGCAAGACGATAATATCATATAGTCTTAAAACCTAGATATATGGTTTATTATTTGCTAATTGATTGTACATTGATAATGCGAAAACGCATTGGTAACTCAATGTTATAAAACGCATTGTTGTGTATAGTTGATTATTGAATAAGTAAATGCATATAAGTCAAATTTTATCTGTAAATTTTATCCTGAGAGGGTAGAAGAGATATCTCGGCCGCTCGATGATTTGATTTGACTTATGTGTCGGGCCCGGTCAGAACTAAATTGATGTGTTTGATTAAGTTCTATATCAAATAAATCGGAGATCGAGAAACCTAAATGCTTGACTAATCAGTCCATAGAATTGTCAGCATGATATCTAACAGAGGACTGTACGATCCCTTATCTAGAGGACATGTTACTGATAAGATCAGAGTTTGACAGCGTCTTTGAGAGCTACGATTGCTAATCGGGTTGCACGTTACATTTGTGGTTACTAGACTTATCCAAGTGGGAGACTGTTGGATTAGTGTCTAAGCCCGTAACCATATTTGGTAAGTACTTGACCCGGTTGTGCATGGTCCTTTTAGGTTGCCTTCACCAAAGCAACTTGACTGGAGAAATTAAATAGAGAGAGAGGTTATTGTAATTTATTAATATGTTATAAGAATAATATATTAAACGAAAAATCATATTTGTTTAATTAATATTGGTCAATAATTAATTAGGAATTAATTTTGTGATCAAGTGTAATTAATTATACTAGAGGGGCTGAATTGTAATTATAAGATAGTTGCAAGATAGGACAATATTTATCCTTGTTAAAGGATGGACGAATTCAAGGATAAGGATATCCTTAAAATCGTCCAAGGATAAGTAGATAAGGGTTTTTCAAGGCTTATCTTGTGGTTGCTTGGTGGGCAAGCAACTAGATAAGGAAAAGGACTGAAACCCTAATCTAAACCCTATATAAAGACCCCTAGGCCTTTAGAATTCGGGTACATGCTCCTAAGAGGTCCCAAGGACGAATTCCATCTTCTCCCTCCTCTATCTTAAGCCTCTCCAATTGCTTGTGGTGTTTGTGAGCCATTAGAGGCACTACACTTGTGGTGCTTGCTTTCAAGACTTGGGATTTGAAGATTTAAGTTGTTATTGCAATATAACAACAAGAGGTATGTAATCCAATCTTGTATGTTGATTTCGAAAATAGCAATGCACATTAGGGTTTTATTCTTGTGTTCATAATGTTGTGTATCTAATAGTGAAAACATAGATCCAAACTAGGGTTGCATGCACACTTAGGATTGTTTGTATAAAACCCATCACAAATATCTAAATTGGGATGCATCAAATGTTAGATATCATGCCAAGGTTTCCAACAACATAAGGAACATTCGAAATCGGGTTATATTGAAGAAACTATAACCACTCAAATATTTACGACACACCCGGTAAAACACTATTTAATGTAAAAAGTGAAATTCCAATAAAATGCATTTTATCCTTAAGTATCTAAACAAAAGTTGTAGATTTCGTTAAACTGTAAACGTACATAAAAAGATCGCCCAAATTGGACCTCGTATGAAGAAGTTACAAATTTTCTAAGTTTCGTAACAGTAGTAGAGAGCTAAAAACTTGAATTGAAGATCGACCGATATTTAGCTAACACAACCTAAACGAGAGTTGAAGGCCTCCACATCAGGAGTAAGATGATAAAAAAGACAAACGAAAACAGACGTCGGAAAAAGAACTATGAATTTTTAACCGACTTTAGCAGTCGCGTCCTATTAAAAACATAGAATTAAAAATAAAATCAAAACTAGCCGACGGAGTCTAAATGAAAGTTGTAGAGCATAATCTCACCTACGCGTGGATATAAAGAACACGAAAAACGGAGCCCGTACGCGAAAGTTACGGAATTTAGAAGATGGAAGCCAGAATTACGCCCATCGTAATTCAGGAGTACGCCCAACGTACTTAGGTGCAGGGTCGAGTCCCATTGGCTGCGAGCTCTACGCCTAGCTAGAACCAAGTCATATGCCATGACGCAAATTTATGCCCAACATAGCGCGTACGCCCAACGTACTCGCGCTTTCAACCCTATAAATAGAAGGCATAAGCTCCGGATTTTAGCACACCTCTCTCAAAATTTCACTCACTCTCACACACTCTTACGTACCAGAGACCATCCCGACACCCTCGGTTCCACACTCGAGCCCCCGACGAAGGTTCTACCCTACCGAGATCCCCGAGAAGCTCGAAGCGCAGCTTTCCGCGGTTGAAGTTCTGCTCGACTCTAGTCCCACTCTCTTCAAACCGAACAAGTGAGTTCATACCCCTACTTTTCAAGTCTTTTCATGTTTTAAAGGGGGGGGGGGGGTGAATACAAGTACAATACAAGAAAACGTATCGTTTTATATAAACTCAAATGCAACATCTATCTTATTGTTTTTTTTCGATACCAACATCTTACTTTGCGTATAAAGTTTAGTATATCACCAAGTTATTTTCACCAAATGGAACATACTTTCTGAAAAACTATAATGGGTATAGTTGCGAGTTATTCATACATTCTTATGTATACATCTTGAAAAACGAAATACTTTCATCTAAAGTGAAATAAAGACTTTCTTATCGTAAAATCTATTTATACTAAGTAATGTGAGATATTCAAACTTCAACGTACTCTTATGTAGGCATTTCAAGTCCTGTATTATAAGCCATAATCTCTTGGAGGGAGAGCGTGATACTTGTGTATAGATCTATACGGGATTGACAACCCCGCACCTAAACTGTTAGCTACAGTTAGACCGACAGGTCTGGGGAGACAAATGTTATAACACTACAACACCTGAAGAATGTTGTTACAGGCAGTCTGTGTCAATAGTATGGTTATAAGACTCACGCGAAAGTTAAAAAAAACAAGTTTGATTTACGAGATTCATACATGCATTCAGTATTTACATTATTTTGAGTACAAAACTTATCTTTATCATTTGAATATGAAAGATACTAACGCCCTCCAACCTTGGGAACTTTTCAAACTATATGTGGAAAATATTGGATTTTCTGAAAGCCAAGTTCATCGATTTTCTTCCAAAAATACATACTTTTTCAAAACATTTATGAACTCACCAACTTTATTGTTGACACTTTTTTTTCGAAACCACTTGTATTTCTCAGGGAATCAGTAATACAGGTAACTACCAGCTTTTGAAGAAGGAGCGCTAAAGGCGTTTATTATCAAACATTTTAAATCATCATATTGTAATATTCTTTTGCAAACATGTATAACGCAACAATGTATGTTTTTATTATATATATGATGGTTGTATTACTTTCTTTACGATATTCAATTGTTATGGTACTACGTGAAGTCATCCACCCCCGAATGTTTCCGCCATTCTGGTTTGGGGTGTGACAGATTGGTATCAGAGCATTGTTTATAGTGAACTAAGTATATCGAACCACATAAAATATACAAACTATAAATGCAAAGGGGACCAAAAACCCTCTGACAAAACGTTTTCATAAACAAAATATTTTCTTTTAAAAAAATATACATTTTTACTCGCATGCATCGGTCTCATATCATAACAAAGTTTTCTAAAAAGTATTAAGGCAAGTTGCGACACTACGATTGGGCCTCGAGGTATGTAATCAAATCAAGAATAAATATAGCCTGATCAACTATATTTATCCTGGATTTGACCAACGTACGTCGAGGAATGGTCATAGTGGATAACAAGAAAAAACTTACCAAATAAAATTTTTAGAATTGTAAATTTGAAATACTATAGGAGTATTGTTATAAAATAATAGGACAATGAAAAACCTGCACACCATAAGATATAGTTAAACTTAGGATGCCATTAAATAGAAATTTCTTTTCTTATAAAATTCTCATACCTATATCCTAGTACAGACAAATGGCCGGATTCCATATACCGGGAGATCCCTACTACCCAAACCAAGGTAACGTCGGATGGATAGAAGAAGATCTGGAAGAAGACCCGGAGGAAATCGAAGAGGAAGTCGAAGAGGAATTCGAAGTTGAAGAGGAAGTCGGAGAGGAATTCGAAGTCGATGAGGAAGTGGAGGAGGAATAAGAAGCTACTGATGGAACAGACTTCGAGCCGGAAGTAATCGACCCTCCCGCTCCTCGTCCTACCGAAGTCAGAATAGGTTACCAAGGTCCCATTCCCATTTGGGGAAGCCATCTCTACCATTGGAGCCGTCAACTAGGTGTACGCCCTCCCTTTGGCATGTGTCGGGAGTTTTACAATGTCAGTGGGGGAGGCTCAGCTGATCGAGCACTTCCCGTTATTGTGGGCACAATAGCCACCCGGAACTACCAGTCAGACATGCAAGCGGCCAGAATCCGTGAGGTCAATGCTGCTAGACAGGGTAACGCCGCAAACATCCGTCGTCTGGACGGACTACACGAAAGTACCCAACTCCACACAGGGACGCTTCAAAGCCAAATGGTGACAGCACTGGCAGAAATAAGAGAGATGAAGGAACAACAAGCAGTTCTTGAAAGGCGCCTAATGGGGGTGAAGCAGTCGAATGCCGAGTCTAGCTCCAAATGCACAACACGCCGCAAGTAGAACTTGCCCAACTCCAACAATTTTGATATAGAATAGGACCTCGGATAAAGTTTTTCTTATTTCCTTTGAACTTGTAATCGGAGACCTCTAGATAGGTCAAATTTTCCTAAACATGAAGCATAATGTAACACACCGTATGTGTGACATATATATAAATATGAAGTACTTCTTTACATACCTCTCGAAACTTATATGTTTATCTAAATTGCTATATCTACTTTGAAACCATAAACTAAAGTCAAAACAAATTACAAGATACAACTAACCCTCTAGTACACGATTGTCAAATCATTAGAAACTTATAGTGTTCATTATTATTTCTCTACCAGAACATGCCTCCCCGTAGATCATCACGCAGAAACTCAGCTCCAACACCACCTCCATCGCCCCCTCCAACTATGGATGCAGCTATGTTCCAAACTGCTATAACAGCCGCTGTAACCGCAGCAATGGCACAAATGAGTAACAACGGGTCAGGAGGAGGAATAAATAGCTTTACAAATGGCCAAAGCCAAGGCCGTTCCGGGGTATGTACTTACAAAGACTTCACTAACAGAAAACCTATTCCCTTTTATGGGACTGGGGGAGTGATGGCTCTATTCCAATGGATAGAGAAAACGGAAGCTGTGTTCGAAATTTGCGCATGCCCTGAAGAAAGCAAAGTAAAATTTTCCGCCTTTACTTTCTCCGAACGAGCCCTGACGTGGTGGAACGGCCACGTCAAGACACTAACCCTAGTGGTGGCGAACTCCATGGGTTGGGAAAACCTGAAACGAATGCTCCTACGAGAGTACTGCCCAAGAGGCGAGATTCAGAAGCTCAAATAGGAACTGTGGGGCCTTACGATGGTAGGCTCGGACATCGCAGGCTATACCAACAAATTCAGTGACTTGATAATACTTTGCCCAGGAATGTTGATCCTGGAAAGCCAAAAGGTGGAAAGTATATCTGGGGACTATCACCCCAACTTCGAGGGAGTGTGTTAGCCAACAAACCCATGACATTCGACAACGCCAAGGAACTAGCGCAATCTCTCGTTGATCATGGTGTCTGTCAAGGCGTCATGGCTATCTTCGCTGAACCAACCAAAGGGAACAACAACAACGATAATAATGCCAACAACAGCAAGAAGAAGTTCTGGAACAAGAGAAAGGGGAAAACTTCGCAAGCATCTTCAAAGAAACAAATGGTGGCGGTTCATGCCGCTACTGCTCCCACTACAACTCCTGCTACCCCTGCGCCAACGAAACAATATGCTGGGAACCTGCCAAAGTGCAGCAAATGCAACTACCATCACCACGGTAATTGTCGCGAGATGCACTGTAAAAACTGCGACAGGAAAGGGCATACTGCCCGTTTCTGTAAGGCACCGGCACGACCAATCACTCAAGTTCCTGGTACTGGATTAAGCCAGGCATGTTATGGGTGTGGAGAAACTGGGCACTTCAAGAGGGATTGCCCCAAGGCAAAGAATGCTGGCGATAGGACAAAATGAAGCAATAGCTGACCCCACGGTGGTTACGGGTACGTTTCTCCTCGACAACATTTATGCATGCATACTCTTTGATTGCGGTGCGGAAAGAAGTTTTGTGAGTCATAAATTCAAACACCTACTTAATCAAAAACCCCAACCACTCCATAAAATATTCACTGTAGAAATGGCAAACGGCAAAACGAAAAGCGCAAGCGATATGTACGTAGGGTGCACATTAAATTTAAACGAACACTTATTTAAAATCGATCTTATGCCCATTTCAATAAGAAGTTTTGATGTCATCATCGGTATGGACAGGTTAAGCCTTCACCATACCGATATACTTTGTCACGAAAGGGTCGTTCACCTCAATCTGCCAAATGGCGAAACTCTTGTCATTTATGTTGACAAACCTAGTAGAAATTTACAAATCATCTCCTGTGTTAAAGCACAAAAATATCTTCGCAAGGAATATCATGCCTTTCTAGCTCACGTAGTAGACCAGAAACAAGAACCGAAGAACATTAAAGACATTCCGGAAGTCTGCAACTTCCCAGACATCTTCCCAGAAGATCTTCCAGGGATCCCACCAGAACGCCGAGTCGAGTCTAGAATCAACTTAATTCCCGGAGCTACTCCAGTAGCAAAGTCGCCTTACTGTCTAGCCCCATCCAAGATGCAGGAACTGTCCAGTCAATTGAACGAGCTGTTGAGCAAGGGCTTCATCAGACCGAGCTTCTCACCATGGGGAGCACCGGTCCTATTCGTGAAGAAGAAGGACAGATCTTTTCGCATGTGCATCGATTACCGGGAGCTGAACAAACTCACGATCAAGAAACGATATCCCCTACCGTGCATAGACGATTTGTTCGACCAACTACAGGGAGCAAGCTACTTCTCAAAAATCGATCTAAGATCTGGTTATCACCAACTGCGAGTGCTGGAAGGAGACATCCCCAAAACGACATTTCAAACACGCTATGGTCACTACGAGTTTGGAGTGATGCCCTTTGGATTGACAAATGCACCAGCAGTGTTCATGGACTTGATGAACCGGGTATGTCGTTCCTTCCTGGATAAATTCGTGGTCATGTTCATAGATGATATACTCATCTATTCAAGAAGCAAGGAAGAACACAGCCAACACCTCTGCCAAGTCTTGGAAACATTGAGGGCAGAAAAACTATACGCAAAATTTTCATAGTGTGAGTTTTGGATTCGGGAAGTAGATTTCCTAGGTCACGTAGTAAGCAAAGAGGGGATACACGTGGATCCTTCTAAGATCAAGGCAATAGAAAATTGTACGATCCCAAGAACCCCAACAGAAATCCGGCAATTTTTGGGACTCGCCGGATATTACCGAAGGTTCATACAAAACTTTTCGAAGATTGTTAAGCCACTTACCACCCTAACTCCGAAGAGCGTGCCCTTCGACTGGGGAGAAAAACAAGACATCACGTTTCAAACACTAAAGCGAGCCTTATGTAGTGCGCCCATTCTAACCTTACCAGAAGGAACGGAGGACTTCATGGTCTATTGTGATGCATCAAACCAAGGACTTGGGTGTGTCCTGATGCAACGAGGGAAGGTCATCGCCTACGCCTCAAGACAACTAAAGACGCACGAAGTAAACTACACAACGCACGATCTCGAGCTAGGAGCAGTCATTTTCGCTCTAAAGATATGGAAGCACTATCTCTACGGCACAAAATGTACAATCTTCACCGATCATAAAAGCCTCCAGCATATCCTCAACCAGAAAGAACTCAACATGAGACAAAGACGGTGGGTAGAACTACTAAATGATTGCGAATGCGAAATTCGATATCATCCCGGAAAGGCTAACGTGGTGGCCGATGCACTCAGCCGGAAGGAATACTCGGGCCGTAGAGTGAAGTCTCTAACTATGACAATCCACTCACACCTGTCCACGCAAATCAAGGAAGCCCAAATATAAGCCTTAAAACCTGAAAATGTGACAGGGGAAGCCTTAAGGGGAATGGATAAGAAGCTTGAAGTCAGGAATGATGGAGTTCGTTACTTCATGGATCGGATCTGGACACCGAAGTTTGGCGGATTCAGAGAAATCGTCATGAACGAAGCCCATAAGACACGATACTCCATACATCCCAGCTCCGATAAGATGTATCTCGACCTTAAGAAACTGTACTGGTGGCCAAACGTGAAAGCCGAAATTGCTACCTACGTGAGCAAATGTCTGATGTGCGCCAAAGTCAAGGTGGAATACCAAAAGCCCTCGAGATTGTTGCAACAACCAGAAATAGCCGAATGGAAGTGGGAGCGGATAACCATGGATTTCATAACCAAATTACCCAAGACGGCAAGCGGACTCGACACCATCTGGGTGATCGTCGACAGGTTAACTAAATCAGTGCACTTCCTACCAATCAAAGAAACGGATAAATTGGAGAAATTAACTAGAACATACCTCAGAGAGATTGTATGGCTGCATGGTGTGCCCATATCCATTATCTCGGACCGAGATAGTAGATTCACCTCAAGGTTCTGGCAGTCACTGCAAAAATCTCTAGGAACAAGACTAGACATGAGTACTGCATATCACCCACAAATTCACGGCCAGAGTGAGAGAACCGTACAAACCCTAGAGGATATGTTGAGATCTTGCGTAATTGATTTTGGCAAAGCATGGGACACCCATCTACCCTTGGTCAAGTTCTCGTATAACAATAGCTACCACACTAGCATCACGGCTGCCCCGTTTGAAGCCCTCTACGGCCGTAAATGTAGATCACCTCTGTGCTGGGCTGAAGTAGGTGACACACAACTAGCAAGAGGACAAGCAACAAACAACACACTCACTGGGCCATAAATCATAAGGGAAACTACGGAGAAGATTGTTCAGATCTGGGAACGACTGAAAGCATCAAAGGACAGACAAAAGAGTTATGCAGATAAAAGATGGAAACCCTTGGAATTCCAGGTTGGAGATAGTGTCCTACTAAAAGTCTCGCCTTGGAAAGGATTAATACGTTTCGGAAAGCGTGGAAAACTGAACCCAAGATACATTGGACCATTCGAGATCCTTTCCAGGATCGGTCCGGTGGCTTACAAACTTCGATTACCTCAGGAACTCCACAACATACACCCTACCTTTCACGTATCAAACCTAAAGAAGTGCTTGTCCGATGAGACCCTTGTCATCCCTCTGGACGAAATTGCAATAAATGAGAATCTCCAATTCGTAGAAGAACCAATAGAGATCATGGATCGGGAAATTAAAAGCACTAAACAAAGCCGCATACCTATTGTAAAGGTCCGCTGGAATGCCAAGCGAGGACCTGAATACACCTGGGAACGCGAGGATCAAATGAAACAAAAGTACCCGTATTTCTTCCCTAACCCGTAAACTCAGTCTTCGATTAAATTTCGGGACGAAATTCCTCTAACGGGGGGATGATGTGACAACCCTGTATTTTTCCAAAAGCAATGTAACACTCAAAAGTCAAATACAATGAAAACTATTTGGAATCAACGAAATTAACTCAAAAATAAAGTGTTCAAAATATCTAAATTGGGATGCATCAAATGTTAGATATCGTGCCAAGGTTTCCAAAAACATAAAGAACATTCGAAACCGGGTTATATTGAAGAAACTATAACCACTCAAATATTTACGACACACCCGGTAAAACGCTATTTAACGTAAAAAGTGAAATTCCAATAAAATGCATTTTATCCTTAAGTATCTAAACAAAAGTTGTCGAGTTCGTTAAACTGTAAACGTACATAAAAAGATCGCCTAAATTGGACCTCGTATGAAGAAGTTGCGAATTTTCTAAGTTTCGTAACAGTAGTAGAGAGCTAAAAACTCGAATTGAAGATCGACCGATATTTAGCTAATGCAACCTAAACGAGAGTTGAAGGCCTCCAGATCAGGAGTAAGATGATAAAAAGACAAACGAAAACAGACGTCAGATAAAGAAACTATGAATTTTTAACGGACTTTAGCAGTCCCGACCTATTAAAAAATAGCATTAAAAATAAAGTCAAAACTAGCAGACGGAGTCTAAATGAAAGTTGTAGAGCATAATCTCACCTATGCGTGGATATAAAGAACGCAAAAAACGGAGCCCGTACGTGAAAGTTACGGAATTTAGAAGATGCAAGCCAGAATTACGCCCAACGTAATTCAGGAGTACGCCCAGCGTACTCAGGTGCAGGGTCGAGTCCCATCGGCTGCAAGCTCTACGCCTAGCTAGACCCGATTCGTAAGCCATGACACAAAGTTACGCCCAGTGTAACCGAAGTACGCCCAGCGTAGCGCCTACACCCAGTGTACTCGCGCTTTCAAACCTATAAATAAAAGGCATAAGCTCCGGATTTTAGCACACCTCTCTCAAAATTTCACTCACTCTCACAAAATCTTACGTACCAGAGACCATCCCAACACCCTCGATTCCACATTCGAGCCCCCGACGAAGGTTCTACGCTAACGAGATCCCCGAGAAGCTCGAAGACGTAGCTTTCTGCGGTTGAAGTTCTGCTCGACTCTAGTCCCACTCTCTTCAAACCGAACAAGTGAGTTCATACCCCTACTTTTCAAGTCTTTTTGATGTTTTAGGGGGGGGGATACAAGTACAATACAAGAAAACATATCGTTTTATATAAACTTAAATGCAACATCTATCTTATTGTTTTTTTCGATACCAACATCTTACTTTACGTATAAAGTTTAGTATATCACCAAGTTATTTTCACCAAATGGAACATACTTTCTGGAAAACTATAATGGGTATAGTTGCGAGTTATTCATACATTCTTACGTATACATCTTGAAAAACGAAATACTTTCATCTAAAGTGAAATAAAGACTTTGTTATCGTAAATCTATTTATACTAAGTAATGTGAGATATTCAAACTTCAACGTACTCTTATGTAGGCATTTCAAGTCCTGTATTATAAGCCATAATCTCTTGGAGGGAGAGTGTGATACTTGTGTATAGATCTATATGGGATTGACAACCCCGCACCTAAACTGTTAGCTACAGTTAGACCGGCAGGTCTGGGGTGACAAATGTCATAACACTACAACACCTGAAGAATGTTGTTACAGGCAGTCTGTGTCAATAGTATGGTTATAAGACTCACGCGGAAGTTAAAAAAAAACATGTTTGATTTACGAGATTCATACATGCATTCAGTATTTACATTATTTTGAGTACAAAACTTATCTTTATCATTTGAATACGAAAGATACTAACGCCCTCCAACCTTGGGAACTTTTCAAACTATGTGTGGAAAATATTGGATTTTCTGAAAGCCACGTTCATCGATTTTCTTCCAAAAAGACATAGTTTTTCAAAACATTTATGAACTCACCAACTTTATTGTTGACACTTTTTTTCGAAACCATTTGTATTTCTCAGGGAATCAGTAATACAGTTAACTACCAGCTTTTGAAGAAGGAACGCTAAAGGCGTTTATTATCAAACATTTTAAATCATCATATTGTAATATTCTTTTGCGAACATGTATAACGCAACAATGTACATTTTTATTATATATATGATGGTTGTATTGCTTTCTTTACGATATTCAATTGTTATGGTACTATGTGTAGTCATCCACCCCCGAATGTTTCCACCATTCTAGTTTGGGGGTGTGACAAGAAGGCCATGTTTTGTCCTGAGTTTGCTGCTTTTGAGCAAGCTCAAATGACTTGTTACTTGAGCATGCTCAAAACGGACATCAGGCAGTTTGTATCGAATTATCATTATGGTTCATTGTTAGAGTTATAGGAGGCGTCCAGTCAGCGTGAGATTGAGATGGAGCTCCGGAAGAGGGAGCAGAGACTGGCCCCGACGCAGTCGCAGCTTGCGCCGATGCAGTTCAAGGCTGCTAATATTAGATCTGGGAGTGAGAGAAGTCATACTTGTGGTAAGTGCGAGAAGGTTCATGATGGAGCTTGTCGATCTTCTTCGGGATGGCACAAATATGGCAAGTAGGGCCACATTGCGAGGGACTGTCAACATCAGGCTCCATCATCTTACATCAGACTTTGTTATCATTGTGATCAGGTGGGCCATATGAAGGCCCAGTACCCCTTGCTTGCTGCCAAGCTGGCGTAGGCTCCAACGTCGGCTACTTTGAGGATCACGTATGGGATTCAGGGCAGGGCGGAACCCCTGAGGGCTTAGGTTCGCTCCTTTCAGTTCACGGTAGAGGAGGCCAGGTCAACACCAGATGTTGTGACCAATATGTTTCTATTCATTATCTTGTTGATTATGTTTTATGTTATGCTCATTTTATGCTTCTAATAGGTATGTTCTTAGTGAATTCTTTGTTTGCCCTTGTATTATTTGACTCAGGCGCAAGTCGGTCTTTTGTATGTCGATCATTTAGTAGGGAGTTTGATATGCCTATTAGGGAGTTAGAGTGTCCGTTTCGAGTTTCTATTGCCAACGAACACATGATTTATGCATCTACAGTGTATTAGGATTGTATATTGGAGATCTTCGGAGTGCCTTATCCGATTGATCTGATCCCTATCCCCGTGGGGTATGTGTGTGTGATAGTAAGTATGGACTGGTTGAGCTGGTTTGGTGCCATGATTGATTGTGAGAGCCAGTGAGTGGTAGTCCAAAACCCAAGTGGGGGACAACTGGCTATCTATGGAGAGGGAACCAGGGTTTGTTCATGGTTTTGTTTGGCAGCTAGGGCTCGACAGTATATTCAACACGGGTGTGCCGATTATTTATTTATGTGGTTGATACTTACTTTAGGTATAAACTTCAGTTTGGGAGGTACCAATTGTCAGGGAGTTTGCTGATGTTTTCCCAGGGAGTTACCCTATATGCCTCCTAAAAGGCAGGTTGATTTCAGGATTGATCTTGTGCCAGGTGCGGCCCAATTGCTAAGGCGTCATACCGCTTAGCACGACCTAAGGTGCAAGAGTTGTCATCTCAGCTTCAGGAGCTGTTAGGCAAGTATTTCATCAGACCGAACAGTTCTCCGTGGGGAGTGTTGATACTATTCTTCATGAAGAAGGATGGTTCGCACCGGATGTGCGTTGATTACCAGGATTTCAACAAGTGAATGGTGAATAACCGTTATCCCCTTCGCCGGATTGATGACCTCTTTGATCTGTTGAAGTGTGCATCTTGGTTTTCCAAGATAGATATAAGGTTTGGGTATCATCAAGTGAGTGTGAGAGAGGAGGATGTGGAGAAGACCGTGTTTCGGAATCCGTATGGGCATTACGAGTTCGTGGTGATGCCATTTGGGCTTACCAATGCGCCTGCTATGTTTATGGATTTGATGAATTGGGTATGCAGGCTGATGATATCTTGGTGTATTCCAAGACTAGAGAGCAACATGAGGAGCACCTTCGAGAGCTTCTGGGGGTTTTGAGGTGAGAACGACTTTATGCCAAGTTCTCAAAGTGCAATTTTTTGTTATGAGAGTTTTAGTTCCTTGGGCACCTAGTTAACCAGGATGGGATTTTGGTCGATCCGGCCAAGATCGAGACTGTGATATAGTGGGAGGTTCTGAAATCTCCCTCAGAGATAAGGAGTTTCTTAGGTTTGGCTGGATACTATCAGAGATTTATTCAAGACTTCTCCAAGATTGTGGTACCCCTCACACATATGATGAGGAACGGGTGGATTTTCGATGGGGCCCCGATATTGACCCTCCCGGAGGGGGTTGAGGATTTTATGGTATTTTGTGATGCATCCATCACCGGTTTTGGGTCGGTCCTTATGCAGAGAGGGCGAGTGAGTTCTTATGCTAAGTGGAAGCTGAAGGCGCATGAGACATGATATCCCACACATGACCTGGAGTTGGGGGCAATGGTGTTTGCCCTCAAGATTTGGAGACATGATCTATATGGGGTACGTTGTACTGTCTACACGGATCACAATAGTTTGAGATACCTGATGGACCAACCGAACATGAGGCATCGCAAGTGGCTGGATGTGGTCAAAGATTATGACTGCGAGATCCTTTACCATCCGGGTAAAGCGAATGTGGTAGCGGATGCTTTGAGCCGTAAGTCGGTTGGATCTTTGGTTAGGGAGATGTGTATAAGGATATATGTATGAATTGCTACTTTTGGGATTGATCAGAGAGGATCAAGTCGAGGGAGGTTGGAAGGAGAACTGGCAATAGGAAAGGATCTGGTGTGAGATTAACAGATTTGTCACAGATAGTCGAGGGTTATTGACCCGGTGTTGTCGGGTTTGGGTTCCAGTTTTTTGTGGGATCATGCAGATTGTGTTGGTGGAGGCTCGTAACTCTTGCATTTCTATACACCCGGGAGCCACCAAGATGTATCTGGATTTGACATTGAGTTACTGGTGGCCGTGTATGAAGAGGGAGATAACATGGTATGTTGAGAGATGCTTGACCTGTAGGATGTCAAGGTTGGGCATCAGAGGCCGTATGGCAAGCTACTTCCTATGGAGGTTCCTATTTGGAAATGGGAGCAGATCACCATGGATTTTATCACCAAGTTGCCAAAGACAACAAAGGGTTTTGATGCTATATGGGTCATCGTGGACCGATTGACCAAGAGTGCCCACTTTTTGGCCATCTGGGAGAGCTCTTCGGCCGAAAAGTTGGCCGATATTTATGTCTGGGAGATTGTTGCTCACTATGGGTGTAACACTCAAATCCAGGCATCCCGTTTTACCCTCAAGTATTTATTTTTTTTGCAAAAACGGACCCTCCGTACACTGGTATACATATGAGTACGCTTACTGTATGCAGTTGCATGCAACAGGTGGTTGAGGCTCATACGTGGGGCATACGAGCATGTACATGGGGCGTACGAGGCCAATGGCCAAACCCTAATTTCTTTTATTGGACGCTATTTAAACACACTTATATCGTTTGGTCTAAACCCTAATCAGCCTCCATAGCCTCCTTTCGTCCTAAAACCCTATCTTTGCAAGAGAGTTTGAGTTTTGTGTCTTAAAGTGTTCTTGGTGGCCATTCTAGTGGATTTTCAAGAAGAAGGAAGTGGTGTTCAAGCATTGAACATGGGATGAGCTTGAGGATCGTGCATCTAGAGTATCTTGGGAAGCTTTGGAAGGCAAAAAGCTTTCTCCTTGCTTATCCTCGTTGTTTGTTGAGTTAGGGTTTTCTAGAAGTCCTCCTTTGAGTCCATAAATCTTCTCTTGGGAATTTGGGAAACTCCAAAGGTTAGGAAGAATCAATCTGAGGTCCTTTGGCTTAATTATATCGTAAAAATGTAAACTTGATGACTTCTATTGCACCATGCATGATTTAAAACCCATGGAAAGGTCTTAATGAGCTAGAATGGGTTGTTGGGAGCATATATGGCATGCAAAGGCATAAAGTTGCCAAATTTATGCCTTAGAAACCTTAAAGCATCTAAGATCTGAAGTTTGAGTGAAAATTCTTCATGCATTAAGGACTTAATGGAGTTGGATGCAAGACACCTGTACGTTGGACGTATTATGTTGTACGCTGCACGTACAACTCGTGGACCTAGTACGCTAAGCGTACTGAAGAAGTATGTTGGGCCTACACTCTCAGAGAGCCTTAGGCTTCCGGTGGAGCTTCGGATATTTGGTCCCTAATGTTTTGGCCTGGACTTGCTGGATTTGTAAGCATGACTTTATTATTTGGGCCATTGTTGCCATGTTGGGCCTTTTAGGCCTTGTGTCCCGATATAGAATTGGATTTTGATTCAAGGCCTATTAGTGAAGGGAGGCCTTTGGGCCATTATAAAGGGATTTGGAATTAGGATTTTGGACCTCATATCTAGGTTGTGTTATAATCCTAATTAGGGTTAATATCATATTGTTCAATGTGAGATTTTGGGCGGGTAGTCGAGCAACTATTATATTCAACAGATTGATGTGAGTCTTGTCACTATATTAACGGGTCGAAGACACCAATGCTGACCCATTACTTTATATGATGTTTCATTAGTTATGTATGCAATGGTTTTGTTATTTGGCATGTTATGACTTATGTGAAGACCATGGGGGGAGCCTATGGCAATTGGTAAAGACCATGGGGGTGCCCATGGCCCACGGGTGTAAGGCCATTGGGTTTGCCCATAGAGGGAGTCCATGGAAATCCTATATATATATATATATATATATATATATATATATATATATATATATATATATATATATATGTGTGTGTGTGTGTGTGTGTGTGCATGGAATTATGTGGTTATATGTTTGTGTATTTTGGGAAAATCACTATGCATTTGCTTATAGTTTGTTGGGTGTTTCAGGTACTTCGGGGTCTAAAGGGAAGGGCCCGACTTGATGGCCAACATGCACTCTCCAGTATTCTGCATTTCTTGTTTTAGATACCCCGATCTTATGGACATAAGTTTATGTAATGAAATTTCGGGAAAACAAATATGTTTTTGATTTTTGAATATCAAATGAAAATTTTTATCTGAATTTTCGGGATGTTACAACGGGGTTCCATTTTCCGTTGTTTTTGACCAAGATATTTGGTTCACCTCCCGTTTATGGCAGAAGTTCCATGAGGAACTGGGCACAAGGTTGAATTTCAGCACTATATACATCCGCAGACCGACGACAAAAGTGAGCGGACAATATATACCATTGAGGATATGTTGCGGTCCTGTGTTATTGATTTTGCTGGGAGTTGGGATTCCTACCTACCTCTTGCGGAGTTCTCCTACAACAATAGTTATCACTCCAGTATTGGTGCCCCGCCTTTTGAGCTCGTGTATGGTCGGAGATGTCGTACCCCAGTTTGTTGGGGAGAGGTTGGTCACAAGGTTATGGGAAGGACCGAAGTAGTCCTTCAAACCACCTATCTTATTTAGCAGATCAGGCAGAGACTACAAACGACTAAAAGTTGGCAGAAGAGTTATACCGAATGACACCGATCAGAGTTGGAGTTTCGGGTCAATGATATGATACTCCGAAAGGTCTCACCCTGGAAGGGTATGATACGCTTCAAGAAGATGGGGAAATTGGGTCCCCGATATAATGGACCTTTTTCGGGTGATTTCCAGGGTTGGCAAGGTGGCTTACAGGTTGGATCTACCCAAGGAGCTCAGTCAGATTCACAACACTTTCCATGTTTCATAGTTGCGAAAGTGAATATCGGATGATGAGGTAGTGGTTTCCATGGATGATATTCATGTCGATGAGCATCTAAACTATCTTGAGAGACCGGTGGCTATACTACAAAGGAAGATGAAGGTCCTGCGCAACAAGGAGATACATTTGGTAAAGGTACAGTGGGAGCATCGGGGAGGCTCTGAGTGGACCTAGGAGCTGGAGGTGGAGATGCGTGAGCATTATCCAAAGTTATTTTCCACGGTACACTTTGAGGACGAAGTCTAGATCAAATGGGAGAGAATTGTAACATCACGATGACAAGGTACTTCTAATTTTAACCATATAATTTAATAATGTTGCATTTTGGTCCTTAAGTTCAAGAAAGTGTGTAAAAGGATCCGTAGTGGCATTTTCATAAATATGCCTTGGGGGAGTACGACATGCATACATGTGTATGTTGGGCGTACTAGGGCGTACATGTTGTACGCTGGGCGTACTTTCCAAATTTGGAAACCTTAATTTTTAGGGTTTAGCTCGTATTTAAACACCTTTATTGCTTCATTTCCCCTCACCTCATTAGCCTCCATCCCTCTTGATATGTTTTGCAACCCTAGTTCACCTTGAGAAGCAATTTCAAGCCTAAGAGTATGTATTGTTGTGCTTAGAAGAAGAAGGAAGGAAGCCAAGCTCGTCTTGGAAGAGTAAAGCACTTTGGATTTGGGGTTTCTACATCATTTCCAACCTTTCAAAGGTGTAAAGCTTGCAACTTTACCCCTCTGTCATATAGATCTAGATTTAGATGTCTTTATGAAGCTTTTTGGTCCCAAAATGTTATATCTTGAGCATGACATGTTCTTGACCATTAATTTGTCCTTTCAGACCCTAAGAGGGATCTTAAGTCATAAAACTGAAGTCCAAATGGTTGGTTTTGTCCAATAAATGTTATGGAGGGTCTTAAGGAATTAAGATGTTGGGTTTTTATGGATTAAGCACTTATTGAGCATGCAAGGTCATAAAGTTGGAAACTTTATGACTCCTAATGATATTTTGACCTTGGATTTGCATTTAGGTGTTTTAATACGTTGTATTAAGAACTTAATGAGGAAAAAGGAAGTTTGGGGTTACATCGTGCGTACCTAGGTGTATGCCCAGCGTACGCGGTCTACAACCCTGTTTTTGGTCAAGAGGAGGAGTACGCCCAACGTACCTCTAGAGTACGACCAACGTACGCTTGATGAGTTGACTCGACTGAGTTGAATCAACTAGGTTGACTTGATTGGGTTGACTCAGTTGATTTATGGATTTTGACCAGTTTGACCTTGACTTTGACCAAGTTTGACATTAAGGGTATTTTGGGATTTTGATGGAAATTGGTCATTTGGTTGGAATAGGTGTCGGTTAGTGCTGAGATTTAGAGTCGAGACTAATGGGTTATGAGCATAACTACAATCTTGTGTGATCATGCAACCCTAATTGCTTTGGATCTAAGTTTTTCTCTATTGAACATACAAATATGAACACCAAAGCAGTAACCCAAGATCTAGCGTACACAATTCGTAATTCATATCAAGTTTGATCTTAAGGGTATTTTGGGTATTTTAGGATTTTTATGTAACAATAACAAGACCCACATTGACTCTTGAAGGATTAGTGCCCTAAGTGTTGCACCTCTAATGGATTCACAAACACCCAATGCAAAGGAAGACTTCGAGAGATGAGCAAATCGGTTAGGGTTCTCTTATAATAGCATAGGGCTGCATGAATATAACTTATTATCGTCTAATGGGTTCACTGCACAACCTACTTGTAAACAACAATTATATGTCTCTGTTTCAAGAATATAAGATATTATCGTCTCACAATCACTTGTGATAAAATCCATGAAGTGATTCAAATGAGTGTAGGTTTAATCCCATACTCAAATTCTTATTCTAGGAGTACTCACGAACACGGAAACAAACATTTTCTATGTCTAAGCACTTAGACAATCTACATTTGGATTTATGACAGTCTTACTTCATTACTTACTTCCAAAGTATGATCGATTGTGGATGTTTGAATAATATTATTATTCGGGAAGTAAAACATGCTAAGTGAAACACAAGAATAACCTAATCCAATATGGTATCAAACTTTGAATATAAATAAAACACTTATTATTTAATCACCATATTAATTAGCCTTTATTCATTGTTTACTGTTTCGACTAATCAACTCAATACTTAAATTAAAACAATACTCATCCCATGCTCCAAGCATGCACACTATGTTTATCTATTGTCCTTTCCTTGTGAAATATGTCCTTTCCTTGTGAAATAGATCAAATGAACACATTTTTAAAGATGGTCATTTCACAATTCCAAATCCTTATCACAAGTGTGAGAATGCCAAATTATTGCCACGACTAGAATCTGTTAGAGTCTAAACTTACATGCAATGATCCCGTTGTAATGTCTACAGACCAAAGTCGTAGAGACTTGGCCAATGATATTACAAAACATTCCATTGGAGATTTGTCACAAAACAATTCCATGGAAATGAAGTCTCACATTCAAAGAGCATTCCTTGAACAACCTTCTTGCGTTAAAGTTTCTAACTTACACATAGATTCTTAGTATCCAACTCCCATTATGGAAACATTCCATAATTGCCATATGACAATCCATTCTTAATAGAATCCCATCTATTCAGAATTATATCAATACGGTCCATCCATTACTATACTTCCAACTATCCACAAGCAACAAACCTGAGATTGTCCTTGACAGTTGTTTAACAACTTTAGTCATATCTGGTTCCAATCATTTTTTCCTCTTAATGCGCTAGGCTTTGAAAAAAACAGAACATGTGAATATTATAGCATATGCAATCGATCCTATACCCGATGCATATGGGATACGATTCATAATGTATTACATAAAGGCATGATACTTGACCAGTCTCTTGCTAAAATATTCCTATATATATAGAATTTACTATGTTGAAACATTTCAACATGATATTCATATAGGACAATGACTAAGCTAGATTGAAATTTCAATCTAACCTTTTAGATTCGAAATGAAGTATAAATGCCCTCTCCCTTAAACCTTACTATAGCGAAACAATTTCCAAATTCTGCAACTTTGCAAATTTAGAACTTTGTTTCCTATAAATAGCATTGGTAAGTTGAAAAACTTATCATAATAATTATGCTCCCACTAGCATAACAATTATGTTCTTATTTGCATAAGAACTATGCTCCCACTAGCTTTGACATGTATCTAGAAATCAACTTGACTTCTAGAAATCAATACGTATTGACTTTCTTACCCAAGTTTAGATTTCTGATACGTAGTGCTTCGATAAGTCTCTATCTAGACTTCTCAAGATCATACACCTTTCATTAGACAGCTTTGTTGGATTAGTGTCTAAGTCCATAACTATTTTGGTATGTACTTGACCCGATGGTGCATGGTCCTTTTGGGTTGCCTTCACCAAAGCGACTTGATAGGATGAATTATGGAGAGAAAGGATTAAATATGATTTATTAATATATTATGAGAATAATATATTAAAGGAGAAATCATATTGTTTAATTAATATTAGTCAATAATTAATTGGTAATTAGTTTTGTGACTAAAAGAGATTAATTAAACTTAAGGGACTGGAATTGTAATTATAAGATAATTGCAATTTGGGCCATGGATTGTCTTGAATCAAGGGGTGGACGAATTCTAATGGGAAACCCATAAGGAAATCGTCCAAGGGCTTGATTAAATGAGTCCATGGGTTGCTTAGGGCTTAAGCAACCAAATTAGGGTTTCCTTGTTAGATAACCCTAATTGCCTCACTATATATAGATCCCTTAAGAACCAAAAACGTGGCTAAGCTTCTTGCTAGGGTCTCACACGTTTTTGGGCAGCCTCTAATCTCTCTCCTCTTCATCCTCTTGCTTATGGTGTTTGTGAGCCATTAGAGGAGTGACACTTGTGACTCTAAGCCTTCCAAAGTCAATTCAAGGAGGAATTGGGATTGTTATTGCTACATAACAATCAAGGTACTATCTTAAACCTAATTATATGTTAATATTGATTTCCATATGCTAGAATTAGGGTTTATAGTCTTGGATTCAAAGCATGTACAATAGAGAAACCTAGATCCAAGCATTAGGGTTTGTATGAGCACATAGGATGTCTTATGACCAAAACCCATCAGTACTATCAAAGCCTAGACTGGTTTCAATTGTATTGATGCATTACATGTTCAAAAAATTCGTTTTTTGGGTTTCTGGAGGCTGGACTCGCCGAGTCCATGGTTGAACTCGCCGAGTCCATGCAGACTCAGCGAGTCAACTCGTCAGATGGAGGTTATCTCGGGATTTCTTGTTGTTTTTGCATTGGGATAGTTACCTTATCATGTTAGATCAATATTAATCCGATTATATGATATATTTGACTATAATTTTGAAATAATTGAAGATATTTATCAATTAATAAGATAATTGTTTCCTTATAAGATAATTAATTAATTATTTTGACTAAATTGGTAAATTGTTTTGCAAGAAATCATTAAACCAATCAAATATGGATAATTATGTAATTAATTGTTAATTTAGATTATTTTTTATTTGATCCTTGTTGTTATGAAAAGTTTCATATTTTGCCCTTTAGGTTTTATAGTTTAAATTTGAACCCAAAAGTTTTGCTGTTTTGAAATTTAAATAGTTGAAACCCTTATGTTTTGAAAAAGGTTTCAAAACTTGCCCTCATGTTTTGGAATTTAAATTTTGATTAAATAGTTTTAATTTGATGTATATTTAAATTCTAAACTCTAATGTTTGAAATGTTTCAAAACTTTCCCTCAAGTTTTGGAATTTAAAAGTTGATTAAAAGTTTAATTAGGAATGTTAAATTCTAAAACCCTAGTATTGTTTTGAAAAAGTTCAAATCACACCCTTATGGTTTTATTAATTAATTGAGGTGTATAATTAAAAGAAGCTTAATAAATCCATAAAAGTTTTGGTTTACAATTTAATTGAATTAAAAGTATAATTGTTAAATTTAACCACCTAATATTTTAAAAGTGTAAAATACACCCTATACTATATATAACATTAAAAGTCTAACATTATATATATGTATGAGTAAAAGTCAGTCTTACCGTTAGTAGGCCTCATTCACGAAGCTGGTCTACAAGGGGTGTTTAAGGAAATTGCCTATAAAATGGCGATTGAATGGGTATCCACTCTTACCCACCGCACTCTTGACTAGTGGATGGTCGTTAGCCGAACAGGTAGGATAGGACGAAACCTTCCATTATAAGTATAATGAAGTCTAAAAGTAACTAAATTTTTTCATAAAATTCCCAATCTTAGTTACTTAGGCAAAAGTGAATTGATGCAATTCCATGAAATTACACTTTGTTCCCTTGCGAAGACGTTAGTGGAGCGTGTGTGGTTTACCGGCACACTAAATGGTTCTAAGCAAAGGTAGCAAAGGGTGACTCAATGTTTGTCATAGTTCGGTGGAGCGTGTGTGGTTTACCGACACATCTAATAGGTGACTGTAACATGTGAGGGCACCATGTAAGTTTGCATGGTTATTCACACCCGCTTTGTGATCGTCGGCATCCCAGTCACAAATAAGAGGGGAATATCAAGATTTAAACATGCCATTGAAAGTTCAATGAATCTCAAAGGATCTAGGAGTTTTCATAGATTTAAAACTTAAATTTCTTTTTCGTTTTTCATGGTGGAAATTAGTGAATCGTCATTCACTTACCTTCAAATATTCTGCAATTACGGTTACGACATCCCTCTCCCAAGTTGTAGAATATTGTGTTGGGTCCTAGCCTTAGTATCTCATTTGGGTGATTTACTAAGGACTCAATCTATCAACTAACTTGAATTCGTTTTTCTCCCGTATTATAGATGTCAAAGTTTGACAACTATGGTCTTCCCAAATCCCATGGAACAAGTATTCCACATGAAGATGATATTCCACGATTCGATCGAGGAACAAGAGATCATGCTTCACTTCCTCCTCCTCCTCCTCCAATTATTCTCCCTAACCCACAAGTTCAAAGGCTTGAAAAGTTCAAGATCACTCAAGCCCTTTTGGCAAGTAAACATAAAGAAGGAAAGTCGGTGTGTGCACACATCCTAGGGATGAAGTCACACACTGATAGGTTAAGAATGTTGGGATCCGTTGTCTGTGAGGAAATGGCTGTTGATTGGGTTCTTCAGTCACTTCCTAACTCATATAGTGAGTTCGTAAGAGAGTACTGTATGATGAACCGCGACGTGACCCTTATAGATCTCACCTATATGCTTATTGCTGCTGAATCAACAATGGTTTGGCGCAATGAAAAAACAAAGTTGATTGGTGAATCTGCCCTCAAGACCTCTATGGATATAAACAATGGCAACGAAAGACATGCTATGATCGAAAATTTTGATCATAAGAGAAAGGCAATGTCTGAAGTAGTTCCACGTCATGTTCCAAAAGAGTCAATTTGCTTTTATTGCCAAGAGAAAGGGCATTGGAGACGAAGCTGCCCCATTTACCTAAGAGATCTAAGAGATGGGAGAGTCGAAACGTATGGCTCTAATATAGGTAAAAGACATTAACTAACTCTTTTAAGCTTCTATTCTAGATTCTTAATACATAATGTGATAAGATTACAATTGATGTTTTGTAGAATCGAAGAAAAGAAAGGGAGCTTAAAGGAAGAAGTGAGCAGAATCTAACCATGAAGGAATGGATTTCGATCGTATTTCTCGAGAATTAGATTCTTAAGCTACTACTTAGAGTTAGAGTTAGATTGCTAAGAAAGATGTATTAGCATAAGTTTTTCAATGAATTGCATTGTAAGGACAAATTTTTCCGCAATAAAATAAATTTTGATTTTAAATTTTATTTATTTATCCTTGCAATGGCGTGTATGAAAAATTGATGTTAAAATGTTTCTATTATTAGCAATAATGGATTTGGTTCTTATTATGTTATTTATGGAAAGTTGAGAATTTACCAAATAGGAAGAGTTTCTCATCGCCCAAAGTTTCAATTGGAACAGAAATTTGGAATCACGCAAGTTGGTTGCACGATGAATGAGAAATTTCATATTTGGAAATTAGACAAATTCATTGACAAAGTGTCAAGTGAAGGGCTAAGAGATCGAGTACACAATGTTGCGTGTTGATCAAGTCCACCATAAGAGTAACAATGATATTCGTCATGATTTACTAAAGGTTTAGTAAATCTGATTATACTTACAAGATTAAGTGTAATTCTGAATTGATTAAAGGGTTTAGATCAATAGCAGAACGAATAAGAAGAATCAAGTAGGCAGAAAGATAAAAGTTTCTCCATTCTAAGAAGATGGGAGAGTACCTTTTATGCTTTATGATAGGTCTTAATGATTAAGAACCATATCTCAATTGATCCTCTAAATGAGTCTTAGTACAATTATATGTCTAAGAAGAGGAATCAAGAATTGAAGAAATGGTTAAATCAATAAGTCAATCATACTTCGTTCCAATAACAAGTCTTAAAGTTAAGATTGTGACATCGAGTGAAAAAGTAAGGTTTATAACATTCATCAATTATGGAAAGTTGTGATGTCTTGGATAAGACATAGACCAACTAGGACCAAAGTTATGAAGT
The DNA here is from genome assembly GCF_051521515.1 of Lactuca serriola. Classification (NCBI taxonomy): domain Eukaryota; kingdom Viridiplantae; phylum Streptophyta; class Magnoliopsida; order Asterales; family Asteraceae; genus Lactuca; species Lactuca serriola. The sequence goes on along the minus strand of NC_136413.1, from coordinate 22,881,085 downwards.
GTTTTGTTTTAATAAAAGATACACTAACTCTTGAATATTTGTTTGTCAAGAAATGATTATTGACAAGAGAATCTTATATGTCAAGGAGTCAGTGGGAGTCTTATTGGTCTTGAAAGGCTTCAAGAATAAATCAAATAGACCTTATCGATCATCACTAGCGCACGAGTTGAGGTTTGCAACCTATCGTGTTGACATTATTTGGTTTCTGTGCTGTTCCAATTAAGTTAATTATGCATGTGAGTTCTATGAATTCTCATTTTGAACGCATAAAAGGCAAGACACCTTAATCAATGAAAGGTACATTGATAGGAAAAGGTGAGCTGCTTAACTACTTGGAAGACGTGGTGGGCAGCTGTGCTACCATAAGGCAAGAAATCGAGATCAAGAAAGTTCGATCCATATGAGTTTGAATTTGTCGTAAACTTTGGTTTTGACAAATTCACATGGATAGGAACAAATACACCATTAAATCTAAGTGTCATAAGATTTCCTCCTTCATGAAAATGATTGTGAGGAAATGCTTTCACTAAGAAAGATTTTAAGAAGATAGTGATTGTAAAATTGCATTCTCGAATTCGATTATGGTTACGGTATCCCTTTCCATAATTTGAATTGTGAGGTTTGGCAATTGTTTACACACACATATAAACTATCTAAGGAAAAGGTGTATAAGTTCAAGAAGCATTGATAAAAGATTATCAAAGCACTAAGTATTAGAAACATGAACTTAAGAAATTCAATAAGTATTGTTTTTCTGAAAGTTAAGCTGTTTCTGAATACATGTTGAAGCTAGTGGGAGCATAAGTGTTATGTTTTATAATAATCATCATGATAGTGGGAGCATAAATGTTATGATTATATGATTATTAACGCACGTATTTCAAGTTGGCAATATTAATTATAGAAAACAAGAGTTATACCTTGCAAAGTCGTAAGGGTTGTAAAGTTGTTTTGCTACAATTAAGGGAGAGAATATTATGCTTCATTTCAAATCTAAAGGCTTAGGTTGTGGAATGTTAATAAAATTTAGTCAAAGGTACATAGTGTGTTCTTAAAATTTCGATTATGATTACGGCATCCCTCTTCACAATTCGAATTTTAAGAACATAGCAAATAAAACATTATGCGTCGTGTCCCATATACTTCGGGTATAGGATTGATTGCAAATGCTTTAATGTTTGACCATTCTAAAATTTTCCAAATGTCGAGCACATTTAGAGGGAAAAAGGACTAGAATCGGTTTAGACTAAAATAATTAAACAACTATCAAAGGACAATCCAAGTTCGACGAGGATTGGTTGCTTGTGAGTAGTTGGAAGTATAGTATTGGAAGATATGGAAATGTTTTCATATTGGATGGACCATATCGACATTATTGGGAATAGATATGATTCTATTAAGAATAAGTTTTCATATGGAACATATGGAAGTGTGTCCATATTGTGAATGAATATTAAAAGATCTATGTCTAAGATTAGAAACTTTTATGCAAAAGGATGTTCAAAGAAAAGTACTTTGAGTGAGGGACATCATATCTAAGGAATTGTCTTGTAACAATCTCCGATAGAGGACTTTGTAATATCATTGGCAATAGTCTTTGTGACTTTGGTGCAGTGACATTACAAAAGGACCATTGCATAGAATGTTAGAATCCAACATATTTTATAAGTAACAAGAATTTGATATTCTCACACTTATGAAAAAGGATTTGGAGTTGTGAAATGAGAATGATTGGAAATGTGTTCAATGTGATCTATTTCACAAAGTAAGAACCATAGGTAAACATTGTGTGCATGCTAAGAGCATGGGACAAGTGTAATAATTCAAGTAAGAAGTTGATTACCTGAAACGACAAATAATGAGTAATCAATATGGTGATAAATAAAAGGTGTTTTATTTATGCTCAAAGGGTTGAGGCCATATGGGATTAGTATTATTCTTGTGTTTCACATTTGCATGTTTTGACTTCCAGAATAATTGAATTTATTAAGAATAATCGAATTATTCGAACGGGCCACAGTCGTTCATATTTTGGAAGTAGGTATGAATGAAGACTGTCGTGAATTGGTGTGTGGATTGTCTAAAAGAGTATTAGACATAAGCAAATGTTTGCTGCAACGTTCATGAGTGCTTATGAATGTGATTTGAGCATTGGATTAAACCCATGCTCACTTGGATCACTCCATGAATTGTATCACGAGTGATTGGTGAGACGATAACATCTTATATTCTTGAAACCGAGATGTGTCAGTTGTATCTTGCAAATCGGTTGCACATTGATAATATGTGAACGCACTAGTAACTTGGTGTTATAAAACATATTATTGCGTGTGATTCGGTTAGTAAGTGCAAGCAAGCATTGTATCAAAGTTTATCCATTACTTTTATCCAAGGTAGGATAGAAGCGATATCTTTGGGCCCCTCGATGATTTAGTGATGATAAACGTAAATGCTCGGCCAGGCTAGGGCTAATTTGATTTGTTCAATTAGCCAGTCATCATAAATCAGGAATCGAGATATAGTACAAAGAGAATGATTTGAAATCATATCTCATATGATATCTATAATGGAGGAATATATGATCCCTTATCTAAGGACACGCGTATCTGATAGGATCAGAGTTGACAGCGGCTTTGGAAAGCTACGATTTCAGATCAGGATCTGAAGTCATACACATAATAGTTATTAGACTTATCCAAGTGGGAGACTGTTGGATTAGTGTCTAAGTTCATAACTATTTTGGTATGTACTTGACCCGATGGTGCATGGTCCTTTTGGGTTGCCTTCACCGAAGCAACTTGATAGGATGAATTATGGAGAGAAAGGATTAAATATGATTTATTAATATATTATGAGAATAATATATTAAAGGAGAAATCATATTGTTTAATTAATATTAGTCAATAATTAATTGGTAATTAGTTTTGTGACTAAAAGAGATTAATTAAACTTAAGGGACTGGAATTGTAATTATAAGATAATTGCAATTTGGGCCATGGATTGTCTTGAATCAAGGGGTGGACGAATTCTAATGGGAAACCCATAAGGAAATCGTCCAAGGGCTTGATTAAATGAGTCCATGGGTTGCTTAGGGCTTAAGCAACCAAATTAGGGTTTCCTTGTTAGATAACCCTAATTGCCTCACTATATATAGATCCCTTAAGGACCAAAAACGTGGCTAAGCTTCTTGCTAGGGTCTCACACGTTTTTGGGCAGCCTCTAATCTCTCTCCTCTTCATCCTCTTGCTTATGGTGTTTGTGAGCCATTAGAGGAGTGACACTTGTGACTCTAAGCCTTCCAAAGTCAATTCAAGGAGGAATTGGGATTGTTATTGCTACATAACAATCAAGGTACTATCTTAAACCTAATTATATGTTAATATTGATTTCCATATGCTAGAATTAGGGTTTATAGTCTTGGATTCAAAGCATGTACAATAGAGAAACCTAGATCCAAGCATTAGGGTTTGTATGAGCACATAGGATGTCTTATGACCAAAGCCCATCAAGCTTATGTGTGTGTCTAAACCTTTTCAGAACTTATAGCAATAAGTCCCGAATGCTAAAAATAATTGCCATTTCTCACAATTCGAACTATGAAAAGGGATGTCGTAATCATACTTGAATTCGAGAAAGCAATTATTACAACTGCTAACTTTAATCCTTTAAAATCTACTAGTGAAATAGTTTCCTCACAATCATTTTCATGAAGTAGAGAGAAACCTATTGCTACTTAGATTTTATGATGTATTTGTTCCTATCCATGTGAACCTGTCATTTCCAACCATTATCATAAAACAAGGTTTATGACAAATTCAAACTCATATGGACTGAACTTGCTTATTCTTAATATCTTACCATCTGGCGTCACAAGGGCCTACCAGTGCTTCCAGGTTATTGAGCAGCTCACCTACATTGATCAATGTACTTTCACTAATCAAGGTGCTTTGCCTTATGCAATCAAATGAGAATTCATAGAACTGAGATGTATAGTCAATTTAACTAGAATAGGCATAGAAATAAGAATATGTCAACATGATAGGTTGCTAACCTCAGGTCATGTGCTAGTGATAACCAAAATGTTTATTCTTGATTAGTTCTTGAAACTATTCAAGACCATTAGGACTCCCACTGACCTCTTGACATATAAGATTCTCTGTCATAGAACATTTCTCAACAAGCAAATATTCAATAGTTAGTATGGGTTCTTATCAAGAAACACTTCATGTAATTGGTCTTAGTTGTCTTTGTTTTATTCAAAAACATCACAACTACCAATTTCAAATGTGAAAGAGTTACAAAATATTTCTACTCCACATTTCATGAGGTGTTATAAACCTATTTAGACATGTTACTCAAGATAGTTTCTAGAGTACGACTCTAAAACTTGATCTTGGAACGAAGTATGACTCGTCTTCTTGATTATCCATTTCAACAATTCCCGATTCCTCTTATTAGACATACAAATGCATTAAGGTGTCCTTAGAGGATCAATTGTGACATGGTTCCATAATCATTATGATGATCATAAAACATGATACTAAAGTACTCTCTTTTCCCTTCAGATTGGATAAAATTTTATCTTTTTGCCTTATCAATTCTTCCTATTCGTTTTGCTATACATTGGAACTTTTCAAGGTATTAGAATTACACTTAAACTTGTAAGCATAACCATATTTACTGAACCATCAGGTAATCATGACGAATAGACTTATCGTCCTTTATGATGGATCTAAGTAGTGCACATCAATGTGTACTATATCCTTTAGCCTTTCACTTGACTCACATACATATGTGAACAAGGAATCAGTCCCAATTTCCCAAGGATAAAGATTCTCATACATCACACAATTCAATATTGCATGATTCCAAGCTTCTCTTCAAATGAAACTTGGGTGATGAGAATCTTTCCTCCTTTGGTAAATTATGACACTACCACAAATGATATATCTAAGAATCACATCCATTTCAACATTTCTAACAATAGAACTATAAACACCAATTTTCATTAATTCCATTACAAGGAAACGTAAAATAAGATAAAATCAAAATTTTATTTTATTAATAAAATGCTGAAAACCTGTCCTTACAACGCAAATACATATGAAAACTATGTTTCTAAATATTCCTAAGTAATCTATCATAACTCCTTAGCAGCAGCTAAAAATCTGATCATCGAACCATGCGATCGAAATCCATCTTTTCACGATCAGAAGAAGCCTTTACTTTCCTTAAGCTTCCTTCTTTCTTTTAGATTCTACAAAACATCAAAATGCATCTTAACATTATGTATTAAGAATCTATAAATAGGAACTTAATAGAGTTAAATAGTTGATATACCTGAAGTAGAATCATACAATTTGACTTTAGTATCCTTGCGATCTTTCAGGTAGATACGGCAGCTTCGCATCCAATGCCCCTTATCTTGAAAATAGAAACAAGTGGACTCTTTTGGAATGGTACATGTGACTATCTCAGAACTAGCCTTTCTCTTTCTACTGGGAAGAGAAAACTTTCCTGGACTTCCAGTGTTGGCACTGTCAATGTCCATGGAACTTTGGGAGATTGATCCTTTAGACTCTTTTTCTTGACCAGTTGTAACGACCCGTCTCTGGTATGTTGTTTCCATGTTATTTATTTAGAAGTTTTCAAGAGGGACTCGGTGAGTCTATAGCCCGACTCGTCGAGTAGAGACGGGATTTCGAGCACGTGTAAGTCGGCGACTCGGCGAGTCCATATTCGGGACTCGGCGAGTCCGCCTGCCAGGAAGAAACCCTAAATCCCCAGGTTTGCTCACTATTTAAGCAATGTTATGTGCCCCAAACTCGCCTCCTTCACCCTCAGAGAGCTTGTGATAAACCCTAAACCATTCCTTGTATGATTAAAGTGTTTTTGTGTGGATTCTTGAAGGATTAAAGAAGAAAAAGAAGAAAGGACCAAGAAGAGGAAGTGTAGAGCAAAGATCCAAGGCCAAAGTCAGAGTTCATTGAGGTATGTCTCGGAATTATTCTGTTTTGTGCTTAAAACCTCCATTAGAATACCTCTAAGGCTAGTTTAATGTAATTTCCAAGCTTATTAGTTGTATGGATGCCTTGTTGGGTCGAGATATCCTTAGATCTGTTCATTTAGGAGTTTTAGAGCCCTGATCTAGTGCCTTTCCGAAGTTTCCTTGCTTGAGAACCCTAGATCTAGCCTTTATTATGCTTTTTGAGCCTCTTAATCTTCATGGGTGCATTTGGGCACGTAAAGATAGAATCTTTACGTGTTAATCGAGCTTAGGGAGCCCAGATCTATAAGTTTTATGCGCTGGATTCAAGCAGAATCAAGTTTAGAGTAGTTGCATGCATGCGACTCGACGAGTCGTTTTTCCGACTCGGTGAGTCGAGTCGCGAGTCCCCGATTTTTCCCCTTTTGAGTGATGCCGAGTGGGGACCAGTGAGTAGTAGAGTGGACTCAGTGAGCTGGAGGTCAGACTCAGTGATGGAGGGACTCGACGAGTTGTTCATACAACTCGGCGAGTCCAAGGCAATCTTCTTAGCTCAAGAACAACTCGTTGAGTTTTTCATACGACCCGGCGAGTCGGATGCAGATAGCATGAGTTCTAGAATCGAAAGGAAAGTCGTCGAGTTGATGCCATACTCGACGAGTAGCCGCGAGTAGGGTTGAGAAGTGAGAATAGAGACTCGGCGAGTTGGCGGCCCAACTCGGCGAATCAGGTCAACTGTAGGTTGACTTTGACCGGGAGAGTTGACTTTGACCAGGGGTAAAAGAGTCACTTTACCCAATTCAGTTATTAGTATTTGATTGAGTGTGTTTATGGAATTGTAGCTGGGGAGATACCGGAGCAGCAGCAGATAGCTTCCAGAGCCATACACTCAGCAGCCAGTTCACGAGGTGAGTTTCCTACCAGTAGGAACGGGTCTACGGCCACAATGCCGGCCCGTTTAGCTAACAATTAGTTTTGGACTTCGGTCCGAAGCAGTAGTTCAAGGTGCTTGATGTCTTTGTGATTCAGGCATGTCTATGTGCTATGTGTTCCGGACATCAGTTCGATGCAGTATATGTGTTATGTTAGCATATACGTGTTTATGTTATGCTATGTTCAGACAATTCCAGATTTCGGTCCGATGCAGCTAGTTCCGGACTCCGGTCTGATGCAGGGGACAAGGTCCCAGTCAGTTCCGGACTTCGGTCCGATGCAGTCAGTTCTGGACTTTAGTCCGACGCAGTCAGTTCCGGACTTCAGTCCGATGCAGCTAGTTCCAGACTTCGGTCCGATGCAGTGGGCAAGGCCCAGTATGTGCTTTATTTGTCATTGTGTGGTATGTGGTAGTTGGGGGAGCTCACTAAGCTTCGTGCTTACAGTTTCAGTTTTGGTTTCAGGTACTTCTGCAAGAAAAGGGAAGAGCTCGGGATGATGGCATTGCACACTCCACAGCTTCAATTTTTGTCCTGGGAGTTGACTCAGTTCCTTAGATATGTTTTGATACAGTTGTGACGCAGTTTTCCTCACAGTATTTTATTTTGGTTTTGAGATACGCAACGTATGGTTTTATTATGTGATACTCAGTTTTATGATCTTTGTTATATTAAAAATGAAATTTTCGGGTCGTATTTTTGGGATGTTTCAAGTTGGTATCAGAGCCTTGGTTTGAGGGATTCGGATACACTTCCGGGTGTATCTGAACTCAAACTAAGGAAAAGATAAAAAGATTTTCAAAAGGAAAAATGTTTTCGAAAGAAATTTTGAAAAGCACTTAGAAGGAAAGGAATTTTAAACAAGATAAGGGTGTGGTGCATGCGATCAGCCGAGCTCAAGTAAGTACTCCCAAATTACCCATACAAGTTATGTTATGATTGTCAGTTTCAGTAGAACAGCATGCTAGAATAGGACTAAGGATCTAGGAGGATGCCTTATGTGCCTGCTATATGTGTTTCAGCTTTACAAGATTTGCATGCTAGTATTGAGTAAACAATAGTAGGATAGCCTGTTTAGGTTATGCCTGATAGTATGAGCTTAGCATTGTATGCTAGTACAGTTTCTCGTTATGAGAATAAATTTGCTTGAGTAGTTTCCTGTGTCCGAATGCTGCTTGCTTTGTGCTTTGTAGGAATCTTGGTGATGGGAGTTAGCCGTTAGGTGAATACGTCACGTCACATGTGATCAGGGTTGAATAATCTCAGAGTGTTGGATTTGGCCCTATTGTGCAGCTCTTGTTTGAGTCTAACCGTTGTAGGGACGAATCTTTTACTCGAAGGATTATCTGAGCCTCATCATATGTGATGGTATTCAGGTGATGGCTAGTTAGAATTACAAGGAGGCCTTCGGCAGCTGAGGACTGGTTTGAGTGGAGTCAGAGATTTCCCTAGGGCAAGCCTAGGATGAGAGTAGCAGAGATCAGTAGTAGTAGAAGTGACTTGGTGGAGTCAAGGTAGTTCTTGAGGAAAGTACGGATAGATGTGGAAGGTAGTATGACTACTGAAAGCAGAGGATCCGTACTCGAATCAAGGAAGGCTGAGACAAGACCAGGAAGCTAGTAGTAGTATCAATGATCCCTTGAGATATTTCAGTTTTCTGATGTTGCCATGATGTGTTTCAGAATGGCAGTTTTACGTTCGAGGCTAGCAGACGGCAGTGTCGGTGCCGGGGAGGGATCAGGATCAGGCTCGGGGGCCGAGCGTATGGATGAGCAGACCAGAGAGTTTTTTTCTTCAGAGATTACTCGTATCATACTAGAGCAGACTCCTGTGATCTTCGGTTCAATCAAGGAGGGTATCCTAGAGCTGATGGATGAGAGGTTCGGCACCTTTCGTGCCGAGGTGGCGGCCATGATGGGGTCGCGCACACTTACGTTCAGGGAGTTCAGGGCATGTGGAGCTCCAGATTACCACGGGGAGCGGGACCCCATAGCGAGTACTAGATGGTTGGCAGATGTGGCCAACGCTTTCCGCACGAGCAGGTGTCCCGAGGGGGACAAGGTTAGATTGGCGTCCTGTCTTCTGAAGGACAGGGCACGGGATTGGTGGGAAGAGGTCGGACATACCATTGGAGATGATGTAGTGCTAGATGCCATGACCTGGGCTGATTTCTCTACCAGGTTCGGGGCGGAGTTTGCACCAGTTATTGAGGTGCAGCAGTTAGCCAGAGAGTTTCAGGACCTCACCCAGACTATAGAGACCGTGGTGGAGATCACCGCCAAGTTCAGGGAGAGGGCTCTTCTCATTCCTCAGTATGCAGCCGACGAGGAAATGAAGAAGGCCCGTTATCATGAGATGTTGCGGAGTGATATCCGCCAGTTTGTGAGCCGGTCCAGCTGTAAAACGCTGGATGACATGATTGCTAGGGCTCGGGAGAGGGACATTGACCTTGAGATGGAGAAGAAGAGGAAACCAGAGGCGGTTTCAGGTACAGCTAGTTCGGGCAAAAAGCCCAAGGTTTCAGATCACAGATCCAGGAGTCAGCAGAGCGACGGTCAATGTGGCAAGTGTGGGAGATTGCACGATGGGGTGTGCAAGGCAGGGAGTTCTGGCTGCTACAAGTGCGGTCGGACTGGGCATTTGAGCAGGGATTGTACGGCCCCTGCTACCGCCATTGCAGCATCAGATCTGATTTGCTTTCAGTGCAATCAGAGGGGACATAAAAAGTCCCAGTGTCCGAGTTTAGCTGCAGCAGGGAAGGTGGCTGCACCTGCCCCTGCTACTTTGAGGATTATAGATGGCCGGCAGGGCCGAGCCGAGGCGCCAGTGGCGAAGAGTAGAGCTTTTCAGATGACAGCAGAGGAGGCACGAGCGACTCCTGATGTGGTGACGGGTATGTATCTTCCCTTCATCTTTATATTATTATTGATTATTACTTATGGTTATATGTTTTGTATAGGGTCGTTCTCTGTGAACGGCATTTCTACTACAGTATTATTTGATTCGGGGGCTACCCGATCTTTTGTATCGCTAACGCTTAGCAAGAGATTTAGTAGAGCTCCAGGGGAGCTGGATTGTCCACTAGAGGTCAAGATAGCAGATGACAGGACCGTGAGGGTTGCTAGAGTGCATAGAGGATGTTCTCTTCAGTTGTTCGACGAGCAGTTTCCGGTGGACTTAGTCCCTATTCCCCTGCGAGGGAATAAGGTTATAATAGGCATGGATTGGTTGAGTCCCAATGGGGCGGTGATTGATTGCGAACTGCAGCTAGTGAGGGTTCGCACTCCCAATGGGGGAGAGTTAGTGATTCAGGGCAAGAGGCCACAGCGCGGACCAACTCTTTGTTAAGCTGCAAGAGCGAGGCGCTATTTTCAGCAGGGTTGCGCCGGATATATAGCTTATGTTTTGGATGCCCAGGAGAAGGCTAAGGTGGTAGTAGATGATGTTCCGGTAGTGCGAGACTACCCTGATGTATTCCCAGAGGATTTGCCTGGAATACCTCCAGAGAGACAGGTCGAGTTCGGGATTGATCTGATTCCGGGTGCGGTGCCGATAGCTAAGGCACCGTATCGGTTAGCTCCCCCTGAGATGCAGGAGTTGTCTACGCAGTTGTAGGAGCTACTAGACAAAGGTTTCATCAGACCGAGTAGTTCGCCTTGGGGAGTTCCGATTTTGTTTGTGAAGAAAAAGGACGGGTCGCACCGTATGTGTATAGATTACCGGGAGTTGAATAAGGTAACGGTGAGGAACCGTTACCCACTCCCGAGGATAGATGATTTGTTTGACCAGCTTCAGGGAGCGTCTTGGTTTTCCAAGATCGATTTACGTTCTGGGTATCATCAGATGCGAGTCAGAAATGAGGATGTGCAGAAGACTGCTTTCAGGACCAGGTATGGTCATTATGAGTTTGTGGTGATGCCGTTTGGGCTCACCAACGCTCCAGCCGCGTTCATGGACCTCATGAATCGTGTGTGCAGGCCGATGCTGGACCGGTCTGTGATAGTATTCATAGATGATATCTTGGTGTATTCCAAGACGCAGGAGCAGCACGAGGAGCACCTGAGGGAGGTGCTAGAAGTTTTGAGGAGGGAGAGACTTTTCGCAAAGTTCTCCAAGTGCGAGTTCTGGTTGCGCGAGGTGTAGTTCCTTGGTCACCTCGTCAACCAGAAGGGTATTTTAGTAAATCCGACCAAGATAGAGGCCGTGATGCGGTGGGAGGTCCCGAAGTTTCCATCCGAGATTCGAAGCTTCCTAGGGTTGGCAGGGTATTACCGGAGATTCATTCAGGATTTCTCCAAGATAGCAGTGCCGCTCACCCGACTGACCAAGAAGTCGGTGGTGTTTCGTTGGGGACCTGCGCAGCAGGAAGTGTTTGAGACCCTCAGGCAGAGGTTGTGCGAGGCTCCGATCCTTACCCTTCCAGAGGGAGTAGAGGATTTTGTAGTCTACTGTGATGCCTCAATCACAGGTATGGGAGCAGTATTGATGCAGCGAGGCCATGTGATAGCTTACGCCTCGAGACAGTTGAAGCCTCACGAGGCTAACTATCCTACCCATGATTTAGAGTTGGGGGCGGTTGTGTTTTCCCTCAAGATTTGGAGACATTACCTTTATGGGGTCCGTTGTACCATCTACACGGATCACAAGAGTTTGAGGTACCTTATGGATCAGCCGAATCTGAACATGAGACAGAGGAGGTGGTTGGATGTGCTGAAGGATTATGATTGTGAAATCCTTTACCATCCAGGGAAGGCCAACGTAGTGGCCGACGCCCTAAGCCGCAAGGTGACAGCAGCCCCTATCAGAGACTTATGTCTAAGGATGACAGTGATTACTCCGTTGTTGGAATGGATCAGGGAGGCTCACGTTGAGGGCCTCAAGGAGGAGAGGCAGAAGTGTGAGAGGATAGTGGTCCGAGTAGCTTCGTTTGATTATGATAGTCGAGGGTTGTTGACCCTTCATGGGAGAGTGTGGGTACCGTACTAGGGCGGAGTACGGCAGGTGTTGATGGACGAGGTTCATCAGTCTCGATTTTCTATCCACCCAGGGGCGACGAAGATGTATAGAGATCTTCGACCCGATTACTGGTGGCCCTGCATGAAGCGGGATGTCGCCTGGTATGTAAAGAGGTGCTTGACCTGCAGGAAGGTCAAGGCAGAACACCAGAGGCCTCACGGAAAGATGCAGCCGTTAGACATTCCCGTGTGGAAATAGGAGGACATCACCATGGATTTTATCACCAAGCTTCCCAGGACCGCACGTGGGGTAGATTCGATTTGGGTAATAGTGGATCGTTTGACGAAGAGTGCTCATTTCATACCAATCCAGGAGAGCATATCGGCGGAAAAGTTAGCCGATATCTATGTGCGGGAGGTAGTGGCACGTCATGGAGTGCCGGTATCTGTGGTGTCAGACCGAGACGTCAGTTTTACATCCAGATTTTGGAAGCGGTTTCACGACGAGATGGGTACTCGTCTCTATTTTAGCACCGCTTTCCACCCTCAGACGGACGGGCAGAGCGAGAGGATGATTCAGACTCTCGAGGACATGCTTCGGGCATGTGTCCTAGACTTCGGTGGCAGTTGGGATACGTATCTTCCGTTAGCGGAATTTTCGTATAACAACAGTTATCATGCGAGCATTGATCGACCTCCCTTTGAGATGATTTATGGGAGGAAGTGCAGGACCCCAATTTGTTGGGGCGAGGTCAGTCAGCGAGTCATTGGGAGCACGGAGGTGGTGCTCAAGACGACCGAGTTGATTCAGCAGGTTCGTAGTAGACTGCAGACTGCGCAGAGTCGGCAGAAGAGCTACGCCAACAGGAGGCGTTCAGACTTGGAGTTCCGGGTGGGCGATATGGTCCTTCTGAAGGTCTCACCTTGGAAGGGTGTCATCAGGTTTCGGAAGAGGGGCAAGCTGGGCCCCAGGTTCATTGGTCCTTTCAGGGTTTTGGCTCAAGTGGGTCAGGTTGCTTATCGATTGGATCTTCCAACAGAGCTTAGCCAGATCCACAACACTTTCCATGTGTCTTAGTTGAGGAAGTGTTTGATGGATGAGTCGGCAGTTATTCCCTTAGAAGATATTCAGGTTGATAGCAGCTTGAATTATATTGAGAGGTCGGTCGCAATTCTGGACCGGAAGACAAAGACCTTGAGGCACAAGGTAATTCAATTAGTGAAGGTGCAGTGGCAGCACCGGAAGGGGTCTGAGTGGACGTGGGAGGCTGAGGAGGAGATGAGAGAGCACTACCCGGAGTTATTTGCGGATTCAGTCGTAGCAGACTTCGAGGACGAAGTCTGAGTCAAGTGGGGGAGAATTGTAACGACCCGTCTCTAGTATGTTGTTTCCATGTTATTTATTTAGAAGTTTTCAAGAGGGACTCAGCGAGTCTATAGCCCGACTCGTCGAGTAGAGACGGGATTTCGAGCACGTGTAAGTCGGCGACTCGGCGAGTCCATATTCGGGACTCGGCGAGTCCGCCTACCAGGAAGAAACCCTAAATCCCCGGGTTTGCTCACTATTTAAGCAATGTTATGTGCCCCAAAATCGCCTCCTTCACCCTCAGAGAGCTTGTGAGAAACCCTAAACCATTCCTTGTATGATTAAAGTGTTTTTGTGTGGATTCTTGAAGGATTGAAGAAGAAAAAGAAGAAAGGACCAAGAAGAGGAAGTGTAGAGCAAAGATCCAAGGCCAAAGTCAGAGTTCATTGAGGTATGTCTCGGAATTATTCTGTTTTGTGCTTAAAACCTCCATTAGAATACCTCTAAGGCTAGTTTAATGTATTTTCCAAGCTTATTAGTTGTATGGATGCCTTGTTGGGTCGAGATATCCTTAAATCTGTTCATTTAGGAGTTTTAGAGCCCCGATCTAGTGCCTTTCCGAAGTTTCCTTGCTTGAGAACCCTAGATCTAGCCTTTATTATGCTTTTTGAGCCTTTTAATCTTCATGGGTGCATATGGGCACGTAAAGATAGAATCTTTACATGTTAATCGAGCTTAGGGAGCCCAGATCTATAAGTTTTATGCGCTGGATTCAAGCAGAATCGAGTTTAGAGTAGTTGCATGCATGCGACTCGGTGAGTCGAGTTGCGAGTCCCCGATTTTTCCCCTTTTGAGTGATGCCGAGTGGGGACCAGTGAGTAGTACAGTGGACTCAGTGAGCTGGAGGTCAGACTCAGTGATGGAGGGATTCGACAAGTTGTTCATACAACTCGGCGAGTCCAAGGCAATCTTCTTAGCTCAAGAACAACTCGTCGAGTTGTTCATACGACTCGGCGAGTCGGATGCAGATAGCCTGAGTTCTAGAATCGAAAGGAAACTCGTCGAGTTGATGCCATACTCGACGAGTAGCCGCGAGTAGGGTTGAGAAGTGAGAATAGAGACTCGGCGAGTTGGCGGCCCAACTCGGCGAGTCATGTCAACTGTAGGTTGACTTTGACCGGGAGAGTTGACTTTGACCAGGGGTAAAAGAGTCACTTTACCCAATTCAGTTATTAGTATTTGATTGAGTGTGTTTATGGAATCGTAGCTGGGGAGATACCGGAGCAGCATCAAATAGCTTCCAGAGCCATACACTCAGCAGCCAATTCATGAGGTGAGTTTCCTACCAGTAGGAACGGGACTACGGCCACAATGTCGGCCCGTTTAGCTAACAGTTAGTTCCGGACTTCGGTCCGAAGCAGTAGTTCAGGGTGCTTGATGTCTTTGTGATTCAGGCATGTCTATGTGCTATGTGTTCCGGACATCAGTTCGATGCAGTATATGTGTTATGTTAGTAGATACGTGTTTATGTTATGCTATGTTCAGACAGTTCCAGATTTCGGTCCGATGCAGCTAGTTCCGGACTCCGGTCCGATGCAGGGGACAAGGTCCCAGTCAGTTCCGGACTTCGGTCCGATGCAGCTAGTTCCGGACTTCGGTCTGATGCAGTGGGCAAGACCCAGTATGTGCTTTATTTGTTATTGTGTGGTATGTGGTAGTTTGGGGGAGCTCACTAAGCTTCGTGCTTACAGTTTCTGTTTTGGTTTCAGGTACTTCCGCAAGTAAAGGGAAGAGCTCGGGATGATGGCATCGCACACCCCACAGCTTCAGTTTTTGTCCTGGGAGTTGACTCAATTCCTTAGATACGTTTTGATACAGTTGTGACACAGTTTTCCTCACAGTATTTTATTTTGGTTTTGAGATACGCAACGTATGGTTTTATTATGTGATACTCAGTTTTATGATCTTTGTTATATCAAAAATGAAATTTTCGGGTCGTATTTTTGGGATGTTTCACCAGTGCTCTTCAGCATTTCTGCTTCAACAGCAATAAGCAATTCTGTTAGATCAATAAGGTTCATGTTGCAATCTATCATATAGTAGTCCTTAACAAACTGACCATATAAATCGGGAAGTGACTAAAGAACTAAGTCAACAGCCAACTTCTTTGGGAAAACGACACCTAACATTCCTAGTCTATCCACGTGCGACTTCATGTTTAGAACATGTGCACATATAGAGTTTCCATCTTTATGTTTGCATGCCAATAGGGCTTGAGTAACCTTGAACTTTTCAAGTCGACGAAAACGTAAGTCAGGGAGAATCACTGGCGGATGTGGAGGAAGAGAAGTATGATTTCCAGTTCCACCTTTGCACGAATAAGGGAATGATCATTCACCTTGATCGACACTTGGAACATCATCTTTAGAAGGAAAGCCTTTTCCAAAAGGATGAGGAAGACATTAGTTTTCAGAACCAAACATCTACAAGGGGAGAAAATTCAAGTTAGTTGATTTAAGTCCTTAATATAACACCCAAATGAAACATTAAGGCTAGGACCTAACACAATAATTCACAATTCGGAAAAGGGATGCCGTAATCCAATTGCAAATTATTTGAAGGAAGGTTAATGACAATTTACCAATTCCACCACGAAAACAAAATTTTAAACGAATCAGGTTTTAGATGAAACTCCTAGATCCTTTGATATTCATTGAACTTTTCAATGGCATGTTTAATCTCGATTATGTCCTTCAAGTTTGTGACTTGGATACCGAGGATCACAAACAAGGTGTGAATAACCATACAAATTTGCTTGGTACTCTCGATGTCATTTATCACCTAATCAATGTGCTGGTTAACCACACACGCTCCATCGATCTATGATAATTTACGAGCTACCCCTTTCCATCCTTCATTAGTCCATGTTAGTGTGTCGGTTAACCACGCATGCTGCACTAACTGGCCGATAAGGCGCAATGTGTAATTTCATGGGTTAGCATCAAATTCACATTTTCCTAAAGTAACTAAGATTGGGAATTAATAAAAGCGTTTAGTTACTTTGTAATTCATTATACTTTTAATGAGAATTTAATGTCCTATCCTACCCGTTCGGCTAACGACCCTCCACTGGTCAAGGGTGCGGTGGGTAAGAGTGGATACCCAATGGTAGTCATTTTACAAGCTGCTTCCTTAAATACCCCTTATAGACCAACTTCGTGAATGAGACCTACTAACGGTAAGACTGACCTTTTCTTATACATACATACATACACACACACACACAAACACACACACACACACACACATATATATATATATATATATATATAACTAAACCTTTAATCTTATATAGTATAAGGGTGTATTTTAAACTTGTAAAATACTATGTGGTTTAATCTTTTTAATTAATTAATCTTTTAATTTAATAAATTTAAACCTATTTATGGATTTATTCATAGTCTTTTAATTAAAACACTTAATTAATTAATTAATTAAATCCATGAGGGTGTATTTTTGAACTATTAAAAATATTAGGGTTTTACCATTTAAATTCCAAAAATTAAAATGTAACGACCCAAATTTTCAAAGAAAATTTTCATTTTTAATTAATAAAACATATTGGCATAAACCATGAAATCCCAACATAATTGTTTTCAAACCAACGATTCATTACAACTTATTTAAATCATCAGAGTGTCCCCAAAACATATTAGTGAAAGAGAGAGAGATAGAGTGTACGCCGTGTCATCACGCCTTGCCCTTGCCTTTGGGCTCGGATGTACCTGAAACACATCAACAACCTATAAGCGAAATGCTTAGTGAGTTCCCAAGAGCATATCACATAATACACATACACATATCTTGTTAGCTAATTAAAGCTACACACATATCACATAAGCCATGCATACATAAAACCTGTAAGAATGCCATGGGCTACCACACATGGTCTTTACCTAGGACTGCCATGGGCTACCCCACACGGTCTTTACCTAGGACTACCATGGGCTACCCCACATGGTCTTAAATCCAATGTCATGGGCTACCCCACATGTTCTTTACCTAGGACTGCCATGGGCTACCCCACATGGTCTTACATCCAATGCCAAGGGCTACCCCACATGGTCTTTACCTAGGACTGCCATGGGCTACCCCACATGGTCTTACATCCAATGCCACGGGCTTCCCCCGAGGTCTTCATGCAAAACACACAATCACATATCATATCAAATCACAAAATGACTAACACATATATAATAATCACATAATGGGCCGGCCTTGGTGCTTTAGAACCATGGGTATGGTGAGAAGACTCACCTCTGACTGCTGAATACAAAAGTTGCTCCCCTAACAATATGTAACCTCCCGAGATGAATAATAATATTAATCAATGTTAGGACCTTAGATTAGTCAAAGGAAAACCCAAACTCCAAACCTTTCCATGAGGCCCAATTATCCTTCCCTTGCTAATGGGCCCAAAATCCAAGTCCAAAATCACTAATTGGCGTCTTGGCCCAATAAGGCCCAACCAAAATATCCATGGCCCATAACAGATGAAATAGCCCATAATTCACAACATGCAACCAAATTCAATAACCAAATGAGGCCTAAAGGCTCAAAGGCCCAAAACAGATTCGGGCCCGACTAAGATGCATACGCTTAGCGTACTATCCTGGTACGCACAATGTACTGGGGTCTTAGGACTACGCTCAGTGTACACTGGGTTACGCCCAACGTACTACCAAATTAAGCACTTTCTACATTAAGTTCTTAATACTCGGTTCCTTTACGTCCAAAAGCCAAATCTAAGTTTGTTAAGACGTCCTAAGGCATAAAGTTGGCAACTTTATGCCTTTGCATGCCTCATATACACCCAATACCTCCATTAAGACCTTTTCAAGGTCTTTAACTCATGCATGAGGCCAAAACTCCCATCAAGACTCCATTTTTATGATACTAAAGGATCAAGGGACCTCAGATCTGTCATTCCCATCTCCAGGAGTTGCTTATCTCACAAATGGAGGTCCAAAACCAACCAAAGGGACAAAACTAGAAAACCCTAGCTAGATCTAGAGATTTAAGTTGAAAGGTGCAAGCTTTTTACCTCTAGAAGCTTTGCAAGATGACCAAAGTGCAGATTCTTGAAGCACCAACTCGTCCCAAGTTTGCTTGACCACTTCTTCATCTTGAAATGAACACAAAAAGGACCACAATGCACTCTTAAGGCTTAAAAAGCACTCATAAAGGCTATTAGGGCTTACAGGAACGTTTGAAGACGTCTTACCGTACGCCTAGCGTACCCCTGGTACGCCCCGCGTACGTCCAGCTCCTCTGCGACCATTCATATATGGTACGCTAATTGTACACATAAGTATGCCCAACGTACTTAAAGGACCAATTATGTCAAAATGTAAATTCTTGAAGGGTTTCAAGTCAAACCTGGTCTAGGGTGTTACATAAAACTTTTAATTTCAAATTCAAACTATAAAACCAAAAGGGTGTAATTTGAAACTTTTCAAAATCTAGGTTAAATATTTGAATCAAAATATTCTTATATCATCCATATTTAACCAAATCCATAAATTTTGATAAGGATATGATGAAAACAATCAGAAAAATCGATTTTAGGCAATAAAAACGAATTATGGTAATTATCCAAATCAAAATCTGATAAAAAAAATCGAAAAAAATAGGAAACTGACGAGTCAACTCGTCGAGTTAGATTCTAAACTCATCGACTTCATCTAACTCGTCGAGTTCCAGCTCTAGACAACAAAAAATTTTGATTTCTTGTTCTTTTGGCAGTTCACTCTTGAAATAATTCAATTAAAAAAACATCCCAGTATCTGATACAACTGATGAGTTATGAGCATAACTACAATCCTATGTAATCATGCAACCCTAATTGCTTTGGATCTTAGGTTTTATCTATTGAACATACAAATATGAACACCAAAGCAATAACCCTAGATCTAGCATATACAACTCGAAGTTCATATATTATTAGGGTTAGAAGATTACCTTACTTGTTATATAGCAATAACAAGAACCACCTTGACTCTTGAGAGCTTAGTGCCCTAGGTGTTGCAGCTCTAATGGAGTCACAATCACCCAATGCAAAGGAAGACTTGGAGAGATGAGGAAATTAGCTAGGGTTCTCTTAGAATAGCATAGGAATGAAACTTCCATGTAGAGGGGTTCTTTATATAGTTGTGGCTGCTAGGGTTTTTCAGGTGGAAACTCTAATCCTTGTTTAGGCTCCAAGCAACCCATGGACCTCCTTACTAGAAGGCCTTGGACGATTTCTATAGGGCCTCCCTATAGAAATTCATCTATCCCATTCCAAGGGAGTCCAGCAGCCAAGTTTGCAACTATCAATGATTTGCAAAACAGCCCCCCCCCCCCCCCCCCCCCTCATTATTAATCAGTTCTTTTAATCCCAAAATTAATATCAAATTAATTTTTGATTAATTACAAATTAATAATATGATTTCCAAATGATATATTAATCTTATAATATATTAATAAAATCATTCTGAGTACCAATTTATTATTCATATAATAAATCCTACTCTCCCTCTCAACTAGTCATCCTATGAAGTTGCATGAGTGAAGGCAACCCAAAATGACGATGCTACAAATCAAATCAAGTACATACCAATTATAGTTATGGTCTTAGACACCTAATCCAACAGAGATCTCATCAAATTTTGTCTAGTTTGTGAGATGAGTTTTCCTCACTGTACTTGCGGGTCGAAGGCACCAAGGCCAACCCTTTGGATTTGATATCTTGTTAGGTATGTTATCATGCTGTAGTAATATATCAGATCAGTATCCTAATATACAGGATGATGCTATGCTTAGTGATCTGTATATCTGGCTGACTGTTGTAGACTGTTATTATATGTTATCTGTTATATGTCCACATATTTGGTCGGTGGTTGAGGCTTTACTACTTTGTGCGTAAGCCAACTCGAAGGGCATACCAACCCGATGGTTGATTGGGCTCGAGGGTATTCCAT
This sequence comes from Lactuca serriola, assembly GCF_051521515.1. Taxonomy (NCBI): domain Eukaryota; kingdom Viridiplantae; phylum Streptophyta; class Magnoliopsida; order Asterales; family Asteraceae; genus Lactuca; species Lactuca serriola. Next base: position 22,860,884 of record NC_136413.1, on the reverse strand, counting down.
CCCGAGGATGACAGGACCTGTTGTAGATTGGCATTCCAACCCGATGGTTGATGGGCGTAGGGTATTCCAACCCGATGACTAGACCCACAGTATATTGGCATTCCAACTTGGTGGTTGATTGGGCCTGTGGGTATTCCAACCCGATGGTTCATTGGACCCGACATGTTGTTATTGTATATGTTATTTGTTTATGTGTTGGTACTTTGGGGGATTTCACTAAGCGTTGGCTAACAGTTTTGGGTTTATGTTTCAGGTACTTCGGATGACCACGTGAAGGTGAAGGCATGATCGTACACATCCTCATGTTTATGACTTATGATTTTGGGAAACTTTGATGTTGAAAATGTTTTGAAAACTATAATTGTAAGCAATTTATGAATTTGGGTTGGTTTTAAAATTTTAAATTTCTTATGATTTTTATGGATGTTACAATTTGGGTTGTAGACTGAGGTTTAACCTCTATTTTGTCTCTAGGTAGTTCGTGAGATTGCCCTTGCAAATATTCGTGTGCGATTGTGATTATCTTTATTTTCTTTTAGGCGAGTCTTCTCACTATATTACTTATGTCATGATTCGATCCTCTATATGTTGGATGCATACGTAATACTACGGCCTGGTTATATGCTTAGCTAGACTAGTAGATTCCTTATTGCTTGATTGAATGGTGTATGTTTTGTGGGGTTGATGACAAGAAAGGCATTGTACCGTGAGTCAAAGAGGCCCAAAGATATGATGACAAGAGAGGCGTTGTGACATCAGTTAAAGAGGTCCAATTGGGATGTTAACAAGAGAGGCATTGATCGGTGAGATAAAGAGGTTCGATATTGTTATATATAGTTATTAGTGTGATGTTTGTGATATTTTTGGGAAACCCCTTAGCTTTGTGGTTACAATTGTGGATTAAATGTTTTTAGGTAGTTCTCCCGATCGTGAGAAGACTCTGGTTTGACTACCATTATGATATAATACTTTGTTTTTCATGACTCGGTTTTGATACATTTTTACACTATGTTTGTACAATGTTTTGAATTACCTTACCACTCTGATCTTTTATAAAAATGTTTTGAATAAATTACTTATCATTTTAAAAGAAAATTTTATGTTGCAAATTGGGGCGTTAAATTTAATTCGTCTAAAAATGGAACAATAACTTTCTACCTTTCTTATGGCCATATTTGATCACGAATGATCAAACTCAATTCAAAACTTTGTAATTAAGTAATATAATAATCTTATTTATTTTGACAATTCAACATATAGATCTCAACATTATTTTTGGCTTATTTCCGTTTGATATTACTATTAATTTTATATAGTTCACAATGCTAATGATCTGACTATTTGTTTTTCAAGTCCGAAATACAATAATAAGTCACAAAAATCTTATTATATAGTTCACAATGTTAATCATCTGATTGTTTGTTTTTCATGTTCGGAATACAATAATAAGTCACAAAAATCTTATAAAGATGTGGTTACCAGGAATAAAACAATGATATCCAAAGATGACTCTTTGATTTCTTTCTATCAAACCATTTGTTATTAGTGGAAGGAATTTGATAGGAATAAGAAGAGAAGAAAAGATAAATAGATGACAATAAGAAGTTTTTTTGGTGTTTATATGTTTCTTAATGGAAGGAATTTAATAGGAATGGTTTCCCTCCAAACTTTTCTTCTAACTTGGAAATATTTTTAAAGAAATGAATAAAATAATTATTTTGTCTTCATTTCCTTCCAACTTGAGAATACCAAAATACAATATTTTTTTCTTTCTTTTCTCTCATTCTTTTCTTTCCCATTAATTTATTTTCTTTGTTAAAACTCAAGAGCGGAAGTTAAGGATATGCTGATGAGGAAATTGAAATGCTTTCATTATTGAATAACTTGTAGATTATTTAGTGTAACGAGGAAATCTCCACAAGTTGTCACTTTGGCGCGGTTTTTTTGTACTTTTTTACTTTCCCATCTATAAAATCTAAGGAGAGTTTTATAGATATTATCTAGTAATTCAACCATCGGTTAACTCTGACCGGGTCGGTCTAATCTGACCTGAAACATTAACAAAAACAAAAACTACTTAACTCCCTGTGAATTGCAAAGTACATCTAATTCGCACCGTTTCACGAAACTCGTGTCTCGCATACTCGATATTTTAAGGTGCTTTTGTGGGATTTGTTCCATCCCTTAACCTTCACTAAAGTCTTTAAAGGATTAAGGCAAGAGAAGCCTTATAAACCAATTTGAATAGCTATTGCCTATTAAAATGATAGTTTGTGAACATATCATATGAATTGAGTGCTAAAAGATGATAAAAAAAATAACTAAATATATACATAGATCATCATTATGTAGAAAGTCATTATCTAGTATTATTAATAATAATAATTTTACTTTGTTTCATAATGATTTTTGTTTTATAGTGTTGTTTTTTTAATTTACAATCTACATAAATTTGTCAACTGATTTATGATTCGTTTTCTAATTCTTTTGCAAGCTAAATTAATAGTGAATGAATGCATTTTTTTTATCGTATTCAAATGTGTGACAACTGAATTAATAGTTTTAAAGATTAAAAATCAACCATCAAATTCAAATAAATAAATAAATAATTTCAACCAACATGTTTGAGTTGACCATCTTGAAATATCCATCATAAGTATATGTCCTCTTTTTCCCAGCCTTTTCCTTCCAGCATCTCGGGTTTGTTTTTTTATGCATACAAGGTGTATTATAAGAAAGAATTGTATTAACTACAAAACCTAAATTGTTTAATCTCCTTTAAAAAAAAAGTTAGGTGACTTCCACTTAAAATCAAATTGCTTTTACATCAAAAATATGAAAAGAGATAAGAATCCCAATAACCAAGTGAATACCATCCTTCTTTCCAAACATCGACCGATTCCGATTCCTCTTCCTATTAGCCAATCTTCGTTCAAGAATTTTCCTTTCTCTTCGCATGTGGCCCTTGCCGGTAGCCGGTACAGAGAAGTTGGAGCCGTAAAAAAGAGTATTTAACATCTGTTGATTATGTTCCTCATTTTGTTTCTATCGGTTTATAAATTTTTCACAATATGAAAAATAAAACAAATGTAATATAATCCATTTTTGTTTTAGGTTTTGCATGATAGAGAGTTAGTGTTCGTTTGATTCTAAAAGTAATATGTGCATGTATATTAATTTGTTTCTAGAAGATCCAAGATTAATGATAAGACTAAAAAGAATTTGAAAACCAATATTTCGAAGAATAATATTATCAACTAAAGACCTGGTTCAAGGTTTTTGGCACACAAATTGACAGTTTCGTAAAAGCCCGTGATTGATTTCGATTTATCAAAAAGTAGTGCATTTGAATAATTTGATTTCAAGGATAAATTTTATACATAAATGAAGTCATAGCATATTTTTGAATGGTTTTTTTGTTAACAGGGTTTTATATTCTAAAATGTCGTAATCTAAATGCATTCGAATACATGGGTTTGTTTGATGAATAATAAAAACACAAATTGATTTTTATAAGCGATAAAAAAGGGGAAAAAAAAATTGAATCATTTGGTTGAATGTTTTAATAGATAAGAAGCGGCACATATTATCCATTTATAACTCTTATTTTTTTATTCTTTTTTGTAAACTTTAAAAATAAAAATGTCAAAACAATTTATTTTAAATGGAAGAATCATATATACAAATGGAAATATCAATACCCTTAAAAAAATATTTATAAAAAACAACGCGTACGAGTTTGTTTATTTTTTATTTTTTTAAGTCATGAACCTCAATCGAATTCCGGGATAATGCAAACTGCAAGATAGTCGACTAAAAAGATTCCATTGATCCAGTCCCACTAACCTTATCTCATAGAAGATTCCAGTCATCCTTTGTTGGTTTTATATTTAACCAAAAGGCTTGATATTTATTGTTTAAAATTTAAAATCATTAATCACAAGTTGAGGATGAAGTTGGTTTTTGCTTATGCTACCCTACGTCACTCTCGTCGCATATGAGACAGGTATGTCAAACTATTTGATGCGGAAAATTATTGAACGGAAACGGCCAGAAGAGAGAATGTAATATATATATATATATATATATATATATATATATATATATATATATATATATATATATATATATATATATCTTTATTTCATATAATTATTCTTTAAAATATTCATGAAATACACATTTGTCAAAGGTTGCATTTTCAAATACTTACATTTAGTTTTAGGTTATTTTTAGGGTAAATTAAAAATAATCAAAAGATTTTTATTTCTTCTTTTCATTTTTGTTCTCATTTGCATTGCATCTTGATTTAGGACTCACATATAGTTTTTATTTTAATTTTAGGATTGATTGCCTTTTATGTTTTAAATTTATATGTTTTAGTTTGCTTCATGTGCTTTCATCTATTTTCATGTTTATATGTGTGGCCTTTGTTGCTAGTAGAAAATTTTGGATTGCTTTAGGAATTTACACATATAGTTGCATTACATGATAGTTTAGGGATCTAAAACGTGGACTCAGAGCACCCCCTATAATTACTTGTCTAGCTATAGCACCATATGTCCTGAACTCCAAAATGTTTTAAACCGGTGAGATTTTGAACCTCATTAGACTTGCAAATTTTATATATAGTATTTTCATTCTTTCTATATGTTTTGAACTGCCTTAGACTAGCTTTCTACAACTTGTTTTAAACTCTATTTTGAGACTAAATTGCATACCATACCAAACGTGATTAGGCAATTGTTTATTGTTTTATTTAAGACAATTAGTCTTAAGTCTTACTTTTTTACAATGAAACCCATTTGTTAACTGGTTGAGCCTTGCTATCTGTTAGGTAATAAGCTACCTGCTAGCTGGAAAGCTAATTGATAAAAATTAACGTTTGATGCAAAGTAACTGATAAGTTGGCTGGAAAAGATAAAATGATATAAAAAGGCATCTAAATTAAAATTTGACATTTTAATATTACAAGACATAAATAATACATATCATTAAATTAAAATAAATACTAAAAAATAGTTCTTTGATTTTTTATTTCAAGTGAATTTTTTTGCATCTTACCCATATCACACTATAAAACATTACAATTTTTAAATTATGTATATTCTATATAATAATATTATTTTTCCTCTGGAAAGAAAAAAAGGGATAATTACGGAATTTTGTTTTTTCTAATCAAATGATAATAAATATAAAGATTATTTTGTTAAAAAATATAATTGATATTTCATAGCTTAGTTGGTTTTTATTACATGGAGTAAAATATATAATTACTACAAAATACTTTTATAGTTTTATGAACCTCAAAAAAAAATGTACGAGGTAAAATTTAATTGCATGCCTAAACATGGTTTGACTTTGATTGATAATTAATACATGCTTAGGAATTAATATGGAAATAGATTTTAAATTATTAGTAAAGGGTACATTTGGAAAAATATAGAAAAAACTTAATAAATCGGTTGAAAAGCTACTCTAAGTACCTTTTTAAAATGCTAGCTTATAATCTACTTTTTAATTTGTTAAACATGACAATATAAAAAAACTCAAAAAATAAGTTAGCTTATAAACTAGTTATGGCGCACCAAATATAGCCTTAAGCTTTTAAGTCGTAGCCTTTTATCTATTTCAACCAAGTTGAAAACCAATTATATACATTACACACTTCCATTCTTATGTTATGACTATTAAGAGTAAAGGTTTCATTTCTTTTATGTGCATTTTTTTCTAGAAGTGTTTAGTTGCAATTTCAATAGTCAGTGTTATCATTTTATGCTCTAATTAGGCAAAAAAAATTATAGTCATTATATATAGTCTTCATGTTTATTCGAAAAATACGAACAATAGTATTCCTAATTCATGTTTGTATATGTGGAATAATTGTGTGTTGTTAATTCTGTCTATCGTTATAATGTTTGCTTTTGCTCGTTTAAAGACTTTATTAGTCACCAACCCAAAGCATCCATACCTTACTCATAACTAACATTACAACTTATAGAAGATCTTTTGATCGGTACTTGTGTATATTACTTAGTAGAAAATGAGACATTTAACAAGCTTATGATTGCTAGGGATTGGTGATTACAAAACAGTTAACAATCATATCAACAGAAGGAAAAAATAGTTTTAAATTTTAATCCTTAAAAACCATGGATCCAAATTGAACAAGCTATATCAATAATGTATTGGAAATGAGTAATGAATACTAACTCAAGATTGTAGGATTCGAGAACGGTCATCAAGAAGAAGAAGAAGAAGAAGAAGAAGAAGAAGAAGAAGAAGAAGAAGAAATGTATTGGAAATGAGTAATGAATGTTTGTTTCCACAAAACATCTATTAACTTCTTTTTTCCTTGCACATTACTCCAACATACTCCTATTTTTTCAAAAGAGAAATATAGATCAATTGCATAGACGACGCTAGGAGTCTAGCAATATGTCATTTCCCTTGAATAGTTGTGAATAGTTTGTCTCTACAAAACATCTATTAACTTCTTAATGATATTGATCTTCTCCTAATATATCTCTTCATGATGATATCATGAAGTATGATTCATATACGTACTCAACATTTTGGTTACTTGATATTTAAATGAATAATCGCAAAATAATCATCTAGGTATGATCATACATAAATATAGGTTTTGACTAATTCATTACTATTCAAGGATAAAAATGCTAACATAGAGCACATTGATGTGATGAAATTAATATCACAAATTACATTAATTCATACAGAAAACATAGTTGGCTATGGCTACAATATATAAATACCAAAATTACCTAACAAGTAATAAAATTTGCTTGCATGGCTAGTCCCAATGTCGTCATCATTAGCTATGTTCTATGACGTGTTATTAATAGACTAACTTTACTAAGATCCATCTTGATAGTTATGGATGTTATCGTAAGCATTACTCTTTATACTAATCTCACTATCCTAGTATCCATAAAATAAAAAATTGTCTTTTGTACTTCATAGAATTCATGATTCTCTCCATGGAGTACAATATTTAGATGGTTATCCCATTTATATTCATTCGGTAAAAATATAAGTATACTGAATATTAGACTAACTATATAACATGTCATTCATGGTGGACTTAGAGAAGTAAATTTATCATGCACATATCTCCTTCATTTTATGGCATGTTATATTGACATTACTACATAACTTGAATAATGTATATTAAACTAGTTTCAAGATTTCCCATGTTTGCGCTTTGAATGGGGAAGACTTAATGTCAATGTCTATCTACACAAACCATTGATTTCCATATTGTGCTCCTTAATCTTATTATAATTGGATGTTTCCACAACCATACCGACATTCTATAAAGTTGAAAAGAATCAACTACATATGTTTATCACATATCCAAATTTGGTAAGCAAAATGGTGTGCTCACTAGATATAATAAAGACAATAGAAACCTTCTTATACATCCAAGATCAATAGATTTGATATTCTTATAAATGAAAAAATTACATTATTAGACTCTTGGTATAAGATAAAGTATGCACACATCATTAGGATGCCAAAACTTCCACAATAATTTTTACGTACTTGATAAATACATCATCGCTAAAATAGCCATTCAGAATAAATTCTATAGAAGTATTTTCATGTCAGACAATCTATATTATGCAGATATGATAAGGACATATTTATGGCTACTTTGCTTTTTACATGAGTGGAAAAATTCCTCAATGTTTATATTTTAGGTAAAGGTAACAAATCAAATCGATCGTAGCATGTTGTGTACTTTTTTACCATACATATCTTCTACATTAAAAAGACTAGTGTATCTGTAACATCGTAAGTTCAGGAGTGTAAATTCAGGGTTCAAAGTGTAAGTATGAAAGGGGAACTCGGCGAGTCCATGGGTGGACTCGGCGAGTAGGGTCGCGACTCTGGTCGTGTGTTAATTGGCCAACTCGGCGAGTCGGAGGCTGGACTCGACGAGTAGACGCTGAGTGGAGAAAACCCTAATTTCGGAGGATGAGCCCTATATAAAGGACATTATACCCACTCCCCAACCTCTTTACCCTCTCTTGGAGTCCAGAAAACCCTAAGACGCGATTGTGAGGGATTTGAGTGCATTTGAACCTTGGAGAAGAGATTTTGGAGGAGATCTTGGAGAGTTAGGAGGCTTGGAGCAAGGGGCTTTGCTAAGATTCGGATTTCTCTTCTTTTTGGGGCTTCCTTTTGAGGTATTACTTCGTTTCTTGGGCTGTTATTCATCTAGATTCATCATTTTGGAATGTATGGAAAGTTTAGCTTGTGGTATTTCGAGTTTGAAGGTTAGATCTGAGGTTGCTACCTCAGATCTGGAATGGAGAAGGTCTAGAGTGCATTAAAGTCCCTGTTCTTGAGTGTTTGGTGAAGTCATCTTGTCCCAAACCCTAGCCCTAGAGTGTAAAATGCCTAGATCTCTTTGGATTCACGTAAAGTTTGCCACTTTACGTGATGGATGGGTTGTAGAAGGGTAGATCTACGTTTTGGATCAACTGCATGACCTGGAAGGCTTCTGTATGGGTTAAGATCTAGAGGCAATCGGTGAGTCACAAAGGTGTACTCGGCGAGTTGCTTGAAGATGGACTGGAACTCGGCGAGTAGGTTGAAGATAGCCTTGGACTCGGTGAGTCTGTTCTTGGACTCGGCGAGTCTGGTCGTGAGGTCCAAACTTCTTCTGGTGGAGCCATGAATCAGTGAGTCAAGGGAGGACTCGGTGAGTTGAGTGCGAGGGGACTCAGAGTCATGGGACTCGGCGAGTCGCGTCATGGATTGGGGAAGTTCTGAGCATGAGGAATCGGCGAGTCATCGGGTTGACTCGGCGAGTAGAGTTAGTCAGGAGGTTGACCTTGACTTTGACCAAGGGTTGACCAGTTGACTTCCAGGGGCATTTTTGTAATTGTTGGCTTTTGTTTGAGTTCAGTGTTGGTGTTGGCTAGTGGTGGAGATCGTATCAGTGGTCAGAGCATCTTGGTCTTATCTTTCAGTCGGCAGTTGCAAGGTGAGTTATCCTCACTATATCAACAGGGTCTAAGGCACTAAGGCCGGTCCTTTATCGGATTGAGATCCAGGTATTTGTTGTTATGTTATTACTTTGATATACTTGCATCCTGGTAGCTAAGATGGTATATGTTAGAGACCTGGTTAAGGTCGGTATCCTGGTATTTAGGATGATGCTATGCTAGTGACCGGTTAGGTCAGTATCCTGGTTAGGATGATGATATGTTATGTGATCTGCTAGATCGGCTTGTTGACTGTGAATTGTTATATGATTGTATGTTTATGTGCACATGGTTGTTGGACTGGGGTTGGGTTGAGGCGGGTCCTGCTTTGTGTTGTAGGCCAAGATACCCAGGGCGGACCGGTTATCCCGAAGGCCCAACGAGCGGTCCGGATAGGCTGTAGGCCCCAAGAGGGCGGACCAGACGTGCCGAGGCTCGGAGAGTGGACCAGGTCGACTGAAGGCCCAGTGTGGGCGGACCAGTCATACTGTAGACTCAGAGAGTGGACCAGGTGGATTGAAGGCCCAGTGCGGGCGGACCAATCACACTGCAGACTCGATGTATATGGCTAGACTCGGAGGGTGGACCAGGTGGACTGTTGGCCGGTGTGATGGACCAGTCACACAATAGACCTGAAGTGCATGGTTGTTCTGTGTTCTGATATGATATGGCATGTTGTGCGTGTATGGTATATGTGGTTGGTATTTTAGGGGTATCTCACTAAGCTTTCGGGCTTACAGTTGTGGTTTAATGTTTTTCAGGTTCTTCAGGAGACTGTGGCAAGGCAAAGGCATGATCGTACCGCTCCTCATGATAATGTTTTATGATGTGGTTCTGGGAAGACTCTGATAATAATTGTATTGAAAACCTTTTTGTAATAACATTATGAAAATGAGTTGTTTTTGAAAAGTTAAAATTGTTTGGAATTTTTTTAAAGCGTTACAGTATCTTAAAATAGGCTTGCTGCAAAGAGAAGAACTACTACGTATTAGAAATGTTTTTTTTCTTCATGCAATGCATTTATGTGTTCATTGATCTAAACCATTTATCATATTCCAATTTTGAGGAAATTATTGTAGAGTAAAAAGGTTTTTCTAACCATATAATTTATATTATGAAAATAAACATAGGAAATACATAGTTTTTTAATATGATTTAGGAACTCTGCGAGAAACTTTGAATTCCCACTGGTTCATATAATTCGGGAACCAATGCATGAGCCCAACATATTCTCTGCTAGCAACAATATAACGTGATAGGATTTTGGATTTCTCTAGAGTCTATATATCTCGCACTTGCTTTTTGTAAGAAGAGAGTTGTCTTTAGTTACTAATCGTTCCAAGTTTCAAACAAGTTTTTGCATGGTAGAGATGTTGGAGACAATATCCACAATATATAAAATAATGTTGGCCTTTAGAGAAGTGATAAGTTGAAATGTGGATTTTGTAATTCCAATTTGTTAAAAGAATTTTTAAATGACCTCCCTAAACTCCATAACAGTTATGGTTTTCTAAAGTGGTTGTCATACCACGGTTGGTGATTGATAATTACAAACATCTTGACAATCATAACTATACACACACACATATATATATATATATATATATATATATATATATATATATATATATATATATTGTTAACTTTACCTTGTACGGTCACGTTAAACTTAACGGAAGGCCTAGACAGAGCGTTAACATGCTAGTGCGTTGGCCGAGACCCGATCTTGGCCCACGCGATCCAACGCCAGGTTGATAACTCACTTCCCGTCACAAGGAAAGAAAATTCCACGTGATCTCCGCATTCACTCACAGCCAATCAGAAGGCGACAAATAGCTCAGGTGACGCCTAGAACTGACGTCACCTGGCAGTTAGTTAGCATGGGCAAATCTCCTAGTAAGAGGAGCCCACGTCTCATGCTAATTGGACGAGGTCCCCACGATCCGTTAGAGGCAGGTATAAAAGGATCTCTTCCTTCTCAAGGAAGGAATCCCATCTTCTCTCTCAAAAAGATTACCCTAAAATTACCTATCTCAGAAACCTAACTTGATCGTCGGAGCGACGTCCCGGGAGAACACCCAGACGTTCTCTAACGATTCTTCTCTGTGTTGTGTTTTCAGGAAACTATGGAGGCAGATCCATCATCCGACATCCTAACCCTTTTGAAACTTATCACAACATTTGGCGTCATCTGGACGTATCCTCCAAGTGATACAGCCAATTAACGACATTGGTTCTTCGCAGAACGGCGATCTAAGCCCAACAACACTTACGCCTACTGTAGAAGATCTATTTCAAATATCGGTGGCGATACACAGAGGACACCACCGTGAATATAAGTCACAGAACCCAATCCAGGTGCTCCTGGCACAGATCTCACCGGCTATGAGGCTAGTAATCAGAGCAGTTTTCGGCAGATGCCATCGTAAGGTTCATCGCCTCAAACAGCGATATTGCATCCTGATCTACTGGAAGGACTTCCGCACGACGGCATGGAAGTACTTACTATCTCTAATCCTCGTAAGAGAAATAGGACTCACCAAGCAGGGGACGAAATAGAGGTACTATCGAGAAATCTACTCAATACCAGTTTTTCGAGCAACCATCGAACTGGGATCCACGAGATTCGCTCCTCATATCTGGACTCATTCGTAACACGAAAATCCATCTAATATATATCGGCAATGGTAGTTGCTTTGATATACTCTACGAGTACTGTTTTAGACAAATACACGATGAAGGGAAGGAGGGGCTAAAGCCCCCAACCGGTGGGCCACTGATAGGGTTCACCGGACACAATTTATAGCCATTGGGCACAATTCAACAACCCTTAACAATGGTCAGTCACAAAGAGAGGGATCAAATCACAAGAACAATCGAATTCTCTGTGATCCGATATCCGACAGAACACAACATTCTGCTCGAAATGTTGGCAATCTCCTCACTACACCTCATATCATCAACAATCCATGGCGTCGTTAAATTTAGCACGCGCCAGGGATCAGCGACGATCCTTGCCGCAAACACCAGGCAGCAGACCGGAACATGGTTATAAACACATAAGTGGCTGACCTGGTGAATGCTGGCATCCTCCGGGAGGTCATCTCCCCAACGCGGACATCAAATCTTGTCATGGTAAAGAAATCCAATGGGTTGTGGCGAATGTGCATTGATTATTCAGATCTTAACAACGCCTGCCCAAAGGATTGTTATTGATCCCTCTCGGAGATCGATCAGAAAGTCGAGTCGCATGAAGGTTTTCGGCTTAAATGTTTCCTCGACACGTAGAAGGGTTATCACCAGGTACAGATGAAACAAGAAGATGAGGGAAAAACAGCCTTCCATACAGAAAAGGCACCTTCTACTACCAAAAAATGACATTCAGGCTCAAAAAGACATGTGTTACTTATCAAAGGCTGATGGACAAGGTATTTGCCGATCAAATTGATAGGAGTATCGAAGTCCACATCAACGACATGGTAATCAAGAGTAACAATGAGGAAACATTACTCCAAGATGTGGATGAAACCTTCATAATGCTAGTTAAAGTGCAGATGAAGTTAAACCCAGCTAAGTGCACATTTGGAGTTGACGAAGGGCAATTCCTTGGGTATTAAGTATCCAAGGAAGGGATCCTCCCTAATCCCGCTAAAATACAGGAGTTCCTCGAATCGAAAGCCCCCCACAATCTTAAAGGGGTACAGGAGATTAATGGTAGGTTGATGACATTAGGAAGGTTCATTGTCAAATCCATAGAGAAAGCACTTCCTCTGTACCAGACACTCAAAGGATGTTTAGACAAAAAGCAGTTTAGTTGGACAAGAAGAAGTAGATGCAGCATTGCAAAAACTGAAAGATGCCCTACAACAACTCGTAGTTCTCGCCTGCCCACTCCCATGGGAGACACCAAAGATGTACTTAGTAGTGTCTGAAGAAGCCATCTCCTATGTTATGGAAATGGAGAGAGAAGGCAAGAAGATCCCCATCCATTTTGTTAGTAAGACCCTATAAAGGCCATCAGTCAATTACCCCGCCTTAGAAAAGCTGGTCCTTGCCCAGGTTTACACAGTCAGGCGACTGCGGGGATAGTTCCAAGCCAAAAAGGTGGATGTTCTGACTAATTACCCGATAAAGCAAGTACTACTAAGGCCAGAAAAATTCTGGCACCTTGCCAAACGGGCCATAAAGTTGGGCGAAAGCGACATCCAATAACACCCCAAAACCAACATCAAAGCCCAAGCCCTTGCAGACTTCCTGGCTGAAACCCCAGATACCACCAAGGGAGTGCCAACGACAATCTCCACCGATCCACTCTTGCCTGAAGCCGGTAAGGAACTCTAGAAGCTATATACCGGTGGCGCGGCAAGTAAGGAAGGCTCAGATGCAGGTTTGATCCTCCAAAGCCGCAAATGCGAAGAGATCACTTACGCATTGTGATTTTACTTTCAAGTATCCAACAATGGGGCTAAAGACTCAAGGACACAAAAATACCTAGATACAAACCGAAATCTAACCAGAATGTTCAAAAGCCTTTCCATAAAATAATTCTCTCGGGGAAAGAATGCAAGGGTGGATGCTCTTAGCAAGTTAGCCTCACCTTCCTATGATCACTTAACAAAGAAAGTGCTAGTCAAAGTGCTCCCGGAGAGAAGTATCGATAACCAAAGGGTCAATACAATATCAACTGCGCCGGAATGGACCAAACCGTATGTCGATTGCTTACGCTAAGGCAGGCTACCAGATGACCTTGAGGAGGCAAGAAAAGTCATGGTCAGGGTGTCAGGTGTTGAAATGAGGGATAACCAATTATACCGAAGAGGGTATCTCAGTTCATGGCTAAAGTGCATATCCAAGGAAGAGGGATAAACATTCCTAGAAGAAAGTCATTCGGGGAATGCGACGACAGATGAAGGCGCTTGAGCACTCACAGGAAAAATACTCGCCTAGGGGTTTATTGGCCAGATGTGTACGACGACGTTGCAGCCCTAACCAAGAAATGCGAGGAATGCCAAGTAGTCACTTCTTTCCAAAATCAACCGGCCATGCCACTGACCAGCATCACCAACACATGGCCCTTCCACCAATGGGGGATTGACATAGTGGGACCTTTCCCACCAGCGCTGGGAGGTGTGAAATTTTTGCTAGTGGCTGTGGATTATTTCACGAAGTAGATAGAGGCAGAACCACTGGCCACCTTCACTGGAAAACAAATGATAAAATTCACGACCAAGAACATCTTGGCCCATTTTGGCACACCCAGAACCCTCATAAGCAATAACGGCACACGATTTGAAGGAAGTCCCTTCAGAGAGTGGTGCGAAGACAAAAAGATTCATCGTCGTTTCACATTAGTGGTGCACCCTCATGCCAATGGGCAAACCGAAACATCGAACAAAACCATAGTTAATGGTTTGAAGAAAAGGCTACTCAGATCAAAATCTGTCTGGGTGGATGAACTCCCGACAGTGTTGTGGTCCTATCGTACCACATCAAGGTCACACATGGGAGAAATGCCATTTAGTCTAACCTACGGGACAGACGCGGTCACCTTACAATATATAGTGGTCGGTTCCCTACGAACAGAGAGTTTCGAAAAAGCAGCCAACAAAAAAGGGCGACACCAGGACCTGGACATGCTTGACGAAAAATGTGAGGCGACACAGCTTCGCCAAGCACTCTACAAATCACGAACTGAGAACTGTTTTGGTCAAAAATTACACAAGTACTAATCAACCAAATTAAACGAGAGGATGTGATGTTCAGAATGTGTAAAAGTAAGTGGTAAAAGAAAGTGACATAATAGTTTACAAGGAAAGCCCTTGATCCTTACTAGGATCTCCGACATAAAACCTTGGGAGGTGATAATGATTACCTTCCTTGATGATTTTATTGATATAAAAATGAAGATTATAGTGAGTTCTTGCTAAGAATAAGTAGAGAATTTCATAGAGTAAGCTTAAGCTAAAGAACAGTGTGTCGTGTGCAGATTACAAATTTCAATTTATAGTGAGTTCCTCTATGACCAGCTTCACGAACGTTATTTGACCAAGTATTCCAGGTCTTTAGCATAGTTAAGACGATTATTCGTTGAGAATTGGTCTTCCCTTGACTACTTCTGCATACGTGTTAGTTATGGACAAAATATGACTGTTATAAATATCGATAAAAATAATAACGATAATTAACCGAGATCCTGATATTATTGAGCATCCTAGATATGGTACGGATACTGGTCCCAACAATTGCCCCCAAGTTATTCCTGAAAATATATAGGTTAGTTCAGTAAATATTAAAGGAATAAGTTAAAGCAAATAGTTAAAAAGAATTAATTTAATCTTTAAGGGATAGGTCTTATCTTAACTAAGATAATCAAGAAAGGGTCAAATCATCTCTTTCATCTTTTCCTAGCTATAAATGAGGGCTTTCGGTAACTCCTCTTTTTACTTTTCCAAGTCGTCGTCATCTCATTGTGAAGGTAATCCTTTTTTCCTTTCATTCGTTCTTCTGTTGTTTTGATTTTCCTTGTAATGGCTAAGATGATTAGTCGTTCTCGAGCTGGCATTGTTATTCCTTCCAAGAACGATTTTAATGATCAAGGAATCTTAACCTATGACGAGGTTTGTTCTCTTGATGGTGAAGACACAAAATCGTTGAAAGTCATCGCGGCTTTCCCTTCTGACGTGGTTTTTCGTTCTTTCGAGGCTACCGTTCAACCGGATTTTGTGTCTCCAACATGGGTTTGTTTTCCCGAATATCCATTTACTCTAAGTCTAACTTATCCTTTTACTAGTATTGTCCATGATTTCTTTCTGTGTACCCAAATCTCCTATATCCAAACTATGCTTGTGGTTTGGACAATCCTCTTTTGGATTGATCGTCTGAATCAGTCAAAAAATATGGACATTGGATTACCTGAGTTGGTCTCCATCTATTATCTTTCTACTTTTGGTTCTTCTTGCTTCTTGTTAAGAGTTAGGACAAATAAAACCCACATCATTCTGAAATCAATACAAAACGATGGCGCTTGGAAAGGAAAATATTTCTTCGTGAGGCGTGATTCGATTCCTGAGGGGGATTCCCTGCCAAGATCATGGATTAAAAAGGGTAGGAAACAAATTTAGATATCAAGGATCTTGAAATTTACTTCCCTTATTTTGTTTGTTTTGATGCAACGTTTAGGTTTGAGAAGCTTATTCCTGCCGCTGGCGATTCTGAGGACAAGATATCCAAATTCCTCACACTTCCTGCAGTGCAGAGGTCGTTCAGGCTTGAATATTCCAGTCTTCAAGAGGGTTCCTCCACTACAGCTTCCATGGCCACTGTTAACATTATTTTTCTTGGATATGTCTTTTTATAGGATCCTGACTTGATAGGGATCTTTAGCAGGTTCTAAGACTACCCAGTCCAAGGCCTGCTTTGGTTTGTCAGATCTTGAAGATGATATGACCAGTGGTTTAATCAAAGCTAAACAGGAAAAAGGTGCCATTCTCCCTCCTCCCAAGAGATCTCATATATATCATACATTTTAGGCTTCAAGATCCCAAAAATGAAAGACTTTTGAGGCTGTAGATTTTAGCTTAGAGAACCTCAACATCGAGGATGCTCTTGGGAAGTTGTCTTCGTTTTCTCAAGCTGTAAGAATTCCGCATTGGCATTATTCATATTAATCTATCATAAGTCAAACCTGTTATTTTTCATGTTGATGTTTATGTTTCTTCCAGGTCTTCGCTCATGTTTCTCATGCTACCAACGACCTTAGGGTCCTCGTTGATAAAATCGAGTTTGCTAAAAGAGAAGAAGAAGACATGGAGGGTCACCAACGAGGATCTTCTCCAAAGGGTGGAGTTGTTGAGCAAGTAGAAACTCAAAAAGGAAGAAGAGTATCTTGCGGATCTCGAGGAGGTGATTGTTGATGCCAAGACGAGTGTTGCAATAGTTATTATGTAGGCTAAGATCAAGCTAGCTAAGGATCTGAAAAAATGCAAGTTCTTGGGACATGGAGGGATGGTGTGAGGCGTTGGCCAAACTGAATGATAAGCCTGTTGTCGCCGATCAGGATCATGTGTTGATGTTGACCGGAGGAGGGGATAAGGAGGTTACGGCCGATGATAACCAGACTAAGGTCTAGGCCTGCAAAAAATTGGTTTGAGTAGTTTTTTGCTTTAGTTAGTGATGTAAGACAATTAACCTTTTGGCTTTGTTGATATGAAACTATTTTTTCTTTTGAATGATATGGTATCATTTTCCTTTTACATCTCTCCTATGGTTTTTCTGCATGGCTTATTGTCTTCGAGTTTCTCTTTAAGCTTCATGAGTCTTTGAATTTTAGAATTTACTGAGGATAAATTCCAACTTAGGAGAGAACTTTGGTTCAATGTTGGGAATGACGTCCTTTACCAACGAAGGTCGATGAGGATCCTTAAGGGAAAGGATCCTTACCTTCATAGAAAAAATAGATAACATGTTAATGTTATATTCTGGGGAGGATCCCCACTTGAGATATAATTCATTGGGTAGGTAACATGAAAACGTTACAATCTAACCTGATTTTCTAGGGAACATTCCCAACATGTGACAACATGAAGCTGGTGTAGGCCTTGTGTAATTTGTGGGGCAAAATCCCAATCTTTGATAACATGAAAATGCTATAAGCCTTAAGTAGTTACTGGGGGTAAAATCCTGATTTCTGGATAACATGAAAATGTTATAAACCATAAGGATCTCAACTTGTGTTCAAAGATAAGAGGGTTTCTAAGCCAATGAATCGTGAAATTATCCCCTTATCTGTATCCCATAGTTAGATAACATGCATCCAAGTGACGTGTATAAACCTTAATTCGTGTGAAAGAGGTGATTAGCTCTTTAAACCTTAAAGGGGATTAAGTACCCTTAGGCATAGGAGAGATGATCAATATCTGGCTTGTTTGCATGATAGTTTAGGGATTATATTGTTAAGTATGATTTTGTTTACAAAGTATTGGGATCTTTGTGTGTCAAGATCCTTGTGCTTCGGGGTGTTCAAATTTGAAGATCCAGTCGTTCCGGGATCTCCGATTGTGAGGATCCTGGTGTTTCAGGATCTCCACTCTTGAGGATCCTTATCTGTATGTCGTTCTATGTAGCAAGCGTTAGCTAAGGGTGGGCGTTAGTCTAGCTAACGCCCCTCCGATGCTTAAGTTAGCAATGTGCTTGAGGAGGAAATTAGTAATAATAATTTTTTAAGGTAAAGGACATGTGTACCTTGGTTTTGTTGCAGATCATTTGATCCTACTTACATGTAGTACGCTTTAAGGTGTATGGTATTCCAAGATCTTGGCAGAACGTTTCCTTTGAGTGTTGCTAGCCAGTATGCTCCTTTTCCTACTTCATCATCTACAAGATATGGTCCTTCCGAATTGGGAGCCAATTTTCCTCCACTAGGATCCTTGGTGTTTTGGAATGATTTCCTTAGCACCAAGTCTCCTATTTGAAACCTTCTGACCCTTATATTCATATTGTAATCCTTGGTGATTTTTTTGGTGAGCAGCAATGTGTATTTTGACAGAACGAAAGACTTTTGAGGTTGTAGATTTTAGCTTAGAGAACCTCAACATCAAGGATGCTCTCGGGAAGCTGTCTTCGTTTTCTCAAGCTATAAGAATTCCGCATTGGCATTATTCATATTAATCTATCATAATTCATACTTGTTATATTTCATTTGATCTTTATGTTTCTTCCAGGTCTTTGCTCATGTTTCTCATGCTACCAACGACCTCAGGGTCCGTGTTGATAAAATTGAGTTTGCTAAAAGAGCAGGAGAAGACATGGAGGGTCACCAACAAGGATCTTCTCCAAAGGGTGGAGTTGTTGAGCAAGAAGAAAATCAAAAAGGAAGAAGAGCATCTTGCAGATCTCGAGGAGGTGATTGTTGATGCCAAGACGAGTGTTGCAATAGTTATTAGGTAGGCTAAGATCAAGCTAGCTGAGGATCTGAAAAAATGCAAGTTCATGGGACATGGAGGGATGGTGTGAGGCGTTGGCCAAACTGAGTGATAAGCCTGTTGTCGCCAATCAAGATCCTGTGTTGATGTTGACCGGAGGATGGGAGAATGAGGTTACGGCCGATGATAACCAGACTAAGGTCTAGGCGTGCAAAAAATTGGTTTGAGTAGTTTTTTGCTTTTGTTAGCGATGTAAGACAATTAACCTTTTAGATGTGTTTATATGAAACTCTTTTTTTTTCTTTTGAATGATATGGTAGCATTTTCCTTTTAAATCTCTCCTATGTTTTTTTTGCATGGCTTATTGTCTTCGAGTTTCTCTTTAAGCTTCGTGAGTCTTTGAATTTTAGAATTTACTGAGGATAAATTCCAACTTAGGAGAGAACTTTTGCTCAATTTTGGGAATGAGGTCCCTTACCAATTAAGGTTGATGAGGATCCTTAAGGGAAAGGATCCTTACCGTCAGAGAAAAAATAGATAGCATGTTAATGTTATATTCTGAGGAGGATCCCCACTTGAGGTATAATTCATTAGGTAGGTAACATGAAAACGTTACAATCTAACCAGATTTTCTGGGGAACATTCCCAACATGTGACAACATGAAGCTGGTGTAGGCCTTGTGTAATTCGTGGTGCAAAATCCCAATCTTTGATAACATGAAAATGTTATAAGCCTTAAGTAGTTACTGGGGTAAAATCCTGATTTCTGGATAACATGAAAATGTTATAAACCATAAGGATCTCAACTTGTGTTCAAAGATAAGAGGGTTTCTAAGCCACTCAATTGTGAAATGATCCCCTTATCTATATCTCACAGTTAGATCACATGCGTCCAAGTGAGGTGTATAAACCTTAGTTCGTGTGAAAGAGGTAATTAGCTCTTTAAACCTTAGAGGGATTAAGTACCCTTAGGCGTAGGAGAGATGATCAATATCTAGCTTGTGTACATGATAGTTGAGGGATTATATTGTTAAGTATAATTGGGTTTACCAAGTATTGGGATCTTTGTGTGTGAAGATCCTTGTACTTCGAGGTGTTCAAACTTGAGGATCCAATCGTCCCGGGATCTCTGATTCTGAGAATCCCGATGTTTCAGGATCTCCACTCTTGTGGATCCTTAACTGTATGCCGTTCTGCATTGCAAGCGTTAGCTAAGGGTGGGCGTTAGTCTAGCTAACGCCCCTCCGATGCTTAAGTTAGCAATGTGCTTGAGGAGGAAATTAGTAATAATAATTTTTTTAAGGTAAAGGACATGTGTACCTTGGTTTTGTTGCAAATCATTTGATCCTACTTACATGTAGTACGCTTTAAGGTGTATGGTATTCCAGGATCTTGGAAGAACGTATCCTTTGAGTGTTGCTAGCCAGTATGCTCCTGTTTCTGCTTTATCATCTACAAG
Source organism: Lactuca serriola (assembly GCF_051521515.1). NCBI lineage: Eukaryota > Viridiplantae > Streptophyta > Magnoliopsida > Asterales > Asteraceae > Lactuca > Lactuca serriola. The sequence goes on along the minus strand of NC_136413.1, from coordinate 22,840,488 downwards.
ATATGGTACTTCCCATTTGGGAGCCAATTTTCCTGCACTAAGATCCTTGGTGTTTTGGAATGTTTTCCTTAGCACCAAGTCTCCTATTTGAAACCTTCTAACCCTTATATTCCTATTGTAATCCTTAGTGATTTTTTTGGTGAGCAGCAATGCGTTTTTTGGTAAGATCCCTAAGCTCATCAATATTTTCAAGATCCTGGGCTAGGATCCTGTGACAACCCAAAATTTCCATTCTGAACAAACCATATCAAGTCAATAGAAGTTAGAACAGTTACAGTGAAATTCCAGACTTTTGGGTATAAGTTTGAGTATGTCAGGATTTACACTTAAGGAGATATCAGGAGAGTGGATGCACTAGGGTTTTGTGCAACACTGTTAGTCCAAAACTCTATGATATTAGAGTTCATTTCGGGAATAAATATTTTCTGCCAAAAATCCCAGGACTATATATAGAAATCTGAACCATATTCATTCATTATTTACATTTCTAACTAGAGAAAAACCATTTTCTCTCTCACGGATCTTCGGGTTTTTATCCCAAATCGTGAGTACCTCTCTCTAGTTGTATTATATAACGATTAATGTGCTTAATAACATCGATTGCATAGCAAAACAACTAGATTCGAGAGTTTACCGCCCAAGAACACCTTGGGGAGTAAACTCTTAAATTGATGCCTAGACCTTCCCCCGTGATATGTAACTACCTTAGGCTTGTATGCTAGTGTGTATATGACTAGAAATCACCCAAAAACAAAAAGATTTAGGTGTTCACGGCCCAAGAAGTTCTTGGACCGTGAACTCCAAACTCAAAGGCCAAAGAGTGCCTTAATCACTCCTAAAGCCTTAGACAATTACCTAGATTTACTCCTAGTTAATTTAAGCACTTTAAAACATCAAAAACCCCTCCCAAAAGAGATTACGGCCCTAATCTCAAATGTTTATGGTTCTTGGGCCGTGAACATCAAAAGGGGGTACCAAAGTGTGCCTAAGGCCGTCATTAGCCTTAGATAAATGTCTAGAACCTATCCTAGATGAGCAAGGGACTTGAAAGCATAAAAACACCCCTTTCCATATGAGTTTACGGCAGTAAACTCAAAAGGAAATGGCCTTGGGACCGTAAACTCCTCAAAGGAGTGTATTGGTGCCCTAAACCCTTCCAAGAATTAATCCACCAAGATGGAATGCTTCTAGGGATCATTTAGAACCTCAAAACACCAAAAGACATTAAGCCTAGGAGTTCACGGCCGTAAACTCAAGGGTTTACGACCGTAAACTCCTTGTGTGAGGTTTATTGGAGAATAAACTCCTTGTGCGAGGTTTATTGGAGAGTAGACTCATGTATAGGGTCCTTTGGAACCCTAAACCCATTAGCCTTGTCCCACAACAACTTACATGCAATCCTAAGGGCTTATAACACTTATATAAAGTGTTTATCATATTCTAGGATGTCTTAACATTTACAATTACTATTTTGAGACTAATTGGGTGCATATATGTGTGATTGTATGTTCATTAGGGTCATAGTGTGTGTACAAGTCCTCACTTGACACCTAACAATCCGACACCATTCAGTACATCCAAACCACCATCTACAGGTGAGTTCATACCCCTTAATCAATGTTTTAAATGATTTTAAATGCTTTAATGGGGGGAATACAAGTAGAAAACAACATGTTATTAAATCAATCATATGTATTTATAAATGTGTTTTCATTTAGCAGACCTCACATACTATAAAACGTGATGCATGAAATGGTTTTATATCTTAAAAATACCCTGATAGCAAAAGTATTACGTTTGAAATGTTTGTTAAAATGACATCAAGTCATTGTTAATTATTGTCCAAAACTCATAGATGTTTTACAAAACCATTTTTACCTTCTTGAACAAAACTATATCTATACACTTATGTTCTTTTATATGTATTGATGTTATAGTTTTCATCCTTCATTCAGTTTCCTACACTCTTGTGTAGCAAGGGTGTATAAACCTGTTTGGACAATCAATTACCTTCCAGTTAACTATTATAGGGATAGTTAGGAGATACATAACAGTATTCCTATTACAAGGAATTACATCAGAGTCAGTTCATTCATGAGTCTACACTATACATTACATGAGTACCTTACATGAATACATTACATAAGTACCTTACATGAATACATTACATAAGTACCTTACATGAATACATTACATAAGTACCTTACATGGATACATTACATGAGTACCTTACATGAATACATTACATGAGTACCTTACATGAATACATTACATGAGTGCCTTACATGAATACATTACATGAGTACCTTACATGAATACATTCCATGAGTACCTTTACGTAGATACATTTTCCTATATACATTTACATGGATACTTGTACCTCGATTCATTAGGATGATTTATTAGTACCTTCTGTGTAAATTGTCCTGCCTATCCCAGTTCAACGGGATATCTAGACGGGACTAACCATTCCGAATCCTAGCTGTTAGCACCAGTGGTTGATGAACATCTACGGATGCCTAAGGTTATTACTTATACTAGGAGTACCTCTACGGGACTAACCATTCCTCGGGCCTACTGTTCGCTACAGGGGTCGATGAACATCTATGGATGCCTACGGTTAATACTTATATTAGGAGTACCTTTACGGGACTAACCCTTCCTCCGCCCTGCTGCAGCTACAGAGGACAATTGAACAATCTACGGATGTCCAAAGGTTATACATATCGCTAATCGCGATGTCGTGTTAATCCTAATACAAAAGGATAACACTTACATGATTATATTGTTCCTATTTACTTTATTTTGTGATACATCCACCCCGGAACGTTTCCGCCGTTTTTGGTTTTGGGGTGTGACAGATTGGTATCAGAGCTTTGTTTATAGTGAATATAGTATATCAACCCATAAAAGATATACTAACTATAAATACATTGGGATTGAAACACTCTGTCTAAGAGTTATACTTTTAAATAATAAAATATTTGAGTAAGTATACGTGCCTGCATTCATACTAAAATCAGTGTCACAATGACAAGAACAAAAGTATTACGATTGTTGAATATCACAAGTAAGCCTTGGGATGTATGGTCAGTCTTGGGATTAGCATAGCCTGATCAACTATGCTATTCTGAGGAGTGATTAGCACATGCCCAAGAATGGTTGTGATATGGAAACAAGTCTAAAAACTTACCAACATTACCACAATGAGTACATTATAACAGAACCTAAGTTTAAAATACCATAGGGGTGTTTTGTGTTACCATAATTACTTACTTGAGAACTAAAAAGGGTCTTCATTACTAAGTTGATAGTTGCTAAGTGGATACACTAAGGCTATATGTAACTAGGATGTTATAAACTTAGAATTGGTGAAATTTTTGCTTTACCCCTATTCCTAGTGAATTTGCAGTTAAGGTCACTTATTCGAAGGCCTATCCTGTGTTGATTACATATAACTGGTATGCACTTTACAAATAGCAATATAAATAATGAAGATTTCCTAATAATTATCTAGATAGTTCGTCTAATAATTATTTCCTTACCCAAATTCTCGCGTAGATAACATGGCTGGACTCCATCCCCACGGCAACCTGTACCTTCCGAACGAGGTCATTGTTGGATGGTTTGAAGAAGTGCCAGAGAATGATCATCCTATCCCTTTGAATGATCACCATGATGAAGACCTTTTGGACAGTGCTAACTCCGAACCCGAGGTTGAGAACCTACCCCAGACAACTCCCTTTCTAATTCCTAACCCTTGTCCGGCTTTTCATGGCCCGACGCCTGAGTGGGTGGAATGTTTGGAAACATGGAGCCAAGGACAAGATAAACCCATGCCATTCAATGGTGACCGAAGCTTCTATGACCTGAGCAATAGGGGCTCATCAGACAGAATCTTGCCAATCTTGGTCCGCAGAGTGGCCCGAAATGAGATTCAAGGCAGGACAACCCTACATCAGATCAATGAAGTTGTCGCCGATGCGAGAATGCATACCCTCCGCACCATTCGTCTAGAAGATGCTCGTGAGAGATCTAAGAGAAACCATGAAACCCTGCTACAAGCACTTGTAACAGCCCAGATTCCCAGGTATTATTCATTCTTATATTTTGGTGATTTGTGAGGAGACTCGGCGAGTTGGAGCCCAAACTCGCCGAGTATGATCGCGGCTATGGGCACGGGTTCGCATCTGGACTCGGCGAGTCCACCCTGTTTAATGAAACCCTAATTCCCCGGGTTTGGAGCCTATTTAAGGGCACTTATAGCCTCCCATTGCGGCTACCAGTCCCTTGAGAGAACCCTAAGAGAGCTAAATCGTTTTGGGAGAGAGGAAGTCACTTTTGGGCCTTTGCATTCCTTGTTTAGCAAGAAGAAGGTGGAAAGAGCAAGGAGGAGGTGAGATTCCAGCAGATCCAGAGTCCAAAGGCTTCATTTTGAGGTAATAGTTCGAACCTCCTTCAGTTTTAGGGTTGATCTTTAGAGTTAGGGTTTTCTAACCCCTTTGGAGAGTGATTATGTGAAGCAAATGGTCCCTCTTCGAGTTTGTGCCTTGGATCTGGACTCAAAGAGGTCCAGAGACCTTAACCCTTGGAGCTTTTTGGGTTATCATGGAGTTATTGGACCTAGGTTGTCATTTTTGGGACCAAATCTACTTTTTATGCCTTGTGGGGGTTATACAAGCATCATGTTTCGAACTTTACGTGACATTCATGCTTGGGAAGGCCAGATCTATGGTTTAGGGAAGCAGATCTGACCTCAGAAGGTCAATAGAGTTTGTGCATGGCTTGAACTCGCCGAGTTGTTCTTGAGACTCGGCTAGTAGGGTTGGGGTTTCACGTAAATTGTTCAGCGAGTAGACTCGCCGGGTTGGGGGATGACCCAGTGATTTAGGGAGAGTCAATAGGGGGCTGAGTCAAGCCGGAACTCGCCGAGTTGTTCTTGTGACTCGGCGAGTTGAGTCATGGTGGCCTCGCGATTCATGCCAGGTGGAACTCGTCGAGTTAGGGAAGTATTCGACGTGTCAAGAGAGGATCTGAGGGAGTCAGTGAACACGTATAGACTCGCCGAGTCGCTCTAGTGCACTCGCCGAGTCCGGTCAAAGTTAACTGTTGACCATTGACCAGAGCTAACCAGTGTTGAATTGATAGGGTTAGTCAACCTTAGTTGTGAAAGTGTTAATTAGAGATATATTGTGTTATAGGAGGATTATAGCTCGGGGGGATCGAGCGCGAGTGATTTCCGGGATTTGCGAGTTATCGAGATACGCGAGGTGAGTCTTCTCACTATACTTTACCTTGAGTAGGTAATCAGAGTTATGTAACAGAGTATTTGTATGCTATATGTATGTTATGTGCTGTACTGCATTATTTCTATGTGATTTATGCTGTGCATGTTTATAGAGTTGGAACCGGAAGGTTCACAGAGATAGAACCAGAGGGTTCACAGACTAGGGTCCACGGACCCACAGAGTTATAGCCTCGACTGGCTAATATGTGTTATGTGTGGTATTTTGGGGAACTCACTAAGCTTTGTGCTTACAGTGTTTGGTGTTATTTGTTTCAGGTACTAATGATGACCGTGGGAAGGCGCCGGCTTGATCAGTACACACACACGGGATTTTTATGTTATGAGATCTTGGGATTTTTATATGGCATGGATTGAATTTCATACATTGATGTTTTACGAATATTAAATGAATTATGTATTTATAAAATGCGAAAAATTGTTTTGAAATTTACGGTGTTACAGCACTGGCGGAATCACGAGCCGAAGTCATAGAACTTCGAGTACGCCAGAGGGTGTACAAAAGACACCTACTTGATTTGGAATGCCAACTGGCTGAACTGAGAGTTCACCAGAGGGATGACCGTCGCTAGTAGTAGATACTTTACTTTATATTCCTTGTTAGAAAGGAATCGTGTTTCTGTCTATGCCCGATGTGGCATTTTCCATGAAACTATCTTGTACTGTAAGTACTTTTGGTTAGGTCTTTATGTTGTCAAGCACTATCTTCTCTGGATATGATGTAAGACCTTTTTACAAGGTCATTTTCCCGAACTTGTACGTCATGAATATCAAAGATATTGACAGTCGGCTAACTTCTGTGTCATTCTTTATTCAAATACTCTTATCATACTTTCATTAGAGTCTATTTGAAACATGCTCTAGTCAAGTCATTGGACTATAACAATTTGACTCCGGAGACATCTTCAAGTCTCTTTTAATGGTTGGATAATGTTATTCACCAACCAACGATACCTCGGCTAGATCGACAAACATCTAGAGACCATTGTACGAACTTACTTCCGATCTTTGCTAGGACTGCATCATTGGGATGTAGGTCAAACCTTTGTGAACATACTTCCATTCTGTTCTAGGACTGCATCATAGGGATGTAGGTCAAACCTTAGAGAGCACACTCCTATACTTTACATGAGCGATCGAACTATGTCTAGGTTCAACCATTCTTGCTCACAAATTCATTTTTCTTTTCCTGTAACAGAGTCATGTCGCCAAAGAAAGACAATCAACCCGTCAACCAAACACCAACTCTTCAGATTGATGCAGCTACCTATCAAGCTGCAGTCTCGGCTGTCGTGTTAGCTATTCTGAACCACCTTAACGCTAACAACGCAAATGTTAGCGGGATTGTTAACAACGATTCCCATCCGAGTAACAATCAAGCACCTCAACGAATAGCAAACTATCATGACACCCCGAGTCCCAAGACCAAGTGTAACAAGCGGAAGTCTTGGGCTAAATCTAAGGACAAATTGATGGGTTTTGGTCCTAAGAACATCCTATGTGCTCATACAAACCCTAATGCTTGGATCTAGGTTTCTCTATTGTACATGCAAGTTATCCAAGACTATAAACCCTAATTCTAGCATTCAAGTAATCATATTAACATGAGAATAGGTTTAATATGTTACCTTGATTGTTATGTAGCAATAACAATTCCAAATCTCCTTGTATTGACTTTACAAAGTTGAGAGTCACAAGTGTCACTCCTCTAATGGTTCACAAACACCATAAGCAAGAGGATGAGGAAGAGAGAGGATGGAGGCTGCCCAAAACCGTCTACAAACCCTAGAGAAGTCTTAGCCACGTTTTTGGTCCTTAAGGGATCTATATATAGTGAGGCAATTAGGGTTATCTAACAAGGAAACCCTAATTTGGATGCTTAAGCCCTAAGCAACCCATGGACCCCTTTAATTAAGGCCTTGGATGATTTCTTGTGGGCTTCCCCCATAGAATTCGTCCACCTTATAATAAAAGGCAATCCATGGCCCAAATTGCAATTATCTTATAATTACAATTCCAGTCCCTTAAGTTTAATTAATCTCTTTTAGTCACAAAACTAATTACCAATTAATCATTGACTAATATTAATTAAACAATATGATTTCTCCTTTAATATATTATTCTCATAATATATTAATAAATCATATTTAATCCTTTCTCTCCATAATTCATCCTATCAAGTTGCTTTGGTGAAGGCAACCCAAATGGACCATGCACCATCGGGTCAAGTACATAACAAAATAGTTATGGACTTAGACACTAATCCAACAGTCTCCCACTTGGATAAGTCTAATAACTATTCTGCGTATGACTTCAGATCCTAATCTACAATCGTAGCTTTCCAAAGCCGCTGTCAACTCTGATCTTATCAGATACGCGTGTCCTTAGATAAGGGATCATATATTCCTCCATTCTAGATATCATATGAGATATGATTTCAAATCATTCTCTTTGTACTATATCTCGATTCCCGATTTATGACGACTGACTAATTGAACAAATCAAATTAGCCCTAGCCCGGCCAAGCATTTACGTTTGTCATCACTAAATCATCGAGGGGCCCAAAGATATCGCTTTTATCCTACCTTGGATAAAAGGAATGGATAAACTTTGATACAATGCTTGCTTGCACTTACTCACCGAATCACACACAACAATATGTTTTATAACACCAAGTTACTAGTGCGTTTACATATTATCAATGTGCAACCGATTTGCAAGATACAACTCACACATCTCGGTTTCAAGAATATAAGATGTTATCGTCTCACTAATCACTCGTGATACAATTCATGGAGTGATCCAAGTGAGCGTGGGTTTATTCCAATGCTCAAATCATATTCATAAACACTCATGAACGTTGCAGCAAACATTTGCTTATGTCTAATACTCTTTTAGACAATCCACACACCAATTCACGACAGTCTTCATTCATATCTACTTCCAACATATGAACGACAGTGGCCCGTTCGAATAATTCGATTATTCTTAATAAATTCAATTATTCTAGAAGTCAAAACATGCAAATGTGAAACACAAGAATAATACTAATCCTATATGGCCTCAAACCTTTGAGTATAAATAAAACTCCTTTTATTTATCACCATATCGATTACTCATTATTTTTCATTTCGGGTAATCAACTTCTTACTTGAATTACTACACTTGTCCCATGCTCTTAGCATGCACACAATGTTTACCTATGGTTCTTACTTTTGTGAAATAGATCAAATTGAACACATTTACAATCATTCTCATTTCACAACTCCAAATCCTTTTTCATAAGTGTGAGAATATCAAATTCTTGTTACTTATAAAATATGCTAGATTCTAACATTCTATGCAACGATCCTTTCGTAATGTCACTGCACCAAAGTCACTAAGACTATTGCCAATGATATTACAAAGTGACAATTCCTTAGATATGATGTCTCTCACTCAAAGTACTTCCTTTGAACATCCTTTTGCATAAAAGTTTCTAATCTAGTCATAGATTTTCAATATCCAATTCTCAATATGGATACATTTCCATATTTTCCATATGACAACTCATTCTTAATAGAATCTCATCTATTCGTAATGATGTCGATATGGTCCATCCAATATGGAAACATTTCCACATTTTCCATATGACAACTCATTCTTAATAGAATCTTTTCTATTCATAATAATGTCCATATGGTCCATTCAATACCATGCTTCCAACTACTCACAAGCAACCAATCCTCGTCAAACTTTGGATTGTCCTTTGATAGTTGTTTAATTATTTTAGTCAAAACCGATTCTAGTCCCTTTTCCTTCTAAATGCGATCGACATTTGGAAAATTTTAGAATGGTCAAATATTATAGCATTTGCAACGATCCTATACCCGAAGCGGATGGGACACGACGCATAATGTTTTATTTGCTATGTTCTCAAAATTCGAATTGTGAAGATGAATGTCGTAATCATAATCGAAATTTTAAGAACACACTATGTTTCTTTGACTAAGTTATTAACATTCCACAACCTAAGCCTTTAGATTTGAAATGAAGCATAATATTCTCTCCCTTAATTATAGAAAAACAACTTTACAACCGTTACAACTTTGCAAGGTATAACTCTTGTTTTCTATAATTAATATTGCCAACTTACAATACGTGCCTTAATAATCAAACAATCATAACTTTTATGCTCCCACTATCATGATGATTATTATAAAACATAACACTTATGCTCCCACTAGCTTCGACATGTATTCATAAACATCTTAACTTTCAGAAAAACAATGCTTATTGAATTTCTTAAGTTCATGTTTCTAATACTTAGTGCTTTGATAATCTTTTATCAAGGCTTCTTTAACTTATACACCTTTGCCTTTGATAGTTCATATGTGTGTCTAAACACTTAAGACTAATTGCCAAGCTTCACAATTCAAATTATGGAAAGGGATACCTTAACCATAATCGAATTCGAGAATGCAATTTTACAATCACTATCTTCTTAAAATCTTTCTTAGTGAAAGCATTTCCTCACAATCATTTTCATGAAGGAGGAAATCTTATGACACTTAGATTTAAACGGTGTATTTGTTCGTATCCATGTGAATTTGTTAAAACCAAAGTTTACGACAAATTCAAACTCATATGGACTGAACTTCCTTAATCCTGACTTCTTGCCTTATGGTAACACAGCTGCCCACCATGTCTTCCAAGTAGTTAAGCATCTCACCTTTTCTTATCAATATACTTTCCATTGATCAAGGTGCTTTGCCTTTTATGCGTTCAAAATGAGAACTCATAGAACTCACATGCATAATTAACTCGATTGGATTGGCACAGAAACAAAATAATGTCACCACGATAGGTTGTAAACCTCAACTCGTGTGCTAGTGATGATCGATAAGGTTTATTTGATTTGTTCTTGAAACTTTTCAAGACCATTAAGACTCCCACTGACTCCTTGACATATAAGGTCCTTTTGTCAATAAACATTTCTTGACAAACAAATATTCAAGAGTTAGTGTAGCTTTTATCAAGACTCTTCATAAATTGGTTCTAGTTGGTCTTTGTCTTATCCAAGACATCACAACTTTCCACATTTGATGAATGTCACAAACCTTTTTAATACTTTTCACTAAATGTCACAATCTTAACTTTAAGACTTGTTTCGAAACGAAGTATGATTGACTTCTTGATTTAACCATTTCTTCAATTCTTGATTCCTCTTCTTAGACATACAATTGTACTAAGACTCACTTAGAGGATCAATTGAGATATGGTTCTTAATCATGAAGACCTATCATAAAGCATAAAAGCTACTCTCCCTTCTTCTTAGAATGGAGAAACTTTTATCTTTCTGCCTACTTGATTCTTCTTATTCGTTTTGCTATTGATTTAAACCTTTTCAATCAATTCATAATTACACTTAATCTTGTAAGTATAATCACATTTACTAAACTTTTAGTAAAACATGACGAATATCTTTGTTACTCTTATGGTGAACTTGATCAACACACAACTTTGTGTATTCAATCTCCTAGTCCTTCACTTGACACTTTGTCAATGAATTAGTCTAATTTCCAAATATGAGATTTCTCATTCATCATGCAACCAAGTTGCGTGATTCCAAATTTCTGTCCAATTGAAACTTTGGGCGATGAGAAACTCTCCCTATTTGGTAAATTCTCGACTTTCCATAAATAACATAATAAGAACCAAATCCATTATTGCTAATAATAGAAACATTCAAACATCAATTTTTCATATACGCCATTGCAAGGATAAATAAATATTATAAAATCAAAATTTATTTTTATTGCGGAAAAATTTGTCCTTACAATGCAATTCATTTGAAAAACTATGCTAATACATCTTCCTTAGCAATCTAATTCTAACTCTAAGTAGTAGCTCAAGAATCTAATCTTCGAGAAATGCGATCGAAATCCATTCCTTCACGGTTAGATTCTGCTCACTTCTTCCTTTAAGCTTCCTTTCTTTTCTTCGATCTTACAAAACATCAATTGTAATCTTATCACATTATGTACTAAGAATCTAGAATAGAAGCTTAAAAGAGTTAATGGATTTTACCTATATTAGAGCCATACGTTTCGACTCTCCCATCTCTTAGATCTCTTAGGTAAATGGGGCAGCTTCGTCTCCAATGCCCTTTCTCTTGGCAATAAAAGCAAATTGACTCTTTTGGAACATGACATGGAACTACTTCAGACATTGCCTTTCTCTTATGATCAAACTTTTCGATCATAGCATGTCTTTCGTTGCCATTATCTATATCCATAGAGGTCTCGAAGGCAGATTCACCAATCAATTTTGCTTTTCTATTGCGCCAAACCATTGCTGATTCAGCAGCAATAAGCATATATGTGAGATCTATAAGGGTCACGTCGTGGTTCATCATATAGTACTCTCTTACGAACTCACTATATGAGTTAGGAAGTGACTGAAGAACCCAATCAACAGCCATTTCCTCACAGACGACAGATCCCAACATTCTTAACCTATCAATGTGTGACTTCATCCCTAGGACGTGTGCACACACCGACTTTCCTTCTTTATGTTTACTTGACAAAAGGCTTGAGTGACCTTGAACTTTTCAAGCCTTTGAACTTGTGGGTTAGGGAGAATAATTGGAGGAGGTGGATGGAGTGAAGGATGATTTCTTGTTCCTCGATCGAATCGTGGAATATCATCTTCACGTGGAAAGCTTGTTCCACGGGATTTGGGAAGACCATAATTGTCAAACTTTGACATCTACAAAACGGGAGAAAACGAATTCAAGTTACTTGATTGATTGAGTCCTTAGTAAATCACCCAAATGAGATACTAAGGCTAGGACCCAACACAATAATCTACAACTCGGGAGAGGGATGCCGTAACCCAAATTGCAGAACATTTGAAGGTAAGTGAATGACGATTCACTAATTTCCACCACGAAAAACAAAAAAGAATTTAAGTTTTAAATCTATGAAAACTCCTAGATCCTTTGAGATTCATTGAACTTTCAATGGCATGTTTAAATCTCGATATGCCCCTCTTGTTTGTGACTGGGATGCCGAGGACCACAAAGCGGGTGTGAATAACCATGCAAACTTACATGGTGCCCTCACATGTTACAGTCACCTATTCGATGTGCCGGTAAACCACACACACTCCATCGAACTATGACAAACATTGAGTCACCCTTTGCTACCATTGCTTAGAACCATTTAGTGTGCCGGTAAACCACTCACGCTCCACTAACGTCTTCGCAAGGGCACAAAGTGTAATTTCATGGAATTGCATCAATTCACTTTTGCCTAAGTAACTAAGATTGGGAATTTTATGAAAACATTTAGTTACTTTAATAATTCATTATACTTATAATGGAAGGTTTCGTCCTATCCTACCCGTTCGGCTAACGACCCTCCACTAGTCAAGAGTGCGGTGGGTAAGAGTGGATACTCATTCAATCGCCATTTTATAGGCAATTTCCTTAAACACCCCTTATGGACCAGCTTCGTGAATGAGGCCTACTAACGATAAGACTGACTTTTACTCATACATATATATAATGTTAGACTTTTAATGTTATATATATATATATATATATATATATATATATATATATAGTATAGGGTGTATTTTACACTTTTAAAATATTAGGTGGTCAAATTTAACAATTATACTTTTAATTCAATTAAATTTTAAACCTAAACTTTTATGGATTTATTAAACCTCTTTTAATTATACTCCTTAATTAATTAATAAAACCATAAGGGTGTGATTTGAACTTTTTCAAAACAATACTAGAGTTTTTAGAATTTAACATTCCTAATTAAACTTTTAATCAACTTTTAAATTCCAAAACATGAGGGCAAGTTTTGAAACATTTCAAAATATTAGGGTTTAGAATTTAAATATACATCAAAATTAAACAATTAATCAAAATTTAAATTCCAAAACTTGAGGGCAAGTTTTGAAACCTTTTTCAAAACATTAGGGTTTTAACTATTTAAATTTCAAAACAACAAAACTTTTGGGTTCAAATTTAAACTATAAAACCTAAAGGGGAAAATATGAAACATTTCATAACAACAAGGATCAAATAACAAATAATCTAAATTAACAATTAATCACATAATTATCCATATTTGATTTATTTAATGATTTCTTGCAAAACAATTTATCAATTTAGTCAAAATAATTAATCAATTATCACCTAAGGAAACAATTATCTTATTAATTGATAAATATCTTCAATTAGATAAAAAAATATAGTCAAATATATCATAAAATCGGATTTATATTGATCTAATATGATAAGGTAACTATCCCAAAGCAAAAACAGCAAGAAATCCCGAGATATGCTCCATCTGACGAGTTGACTCGTCGAGTTAGGCTTGGACTCGTCGTGTCTGGATCGACTCGGCGAGTCCAGCCTCCAGAACATCAAAAATCAAATTTTTGAACATGTAATGCATCAATACAATTGAAACCAGTCTAGGCTCTGATACCACTAATGGGTTTTGGTCCTAAGAACATCCTATGTGCTCATACAAACCCTAATGCTTGGATCTAGGTTTCTCTATTGTACATGCAAGTTATCCAAGACTATAAACCCTAATTCTAGCATTCAAGTAATCATATTAACATGAGAATAGGTTTAATATGTTACCTTGATTGTTATGTAGCAATAACAATTCCAAATCTCCTTGTATTGACTTTACAAAGCTGAGAGTCACAAGTGTCACTCCTCTAATGGCTCACAAACACCATAAGCAAGAGGATGAGGAGGAGAGAGGATGGAGGCTGCCCAAAACCGTTTTTAAACCCTAGAGAAGTGTTAGCCACGTTTTTGGTCCTTAAGGGATCTATATATAGTGAGGCAATTAGGGTTATCTAACAAGGAAACCCTAATTTGGATGCTTAAGCCCTAAGCAACCCATGGACCCCTTTAATTAAGGCCTTGGACGATTTCTTGTGGGCTTCCCCCATAGAATTCGTCCACCTTATAATAAAAAGCAATCCATGGCCCAAATTGCAATTATCTTATAATTACAATTCCAGTCCCTTAAGCTTAATTAATCTCTTTTAGTCACAAAACTAATTACCAATTAATCATTGACTAATATTAATTAAACAATATGATTTCTCCTTTAATATATTATTCTCATAATATATTAATAAATCATATTTAATCCTTTCTCTCCATAATTCATTGTATCAAGTTGCTTTGGTGAAGGCAACCCAAATCTCATGGTATTGACTTTAGAAAGCATAGAGTCACAATTGTCACTCCTCTAATGGTTCACAAACACCATAAGCAAGAGGATGAAGAGGAGAGTGGATAGAGGCTACCAAAACTCGTGTGAAACCCTAGCAAGAAGCTTAGCCACATTTTTGGTCCTTAAGGGATCTATATATAGTGAGGCAATTAGGGTTATCTAACATGGAAACCCTAATTTGGATGCTTAAGCCCTAAGCAACCCATGGTGCCCTTTCCTTAAGGCCTTGGACGATTTCTTATGGGCTTCCCCATAGAATTCGTCCACCCCTTAATACAAGGCAATCCATGGCCCAAATTACAATTATCTTACAATTACAATTCTAGTCCCTTAAGTTTAATTAATCTCTTTTAGTCATAAAACTAATTACCAATTAATTATTGACTAATATTAATTAAACAATATGATTTCTCCTTTAATATATTATTCCCATAATATATTAATAAATCATATTTAATCCTTTCTCTCCATAATTCATCCTATCAAGTTGCTTTGGTGAAGGCAACCCAAAAGGACCATGCACCATCGTGTCAATTACATACCAAAATATTTATGGACTTAGACACTAATCCAACAGAAATCGTTTCGAAGGGCGAACTAGAAACAACCACCAGTAACAACTTTCACAGCCACGACATTTGTACCTCAAACTACCTTTCCTTTTAGTATCCCAATTGTCCCTAAATCAGCCAGACTTTATGCTGGAAATCTCCCAAAATGCATCCAATGCAGTTATCACCACCACGGACCTTGTAGGGAGATGCAGTGCTCAAACTGCAACAGAAAGGGGCACACCAAGCATTACTGCAAGAGCCTAACAAGGCCGAACAACCAAGTGCCCAGCACCAGTGTAAACCAGGCTTGCTATGGTTGTGGTGAGATAGGGCACTTCAATTGAGACTGCCCATCAGGGCAGATTGATGATGGAACAAGAAGAGTTTGACCTCAGAATGGAAAGAGACAGCGAAGGAACCTATTGTAGTATCGGTTCACTTCCAGTCGTCAGTATTTTATATACTTTTAAATCATGGTTAAAAACTAGTGCAACTCGAGTCTTATCTTTTGCGAGATCCTGTCAGTTAAGGGACTCTCGTGCTACATATACTTGTCTCTTGTAGTATACTTTGTTGGCAGCAGTATTCCTATAGTTACTCTAAAAGTATTGTAACCTAGTTAAAAGTTGCATTGTTCTGTTTTGTCTATAATGCCTTATGTTCAAATCTAACATCTTTAGTTTCCATATGATTCTGACTTTATCATAAGACTCGAGTAAATTCGATCCTCGCAAAACCTGCTTCATAAGTACATCTCTTTCTCAGTAAACGTCTTTTAGCGAACCGTCATATCAGAACACTGAAGTACTCATGCATGGAGTACATTATAGTTCTTTTCCTTTCCGAAGGAATCCTCGTGGTATCACTCATGCAGTACGTCAAGTTCAATCAAAAGATTCATACGGTTGATCTATGACTGAAGAATGTATACATAAGGGTGATATATAATCAATGTTCTATAGGTTTTGAATTGATGATTCCACTTTAACTTCTTTTCCCTTGATGGGATGTGAGCTTAAGGAAGAATCAGTTATTCGACTACCTTTTCAAACTTAATTATATACGAATCGTATACACGAGATTGTGATCGTTGAACCATGTATGAATTCTAATATGAACTTCAGGACGGAGACTGCCCAAGAGTACGAGTAATTGCATTGGCATAGGAACAAACTTAGAACCCAGTATGACTCTTATAACCAGATCGCCTTACAGTCTAAACATATGTGGAGATACAAGGACAGCCCAGACAACTCAGCGAACTACTCAGCAATAGAATTAGAAGACCAGGCTTCTCACCCTTGAGAGCTCCGGTCTTATTCTTCCGGAAGTCGAAGGATTTCATCATATGTACCTTGATGATCGGGGACTCCGTTATGATTTCCTTTAGAAATCGTTATCTCTTCCTTTCATAGATGAGTTGATTTAGCAAACGCATGGAAAGAATTACTTTTATAAATAGACCTGAGATCCGAATATCACCAGTTCGAGTGTTAGGGAAGGATGTCCTGAAGAATACCCTCCGAACTCGATGCGGACACTTCGAGTCCGTAGTGATACCCCTTGGATAGGACCAATACGCCCATAGTATTCATGAGCTAAATGAATAGGGTACGTCTTTCTTACTGAGATCAGTTCGTCCTTTCTCCTTGTAATGACTTACTTATCTACCCTCGTAGTAAGAAAGAACCCATAGAAACATTACCTTCAGAGGAAATTTCGCGAAGTTCTCTAAACATGAGTTTTGAAATTGGAGAGTCAGATTCCTAAGACACATTGTTAGTGATGTGTGAATTTTTTAGTACTCTTTTAATTTGTCAAAACCGTTAAGAATTTGTCAACACCAGAGACGCCCGCAGAAATTTGCCAAATTCTAGGTCGTGCAGACCTACTATCGTAGCCCATTCAAAACTCCTCACAAATTACAGAAACCCTTTTCGACTTTGACCCAGCAAGGGGTGGCCCTTGACTGGGAAGTTAAGCGAGAGAAGGAACCTTTGGAATTCCAAGTGAGAGACCAAATTCTTTAGGGAGTCTTACTCTGGGAAAGGCTTAAATACACTTCGTAAAGCGTGGAAGGCTAAATCCAATATAGTTAGGACCTCCTAGATTCTTACCAGAATCGATCCTGTATCTCACAAACTAGACCTACTCCGCGAACTCAGTAACGTACATTTTACTCTTCATGTCTTGAACTTGAAACAATACCTTTCCGTTAGGACTCTCGTAAGACACTCGACGAGATCGAGATTAACGAGATCCTCGCCTTCGTATTAGAACTGTAATGACCCTCGACCAAGAGGTCAAGCGGACGAAGCAACGATGTCGCTCGTTAGTGAAGGTTCGTTGAAATACCAACCGAGGACCCGGATTCACTTATGAGCGCAAGAACCAATCGATTAGGAAGTTTCCACCTCACAACTCGATCACCTCTACCTACTTCCTTACATAGATTCTAATTTTGGGTTGAAATTCCCTCTAACAGGGGGATGATGTGACAACCTGAAATTTCCATTCTGAACAAACCATATCAAGTCAATAGAAGTTAGAACAGTTATAGTGAAATTCCAGACTTTTGGGTATAAGTTTGAGTATTTCAGGATTTACACTTAAGAAGATATCAGGAGAGTGGATGCACTAGGGTTTTGTGCAACACTGTTATTCCAAAACTCTATGATATTAGAGTTCATTCCAGGAATAAAATATTTTCTGCCAAAAATCCCAGACTATATATAGAAATCTGAACCATATTCATTCATTATTTACATTTCCAACTAGAGAAAAGCCATTTTCTCTCTCACGGATCTTTGGTTTTTTATCCCAAATCGTGAGTACCTCTCCCTAGTCTTATTATATAATGAGTAATGTTCTTAATAACATCGATTGCATAGCAAAACAGCTAGATTCGAGAGTTAACCGCCCAAGAACACCTTGGGGAGTAAACTCTTAAATTGATTCCTAGTCCTTCCCCCGTGATATGTAACTACCTTAGGCTTGTATGCTAGTGTGTATATGACTAGAAACCACCCAAGAACACCAAGATTTAGGTGTTCAAGGCCCAAGAAGTTCTTGGACTGTGAACTCCAAACTCAAAGCCCAAAGAGAGCCTTAATCACTCCTAAAGCCTTGGACAATTACATAGATTTACACCTAGTTAATTTAAGCACTTTAAAACATCAAAAACCCCTCCCAAAGAGAGATTACGGCCCGAATATCAAATGGTTATGGTTCTTGGGCCATGAACATCAAAAGGGGGTACCAAAGTGTGCCTAAGGCCTTCATTTGCCTTAGATAAATGTCTAGAACCTATCCTAGATGAGCAAGGGACTTGAAAGCATAAAAACACCCCTTTCCATATGAGTTTATGGCAGTAAACTCAAAAGGAAATGGACTTGGGGCTATAAACTCCTCAAAGGAGTGTATTGGTGCCCTAAACCCTTCCAAGAATTAATCCACCAAGTAGGAATGCATCTAGGGATCATTTAGAACCTCAAAACACCAAAAGACATTAAGCCTAGGAGTTCACGGTCGTAAACTCAAGGGTTTTCGACCGTAAACTCCATGTGCGAGGTCTATTGGAGAGTAAACTCCTTGTGTGAGGTTTATTGGAGAGTAAACTCATGTATAGGGTCCTTTGGAACCCTAAACCCATTAGCCTTGTCCCACAACAACTTAGACGCAATCCTAAGGGCTTATACCACTTATATAAAGTGTACTATCATATTCTAGGATGTCTTAACATTTACAATTAGTAGTTTGAGACTAATTGGGTGCATATATGTGTGATTATATGTTCATTAGGGTCATAGTGTGTGTACAAGTCCTCACTTGACACCTAACAATCCGACACCGTTCAGTACATCCAGACCACCATCTACAGGTGAGTTCATGCCCCTTAATCAATGTTTTAAATGATTTTAAATGCTTTAATGGGGGAGGGGGGAATACAAGTAGAAAACAACATGTTATTAAATCAATCATATGTATTTATAACTGTGTTTTCATTCAGCAGACCTCACATACTAAAAAACGTGATGCATGAAATGGTTTTATATCTTAAAAATACCTTGATAGCAAAAGTATTACGTTTGAAATGTTTATTAAAATGACATCAATTCATTGTTAATTATTGTTCAAAACTCATAGATGTTTTACAAAACCATTTTTACCTTCTTGAACAAAACTATATCTATACACTTATGTTCTTTTATATGTATTGATGTTATAGTTTTCATCCTTCATTCAGTTTCCCCCACTCTTGTGTAGCAAGGGGGTATAAACCTGTTTGGACAATCAATTACCTTTCAGTTAACTATTATAGGGATAGTTAGCAGATACATAACAGTATTCCTATTACAAGGAATTACATCAGAGTCAGTTCATTCATGAGTCTACACTATACATTACATGAGTACCTTACATGAATACATTACATAAGTACCTTACATGAATACATTACATAAGTACCTTACATGAATACATTACATTAGTACCTTACATGAATAGATTACATGAGTGCCTTACATGAATACATTACATGAGTACCTTACATGAATACATTACATGAGTACCTTTATGTAGATACATTTTCCTATATACATTTACATGGATACTTGTACCTCGACTCTTTAGGATGATTTATTAGTACTTTCTGTGTAAATTGTCCTGCCTATCCCAGTTCAACGGGATATCTAGACGGTACTAACCATTCCGAATCCCAGCTGTTAGCACCAGTGGTTGATGAACATCTACGGATGCCTACGGTTATTACTTATACTAGGAGTACCTCTACGGGACTAACCATTCCTCGGGCCTACTGTTTGCTACAGGGGTCGATAAACATCTACGGATGCCTATGGTAAATACTTATATAAGGAGTACCTTTACTGGACTAACCCTTTCTCCGCCCTGCTGCAGCTACAGACGACAATTGAACAATCTACGGATGTCCAAAGGTTATACATATCGTTAATCGCGATGTCGTGTTAATCCTAATACAAAAGGATAACACTTACATGATTATATTGGTCCTATTTACTTTATTTTGTGATGCATTCACATAAACGATGAGTTAGACTAAGTACTGTTTGTAATAGTCAAAATGAAGGAAAAACTATCATTTTCATAGAAAAACATTCGGGTCTTGGTAGAAGACTATTATATTCTTTTCCTATTTACTTTATTTTGTGATACATTCACATAAACGATGAGTTAGACTAAGTATTGTTTGTAATAGTCAAAAAGAAGGAGAAACTATCATTTTCATAGCAAAACATTCGGGTCTTGGTAGAAGAATACATTTCATACTAGTAGGAAATATGAGATTTTCTAGTGTTTTCATACTTATATCAACTGTTCCATTTAAAGATTTATATGACATTCATAACAGCATTCCAAAATAAGACAATAACACTTAAATACTTATGAATTCACCAGCTTTAGGCTGATACTCGCTTTCAAAATAACTTGTATTCTCAGGTCATCAGTTAGACAGGTACGATGGCCAGGTTTTGAGAAGACGAAGCACAGACAAGACTCATCTTATTTTGATTATTCATTTTTATTGTTGTACATTATGAAAGAACACACATGTATTAAAACTTTACTTTTAATGCAATGGATGATGTTGTTACTTGTTTACTACTTTACACTGTTATGATACTTCACATGACGTCCTCCACCCTGGAACGTTTCCGCCGTTCTTGGTTTTGGGGTGTGACAGATCCTGTCATTATTCTCTTGGTCTTGCAGCAAGTATCTTGTCGTTGGGATCACTACTTCAGTAGGGATTACTGCTTCTGTCCCGAACACCAAGGAATAGGGGCTCTGGTCTGTGGACACTTTGGAAGTGGTTCTATCTGCCCATAAAACGAAAGGGAGTTCTTCTGCCCATCTTCCCTTCTTTTTGTCCATCCTTTTCTTCAAATTGTTAACTATGATTTTGTTGCTGGACTCCACTTGACCATTAGCTCGGGGATGAACGGGATTGGACATTATCATTTTCACCCCCCAGCTTGTGCAAAAGTCTCTTGTTCTTTTGCTAATAAATTGGGATCCATTGTCGCATATGATTTCAGCTGGAATCCTGAACATGGTCAAGATATTACATTTAATAAATGATACTACTTCTTTGTCTCTTACTGGACGGAAGCTTCAGCTTCGAACCATTTGGAGAAGTAATCGGTCATCACCAACATGAAGACTTTCCCTCCTGGAGCTACTGGCAATTTTCCTACAATATCCATCCCCTATTTCATGAATGGCCATAGGGAGATAATAGGATGTAGAGGTTCTACCGCTTGGTGCAGGATCTTGTTGTGTCTTTGGCAAGCATAACATTTTTGAGCATGTAGAAAAGAGTCTTTCTTCATGGCTGGCCGGTAGTATCTTGTTCTTAGTATTTTGGAGTATAAGCATCTGCCCCCAGTGTGATTGCCACAATCTCTTTTGTGTATATCTTTTAAGACTTCTACAGCTTCAGGATTCCAAGCATCTTAGGTATGGACCTGCCATAATTTTTTGTAAAGTTTACCTTGGATTAACACAAATCTTGAGACTCTCGCCCTGAATGCTCTTTCACTTTTTTCTCCTTTCGGGATTGTACCATTTTGGAGATATTCCATAATGGGTTGGGTCCATGATCATGGACTTCTTTGAGGATCCTGTGCGTCGGGATTTCTTTGAGGAAGGATCCAAGGGTCAGGATCTTCAACAATTGTTATGCTTGTCGGACGCTTGGGATCTTCTGACTTTTCAGAGAGGGTTTCTATGGCTAGGGTTACTTTGTAAGTTATAGGAATCTTCGTCTCTAGTGGGATCCTAAGGGAGGATCCTAAATTGGCTAGTGCATCTGCTTCTGTGTTTTCCTCTCTAAGAATTTGGGTTAGGATAAAGTTTTCGAAATTAGAAGCTAATTTTTTTAGGATCTCTAGGTCTAATGCTAATTTTTCACCTTTCACTGCATAAGATCCATTGTAGTGATTGGTTAGTAACAAAGAGTCACCAAATACCTGAAGATCCTTGATTTGAAGATCCTTAGCCAATTGTAGTCCCATGATGAGTGCTTCATTGTTGGTAGCGTTGAATTCACAACTAACTGCCTGAGGTATGATGTTCCCCTATGGCGATTTAGTATGATCCCAAGGCCTGTTCCTTTCTGATTTGAAGTTCCATATGTGAGTTGCTTGGCTTCCATGTCTAATTCGTTTTGTAGATCATCACTAAATTCATCCATAAAGTCTGCTAATGCTTGTGATTTTATGGCGGATCTTGGTTCGTATCTGATATCAAATGTGCTTAATCTCACTGGCCATTTTTCCATCCTTCCTGACATTTCTGGTTTTCTGATGACATTCTTTATAGGATACTTAGTTTCTACATGTATAGTGTGTGTTTCAAAGTGGTGTCTTAATTTGGTAGAAGCAGTTACTAAGGCATGAATTAATTTTTCGAGATGAGAGTACCTGGTTTCAAGATCCAGGAGACTTTTACTTACGTAGTAGATAGGATGTTGCTCCCCATTAAGGTCCTTGACTAGAACGGAACTTACCGTGTTTGAGGATACTGAGAGGTATAGGATAAGTGGTTCTCCATCTATAGGTTTCACTAATAGTGGAGCAGAGCTTAGATATTTTTTGAGTTCCTGGAAGGCTTTCTCGTGTTCCTCCTTCCACTCAAAATTTCTTGTTCTTTTCAAGATATCATAAAAGGGCTTGCACCTTTCTGAGGATTTTGAAACGAACATGTTGAGTGCTGCTACTCTTCCGGTTAGGCTCTAGATGTCCTGTGTTGAAGATGGGGATCATAGTTCCATGATTGCTTTTATTTGTTCTGGGCTTGCTTCTATCCCTCTTTTTTTACCATGTTTCCAAGGAACTTCCCTAACTTCATTCCAAAGTGACATTTGAGTGGGTTCAGCTTCATATTGTACTTATACAGGATGTCAAACGCTTCCTTGAGGTCTCTAAGGTGATATTCATCTTTCATCGACTTCACTACCATGTCGTCAATATAAACTTCCATGGTGTCCCCCAGTTTGTCTTTGAACATCCAATTCACCAATCTTTGATATATCGCACCTGCATTTTTAAGACCAAAGGCATTACGGTGTAACGATATATACTTATTGGTGTTATAAATGCAGTATCTTCTTGGTCTGATGGTTCCATTTGGATTTGTTGAAATCCTACTAAGTCATCCATGAAGGTCAGGAGTTCATGGCCAGCCGTCGCATCTATCATAGAGGCAATATGTGCTAGAGGGAAAGGATCCTTAGGACAAGCCTTGTTGTGATCCGTGTAATCTACACACACTCTCCATTTTCCCTTTTTCTTTTGTACGACAACCATGTTAGCTAGCCATCTTGGGAACTTCACTTCCTTGATCATTCCTGTTTTGAGGAGCTTCTCTACTTCCTCTTGGATGATTTGATTCCTTTCTGGTGCAAATTTCCATCTTTTTTGGTGTATTGCCCTGAAAGAAGGGTCAATATTAAGTTTATGAGTAATAATACTCTTGTCTATACTTGTCATATCTTCGTGTTTCCATGTGAATTTCTTGCTTCTGGTTCTTAAGAAATTCAGTAGATCCCGGTCGATCCGCTCAGGCATTGAGGATCCTATGAGGACTTTTGCTTCAAGATCCTCGATACCTAGGGGCACTTCCTTTACGTCTTGTTCCTTTGTCTCTAGAACATGTCGTGCCCATGCCATAATTTCTATGCTTGTTGGGGTTTTTTCATAGATTTCATAGAGGTTTTGTACCATTCTTTCGATTTTTGTTGGTCTCCCATGATCTTCACTGTCCCCCATGGAGTGGGCATCTTCACACACTGATGGTATGTTGATGGAACCACTTTTATCTCATGGATCCATGCTCTACCTAGTATCACATTATAAGAAGACATTGTGTCAATAACACAAATTTTGTATGGAGTTTACTCCTTCTATGTGAAGGGTTTTGAGCATTCTAACACTCCTATGTTGTACATGCAACACTATAAACCTTGGATCTATGTTTTCTCTATTATACATGCGAATATTTAATATTCCAAGGTTTTATCCTAACTAGCATAATATGAAGTAACTATTGTTGGATTAGGTGTTTAAGCCCATAACTATAATTGGTATGTACTTGAATTGATAGTAGCGATGACCTTTTGGGTTGCCTTCAAACCTGGCAATTGAATATGATTATTGTTGGAGAGAGAAGAATGATTTATTAATTTATTACTTGGTTAATAAATTAATTTATTAATGTATTATGGATATAATATATTAATTAGAAATCATATTGTTTAATTAATATTTAATTAGAAATTAATTTGGAATTAACGGAATTAATTGAAACTGCAGGGACTAAAGGTGACAATGTTCAAAAGTTGAGCATTGAGCATTCTAGAACCTCCCTTAGAGGTATGGAACGAAATCTAGAGTGACCTAGGGTTTCCTTGGGCTCTAAGGGTGCCTTGGAAGCCTTAGGGAGGAAGTTAAGGGATTAGGGTTATCTAAGATACACCTGCCTTATCCTAAACCTTCCTTATCACCTATATAAACCCCTATAGGGTTGGATTTCGTCCAAGGGCACGCCAAGAGAGGCTAGGGCCGAATTTTCCACTTCCCATCTCTCTCCATAGTAATCCTTGGTTGCTAGGTTTGTGTGTGAGCCATTAGAGGCGCGACACTTGTGGCGCTTGCTACCAAAGTTCAAGATCTTCAAGGATTTGATTGTTATTACAATATAACAATAAAGGTATGTATCCTAACCCTAATTATATGTTAATTTCGAAAATTACATGTGCCTCCTAGGGTTTCTAGTTTTTGTGTTTAATGCTTGTATGTCTAATAGTGAAAACATAGATCCTCAAATTAGGGTTGCATGCACACATATGATTGTTTGTTTTATATAAAACCCATCAACTATACTACAAGAATCTAGTAGAATGACATACCTTTTGATGGATCTTGAAGTCTTGAACCTTTAAGAGCCTAGTGCCTCAAGTGTTGCACCTCAAATGGTTCACACAACACCAAAAACCCTTAGAATAACTAGAGAATAAGGATACTTAGGTTCACCCTCAAGAAATCAGTTTGCCCTCTTTGTGTACACACACTCTCGTGTCAAGCACCTAGCCTATTTCATGAACCATAGACCTCTTTATATATTGTGGAGGATTAGGGTTACATTCATGTAAACCATAATACCCATAACCTTTCATTTCCATAGGATCCATGGGTTAAACACTCAATGGACTATCCATGAAAGCTTAGCCCAACCTAAATGAACTTGGCCCACCATTGATATAAGAGTCCATATTTAATTAGTTCCTTTTGATCACTAGATTAATTATCATTTAATTCTTGATCAATACTAATTAAATAATATTATTCCATATTAATATATTGGAACTTAGAATATATTAATATAAATCACTAGTATCCTTTTTCTCATTTCGTCTATCCAATTGTTCTGATGCCATGCAACTCAAAATGAACCATGCTAGATCGGGTCAAGTACATACCAATTATATTTATGGACTTAGACACTAATCCAACAGTCTCCCACTTGGATACGTCTAAAACTATTATTGTGTATGACTCCAAAACCCGACTAGTAATCGTAGCTCTTAAAGTCGTTGTCGAACTCTGATCTAGTCAATTACTTGTCCATTAGATAAGGGATCATACATTCCTCCATTCTAGATATCATATGGACTAAGACATGGATTATAATCATTCTCTATGTCCATTTGTTGTTTCCCGATTTCTGATTTATGACGACCGACTAATTGAGCAAATAAAATAAGTCCAGGCTTGGCCAAGCACTTCAGGGTGTCATCACTAAATCATCGAAGGGCCCACAAATATCACTTTTATCCCTTAAAGGGTAAAAGGAATGGATAAACTTCGACTAATATGTTTGTTCTACTACTTGTTGAATCATACACAAAGGTATGTTTTATAACATCGAGTTACCGATGCATTTTCATACAATCAATGTATAACCAACTCATAGTCAACAATTCATATCTCTAGGTTTGAAGAATATAAGATATTATCGTCTCATGATCAACCATGATAAAATCCATGAAGTGAGTCAAATGAGCGTGGGTTTAATACTCAGAACTTATGAGCACTCATGAATGTTGTAGCAACTCTTGCTATGTCCAACACCTTATACATCTACAAGCTAGCTTCATGACAATCTTGCCTTAATACCTACTTCCAACGTATTATCGACTGTGGATGGTTTGAATAACTTAGTCATTCGGAAGAATGACCTAGTTATTCTGGAAGTCAAAACATGCAAAGTGAAACACAAGAATAATACTAATTTAATATGGCCCCAAGCACATTTGAGAGTAAATAGAACACCTTTTATTTAAACACCATATTGATTACTCATTACTCATTGTTTCAAATTTATCAACTTAATACTTGAATTAAAACAATAGTTGTCCCATGCTCCAAGCATGTATACTATGTTTTCTAAACAATAGTTATGCCATATACCAAGTATGCACACTAAGTTTGTCTATGATCTTTACTTTGTGAAATATATCGATTGAACATAATTCCAATGATTCTCATTTCACAATCCCAAAACCTTACCGTAAATGTAATAATTCCAAATTTATGCTATTTACCAAAATCTCTTAGATTCTAAACTTATATGCATTGATCCTCTCTTAATGACTATGCACAAAGTCACAAAGACTTGTCAACAGACATTACAGAGTATTCCAATGGAGATCATTCCATTGAAATGAAGTCTTAAATTCAAAGTACATTGCTTTGAACATCCTTCTTGCATTAAGTTTCCTAATCTTACACAGATTTAATGAATAACTTCCACCTATGGGAACATTTCCATATTCCCATTTTGACTATCACTTCTAAACAAGAGTTGCCTCTTTTCAGAATATGTCAATATGGCCCTCTCCAAAAATTTACATCATACTTCCAACTGTCCCTGAGCAACCAATCTTTGGTAAACCTTAGATTGTCCTCGACAATTGCTTAATCACTTTAGTTATATCCAGTTCTAGTACTTTTTCCCTCTTAATGTCGTAGGCATTAGGAATAATTTAGAACAAACGAATATTATAGCACATGCAATCGATTCTATATCTGAAGCATATGGGACACGATTCATGATGTCTCACATAAAGACATGATACTAGAGCAGTCTTTTGCTATAATATTTCTATTTCTATTTGCCATGTTATCATAATTCAAATTATGAAAAGGGATGCCATAATCAAAATTGAATTTTAGAACGCAAATAATGTTCCCATATATAGGATTTCCTTATGTTGAACCATTCCAACATAACATTCATATATATACTTGACTAAATTTGATTAAAATCTCACGATCTAAGCTTTTAGATTTGAAATGAAGTATAATTTCCTCTCTTTTAATTATAGCAAAACAACTTTTTCCCAATTGAAACTTTTGTTTTCTATAATTAACATTTCTAACTTGCAACACTTGTCATAATCATCATGCTTCCACTAACATGATGATTATTAGCATAATACTTTTGCTCCCACTAGCTTTGACATGTACTCAGAAATTAGCTGGACTTGTAGAAATCAATACATTATTGACTTTCTTACCAAAGTTCAAATTTCTGATATGATATGCTTTGATAAAACTTTATCAAAATCATACACATTCCCTAAGATAGCACACATGTGTATCTAAACAATTTTAGAACTATGAAAAGGGATGCCGTAATCATAGTCTCAATTGCTTAGACCTTTTCCATTCCTCACAAGTCCATGTTAGTGTTTCGGTTAACCACACACGCTCCACTAACGACTTTGAGAATGCAAAAATCACAATTGCTATCTACTTAAAATCACTTAGGGAAAGCGTTTCCTCACCATCATTTTCATGAATCGGAGAGAAACCTTATGACACTTAGTGTTGGGTCAAAAATATGGTTTATACTTTGCTTTTCTAGGAAATTGTATTTTTCTGTAATGTTTATGAGTTTACGGTCAGGTTTACGGCCCAATGGGTGTTTACGGAGGTAAACCCATTTACGGCCCATATTCACCAAGCTCATATTCTCCAAGTATAAATATAGGTGTTAGGGTCAGGAGCAGAGATTGATGAACCCTAAGGAGTTTACGGCCAGAGAGAAAGGAACGTTTGTGTGGGTGAATCTTGTGTAAGGAACTTAATTCATATTATCAATACATTCAAGATTCATATTATTCTTCTTCTCCTTCTCTTCTATTTGATCTGACATCATCCGTTTGATTGGGATTCCGCACCATCAAACGGATCTGATTGATACACGGGCAAATTAGGGACTTACAATTGGTATCAGAGCAAGGTTGTATCAGTCAATTTTTTCAGATTTGGAGCATTATTTGATCTTATTTTCGAAATATTCTTGCGTTTTGGATAGATCTCTGAAAAATAAGGGGGGTTTGTTCTTCGTGTTTTTCATAAAAAATGGTTTTTGATCGAGTTTTGGAGCAAAAAGGTCGAAAAATCGGTGTTTTTTGCGAGGAGTTTGCGGCCGATGTTTGCGGTCCGAGGCCTCTCACGTTTACGGCCCGAGCTTGCGGCCTCGGCCTCGGTGGTTTACGACCTCGCAGCTCATCCTCGCACCTCGGCTTCGCAACCAGCTTCGCATCGCATCAAAAATAAGACGCACATTGGAGGTGCCAGGGATCGAACCCGCGACCTCCAGCTCCCAAACACAACGTCTTACCATTTAAACTAGCAAGCTTCTTGTGTAATTCCTCCGAAATTTAAAACATAACCCGTATTTTTCGCTTCAAGTTTCGCATTTTTTACACTTTCAGCCCAAAATTCAATTCCTTTTAATTCTAAATTCTTTTTCCATCCAAAATAATAATAATAATAATAATAATAATAATAATAATAATAATAATAATAATAATAATAATAATAATAATAATAATAATAATAAATAAATAAATAAATAATAAATTAAATTAAAATTAATAAATAAAATTATATTTTAATTTTTTACTTTTATTTTTAACTTTTGACCTTAAATTTTGACTTTGACTTCCAAGTTTGACCTTTAACTTTAAACTTTGACTTTTTCGTTTAATTTTCAAATTTTCAAATTCAGTTTTTCGGTTTGACTTTTAGGTTTGACTTTTCAAGTTTGACTTTTGAGTTTAACTTTTTAAATTTGACTTTTAAGGTTGACTTTTGAGGTTTATAATCAAAAGGTTTGACTTTTAAGTTTGACTTTTGAGTTTGACGTTTTAAATTTGACTTTTAAGGTTGACTTTTGAGGTTTATAATCAAAGGGTTTGACTTTTAAGTTTGATTTTGGTTTTTAGTTGTTCTTTTTAATTGATTTTAAGGTCTGCGAGGGAGTTGAAAACATGAAAAAGAGTCGTCAGGATATGTTAAGACAAAATTTCAACATTTTCGATTATATCCCTGGAGAAACCCTCAAAACTCAGTTGCAGCGATTTACTACACTTACTACTGAGATGAATATACCTGGGATCTTCTTGTCTAAGTTTGAGATAAACAAAAAGCTACTGAATTCACTTCTGAAATCATGGGATATGAACATGGCTATCATCAAGAAGACAAAAGATCTCAATCATCTTAGTCTTGTTGATGTAATTCAACAACTTGATGCTTTGAAGTGTAGAGAAACAATGAGTTCTGAAAACATTCCGGTCACTGAAGTTATATGTACTCCAGCTTGTGAAGCCACGATTAAATTTCTTTGGGAACAAATTGATTTATTAAAAAGAGAAGTTGAGGACCTGAGATATGAAGGATATCAACTCAGAAAAGGACAGAAACCTCTGAAGGCTGATACCAACTGTGACATCCCCAAAATCTCGGCCAGAAAAGACCGTTTTCATTTATGCTTTTTAAACGTTTTCAGAGTAAATCCTTTTTAATTTTAAAAGAGATGCGGAATTTGTTCCCAAAAACAAAACATGATAAAATAGATATTTATCAAAGCATTTCATATAGAAATATGATTTCATTTCATAATCAAAAGTCGGGATGTCATGTTCCGATACAGATCATAAAGCATAAACGATAACATTACAAGTCATTCAACAAATATATACATATACAGACTTGTAAACAAAACAACTTTGATGATTCGCCCATCTTAAGCTCTTGCGCCACTTCCTGTAATACAAATAAACTGAGTGGGTCAGGCTTGGGAGCCTGGTGAGCATATAGGGTTTTCAACCCACAATAAATAATTATACTTAATTTCACCAATCCACAAATAAACCCAATTACCCATTCCCGTTATCCTCACTTTACGTCCCTAAAATAACTTCTATTATAAGGAACCTAATTCAGGATTTTCATCGGGACGGACATTACTGCAGAGGGGCTTCCTCAACAATAAGTGCCCTAAAGGCAATCATGTGGGGGATAGAGTACACCGGTGAACACATCGTTCACAACACCTACAGGTAATGAGCCTTCTAGTGTTCCACAGGACAGTCTAGAATAGTCCATGGTCGTCATCCATACTCCGCTGAATGACTAGAATAACACCAATAACACCGAGGCCTTTCATCTGTTTATTTCACACCAATTATCTACCCATGTTCTACCCAACATATTAGTAGATAAAAATATACATTTTTATACATTGTTTAAAAACCTGTATAGCATGCTTTAATCAATACATATTCCACATAACAGATGAGGCATACAAACATAACACGTATTTCATAGAGAATATATCAGATCTATGAGATAAAAGAGAATGAATATACATTCACACATATAACAGCAAAATATATACACATAGCACGTATTTTATATAGAGTACTTCCCGTATTCACAACTACATTCAACAATTACTTGTATAATATCGTGTATTGAAAAGGGACTATACACTCACTTGATCGGAAGACGATCCGACAGCACTACGGTTGCAGAAGTAGTGTCTCTTCGTAGATCTGGAAGATCTTCACAAAAACCGGGCTCCTCGCGGACGGAGCTTAGGGTCGGAAATAACGTTCTTCGGGATCTTCGGGGCTTCGGATCTTACTTTGGGGCTCGGGAATATTACCGGGGCTTCGGGGTACAAACGACACGCAAATTGAGGAAAATTAGAGAGAAAAGGATGAAATTTGTAAAGGAAAATCGGCTGCCTTCGCAAGCCTTTTATATGGGCTGAACCTCGGGGTTACGCGGGGCATACGCCTCGGATCGTAAGCGCTTGCATCATCGGCAGTACTCGAGTGCTGACTTCGTCATCCTTTGCTGTACACGGGGCGTTCACTAGTACGCGGGGCGTACTTCGGATAGACCAGCTGACTCCTCTTCGGATAATATCGAAGGTTTTTAATTAAAAATAAATATTAAATATTTATTAAACTTCAAAAATTCATATCTCCTTCATACGAACTCCGTTTTCGACATTCTTTATATCCACGAGAAGGTGAGACTACGCTCTACAACTTTCGTTTAGACTCCATCGGCTAATTTTGAAGTTTACTTTTATTAATTATTTATAGGAGGTCAGGATAGAAAATTTCGTTATAAATTCATAACTTCTTCGTCTAACGTCCGTTCTCGCCTATCTTTTCATCGTTTCACTACTAACAACAAGATATTCGATTCTCGTTTAGATTGTTTCGGCTAAAAACTGCTCTATCTCAAATTGAGTATTCGGGTTGCATACTGCCCAGTCGAAACTTCAGAAAATCATAACTTCCTCATACGAAGTCAGATTTGGGCGTTCTATATATTCGGAAACCTCGTTTCGGCCACTACAACTTTATCCAAAGATATCGGGTTTATTTTACACTTAAATTTTGATGCTTATTTTATTCTTAATTAATCACATCACATAATCAAGCAATTAAGCACAAAACACATAATACTCAAATAATACATTTTTATTATTTCAGATTGGGGTTAGAAAGGTTAACCTAGACTATTACATTGCTAAAAATGGCAAGCCCAGATACACGGGCGTTACAATTCTCCCCACCTTAGAATGATTCCGTCCCCGGAATCACACACCAGCAAATAAATGCGGATAGCGACTCATCATGTCACTCTCCGTCTCCCAGGTGAGATTCGGCCCATTCGTGTGTTTCCATCGGACAAGCACTAACTCAACCATCTTACGTCGCAATTTCTTAGTCTTTCGGTCAACGATTGCCTCCGGTTCCTCAATCAACCTTTTGTTCCCATCGATCCTCAACTCCGAAAGTGGAATTATGTCCGGAACTTCTCCCGTGAACTTCCTCATGTAACACACATGAAAAGTGTTATGAATTCCATTCAGTTCTTCAGGTAGTTCGAGCTTGTAAGCTTGGTTCCCAATTCTCTAAAGAACTCTAAACGGTCCAATAAACCTTGGACTTAACTTTGCCCTTTTACCAAATCTTATAAGTCCCTTCCACGGCGAGACTTTAAGCAAAACCGAATCTCCAACTTCAAAAGTCATCGGTCTTCGCTTTTTGTCGGCATAGCTCTTTTGACGGTCCTGAGCTGCTAACATTCTTTCCCTAATTATTCTCAACTTTTCAGCAGTTTGATGGACTATCTCCGGCCCCATAAACTGCTTTTCCCCAGCCTCAAGCCTACAAGACGGCATACGACACTTCTGTCCATACAATGCTTGATAAGATGCCATCTTTATGCTCGAGTGAAAACTATTATTATAGGAAAATTCTACCAAAGGTAAATGTTCATCCCAATTACCTAGGAATTCCAAGGTACACGCTCTCAACATATCTTCAAGTGTTTGTATCGTCCGTTCACTCTGACCATCAGTCTGCGGATGGTAAGCTGTACTTAAACACAACTTGGTACCCAATTCCTCTTGTAGACTTTTCCAAAATAGTCGAGACAACTTCAATTCTCAACGCTCTTGGCCTTCTCCTTTCAAGATTGACTTTCCAACTGAGAGCATCAGCAACAACATTGGCTTTACCGGGGTGGTAAAGTATCTCACAGTCGTAGTCTTTAAGTAACTCTAGCCAGCGTCGTTGTCTCATATTCAATTCCTTTTGACTAAAGAGATATTGGAGACTATTATGATCAGTGAAAAGTTTGCACTTTGTGCCATAGAGGTAATGCCTCCATATTTTCAGTGCGAAAACTACCGCTGCCAACTCCAAATCATGAGTCGGGTAGTTCTTTTCATGCTCTTTCAATTGTCGAGACGCATATGCTATCACCTTTTCTCTTTGGGTCAAAACACAACCCAATCCAACCCCAGACGCATCGCTATAAACAGCGAAGTCTTCAACTCCATCGGGTAGAGAAAGTATCGGTGCCTCGCATAGTTTCTTCTTTAGCTTCTCGAATGCTTCTTTATGCTTATCATTCCAAGCATAAGTAGATCCTTTGTGGGTCAAAGTTGTTAATGGACTAGCGATCGAAGAAAAGCCTTAGATAAATCTTTGGTAATATCCGGCTAATCCTAAAAAGCTTCGGATCTCCGTGGGACTTTTCGGTTGTTCCCACTTCATCACAGCTTCGATCTTCGCTGGATCAACCATTATCCCTTCTTGGTTGACCACGTGACCCAAGAATTGGACTTCACGAATCCAGAAATCACATTTGGAGAACTTCGCATACAGCTTCTCCTTCTTCAAGACTTCCAACACTTCTCGCAAGTGTCTGCCATGCTCCTCTTGGCTTTTCAAATAAATCAGAATGTCATCAATGAACACTATCACAGATTTATCAACGGATTACAAACCTTGTTCATTAAATCCATGAATGCTGTTGGAGCATTGGTCAGTCCAAATGACATAACCAAGAACTCATAGTGTCCATATCGCGTTCTGAATGCAGTCTTCTCTATATCCTGCTCTCTTACCTTTAGCTAATGATATCCTGACCTTAGGTCGATCTTTGAAAAATAACTTGAACCTTGTAGTTGATCGAATAGGTCATCAATTCTCGGCAACGGATATCTATTCTTTATTGTTGCCTTATTCAGCTCCCTATAATCGATGCACATCCTCATGCTTCCATCTTTCTTCTTTACGAATAACACCGGAGCTCCCCAGGGTGATGAACTAGGTCTTATGAAACCTTTGTCCAATAACTCCTGAAGTTGCATCATTAGCTCCTTCATCTCCGTCGGTGCTAATCGATAAGGTGCTTTTGCAATTGGCATTGTTCCGGGCAACAAGTCAATACGAAATTCTACTTGTCGATCGGGCGGTAATCCAGGAAGATCTTCGGGAAATACTTCCGGATAATCACACACAATAGGAATATTTTGCATCACCTTCTTTTCCTTCTTAGCATCGATCACGAATGCTAAGTATGATGTACACCCCTTGGTCAAACATTTTCAGGCTTTCATTAGAGAAATGATCCCAGAATTTACTCTGCTTTTATCTCCATACACCATAAACGATTCCTTCCCAGGCGGGTTCACTTTCACTATTTTCTTCTTGCATAAAATTTCGGCATCATTGGCGCTAAGCCAATCCATTCCCAAAACGATGTCGAAACCATTAAGTTCGATAGGCAATAATTCCTCATGGAACTTATTCCCATTCAGATCAATTAAGATGTTTTTCATACGATGGCTAACAGGTACAAACTTGCCACTAGCAACTTCGACTAATAAAGCATTATTTAGTCTATCAACAGGCAAAGCTAATTTTCTACCAAATTCATGCGATATAAAGGAGTAGTTGGCTCCAGAATCAAATAAAATTTGGGCAGGCAATTTGTTAACGAGAAAGGTACCTGAAGCGACATCAGCTTCATCTTTAGCAGCTTCCAGTGTCATCTGGAATGCTCTCGCCTTTGGCTTTGGCGGAATGTTGGGTCTTGCTGCTTCCTTCTTTTTCGGACAATCCCTTGAGATGTGCCCCTCCTCACCACAACCATAACAAACATTCTTGGTAAAGGTGCAGTCATTGGCATAACGCCCTAGCTTTCCACATTTGAAGCATGTGGTTTCCCTGCCACACTTCCCATGATGCTTCTTCTTGCACTTGTCGCACCATTTCGCCTCTACCTTTCCTCCACTACCTCTCGAACCAGATTTCGAGAATTTACTTTTCTTGCTGGCCCCTGAAGATCCATCGATTTTCGTCTTCTCAACAACCTCTGACCTTTCCAGACCTTTTTCCCTGATCCGGGTCTCAACATTTCTAGCAGCCCAGATGGCGGCTTTCAATGTGGTTGCTTGCTTTACCATTGGACCATAGTCCGCTGGTAGTCCAAGGGCAAACTTGTTGACCTTAGAGAGTTCTGTAGGCACCAAATATGGGATAAACTTCATCTTTTCTGTGAAACTTGCAGTGTATTCAGTAACGCTCAATTTCCCTTTCTTCAAATTCTGAAACTCATTACTGATTTCTAGAAGGTCCTGCTCGGAGCAGTATTGCATTTTTAGTTGTTTCACAAGGTCTTCCCAAGACATTTTGCTTGCTTCTCTCTTGGGCATAGAGTTAGCTAACAGCTTCCACCAACTCAACACGCCAGATTTTAGCAGAGGGATCGCAAGAGCGGTCTTCTGCCTGTTGCTGCATTCGCAACTTTCAAACATAGTCTCCATTTCGGAGACCCAGTCCATAACTTGCACCGGCGTCGGGCTTCCGGATAGACATGGTGGTTTGGACGCCATGAAATCCTTATACTTGCACCCACGACCATCCTTTCCTCCTTACTGGTTATTACGCCTAACCACAGGTGGGTTGTCTTGACCAATGATCCCACTAAAGTTTTCTCCTTCAGACTGCCCTCCATTCTCCTCGGGCTGTTCCGCTTGAATTGACGGTTCTTCACGATTTTGCCTAAGCAGACGTCTTGTTTCTTCCATCTGACGATCCAACATCGTTTGAATCATCATTTGTACACCAGCCATTGTTATCGGCTCAGGTGCAGCAGCTACAACAGGTAATTGTTGAATTAGAGGCGGTTGATTCCTGTTTTCATCAGCATTTCCAACTCCGCTTCTTGTTCTCACCATTTTTGATCTACACACCGAATAATTTCACCTTATTACTCCAAACGATTACATGCTAGTTCTAATATCGTATACATACACTTAGAATCCTAAACACATAAACCTTCAGATCCGGTTGGCAACAAACCGTAGATCCGAACAAACAATATCATATATGGCAACATATAACATTTAGCACATAAAAGCATTTTAGGCAATTTTCTAAAATAAACTAGTCTCGTGTCTAAAATTTATCAGACACACATTTCACAATCTCCACTTAGCATACTAAGTTTAAGTCTAGAAATCCTACAAATTCCTAGTTTGCTTAAACTAATGCTCTGATACCAACTGTGACATCCCCAAAATCTCGGCCAGAAAAGACCGTTTTCATTTATGCTTTTTAAACGTTTTTAGAGTAAATCCTTTTTAATTTTAAAAGAGATGCGGAATTTGTTCCCAAAAATAAAACATGATAAAATAGATATTTATCAAAACATTTCATATAGAAATATGATTTCATTTCATAATCAAAAGTCGGGATGTCATGTTCCGATACAGATCATAAAGCATAAACGATAACATTACAAGTCATTCAACAAATATATACATATACAGACTTGTAAACAAAACAACTTTGATGATTCGCCCATCTTAAGCTCTTGCGCCACTTCCTGTAATACAAATAAACTGAGTGGGTCAGGCTTGGGAGCCTGGTGAGCATATAGGGTTTTCAACCCACAATAAATAATTATATTTAATTTCACCAATCCACAAATAAACCCGATTACCCATTCCCGTTATCCTCACTTTACGTCCCTAAAATAACTTCTATTATAAGGAACCTAATTCAGGATTTTCATCGGGACGGACATTACTGCAGAGGGGCTTCCTCAACAATAAGTGCCCTAAAGGCAATCATGTGGGGGATAGAGTACACCGGTGAACACATCGTTCACAACACCTACAGGTAATGAGCCTTCTAGTGTTCCACAGGACCGTCTAGAATAGTCCATGGTCGTCATCTATACTCCGCTGAATGACTAGAATAACACCAATAACAGCGAGGCCTCTCATCTGTTTATTTCACACCAATTATCTACCCATGTTCTACCCAACGTATTACTAGATAAAAATATACATTTTTATACATTGTTTAAAAACCTGTATAGCATGTTTTAATCAATACATATTCCACATAACAGATGAGGCATACACACATAACACGTATTTCATAGAGAATATATCAGATCTATGAGATAAAAGAGAATGAATATACATTCACACATATAACAGCAAAATATATACACATAGCACGTATTTTATATAGAGTACTTCCCGTATTCACAACTACATTCAACAATTACTTGTATAATATCGTGTATTGAAAAGGGACTATACACTCACTTGATCGGAAGACGATCCGACAGCACTACGGTTGCAGAAGTAGTGTCTCTTCGTAGATCTGGAAGATCTTCACAAAAACCGGGCTCCTCGCGGACGGAGCTTAGGGTCGGAAATAACGCTCTTCGGGATCTTCGGGGCTTCGGATCTTACTTCGGGGCTCGGGAATATTACCGGGGCTTCGGGGTACAAATGACACGCAAATCGAGGAAAACTAGAGAGAAAAGGATGAAATTTGTAAATGAAAATCGGTTGCCTTCGG
Organism: Lactuca serriola; assembly: GCF_051521515.1. NCBI lineage: Eukaryota > Viridiplantae > Streptophyta > Magnoliopsida > Asterales > Asteraceae > Lactuca > Lactuca serriola. The sequence goes on along the minus strand of NC_136413.1, from coordinate 22,802,769 downwards.
AAGCTGTTTATAGGGGCTGAACCTCATGGTTACGTGGGGCGTACGAGGGTACGCGGGGCGTATGCCTCGGATCGTAAGCGCTTGCGTCATCGGCAGTACTCGAGTGCTGACTTCGTCATCCTTCGCTGTAGGCGGGGCGTTCACTAGTACGCGGGGCGTACTTCGGATAGACCGGCTGACTCCTCTTCGGATAATATCGAAGGTTTTTAATTAAAAATAAATATTAAATATTTATTAAACTTTAAAAATTCATATCTCCTTCATACGAACTCCGTTTTCGACGTTCTTTATATCCACGCGAAGGTGAGACTACGCTCTACAACTTTCGTTTAGACTCCATCGGCTAATTTTGACTTTTATTTTTATTAATTATTTATAGGAGGTCAGGACAGAAAATTTCGTTATAAATTCATAACTTCTTCGTCTGACGTCCGTTCTTGCCTATCTTTTCATCGTTTCACTACTAACAACGAGATCTTCGATTCTCGTTTAGATTGTTTCGGCTAAAAACCGCTCGATCTCAAATTGAGTATTCGGACTGCATACTGCCCAGTCGAAACTTCAGAAAATCATAACTTCCTCATACGAAGTCAGATTTGGGCGTTCTATATATTCGGAAACCTCGTTTCGGCCACTACAGCTTTATCCAAAGATATCGGGTTTATTTTACACTTAAATTTTGACGCTTATTTTATTCTTAATTAATCACATCACATAATTAAGCAATTAAGCACAAAACACATAATACTCAAATAATACATTTTTATTATTTCAGATTGGGGTTACAAAGGTTAACCTAAACTATTACATTGCTAAAAATGGCAAGCCCAGAAACACGGGCGTTACAGAACAACAAGAGACAAGGCTAGGATACGCCACCAGGGGCAGGAAGAGATAACTTCACAGTGAAGAAAAAGACTTGTTTTCACTGTGGAACACCTGGACACATTTCCAGAAATTGTCCTAATCGCGCATATGTTCCCTACTATGCACAAGGCTGGCAGAACGCGCCAAGAGGGAGATTTTTCAAAAGAAACCCCTCAAAGTCACGTTCAAACAATGCCGACTAGAATGCCATGAAGGTCAAGAATTCAACTCCCAAGGCCAAGTATCCTACTCCCAAGGTCAAGCATCCGAATCCCTAGGGAAAGAAGGAAATGTAGACCCAGAAGTCTAGTCCAAGAGATGCTCCTGTGAAGCCAAGACCAGTTAGGTTAAAGTCATCTCGGCAGCCGGCTTCAAGTTCCAAATCAAGTGTCGAGGCGTCCATCGAATCGAAAAAGAAATGGGTTAAACCCAACTACCAATGGGTACCAAAGGCTCAATATCCTAAATCTCCTAATGATTCTAACATTTCTACATCTTCTGTTTGTGATAAACAGGACATGTCATGGGAGAAAGTATTGTGTGTTGATGACAAAGGTCGACCCAGTTTCAAAATGGACTGGGTTCCAAAGACCAACTAATCCCGCTCTGTGTCGAAGCAGCTATTGGAGGCATATCAGTAGACTTCGGTTTGTTGGTAGTGGCTGCTCCAGGCACATAATAGGGGACATCTCTCAAATATACAGCACTCATAACTTTGTTTGAGAGTTTGTGTCCTTTGCAGGAAAGGAAAGAAGCGAAGAAAAGAAGGGATAACATGGGGTTAGTGCTTAATGATATGAAGAATTTTTGGATCTGTTCTGAGATTATGCTTGCTATTGTCAGACATTCTGAATGTAGATTCAATCGGTGAATTACGGTTTGCGTTTTCTTCTCTATGCTCCTGAATTTTTCTTAAGCTGATTTGCTTTAAAGACTAATTTTTGTTTTAGGATAGTTTAAATTTGCGCATTTATTTTCGTTTCTCTCCTATGCACAAATTTAGGGTGAGAAATAAAAACAAAACAAAAATTAGAAAAGTTTCAAAAATCCAAAAACATAGAAAATCAAAAAAAAATCAGAAAATCAAAAATGTGGTGTTAATGGAATGTGCTTGCAGGAGATGTTTTGGGAAATGAAATTAGCAAGTGATAACGGGCAATCTGAATCGGCATAACGTATCTAAGTTGAATCGTCTACACTCTGTGTTCGATGCGTTGGTAGGCACGTAACATTCTTCAATGGACTTTACTAGGGAAAGTTGAACCTAATGAATTTAAGGACTTGACAAACTTTGATCTAGTTAGATCCGTTTAACCTGATGTCATGACGCTCAGATAGATTGAGCAGGGAGATATACATGGGAATCTATCGGTCACATTAAATAACCCGTATCTAGAACTGTGGATTCACTTTTCCTCGATGTGCGGATTCTGTCCTTAATTCTGGTTGGATGGGGCGACTGGTAAATTCCGATAAATTAGGTTTGTAGAATATCATTTTCTTTCTTTCCGTCTGTTAGTCATATGTTGTCTCCTTTGCGTGACTTCCAATCTGACCTGGTACACAAAATATGCAACTCTATTTCTCTGCATGTTATATATATATATATATATATATATATATATATATATATATATATATATATGAAATTCCTCTTATCTGTTAGCCATATGCTGTCTCCTTTGCGTGACTTCTAATCCGACCTGGTACACAGCATATGCAACCTTCTACTTCTCAACCCCTCTAAAACAATAATTAATAGAATTCTGAATCTATCATCTCTCTGAATGGTTGTCTGCTCACCCGGTGTAAGGAGTACTCTGGAAGTTCTTGATGGCTGGGGCATATTAGGAAGCGGGAAACATGTTCTAGTACACTTAAAATTTAACATATACAAATTTTTTTAGATCTCGCTGCTCGATTTAGGTGGACAATAATATCCCTGGTTGTAGTCAGTTAAATGGTCATGAGAAAAATTTATTTAAGAATTAGGGCCAATCATGATAATAAAGTTATAATTAGATATATGCATGTATCATGTCATTGGTAAATTGTCCAAAATTGTCACAAATTTTTCGTGTTTAAGTGGACCACAATACTGGCGATCGATCAGACGAAGATGTGAAGATAAGGGTACCGACAAGTGAAATAAGGCTGTTCAACAACTTTGATCCCAAATCACTCTTAAAGTTAGCTATTATTTTTGTTTTTGTTAAGTTTGTTCATAGTGTTCTTCTAATTTAAATATAAGGGGAAAATTTTAAAAAAATTAAAAATTTTAAAATAATAAATAGTGTTATTTCTGTTTTATTTCTTGTTCAAAAAAATCAAAAATCCAAAAATATTTTTGTTTCTGTTTTAATTTGTGTGCTAAGTTTTCTTTTAGTTTTGTTTTTGTCTTGAAAAGTGATTTCAGGTATAGATAAGACTCATGGAGTTTGTGTTGAAGATTTCTGAGCCAAAGCCTTCGTCCGTGAGCATCAAAGAATTCTCATTCGAAGGAGCAAGAAATGAAGATTATTCTTTCAAATTCAATCTTTCAACCCCAGAAGCAAGGTGAAGCTGAAATTGAAGATTATGTGACGGATTGCATTGAAGCCACCTCAGTCAGTCTGCTGCTATCTATGAACCTGCTGAAGTGATCCAGAAGATTTGTTCTCTCTGATGTTCTCTCTGAAGATTCTCAAGCTGAAAGCGCCAATTTTCAAGAATCAGTACAAGAAGCCTCCTCACCGAATGGGCATTCAATGTTAAAATCTTGAAGAAAAGTTCAAGTACTCAAGATGAAGTCATTCATTGAAGATTCATCGAGTTCATCTTGAAGTTGTGAAGAATTTGAAGATAAATGCTGAAGCAAATCTCCCAATGAAGATCAACAAGAAGAGCCAGCTACTTTTTAGGGGGAGCATGTTGGGTCATTTAAGAAAAGAAAGCTATAAACCAAGGGGGAGATTGTTGGGTCAAAAATATGGTTTATACTTTGCTTTTCTAGGAAATTGTATTTTTCTGTAATGTTTATGAGTTTACGGTTAGGTTTACGGCCTAATGGGTGTTTACGGCCCATGTTCACCAAGCCCATATTCTCCAAGTATAAATATAGGTGTTAGGGTGAGGAGTAGAGATTGATGAACCCTAAGGAGTTTACGGCCAGAGAGAAAGGAACGTTTGTGTGGGTGAATCTTGTGTAAGGAACTTAATTCATATTATCAATACATTCAAGATTCATATTATTCTTTTTCTCATTCTCTTCTATTTGATCTGACATCATCCGTTTGATTGGGATTCCGCACCATCAAACATATATGATTGATACACGGGCAAATTAGGGACTTACACTTAGATTTTATGGTGTATGTGTTCCTATCCATGTGAATTTGTCAAAACCATAATCACAAGACAAGCTTAGTGACAAATCCAATCTCATACGGATTGAGCTTGTGCAGTCTTAACTTCTTGCCACCTGGCAGCATAAGGGCCTGCCATTGCTTCCAAGTTGTTATGCAACCAATTAAGAACTCTCAGAACTCATATGCAAAGCCAACTTTAACTGGAATGGGCATAGAAATAGGAATATGTCAACACGATATATTATAAACCTCAAGTCGTGTGCTAGTGATAAACTACATGTTTTATTCTTGATTATATCTTGAAATTTTTTCAGGATCTTTTAGACTCCCACTGTCCTCTTGACATATAAGACTCTCTTGTCAAGACCCATTCCTTGACAAAAAAAATCTTCAAGAGATAGTGCTGATTCTTATCAAGACAAACACTTCACACAATTGGCCTTAGTTGGTCTTTGTTTTATGCAAAGCATCACAGCTTACCAATTTCAAATGTACAAGAGTTGAACACATTTTACTCTTACATTTGACAAGTGTTATAAACCTTTCGTTAAGATATGTCACTCAATTCACAATCTTGGAGTATGACTCTAAGAATTGTTTTGGAACAAAGTATGACTCGTTCAGAAATCAATCTCGCTACTACTACCCTAGGGGAGTCTGTTCCGTTTTCTACCTTTTATTGCTTTTAAATTCTTTTATGCATATAATGAGGGTATTGTATGTAATAAGTATGGGGTATGGGTCGAAAAAGTAAATTGCTAGAAGTTTAGAAAATTAAAATAAAAATAAAAATAGATTTGAAATAATAATCTAAAAATTGAATCTAGTGATATATAAAAACTTAAGTTGCTAGTGTTGTGTGGGATGATCTAATGAGAGCTAAAATGTTTAATTGAGCCAACATATGTTATAGTATGTTTGTGGCTTCTCAGGTCCTAGTGAAAAGTCATGAGATATAAAAGGTAATCTGGTAGTTTATATGGCATAAATTTTTTTACAACCTGTACTTGAAATCTATCCAGGAGAGCTTATTTAGTCATTGCACTTAGACTAATACCTCTAATCAATAAATATTGAAGTTAAGCTCCATTGCTTAAGCATGTAGGATTTGATGAAAAAAAGTGAGATATTTAAAAAAAAGAGAAATTACCGAAAAGTTGTAAGAAATTTTGGAGTTGTCAAAGCATGAAGATCAAAAGATCAAAATTATGAAGAATGAAAAAAAGTTGAAGATACAAAAAATCAGACAACAAAGTGTTGAATTCGAAGAAATCAAAGAGTAAATATCAATGAAGTGAAGAATTCAAAGAGCTCCATTATGGTATTGTAACGACCCAAATTTTCCAAAGAAAATTTTCATTTTTAATTAATAAACACACTTGCATAAACCATGAAATTCCAACATAATTGTTTCCAAATACACATTCATTACAACTTTGTTTAAAACATCAGAGTGTCCTAAAATGTATTAGTGAAAGAGAGATAGAGTGCACGCCGCGCCATCTCGCCTTGCCCTTGCCCTTGGGCTCAGATGTACATGAAACAAATCCACAAACGGTAATCTTGAAAGCTTAGCGAGTTCCCTAAAACACAACCACACACAACATGTACAACATATTATACTAGCGAATCAGCTATGCAAAACACATAAGCCATGCATAACAACATATAAGGAAGCGTTGGAAACCCTCCAGGGTCTTACTCCATGTGCCATGGGAACCCCCACATGGTCTTAGCCCAATGCCTTGGGACCCCCCCCCCCCCGGGGGGGGGGGGGGGGGTCCTTGATCTAGGATGCTAAGGAAACCCTCTAAGGTCTTACACCTAAGTTCCTCGGGAACCCCCCCCCCCCCCCCCCCGAGGTATTTAACCTAGGATGCTGTAGAAACCCTCCACGGTCTTATACCTACATGCCTCGGGAACCCCCCGAGGTCTTCCATACATAGAAACAACTAGCACATTGCATATCAATAATCCAAATAGCATATACATAACAATTAATGGGCCAACCTTGATGCCTTCAACCCATTGGTATGGCGAGGAGACTCACCTTTGTCCGCTGAATATAAAAGCTACTCTCCTAATAGTCTGTAACCTCCCGTGCTGAATAATAATGTTAGAACTTTAATTAACCAAGGGAAAACTCAAACTCCCAGACCTTCCATAAGGCCCAATTATCCATCCCTTGCTAATGGGCCCGATGTCCAAGTCCAAAATCCTTAATGGGCCTCATGGCATAATAAGGCCCAATGAATATATCCAAGGCCCATAATAGATGATATGACTAATAGTTCCCAGAATACACCATGCCTAATAATCAAATGAGTCCCAAATAGCCCAAAGGCCCAAAACAGATTCGACTCATCTGATACGTACGCTCAGCGTACCCTCCTGGTACGCGCAGCGTACTGGATTTGGGACTACGCGCAACGTACACTGGGTTACGCCCAGCGTACAACCTGTTTAAGCACTTTCTCCATTAAGTGCTTAATACTCGTTTCCTTTACGTCCAAAAGCCAGATCTAAGTCTGTTAAGATGTCCTAAGGCATAAAGTTGGCAAATTTATGCCTTTGCATGCCACATATACACCCAACACCTCCATTAAGACCTTTCCAAGGTCTTTAACCCATGCATGAGTCCAAAACTCCCATCAAGACTCCATTTTTATGATACTAAAGGACCAAGGGACCTTAGATCTGTCATTCCCACCTTTCTGGAATTGCTCAACTCACAAATGAAGGTCCAAAACCAACCAAAAGGGACAAGGTAGAAAACTGTGACATCCCCATTTTCACGGCCAGAAAAGAACGATTTTGTTTATGCTTTATAAAAATCAGAGTACCTATTTTTAATAAAAATATGCAGAATTTGTTCCTAGTGAAACATGATAGATACGTTATCAGGGCATTTCCGAAGAAAAGTATTTTTATTCATTTAAAAACATTTGGGATGTCATCGTCAATAAAGAAACATAAGCACAAACAAAACTTACATTCATTGTCACTAGTGATTTATATCTCCTTAATCTCTTGGTGTAATGTGACTTCATATCAACACCTGTGATATAAATAAACTGAGTGGGTCAGGTTGGGAAACCTGGTGAGTACATAGGGTTTTCAACCCACAATAATATAATTATTATGTTTAATCATCAAACAGTTAACCCAATTACCCATCCCCATTATCTTCTTTACTCTTAAGGATCTACCATAAGAATCAGCTATTTCTCATTCATTCATTCCTAAGGATTATCCTAATGAATAGGTACGAAGTCCAACGTTGTCAATGACACATTTGTCAAGCATAACTGCTAGTTCTATCACTTAGGCGCAGCTACCATAATTGTGACATTCTATGTGAGGCGCAGCTGCCAGTATTGTCCTTCGAGCACAGCTGCTAGGGTTATCTCATTTATTGACAATATCGTTTTCGAGAGTCCAGTTGCAATACATATCAATGGGTTTTTAGAGTACACCAGTGAACACATCGTTCACAACACCTACAGGTTGCGAGCCTGCTAGTGTTCCACTAGACTGTCTAGAATAGTTTGTGGTTGTCATCCATACTCTGCTAGATGATGGGGCCATCATTTGGGAACAAGGGTTCTCACATCGTCCACCTCTCACCCTTACCTCATGGTCTATATCACCTCTCAACTCATCATCCAACTCATATTTCATATACCCATGTTTACCCAACATATTACGTAAATATAAATACATATACAGTTTAAATCATATAAAACTTGTATAAAATCGTTCATCCAGCATAGATAGCAAGTATATAGATAATATGCACACATAACACGTAGTTTATATAAAATAATTCATATCTATGTGTAAGATGAAAGAGACCATGCATTCACTTGAAAAGGTGGTGATTCCGAACTCAAACAGCGCTTCGCTTCTTAAAAATAATTTCCTTCGACGAAACCTAGTATTATTACCACTAGAGTTTAGTATATTATTCACCGAGACTAATTAATAGTCTAGCTATTATTACTATTATATAAGCGTTAAACAATACTTATATAACCCATAATAATAGCCCAAGTACTTATTATAAGTTCTTAATAACGTTACTATAATTAAATAAAAGCTATATTAAAAATAACGTAGGTGTAGCTCACTTACATCGGGTTTTATAGAAAACCGGGTTTTGCTTGGAGCAGCGTTCCCGAGCCAAAAAGCTATTCTTCTCGGAGCCGTCGAGTGCTCCGGGGCTTCCGCCTCATGCTAGGGAGGTTCCCTAGGCTTTTCGGGGGGGTTTCGGTGCTAGAGAGACGTTCTAGAGAGAGAGAGAGAGAGAGTAAAGAGAAGAAAGAATGTGAAAGATGTGAAGAAAATGAGGGTGGGAGAGGTTCTATTTATAAGGTGAAAATGGATAAACTTGGTGCCACATGTCACCATCTAGTGGCAAGACTTGGGAAGAAAGCAATTACCAAGATTGTGCCACATCACCCATTTTCGCACAGCATACTTCCGACTTCTAAAATTCATAACTTTCACATACGACCTCCGTTTTTGACATTCTTTATATCCACGCGTAGGTAAAAATAAGATCTACAAATTTAATTTTGACTCCATCGGCTAATTCTCGACCGATCTTAAATTTAATAGTACAAGGAGATTATACTGTTAAATGTCCGCGTAAAATTCATAACTTCTACATACGGACTTTGTTTTCGTCTGTCTTCTTAATGTTGAGTTCCTATTAATGAGATCTTCAATTATCATTTAGGTCGTGTAGGCCAAAAACACTCGATCTGAGTTTCGGATTGTGCACTGTTAAGCCAAATCTTAGAAAATTCATAACTTCCTCATAGGAAGTTAGATTTGGACGTTCTTTTTTTGTATGTTCTTGGTTTAACGTATACTAAAACTTTTGTTTATATTTCTAAGGCTAAAATTCCTCCATCATAAATTCACTATTTACGTCTCCCGGTGTCGTGTCGGTTTTGCCGTAAAATTTCAACGGACCATAACTTCTTCGTTATAACTCGAATTTCGGCGTTCTTTATATGTACGGAACCATTGAGATGTATTATACAACATGGTTAAGATTATTTACTCTAAATAATATTTCGTCGAAAAGTCATTTTCGACTCCTATTATCTCAAAATTGACTAGCCTGGATCTATGGGCGTTACAAAAACCCTAGCTAAATCTAGATATTTAAGATGAAAGATCTAAGAGTTTTACTTCCAAAAGCTTTGCAAGATGAATATGATGCAGGATCTTGAAGCACCAACTCGTTCCAAGCTTGTTTAACCACCTCTTCTTCTTGAAATAAACACTAAAAGGGCCATAAATGGACTTTTTAAGGATCAAAATGGTCTCACAAGTTTCTCTAGAGTGTAAGGACGTTCTAAGGATGTGGAGGCTTTCTAGGGTTAAGTCCAAGGGGCTTAAGGTTGCTTAAATAGGCCTCATGTCCGAAAATTAGGGTTTTGGACCCCCGACACGTACGTCCAACGTACTTCCAGCTCCTCCGCGACCAACCATGCATAATACGCTAAGCGGACATTTAAGTACGCCCAACGTACTCAAAGGACCAATTATGCTAAAATGCAATTTCTTAAGGGTTTTCAAGACATGCCGGATTTAGGGTGTTACTGGTATGAAAGTTGTAATTTTTCTAGATTATATATGCATGGGTAACTTAACCAAAAATACCTTAAGGTTAAGAAAGATTTTAGAGGATGGATTCAGAGGGTTGAAAGAATGAGTGTCGTATAAACTAAGGGGTGAATGTTCATAAGGATTGTGAGTATTTAGGATTAGGGAAGTTTTTAGGAACCTTAGACACAAAGATATGCATTGAGGTCTTCGTATAACGACTAATTTAAAAATGGATTGTCTTATGTGATATTGGTGATGAAAGTTTGACTTAAAAAAAAAATTAGTTTTGCTTGAGTGCAAACAAAGGATAAGTGTGGGGTATTTTGATATTGCCATATTTATACACATTTAGGCAATATTTTAATAAATTTTATTCAATATTTTGGTTATTTGAAAAGATATGTGGTACTTATTGAATTAAATTGTATTTTGCAGCCAATACGAACACCCTTGAAGAATAGGCACTAGAATTGACAAGAATTGGAACTTTGGAGGATGAAAGATTAAAAGAAGAAAACTACAACGAAAAACCCAAATCACGACGTGACCATAAACATCACGACGTGGAGTGAGTATTCTAGAAGATAAGTACACGGGAAATCAAAATCCTTGCCAGATAAGGATTTGTACCCAAGTCACGTCATGAAATCCTTGCTCACGTTGTGAAGCACGAAATTTCCAAAACTATAAGTACTCCTTCACTCTTACGATTTGAGGAGGCTTTTGGAAGGTGTTTATAGATTTTTCTGGAGGAGAATTATTCTGATAAACCGAATTTAAAGTCACGAATGTGCACAAAACATCTTTGGAAGGAGAATTGCTTGGATATCAAGAGATTAAAGAACACCTCATTACATTGGTTTGATTACTTTAATTATGTCGATTTATTTTGAACTTGTATCAATGTTTTCAGCCATGAGTAACTAAATTTAGTTGTTTTCGTTTAGCTAGATGAAGCTTTAACTCTATGGTTTAGTTATCTAATTTATGGATTTTAATAGTTGGATCTATGCATGTGTATGATTATCATTACCTAGCATGTTAATATTTGTGACTTTGATTGCTTGAATTCAAGTTCTATATAGCTCAGTGACCATTAAATTACATGAACTTGTTACCTAGTAGTTTAGGGATAATTAAATTGCTAGAGCTAGGATCGACTAAATCTTAGGTAAGTGATAGAAACTAATTTACATGTATTGGAGAACATAAATTATGACCATAATTGTATTTGCTTAGATAAATCTTTCATGGATTAACTATAATTAATAACTAATTCGGTGTTTTACTTGTGTATGATCACACAAGGTAGTTCCTGAATTGGTGAAAATATTAGTAAATTTGGACTTAAATTGCTAATTGTATATTAATTGGTGACCAACTTTAATCCATAATTAGTAGCTAAACATAGAGGATAAGTGGATTCGAGCTAAACGAAAGTGCTTTTAGAATATTGATTAAGACTATTAGTTAATTGTTTAAGTTTGCCTGAACTTGTAAAATAAGATAAAAACGCCTTTTAATTATTGTTAGTTTCAGGTTAGATTTTAGTAATTATCTTAGTTAATTAAATATGTTCCATGTGTTCGACCCCAACTTACTTTACTATACTATACACTGAATAGGTACACTGCCTATAGGTGCAATAGTTGGCAAGTAGTTAGGTTATAAATTTAAAACTAGATATGTATAGTCTGCACCAACATCACTGGGCATACTGGGTGTATGTTGAGCGTACTAGGTAGGATTGATCGCGGAGGGAAACCTGGAATGCGGGGCATATATAGCCCATACTCTAACCCTAATATTCAGTCCTTGAGCCCTATTTAAGCAACTTAACTTCTAGAAACTCTCTACATATTTAGCCTCCATCTCCCTAAAGCAATTATCTTGAAAACCTAGTCCCATTGTGAAGATTTTGAGCCTCTTGTGTGATTTGGAGTGCTTTTGGTGCACCTTGGAAAAGAAGGAACTCATTGAAGAAGTGTTTGTTGTCTTGGAGCTTGCATATCCAGACCTTGTTTATCTTGATCTACTTTGTGGAGGTATAAAGTTTCGAACTTGATGACTATTTAATGTAGATCTAGCCTTAGGTCATCATATGAGCATGTTTTGGTCCTATGGTTTGGATCTTGTGAGTAGAAGCTACTCCGGAACCTTTGAGCCCATTTTAGTCATTTTTGAGGTCATTAAGCTATAAAAATCAGATCTTGATGAGTATAATCCTTCCATGCATGAGTTGGTGGTCTTTTGATGAATTTAGAGATTTAGGGCTTTGGTTTAGACACCATTAAGCCTTAGAAAGTCATAAACTCAATAACTTTATGACTTCGGACGTCCCATAAGAATAAGATGTGGAAGTTATGCATGTTCTCTTAAGGCATTAAGAGGTTTGAAGTTATCTTTGGGCCTCAGTGTCGTCTGTTGGGTGTACCAGGTTGGTATGCAGGTCGTACGCACCAGAATGGATCTTGGGCCGTTTTTGGGCCTTGAGTCATTTTGGGTTTGGGCCTTGCTTTGTTAGGCCAAGTATAGGAAGGGTAAATTATTCTTTTACCCAACGGTATGATAGAATATAAATCAGACCTTTGATTATGGAAGTTGCCTTAAGCATTGATTAAGGATTTTTTTGGATGTGTTCAGTGTGAGGAGCCCAGTAAAAGTAATGTGTATGTGTGTTTTGGTTATCACTGATTGAGGTGAGTCTCCTCACTGTACCTGTGGTTCGAAGGCACCAATGCAGGCCTACTAGGATATGTTATATGTTAGTTGTTTTTGTGACTCTTGCATTGTATGTTGGGTTAGGCCCATGGTATGCTGGGCTAGGCCTATTTGTATGACGGGCGAGGCCCATGGTATGTTGGGCGAAGCCTATGGTATGATGGGCTAGGCCCATTTGTATGCTGGACTATGCCCATTTATTATGAAGGGCTAGGCCCATTATTACTAGGCCTAATGTTAGGTCTAGGCCCAAGGATATGTATGGTGTGTGGTATTTGGTAAACTTATTGTGCTTACAGTTTTATGGTTATAGTTTCAGGTACATCCAGTTCGAAAGGGAAGGACCCGGCTTGATCGCAGCGCATCCATCCATGTTTCAGCACTTATGATTTTGGGATTGTACTCCGATAGCTATTTTTACTATGACATACCTTTGAATGGTTGATAAGAAGAAATGGTGTTTATGTGTTGAATTTTAAATGAAAATTTTACCTTATAAATTTTTGGGATGTTACTAGTTAGTATGAGAGTTTTGGTTTGTGGGATCTGATCACACTCTCAGGTGTGTCTGAACTCAAACCGAGGAAGTGCTAATATTTTCAAAGAAAATAAGTTTTCTAAAAGATTTTTATAAAGAAGAAGGGGTATGATGTGTGCAATCAGTCAAGCTCAAGTAAGTTATGATGGGTTTTGGTCATAAGACATCCTATGTGCTCATACAAACCCTAATGCTTGGATCTAGGTTTCTCTATTGTACATGCAAGTTATCCAAGACTATCAACCCTAATTCTAGCATTCAAGTAATCATATTAACATGAGAATATGTTTAAGATGTTACCTTGATTGTTATGTAGCAATAACAATCCCAAATCTCCTTGTATTGACTTTAGAAAGCTTAGAGTCACAAATGTCACTCCTCTAATGGTTCACAAACACCATAAGCAAGAGGATGAAGAGGAGAGAGGATGGAGGTTGCCCAAAACGTGTTCTAACCCTAGAATAAATGTTCACCACGTTTTTGGGTCATAAGGGTCTTATAGATAGTTAGGCAATTAGGGTTATCTAACAAGGAAACCCTAATTTGGATGCTTAATCCCTAAGCAACCCATGGACTCCTTTAATTAGGGCCTTGGACGATTTCCTTATGGGTTTCCCCATAGAATTCGTCCACTCCTTAATTTAAGACAATCCATGGCCCAAATTGCAATTATCTTATAATTACAATTCCAGTCCCTTAAATTTAATTAATCTCTTTTAGTCACAAAACTAATTACCAATTAATAATTGACTAATATTAATTAAACAATATGATTTCTCCTTTAATATATTATTCCCATAATATATTAATAAATCATATTTAATCCTTTCTCTCCATAATTCAACCTATCAAGTTGCTTTGGTGAAGGCAACCCAAAAGGACCATGCACCATCGGGTCAAGTACATACCAAAATAGTTATGGACTTAGACACTAATCCAACAGTCTCCCACTTGGATAAGTCTAATAACTATTATGCGTATGACTTCAGATCTTGATCTGCAATCGTAGCTTTCCAAAGCCGCTGTCAACTTTGATCCTATCAGATACGCGTGTCCTTTAGATAAGGGATCATATATTCCTCCATTCTAGATATTGTATGAGACATGATTTCAAATCATTCTCTTTGTACTATATCTCGATTCCCGATTTATGACGACTGACTAATTGAACAAATCAAATTAGCCCTAGCCCGGCCGAGCATTTACGTTTGTCATCACAAAATCATCGAGGGGCCCAAAGATATCGCTTTTATCCTACTTTGGATAAAAGGAACGGATAAACTTTGATACAATGCTTGCTTTCACTTACTCACCGAATCACACACAACAATATGTTTTATAACACCAAGTTACTAGTGCGTTTACATATTATCAATGTGCAACCGATTTGCAAGATACAACTCACACATCTCGGTTTCAAGAATATAAGATGTTATCGTTTCACCAATCACTCATGATACAATCCATGGAGTGATCCAAGTGAGCGTGGGTTTAATCCAATGCTCAAATCATATTCATAAGCACTCATGAACATTGCAGCAAACATTTGCTTATGTCTAATGCTCTTTAGACAATCCACACACCAATTCACGACAGTCTTCATTCATACCTACTTCCAACATATGAACAACTGTGGCCCGTTCGAATAATTCGATTATTCTTAATAAATTCAATTATTCTGGAAGTCAAAACATGCAAATGTGGAACACAAGATTAATACTAATCCCATATGGCCTCAAACCTTTGAGTATAAATAAAACACCTTTTATTTATCACCATATCGGTTACTCATTATTTGTCGTTTCGGGTAATCAACTTCTTACTTGAATTATTACACTTATCCCATGCTCCTAGCATGCACACAATGTTTACCTATGGTTCTCACTTTGTGAAATAGATCAAATTGAACACATTTCCAATCATTCTCATTTCACAACTCCAAATCCGTTTTTCATAAGTTAAAGAATATCAAATTCTTGCTACTTATAGAATATGCTAGATTCTAAAATTCTATGCAACTATCCTTTCGTAATGTCACTGCACCAAAGTCACAAAGACTATTGCCAATGATATTACAAAGTCCTCTATCGGAGATTGTTACAAGACAATTCCATAGACGTGATGTCTCTCACTCAAAGTACATTCTTTGAACATCCTTTTGCATAAAAGTTTCTAATCTAGATATAGATTTTTCAATATTCAATTCCCAATATGGACACGTTTCCATATTTTCCATATGACAACTCATTCTTAATGGAATCTTATCTATTCATAATAATGTCGATATGGTCCATCCAATATGGAAACATTTCCATATTTTCCAATACCATACTTCCAACTACTCACAAGTGACCAATCCTCGGCGAACTTTGGATTGTCCTTTGATAGTTGTTTAATTACTTAGTCAAAACCGATTCTTGTCCTTTTTCCCTCTAAATGCGCTAGACATTTGGAAAATTTTAGAATGGTCAAATATTATAGCATTTGCAATCGATCCTATACCCGAAGCGTATGGGACATAATGCATAATGTCTTACATAAAGATTTGATACTTTATCAATCTTCCGCCATAATATTTCATTTGCTATGTTCTCAAAATTCGAATTATAAAGAGGAATGCCGTAATCATAATCGAAATTTTAAGAACAAACTATGTACCCTTGACTAAATTTATTAACATTTCTCAACCTAATCCTTTAAATTTGAAATGAAGCATAATATTCTCTCCCTTAATTATAGCAAAACAACTTTACAACCCTTACGACTTTGCAAGGTATAACTCTTGTTTTCTATAATTAATATTGCCAACTTGCAATACGTGCCTTAATAATCATACAATCATAACTTTTATGCTCCCACTATCATGATGATTATTATAAAACATAACACTTATGCTCCCACTAGCTTCGACATGTCTTTAGAAATAACTTAACTTTCAGAAAAACAATGCTTATTGAATTTCTTAAGTTCGTGTTTCTAATACTTAGTGCTTTGATAATCTTTTATCAAGGCTTCTTGAACTTATACACCTTTGCCTTGATAGTTCATATGTGTGTGTAAACAATTACCAAACCTCACAATTCAAATTATGGAAAGGGATACCGTAACCATAATTGAATTCGAGAATGCAATTTTACAATCACTATCTTCCTAAAATCTTTCTTAGTGAAAGCATTTCCTCACAATCATTTTCATGAAGGAGGAAATCTTATGACACTTAGATTTAAACAGTGTATTTGTTCCTATCCATGTGAATTTGTCAAAACCAAAGTTTACGACAAATTCAAACTCATATGGATCGAACTTTCTTAATCTTGATTTCTTGCCTTATGGTAGCACAGCTGCCCACCATGTCTTCCAAGTAGTTAAGCAGCTTACCTTTTTCTTATCAATGTACTTTTCATTGATCAAGGTCCTTGCCTTTTATGCATTCAAATGAGAACTCATAGGACTCACATGCATAATTAAGTCGATTGGATCGGCACAGAGACAAAATAATGTCAACACGATAGGTTGTAAACCTCAACTCGTGTGCTAGTGATGATTGATAAGGTCTATTTGATTTGTTCTTGAAACTTTTCAAGACCATTAAGACTCCCACTGACTCCTTGACATATAAGATCCTTTTGTCAATAAACATTTCTTGACAAACAAATATTCAAGAGTTAGTGTAGCTTTTATAAAGACTCTTCATAAATTGGTTCTAGTTGGTCTTTGTCTTATCCAAGACATCACAACTTTCCACATTTGATGAATGTTATAAACCTTTAATACTTTTCACTCATTGTCACAATCTTAACTTTAAGACTTGTTATTGGAATGAAGTATGATAAACTTCTTGATTTAACCATTTCTTCAATTCTTGATTCCTCTTCTTAGACATACAATTGTACTAAGACTCACTTAGAGGATCAATTGAGATATGGTTCTTAATAATTAAGACCTATCATAAAGCATAAAAGGTACTCTCCCTTCTTCTTAGAATGGAGAAACTTTTATCTTTCTGCCTACGTGATTCTTCTTATTCGTTTTGCTATTGATTTAAACTTTTTCAATCAATTCATAATTACACTTAATCTTGTAAGTATAATCATATTTACTAAACCTTTAGTAAATCATGACGAATATCATTGTTACTCTTATGGTGGACTTGATTAACACGCAACTTTTTGTGCTCTATCTCCTAGTCCTTCACTTGACACTTTGTCAATGAATTAGTCTAATTTCCAAATATTAAATTTCTTATTCATCATGCAACCAAGTTGCGTGATTCCAAATTTCTGTCCAATTGAAACTTGGGTGATGAGAAATTCTCCCTATTTGGTAAATTCTTGACTTTCCATAAATAACATAAATAAGAACCAAATCCATTATTGTTAATAATAGAAACATTCAAACACCAATTTTTCATATACGCCATTGCAAGGATGAATAAATAATATAAAATCAAAATTTCTTTTATTGCGGAAAAATTTTGGCCTTACAATGCAATTCATTGAAAAACTATGCTAATACATCTTTCTCAACAATCTAATTCTAACTCTAAGTAGTAGCTCAAGAATCTAATCTTCGAGAAATGCGATCGAAATCCATTCCTTCATGGTTAGATTCTGCTCACTTCTTCCCTTAAGCTTCCTTTCTTTTCTTAGATCCTACAAAACATCAATTGCAATCTTATCACATTATGTATTAAGAATCTAGAATAGAAGCTTAAAAGAGTTAGTTAATGGATTTTACCTATATTAGAGCCATACGTTTCGACTCTCCCATCTCTTAGATCTCTTAGGTAAATGGGGCAGCTTCGTCTCTAATGCCCTTTTCTCTTGGCAATAAAAGCAAATTGACTCTTTTGGAACATGAAATGGAACTACTTCAGACATTGTCGTTCTCTTATGATCAAACTATTCGATCATAGCATGTCTTTCGTTGCCATTGTCTATATCCATAGAGGTCTTGAAGGCAGATTCACCAATCAACTTTGCTTTTCTATTGTGCCAAACCATTGCTGATTCAGCAGCAATAAGCATATAGGTGAGATCTATAAGGGTCACGTCGCGGTTCATCATATAGTACTCTCTTACGAACTCACTATATGAGTTAGGAAGTGACTGAAGAAACCAATCAACAGCCATTTCCTCACAGACAACGGATCCCAACATTCTTAACCTATCAATGTGTGACTTCATCCCTAGGACGTGTGCACCCACCGACTTTCCTTCTTTATGTTTACTTGCCAAAAGGGCTTGAGTGAGCTTGAACTTTTCAAGCCTTCGCACTTGTGGGTTAGGGAGAATAATCGGAGGATGTGTAGGAAGTGAAGCATGATTTCTTGTTCCTCAATCGAATCGTGGAATACCATCTTCATGTGGAATGCTTGTTCCACGGGATTTGGGAAGACCATAGTTGTCGAACTTTGACATCTACAAAACGGGAGAAAACGAATTCAAGTTAGTCGATTGAATGAGTCCTTAGCAAATCACCCAAATGAGATACTAAGGCTAGGACCCAACACAATATTCTACAACTCGGGAGAGGGATGTCGTAACCCTAATTGCATAATATTTGAAGGTAAGTGAATAACGATTCACTAATTTTCACCATGAAAAACGAAAAAGAAATTTAGGTTTTAAATCTATGAAAACTCCTAGATCCTTTGAGATTCATTGAACATTTCAATGGCATGTTTAAATCTCGATATGCCCCTCTCGTTTGTGACTGGGATGCCGAGGATCACAAAGCGGGTGTGAATAACCATGCAAACTTACATGGTGCCCTCACATGTTACAGTCACCTATTCGATGTGCCGGTAAGCCACACACACTCCACCGAACTATGACAAACATTGAGTCACCCTTTGCTACCTTTGCTTAGAACCATTTAGTGTGCCGATAAACCACACACGCTCCACTAACGTCTTTGCAAGGGCACAAAGTGTAATTTCATGGAATTGCATCAATTCACTTTTGCCTAAGTAACTAAGATTGGGAATTTTATGAAAACATTTAGTTACTTTAATAATTCGTTATACTTATAATGGAAGGTTTCGTCCTATCCTACCCGTTCGGCTAACAACCCTCCACTAGTCAAGAGTGCGGTGGGTAAGAGTGGATACCCATTCAATCGCCATTTTATAGGCAATTTCCTTAAACACCCCTTATAGACCAGCTTCGTGAATGAAGCCTACTAACGATAAGACTGACTTTTACTCATACATATATATATATATATATATATATATATATATATATATATATATATATAATGTTAGACTTTTAATGTTATATATATAGTATAGGGTGTATTTTATGCTTTTAAAATACTAGGTGGTCAAATTTAATAATCATACTTTTAATTCAATTAAATTGCAAACCTAAACTTTTATGGATTTATTAAACTTCTTTTAATTATACACCTTAATTAATTAATAAAACCATAAGGGTGTGATTTGAACTTTTTCAAAACAATACTAGGGTTTTAGAATTTAACATTCCTAATTAAACTTTTAATCAACTTTTAAATTCCAAAACTTGAGAGCAAGTTTTGAAACATTTCAAAACATTAGGGTTTAGAATTTAATATACATCAAAATTAAACTATTAATCAAAATATAAATTCCAAAACTTGAGTGCAAGTTTTGAAACCTTTTTCAAAACATTAGGATTTTAACTATTTAAATTTCAAAACAACAAAACTTTTGGGTTCAAATTTAAACTATAAAACCTAAAGGGGAAAATATGAAACTTTTCAAAGCACAAGTATCAAATAACAAATAATCTAAATTAACATTTAATCACATAATTATCCATATTTGATTTATTTAATGATTTCTTGCAAAACAATTTACCAATTTAATCAAGATAATTAATCAATTATCACATAAGGAAACAAATATTTTATTAATTGATAAATATCTTCAATTAGATCAAGAATATAGTCAAATATATCATAAAATCGGATTTATATTGATCTAATATGATAAGACAACTATCCTTAAGCAAAAACAGCAAGAAATCCCAGGTTTTCCCTCTATCTGACGAGCCGACTCGCCGAGTCAGGCATGGACTCGTCGAGTCAGCATGGACTCGGCGAGTCCAACCTCTAGAAACACAACAAATGAATTCTTCAATCATACAATGCATCAATACAATAGAAACCAGTCTAGGCTCTGATACCACTGATGGGTTTTGGTCATAAGACATCCTATGTGCTCATACAAACCCTAATGCTTGGATCTAGGTTTCTCTATTGTACATGCAAGTTATCCAAGACTATAAACCCTAATTCTAGCATTCAAGTAATCATATTAACATGAGAATAGGTTTAAGATGTTACCTTGATTGTTATGTAGCAATAACAATCCTAAATCTCCTTGTATTGACTTTAGAAAGCTTAGAGTCACAAATGTCACTCCTCTAATGGTTCACAAACACCATAAGCAAGAGGATGAAGAGGAGAGAGGATGGAGGTTGCCTAAAACGTGTTCTAACCCTAGAATAAATGTTCACCACGTTTTTGGGTCATAGGGGTCTTCTATATAGTTAGGCAATTAGGGTTATCTAACAAGGAAACCCTAATTTGGATGCTTAATCCCTAAGCAACCCATGGACTCCTTTAATTAGGGCTTGGACGATTTCCTTATGGGTTTCCCCATAGAATTCGTCCACTCCTTAATTTAAGACAATCCATGGCCCAAATTGCAATTATCTTATAATTACAATTCCAGTCCCTTAAATTTAATTAATCTCTTTTAGTCAGAAAACTAATTACCAATTAATTATTGACTAATATTAATTAAACAATATGATTTGTCCTTTAATATATTATTCCCATAATATATTAATAAATCATATTTAATCCTTTCTCTCCATAATTCAACCTATCAAGTTGCTTTGGTGAAGGCAACCCAAAAGGACCATGCACCATCGGGTCAAGTACATACCAAAATAGTTATGGACTTAGACACTAATGCAACAAGTTATTCCTAGAATACCCATACATGTTGATATGTTATATGATACAAATGCTTGCATGCTAGGATACGGCTAAGGATACTTAGAGGAATTACATGATAGATTGGCCTGATATGTGATGCGTTGTAGCCTAAGAGGAATTGGATGCTATGCTAGATTTGGAATTTGTATTGACAGATGTTATTGCTAAGTGTATGCTTAAAAAATTGTATATGATTAGGATCATATAGCCCTAGAATGACTGATTTAGCCTTATTTCCCGTTCCTTATCTGGTTGTCGTCCTAGGATAGAGTTATGTATTCGACAATCTATTATATCATGTATTGTGTATAAGTTGTATGCATAAGGCAAACGACAATGTGGGTAGAAGTTTCTAGCATGGTAGTAGCAAGTGAGCTTGAGATGTCCTTACATGGGCCCAATACATGAAGATGTTCTCGATCAATAGGAAACAGAAGTCAATAGAAGACTTGGGTGTGACTAAGGCTTTAATTGAAGTAGTTGTCGGCGTTGGTAGTCAACATCGTGTAAGGGAGCAAATGATAGGTTACCAATGATGAATTAGTGATGGTAGATTTTGATTTTTATGATTTTTTTTGGGAGGGGGGGGGGTTGTTACACATGCTAGATGGAAGAGAAGGGGTGGTCGGAGTTTGGAACAAAGTATGAGGGTTGACGGTGTCGAACATGGGGAGGCGGGGCCAGGCTCGCCAGTGGAGAAAAAGATGGAATTTGAGTCTGTCACTGGTTCACTGGATAATGAAGAATATTTTGGTGAGTCGGTGATGATAATGAGGGAGGGCATTGGAGTGATAGCCGGTGATCTTTCTCTTCCAATGGTAGCACGAACACCAAGAGGTAGTGGTAATGGAGCGATATCGACAACATAAGAGTAATGAGATATAGATCCATGGGGTTTGAGATGAGAGAAAGGAAATCGGGATATGGATAGTTGTGGGGTGTGGCCTAAAAAATTGATTGTCAATTTTTTTTTGAATAAATTAAGAATATAAATAATTATATAACAAATAAAACCGTTAAAAATGAATTATTAAGGACAAAATAGTCTTTTTATGGGTGACATAGACCAAACGCACAACAAAAATAAACAGTAGAAAGTTAAAAAAAATAAGTTAAGAACCAACCCACAAATTATCATAAACCACATAAACCATTAATGTAATTTCGAAAAATAAAAAACACAATGAACATGCGAGCAAATAGAATAGAACGTTCATTACCCATGTACAAAGAGTAAAAGAAACATCTTGTCTTTTCACAAGATGGTCTATAAGATTATTTTGAAAACATATACGTAAAACAATACATATTAACATATTTACTAGGTAATTTACAAAAATTCAGGCCTTTTCTTTTTCAGGGCCCCGGTCACACAATCCGAACACCTTTAGGCCGGACCTGGCTGCCCCCACCATATCTTCTCGAATCCTTATCCTGAAGTTTGAGCCAACAATCCCAATAAAGTTATTGGGCTTAGCCACACACATTCTGATATCCAAAACCCATGATTGTTTATATACTCGTATATAACATTGTAAAAGAGAAAATCTATAACTTACTAAGAGAGCTTATGTCTAGCACCCACACCACAAACATGCCCTCATCCCATCCAATATATGTATATGAGAGTACGTTGGAGTCTCACATAAGCTAAAAATGTCTTAACAGCCGTGTTGAAATATATATCATAACCTATATATGTTGGAGTTTTTACTTTTGCTTTTTAATGGATCTTTTGAAGAAAAAATTTATGTCTACACCTAGAATAAACTATATATACCAAAGAAGTTAGCAGTCAGCAACTTTTATGTGCATCATGTTTCATGAATCTGTATTTTGCTAAAAAGCCTCATTCATATATTGTCTAAAATCCAAATAGTATGGATGACATATTTTTTGTATTTTGGTCTCAGTGAATTAATTAAAATATAAACAATTAGTCAAATATCTCTTTTAGCAACTTCAATAATTATGTTTCTTTGCGGTCACTCTTTTAATATAATAAAATTAGAGCCGACCCACTACATGAGCGAGTTGGGCGGAAGCCCACGGTATCAAGAAGGGGAGGGACATTATTTTAGTCCATGTCGTTAATATTATAGGATTTTGGCCCAAATATTTCAGCATCTCCTATCAGTTATGCCGCTTCTTAGGAGTCCGATTCTATCTTCCCAATCGCCGCTTAAAAAGATGAAACGTCATGATGTAGAAGACAAGGGCTTGATTGGTTTTTCCAATCGTCAATTGGCTCTTATTTGGTTACAGAATCGATTTTTGTCAAAACCGAAATTTCTATAAACTCTCCTCTCTTATCTCTCAATTTCTATAAACTCTCCGCTCCTGTCTCTCGATTTCTGTCAAGAACACAACTTTACTCTTCCGATTTTTATAATTGTACGGATATTTTTCATCTATGTGATCTAGAACTCATCAGAGTTGGAATGGAAGTATTATTCTGTTTGGTTCTTATTATGGATGATTGTGCCCCATTTGCTATGAAATTGCTCAGTTATCAATTTGCAGCTTAGCTTTTCTAGATGTCATTTTTTTCTCATCTAGTTTTTCGTTTTTGTCTTTGAAATTTTACCCAGTTGCAGTGTAATCGTCATCGCATTTTGGTTGCTTTGGCTTTCAAAGGTTTTTTTTTTTTTTTTTTTTTTTTTTTTTTTTTTTTCATTGTGGACGATTCTGCACTTGATGGTCTAGTCCCTGCGCATATAGTTGTATTTAGTTTATGTTGTCAATTTGAAGTGATCTAGAGTTTGGTTTAAAAGCATACAAAAAATATAGCTTGGCTGGACAATTATGCCTTTGGAATTGATGCCCCTCTGAGGCTGATTACATTAATTGGGTGCTGCTGAAATTCAAAAAAAAAGTTGTTCGTTTTTCCCAAATTTGATAGAGGATTTATAGGGTAATTGTTTTATTTTTGAGATTATATTACAAATTGTGATAGTGGATTTAAAGAGTATTTGTTTCATTTTTGAGATTATATTACAAATTGATGATAATGGATTTAAAGAGTAATTCTTTTATAATTTTGATATAATATTGACATTTAAGATTGTGACATGGTAATTTGTTTGTCTCAGTTTTAAACTTTTAATGTATCTAATTTCCGTTTTCTTTTCTTTATGGTTTTGTTTGACTCGATATATATATATATATATATATATATATATATATATATATATATATATATATATATATATATATATATATATATATATATATATATATATATATATATATATATATATATATTTTTTTATTTACAAAACAGTTACAAATCATTAAATTATGGGTAACTCTAATGAACTTGATGAAAATGTTAAGGTTAACTATGGTATATATTTTATACATGTATGTAGGCATCCTTAAGAGTATAATTTATGGGTCATGTTGCATCTCGTTGTTGCTGAGGTGGAACATCCTCAGCGTCGTTAAGAAGCATCAACATCATCCCCCCCCCCCCCCCCCCCCCCCCCTTTCTTGTTGTATCAAGTTGTGTTGCTTCTTGTTGTGGTCATAACTAGATGCAACGTGATTTTCTATTGGTTGCCCAAATTCTCTCTCTCTCTCTCTCTATCTCTCTCCTCTTAACATGATGTTATAACACCATGAACACCACCATATGCTCTAAGATTTTTTGCACGGAACATTAAAAACCTATGGAAACTTAAAGAAGTCTGAATGTTCTAAAAAGACAAAGTAAATGAAGATGAGGGATTGTAATTTTGAGTTTGTGTAGATATCACCGTCCACATAAGGTTTAGGATATCCACCGGAGCATGTCGCTCGTTGGTGAAAAATATGCATTTATACTAGAACCAATACTAATAGAGAGCCTGAAGTTTCATTGATCTCGTGAAGTTTAATCTAAACCTTTGAATTATTATTTTGTTAAAGTACGATAACAATAACAAGGACATTATTACAATCCCATAAAGACGAGGTAATTGAAAGGTAAAGATGGTGCTTATCCTGGACTATTTCCATATATGACCTTCTACATAAAAGAAAAATCAAAAAATTATAAAAAATAAAATTATATCAAATTATAGTAAGATCGTCCCACTTGGATGATCTCCTGCATATAAAATGCCACTCCACAAAGTACTGAAAATGAAATAAACAATTGTGAGTAGTTAGAAAAAAAAGAACAAATACCAATAATTAAAATCAAAACACAACAAGTAAATAGACAAGCATTATATGAATCATAAAAGATGAAAGCTAATTCTAGCAATAACTATGGAACATATACTAGTAAATACAAACTAAGAGCTGAAAGGAAAAGAAACATATACCGGGAAGGCATAAGGGAGGAGGGAGTCGTTCCCATTAAACCCACTGAACCCACTGCCACATCAGCTTTTCTCTTTGATTTTTATTCATCTTTACGAACCTACAACACACGGAAATCCTATCTTTCTCAACCCACTCAACCCACTTAATTAAAAAAATATATACAAAATAATCAAGGTACAATCTTAATTAGCAATAGAGTTACTGTCGGTACCACTCCCTCTTCGGCAGATTGTTTAATTGGTTTCACGAACTCACTTCATCCTCTCTCTCTACTTTCTCTCTCTCATTTTCTCTTGTACCATATGGTTTAAAACTTGTACCTTAGTTGTTTAGTATTGTTTTTTAATTGAGTGGGTTGAGTGAGTTGAAAAAGATAGGATTTCCGTGTGTTGTGGGTTCAGAAAGATGAAGAAAAATCAAAGAGAAAAACTGATATGACTGGGTTCAGTGAGAACGACTCCCTCATCCCTAAGAAGCAAACACAAACAATGAGAAAGAATCTAGTTCCTAGTGTACTAATATACCACACCACTACCTACTGTACTTATATATTACTCTAGTATCATGATACTTATCCAACACAACGTCTTATCAAAGGACATGTCCTCGTCATGCTCCAACTCTTTCAAGTTTCATCTCACCCTATATGTTCACACACTACCTTCTTGTACGCCATCTCTACCTCAAACGGTTAACAAGGATAGTCTTTACCCTTCTAAAAATGACAATCGGTTGTCTTCTAAGTATATGACCACACTACCGCAAGTTTTCTTCCCTTAATTTCTCTATGATCAAAGCCGCATCCAAAAAATTTCTAAATGTTGAGTTTCGGACCTATCCTATAAATTTATGGCACAAGTCTAGTAGCATCCTCATTTGTGTTTGAGACCTGCCCTATAAATTTATGGCACAAGTAAGTTTAGTAGCATCCTCATTTATGCAACCACCATATTTTCCTTGCATGATTATTTTTAGTCGCCCAACATGTAGATCCATATGATAAAGATGGTCTTACAACCATCTTATAGAAATTTTCTTTTTCGTTTCAACCAGACCTCTTTCTCACACAAAACTCATAGTGGCTGCTAACCATTTTAACCATCTCACGCCTTCATGCAGTGGGTAACGTCATCATTGACACCCCCTTTCTTATAGACCATAGATCCTAGGTACCTGAAACTTTCCTTTGGATGTAGAAATTGTTTGTATATACACACTTATACTCCTTCACTATTTTGAATTCCATTAAAATTGTAATATATATATATATATATATATATATATATATATATATATATATATATATATATATATATATATATATATATATATATATATATATATATATATATATATATATATAATTGTATTTATACGAAGCCTTTTTTCTTCCAATAATGTCTTCCATGTTTACAATATAACATTCAACTCGGTCATAATTTTTTCCACTATAACAATGTCCTTAACATCAACATAAACTATGGTACTCCTATTGGATCTTGCAAGATATATCGCCCATTTTCATGTCATTGACTAACAATACATGTCTCACATAACATTTTGATATTCTTCTCTCTCAGAGGTTCATCCATATCATTTCTATTAGGACACTATCATATAACTTTTCAAGTTTGATGAGTTCCAGATCA
Source organism: Lactuca serriola (assembly GCF_051521515.1). Lineage (NCBI taxonomy): Eukaryota > Viridiplantae > Streptophyta > Magnoliopsida > Asterales > Asteraceae > Lactuca > Lactuca serriola. The sequence continues at coordinate 22,775,722 of NC_136413.1, read as the reverse complement.
TTTGTTCGAGGGTCCTCCAAAATCATCTCTTTTCTAAGGTCCTCTATATTGTATTTATTGGTAATACGAATAAATAACTCGTTACACCAAATTTTTGTATTTATAAACATAGTTTACTGGGTGCTAGGATTTTCAGTTATAAGTATTTCTAATTATGTTTACCTTCAAAACAATGAGTAATATAAAGACCCATAGTTCGACCCCGTGTATGTATGTCATATCGACCGAACCATACTATTAATTTATGATGTTGCTTATTCAATACCTTTATAAAAACCTTTAACTAATTAATGATATTTGAAATAGTGTTTGTAAAGTTTAACCATGTAACGCCCCAAAAATAAGACCCAAAATTTTTATTTTTAAACTAATAAAACCAATATTCCAAAATCATCAACATAAAAATCCAGATAAAACAAATGTATCAATCATCATATCATATCAGAGTAAATCACAAAATACGGAACGAGGTGGTGTGTGCTCTGCAATCATCTTGGGCTCTTCCCTTTTAAACCAAAAGTACCTGAAACATACCGTAAGCACAATGCTTAGTGAGTTCCTCAACATACCACATACCATACATAAACAAACACATATCGGGCCCCGCCGAATGAGTGTATCAGGCCCCGCCCACACTCACATATTGGGCCTCGCCCACTGAGTATAACAGGCCCCGCCCAAACTCGCATAACGGGCCCCGCCCAGCATACAAATCATATAAGAATATACACATATAAGAGTCACACATACATCTAATATCCTAGAATAACTGATCATGGGCCGACATGGTGCCAAAGACCCGCTAAACATGGTGAGGAAACTCACCTCACACTACTGAATCTCGCAGATAAATCTGTGGCTGCTGGCCCTCAAAATATCCCAACGCTATAATGAAAAATAACATCTAATTAATAATTGGATCCCGAATCACACAAGGAGTCCAACTAAGGTAGAAGACCTTATACTTATTCCTAAATTGGCCCAAGGCAAAAGTGTAACATCCATAAATTTAACGAAAAATTTAAACTTTTTAAACAACCCAAAATCATTATTTGTTTACAAAATAGTTTTCCAAAACATGTCTATTATTAGAGTTTTGCCAAAATCATAAACAAAACATGAGGAGGTGCACGATCACGTCTTCTCATTCCAGCGATTATCTGAGGTACCTGAAACATAACACAAAACTATAAGCCTAAAGCCTAGCGAGTTCCCCCAAAATACCAACACAACACAAAACTTGTATAACAACAATAAACAACATGCATACAGAGTCTTCAGTCTGACTGGAACGCCCCACTAGCCTACAGTCTACCTGGACCGCTCACAGAACCTTTAGCATGACTGGTACGCCACACCGGGCCTTCAGCCTATCTAGACCGTTCTTTGGGCCTTCGGCCTGACTGGTATGCCCCACTGGCATTTAGTCTATCCGAGCCACCCTGAGGTTGTTGGCTTTCAGCACAAAGCAGGACCGTCTTAACCCAACCACACATACACCGTATCGACACATACATATAAGAGACAAGCATACATTGACGTACGCCCAACGTACTAGGGCGCGCCCTAGTACGCTAAGCGGTCACACGTACGCATGGCGTACTCCCATTCCATCAAAATTATGGTTTTTCCATCAGGGCTTCTCATGGTTACTTTTTTCTACTACAAGGACCAAAATTACATGAATTAAAATTGTAAGTATGAAAATAAAAATACCTGAACCTCGGGGTGTTACAACTCTCCCCTACTTGAAGTAGACTTTGTCCCCGAAGTGTGCTGTGGTGAACAAATCTTGATAATGCTCCTACATCTCGGCCTCCGGCTTACAGGTCCACTCGGAGCCCCTCCGGTGCTGCCGCTGTACCTTTACCAAAGGTACTTCCTCGCAACACAAAACCTTTTCCTTCCTTTCAAAGATAGCTATTGGTCTCTTAACATACTTCAGGCGCTCATCGACCTGAATATCCTCCAATGAAACCACCGCATCGTTATCCAATACACACTTTCGTAGCTGCGAAACATGGAAAGTGTTGTGAATCTGACTGAGCTCCTCAGGAAGATCTAATCTATACGCAACCTTACCAAACTGGCAATCACCCGAAAAGGCCCAATATATCGGGGACCTAATTTTCCCCTCTTCCTGAAGCGTATCACACCTTTCCAAGGTGATACCTTTAGTAACACCATGTCGCCAACCTGAAACTCCAACTCGGATCGGTGCTGGTCGGCATAGGTCTTATGCCGACTCTAAGCAGTCTACAATCTTTGCCTGATCTGCTAAATCATCTCCATGGTCTGAAGGACCACTTCAGTCTGCACCATAAACATGTGACCAACCTTGCCCCAACAAACCGGGGTTCAACATCTCCACCCATATAAGAGCTCAAAAGGCAGAGCACCAATGTAGGAGTGGAAATTGTTGTTGTAGGAGAACTCCGCAAGAGCTAGGTAGGAGTCCCAACTCCCACCAAAATCGATAACACAGACCCTCAACATATCCTCAAGGGTCTGTATCGTCCACTCACTCTAGACGTCGGTCTGTGGATGATAAGCAGTACTGAAGTGCAACCTTGTGCCTAGTTCATCATGGAACTTCTTCCAAAAATGAGAGGTGAACCGAACATCACAGTCTGAAACAATGGAGACCGAAACCCCATGGAGAGCAACGATCTCGCGAACATACACATTGGCCAACTTCTCGGCGGAAGAACTCTCCCAGATTGCTAGAAACTGGGCACTCTCGGTCAATCGATCCACAATGACCCATATAGCATCAAAACCCTTTGCCATCTTCAGAAACTAGTGATAAAATCCATCGAAATTTGCTCCTTTTCCACATGGGAACCTCCAGAGGCTGCAGCTTGCCATGCAACCTCTGATGCTCAACCTTGACCATCTTGAAAGTCATGCATCTCTCCACATACGAGGCTAACTCTCTCTTCATACACAACCACCAATAGCTAAATCTTAAATCTTGGTACATCTTGGTGGCCCCCCGGATGAATAGAAAAACGAGACTTATGAGCCTCATCCAATACAATCTATCTAACCTCACTAGACATCGGAACCCAGACCCGTCTACATCGAGTCAATAACCCACGACTATCTGAAACAAATCTGGCAATCTCACCCCTGATCCTCTCTTTCTTCCAATTCTCTTCCCGAACACCCTCAAACTGAGCCTCCCTAATCAATCCCAAAAATGGGGAATCCACCGATATCCTCATATACAATGCCCCATCAGAAGACACAACCGACTTGCGGCTCAAAGAACCCACCACCACATTCGCTTTCCCGGATAGTAAAGGATCTCACGGTCATAATGCTTAACTAAGTCCAATCACCTGCACTGCCTCATGTTTAGGATAAGATGATCGATAATATGCCTCAGACTCTTGTGATCCGTGTAGATAGTACAGTGGACCCCATAAAGACAGTGCCTCCAAATCATGAGGGCAAAGACCACTGCCCCCAACTCCAGATCATGAGTGGTATATCGCGACTCGTGTAGCTTCAACAGTCGTGAACCCGTCCTCTCTACATGAGGACCACCCTCAAGCCAGTGATGGATGCATCATAGAACACCACAAAATCCTCAATTCCCCCTAGGAGGGTCAAAATCGTGGCCTCGCATATTCTCTATCGAAGGGTCTCAAACGTTGATTGCTACTTAGGGCCCCATCGTAAATCTACCCCCTTCCTCGTCATACGAGTGAGGGGTACTGCAATCTTGGAGAAATCTGGAATAAATCTCCGATAGTACCTTGCTAAACCCAAGAAACTCTTGATATCCAAGGGAGATTTCGATACCTCCTACTGCATCATTGCCTCAATCTTGGCCGGATTGACCAATATCCCATCGTGGTAAACGACGTGTCTAAGAAACTGAACCTCTCGTAAGCGAGACTTGCACTTCGAGAACTTAGCAGAAAGCTGTTCTTGCCTCAAAACTCCCAGAAGCTCACAGAGATGCTCTTCATGTTGCTCTTTGGTCTTGGAAGACACCAAGATATCATCAATGAAAAAAATAAAAGAACGATCGAGCATCGTCCTGCATATTCGATTCATCAAATCCATGAATACTGCAGACGCATTGGCATGCACAAATGGAATCACTTCGAACATGGAATGCCCATAACGAGTCCGGAATGTGGTCTTCTCCACATCGTCCTCTCTCAATCTAAACTGATGATATCCATACCTCATATTTATCTTGGAGAACCAAGATGCACCTTGCAACTGATCAAATAGGTCATCAATCTGCGGGAGGGGATAATAGTTCGTTACCGTTAGCTTGTTCAATTCCTGGTAATCAATGCACATCCGGTGTGAACCATCCTTCTTCTTGACGAACATAATTGACGCTCCCTAAGGAGAACTGCTCGGCCTTACGAATTGCTTGCCTAGCAGCTCTTACAGATGAGATGACAACTCCTGCATCTCAGGCAATGGCAAGCAGTATGACGCTGTAACATCCGGACTTTTAGGTGTATTATTGTGTTTTTTTTTTTTGAGGTTTATGGAGTGACTCGACGAGTAGAGTCGAGTTGTTCGTGTAGGATTAATGAATGGACTCTGATAGGATATAATAACAAACGTGAAGATCGATTAGATCTTTGAAACAGGTATTGTGATGAACACAAAACAATAAATAAGACAAGATTGGATCAAAATATGTCGAATGATTAGATCAAACAATCCTCAGCAGAGCTCGACTAAGAACTTCCGTTGTAGAGGATTTAGGGTTACAAGAACGATAATAATAAACTTCTGAATAATGATCTGATCGTTCTCTTCTATCGTTAACCTAAGATGCATGCAAGCACCTATATTTATATTCAACTCTACTAAACTCACGGATGGACAGGCCCATACCGGAGATACAAAAATGGACTAGCTAACGAGCCCAATAGATGCAACATATTATACAAAACGGACCCAACAATCTCCCCCTTTGCGTCAAATTGGAGTGAGACTACTTCTTCTTCGGGCCAGCAGCGGGAGCCTTCTTTACAGTATCAAACAGACGTGTGATAAGAGCGAGAATAGTCTGTCTGAACCGAATGTACCATTGAATCATATCATCGAAGTACTTGACATCATCCACTGTGTTCTGCTTGCATCTGTGGATGATCCCCAAAACGTGCTCTAAACAAGCAGTGGTGTAGAGGTGTTTGTCAGCCAAGGCGAAAAGACATTTCTGTCCTTCGTTCCTGGTGAACATGACCGAATTCCTTCTCGAGTCAATTTTACCCATCTGCATTTGGTTGAGATCACTGGCAGAGCCAACAGGAGATAGTGTTGGTTTCTTCTTAAATACGCTTGCAATCTCCTGATCCATCAGTGCAACTTCCATGATGTAGCACACGAGCATCCTCTTGAAATGGTCGATGATCGGACCGTATTCAGCTTCGTTGGTGAGTAGGATGTTGTGCAAGATAATCCAATCATGGGGATTAAGGTTTGGAAGATCTGCAAGGGAAATAGCATGTTCGGTTTTGGCAGATCCCCGAAGTACCTTGAACCGAATGTTGATGAAGTTCCCTTCACTATACGACTTCAAGACCCAAACGTTGACAATTTTCTGAGCGCTCCAAGTCTGATACTGAGGTTGAGCAGCCATCAGATAAAAATTGATTAAGTCCTGATCAACCTGTGGATGAGGATGAGGGAACTCTGCAACGTTGGAGAAGGCATGAAAGATGAACGCCTTTCGGGTCAGTGGCATGTCGAACTGTGAGTCGACAGTGTTGGAACAATCAAGAGAGATTACAGGTTCCAGCCACAAGATACTCGGTGTGTCAATGGCTTCTTTTATCATCCTCTCGAGAGTCCAGGCAGGAAAAAGAGTTTTCCTACTCTCAAGAAGGTCGTGGGCTTCCTTCTGTTTACGTTCGGCTTCTTCAGCCTCTTTTGCCACATGAGCACTGATATCAGCCTCATTGCGTCGACTTCTACGCTTCAATAAGTCGACGCTTGTTTCTTTGTCTTCTTCTTCTTCTTCCTCAACAATCTTTTTGCCTTTGTCTTTCACACCGGAACCGGAGGCTTGGCCTACTGGAGGAGGTTCGGTAGTGTGAGTTGCCTTTGAGGTAGGAGGTGGTTGGGACATAGATTCCTTCTCTCCCCCTTGTTTCGGAATGGACACGAAATCAAGTAGCCCTTCGAGTTTGCTGAGCAGGGCAAGGGCAGGAGCGAGCTTCTCTGCAAGGTCACGCCTCACAGTATAGTTAAGAATAGGATCATGTGCTTCGAGGATGTTGGAGATGGCAGAGTGGACATCCGAAACACACGACTTTATCACCTCCCTTTCGGACCGAAGAGAGTCAATATCCTGTTGAGAGTTGGAGAGTTGAACGCTCTTGACCTTCAGAGCAGTGGTCTTCTTGGCAAGAACATCCATAAGAGAGTTCTCGGCAGCCAAATCTTCTTGTAGCTTCGAGAGACGCTCGTCAATGGTTGTGCGAAAGGCTGAGTTGTCATCTGAAAGCATTTGACGAAAAGAAGCGAAGGACTTCAACTCAGTGGAGGCTGACGTTGCTAGCTGGTGAACAATAGGTTCCAACGTAGTCTTGGTAGCATTTGCACTCTCCTGTAAAGACTTTAACAGGGAAAAGACATCAGAAAATAGTTTATCGACTTTTGTGGTCGTTGCCTGACAGGCTTTTGTTGAGGCATCTATGGCGGAGGTTGCAGAAACAATGGAATCTTGCTGAGCTTTTGAGAAGGCGTCAACAATCTTCTAAACTGCATCTACAGAAAGGGATGACTGAGAAGTGGAAGAGGAGGCGATGAGCAAGTCAATCTTGTCATGGAGCTCCTTGAGATGTCTTTTTGTGACAGGAGCGTCATCATCGTCATCACTCTGTACTTGAAACGGACTATAGTAGACCGAGTCAAACGTCATATCTTCCCCGCCAAGGAATGGTTCTTCTCCCTCTGAAGCATGACCAGGAGAAGGTGGTGGTGGTGAAGCTGGTGGTGTAGTAGTATGGGTAGGTTCGGGTTGGGTTGTTTCGGGTGTTGGTGTAGGTTCGGGTGCTTTTGTGGTTTCGGGTGCATCAGTATGAACCCCCGTATCAGATACGTTGGCTCTAACATCTGCAGTGGATGTTGTGGTTGCGTCGGTGAATATTGGTGTTGGTATTGGGATGGAAGTGGGTGGTATTGAAGTAGTGGAAGTTATGGGGGGAATAGAAATAGGAATGGTTTTAGGTGGATAGGAAATTGGAGAAGTGGATGCATGAACTTCTGGGGTAGGAGATCTGGGTGGAGTGTTGCCACGTGGAGAGTCATCAGAATCTGAACTCTCACCCTCAGACTCGCTTGAGGAGGAACCGATAATTAACTTTCGTCATGGTTGGGTTTTTCTCCTCTTTTGCTGTGGAGACTGAGCAAGCTTGGTGGGTTTCCTCTTCTTTGGAGATGGGCCTTTTGCTCCTTTTGCCACCTGTTTCCCCTTATCAGCCTTTTTGCCTCTTGGAGCAGGCTTGTCGGCATCATGTATTGACTTCAACATCTCTGGAGTAAGATACCTCGGACCAGAACGCTTGAACCCTTTGTACGTCTGGATAATCCGGCTGTCAGCAGGAACATCCCCATACATGGTTTCCAGAATAGACCCGTTGAACGGAAACTTTGAAGCGTCCGACATAATGATCTTCGTGGTATGGAAGGTACCGATCGAATACATTGGAGCACCAGCGACAATGGGGACGAGGTACTTGTCCATCACCCATTTCGTGATAAGAGTCCAGAACCTAGCATATGAAATCTCTGAATGTCTAGAGGTAGAGGAGAGACTCTGGATGAGTTGTTGCCATAGAACATACCCATAATCCATGTTGATGCCATTGTAGATACCATACATTATGGAGAGAAATAAACGGCTAGCATCATCAGATCCAGCACTTCTCTCGGATAACCCCTTGAAGAGAACAGTGAACATCCCATTCCACTGTGGAGGTAGGCACGACTTCTTGAACTTCGTGACCGTAGAAAGCACCTCCGTATAACCCATGTTATAGAACATGTTGAACAAGTGACCCATTGGAATCGTTTCAGGGTTAACCCTCAAAGAATCAGGTTCAAACCCTAACAGCGAGCAAAACCTTTGCTTTGAAATTGATGCCTTGTGCTCAAAGACATCAAAAAAGATTCTGTCAACGACCTTGTTGTAGTGAGCAGTCGCAAAGATCTGTGACAAGAACTCCATCGGAACAGTTTTATCCCTGGTAAGTGCAGGAGCGATCGGAGAAAACTTCAGACACTCGATGATGGGGAACATGAAGGCGTCGTAAGCATGAGGGGTTAAATCGATGATTAGGCTTTGTTGTGGGCGAATGGGCAAAATGTGGGATGTTGCATGAACGGAAGATGAATCTGCCATTGCTTGAAGAAAGTAGAGAAGATGATGAACAGTGAAGGTTTAGGGATTTCTTGTGCTCTGGGAATTTTAATTGCAGTAAAGAGGTAAACGGTGGAGGATGTTGCCTTTTATACTGTGGTGTAAGGAGAGAGAAAGATCTTCCCAAATCTTCTATTGAAAAACGAAGGGTTTTTCGGAGTTGACTGATGCGTGACAGTTGGGGTTGCCGATGATCACGCATGAGAGAGAATGTCAGGTCCCTAATAACACGCCTTCCCATCAGGCGCCATTTGGAGACGAGACGGTTCAGATTCACACGCGCCCCTCTTGCGCCGTTTGGAGATTAAACGGTTCCGATTCGCACGCTTTCCCTTTTAGCGCCGTTTGAAATCAAATCGATTAGACTCCCGCCTGAGTCAGCATGTCTTCATCTTATCCCTTTAAATTGTAACGGCGTCTTTTGAAAAATGCCCCCACGTGGATTAAAATCAACCACAGCCTTTAATCAACCGCCAATCCAAGTAAAATGCCTTGTAATTAATAGAACCTGAATTTAGGAAAATCAAAGATTTTCGTGCTTAGGGTGTAAAAGAAAAGAAATAAAGCAATATTTTTGGGAAAATATGTGATGTCAATAAAGACACGAAAAAAATGATCCCGGGCACGAATCTCTTCCTTCAAAGTCAAGAGAGACCTTAAAGTGTTTGTGTGGTTTCCTGTTGAATAATGATCAAACACTTATTAAGAAGTGTTGAAAGGCTTCTTTTAACTAGGCTTATTAGGGTGGCTTTCACTTCGATTCAAACTTCCTAATCTTGATATAAGATAGAAAGCGAACGAAGTACTTGTGAGACCGGTGTAGTCTATTGAACAAGTAGGTTGGAGATAATTTAATTTGGCGAGGAAATATGTATATAAAATCTCAACAAAAATTTAAAACTGGATTCCAAGGGAAAAAATGTTATTGGTGTTAACAATTTCATAGGAATCACACAAAAGAAAATTTTGAGATTTCATGGAGGTACGTCCGTCAATGCATTAATGAAAACTAGAGCAAATTAATTGTTCACCGTCAATTCGTATTGGGTATTGAATTTTGGGTTTCACTTAGATCGTAGTAGCACGAAACTAAGATCATGAACACAGTAATTGTGTAACCATAAACCTCAGTGGTAATTTCTGAGAGTCTCAAGGGTTACGTTTGTGAAACGAATGTGATGGAGAAATGCAATTTAGATGGTGTAAGAAATCAAAGTACCTCTGCTGTGAAAAATAGGACCACGCAGAAAACTCTTATCTCATGTGAGAAGAGAGTTAGGTAGATCATTATTGGAATAAATATGATAGCCTAATTGGGAAGACAAGGTTTGTGTATACCAAGTCATTAAGGCTATTATTCAGAATCAGGTGAGGCTTTGGACACATACAACAGCATGCTTCTAGGGACATTTAGCTAATTCAACAATTTCCCCATAAACGAACACACAAATAAAATTAAAGCCAAAAAATAGAAAATAAAGAACGAAATATTTTTGGAGTTTTTGATAATAATAAAAATAAAATGAAATAAAAAATAAGACAAAAGAAAAAAAATACAGAGAAAAAAAAATTGGAACCGAACCCGAGCGTTTGGTTTATTTCGGTTGTGAAAAAAAAACTTTGGAACCGAACCCGAGCGTTCGGTCTATTTCGGGTGAGAAAAATTTTGGAACCGAACCCGAACGTTCGGTATATTTCGGTTGCCAAAGAAAATAGGTTTTAAAAAGAGAATAACTTTGACAATAAGATAAATGCATTTGGAACAATTATACATAAGATCTACAACCAAGAAAACTACCTTTGATTGATGAGCGAAAAGCAGATTATTCAACCGAACCCGAGCGTTCGGTTCATTTCGGCACATTAGTACAAGACCCGAACCCGAACGTTCGGTCTATTTCGCTTCTTACTTTTGAGTTTGAGAGGTAATGTTTGGTACTGACTCCGATTCCATCATACCTAGCCCTTGTAGAATTTTGTTGAACGACGCTTCAGGAAGAGCTTTGGTGAAGATGTCAGCCAGTTGATCAGTGGTTCGAACAAAATGAATTTCGACGTTCCCATCTTCCACATGATCCTTAATGAAGTGATACCTCAGTGCTATGTGCTTAGTCTTGGAGTGTTGTACTGGGTTATGACAGATCCTAATTGCACTTTCAGAGTCACAATATAGTGAGATCTTTTTCATATTGAGTCCATAGTCCCGGAGTTGACTTTGGATCCAAATCACTTGAGAAGTATAGGAGGCAGCTGCGATGTATTCTGCTTCAGCGGTAGACAGAGACACACAGGTCAGTTTCTTTGATTGCCAACTAACCAACTTCCCGTCTAGGAATTGGCAGCCTCCAGTGGTACTTTTCCTATCTAGTCCACAACCTCCAAGGTCTGCATCTGAATAGGCTTGAACGAAGAAACCTGAGTTAGATGGATACCATAGGCCTAAAGAGGTAGTTCGCTTGAGATAACGGAGTATGTTCTTTACTGCAAGCATATGAGGTTCACGTGGATTCGCCTGAAATCTAGCACAGTAACAAACAAAGAACATTATATCAGGCCTGCTAGCAGTAAGATACATCAGAGAACCGATCATCTGGCGATCTAGCATAATATCAACTGCTGGCTTATCCAATGATGGAGTGAGCTTGGTGCCGAACGCCATTGGAACTTTAACCTTTGAATCTCCCATCATGCCAAATTTTGCAAGGAGAGTCTTCGTGTAAGCTTCCTGATTAATAAAGATGCCTTCGGGTCCCTGTCTAATTTTTAAACCAAGGAAAAAGTTAATTGGACCCATTGAGCTCATTTCAAATTTAGTCTCCATCAGCTTTCTGAATTCAGCCGTTAAGCTAGGATTTGTTGAGCCAAAGATGATATCATCGACATAAATTTGAACAATCATAAGGTGGTTACCTTCCTTCTTACGAAAGAAGGTTGGGTCAACCGAACCTTGTTTGAATTTGGACATCTTTAAAAACTTGGTTAGCGTTTCATACCAGGCCCTCGGAGCTTGTTTCAGTCCATATACGGCTTTGTCCAAAATGTAACAGTGATTGGGGTACCTTTCATTGACGAATCCAGGAGGTTGCTCCACGTACACTGTTTCTTCAAGTTCTCCATTTAGAAATGCGCACTTGACATCCATTTGGTAGAACTCAAAGTTTTTGTGTGCATCATAGGCAAGAAATATTCTAACGGATTCCAGCCTAGCTACAGGAGCAAAAGTTTCTTCATAGTCGATTCCTTCCTCCTGATAGTATCCTTTCACCACCAGACGGGCTTTGTTTCGTATCACGTTGCCTTCCTTGTTCATCTTATTTCTGAAGACCCATTTGAGACCAACAACTGAGGCATCTTGAGGAGTTGGAATGAGGCGCCAAACTTTATTCCTTTCGAATTTATTCAGTTCGTCTTGCATAGCTTGAACCCAATCGGAGTGATCAAGAGCAGTGTTAACTGTCTTTGGTTCAACTTTTGAGACGAAGGAGTTAAACATACAGAATTCTACTTTTGAAAATAAGGAAGTTTTGTTTGCCTTTAGTTGTGATCGGGTCAGGACCTTTTTAGAGACATTACCGACAACCTGGGAAACAAGAGGAGGGTAATTTGGATCATAAGATGGATCCAATTCAGCGTTTACCATCTCTTCTAGTTCAGATTAACTGTCATCGTCATAAAGCATATCGGCATTCTCCCCCTCGACAGATAAGCTTTCAGGTGTGTCTTGAGTTTCTGGAGCTATAGGGGTTTCGGGTGGTGTTGAGATTTCAAGTGTTGACGCACCTTCGGGTGTTGTAGCACTTTTGGGTGTTATAGCACCTTCGGGTGCAGCTTGAGAACTGTTCTCCCCCTCAACATGTGAGCTCGGCTGTGATGACGAAGATGGGTCCTCCCCCTCAACTGAAGCATCGTGCTGTGGAGGTTCGTTAGAACTTGATCCTCCTTTATTCATTCGCTTTGTAGCATCTTCGATGAGTTGCTTCAGATGATCTACTTTGTTGTCTGCTGCACTAGCTTCCGAGAGAGTTGCCTTCTCTGGTTCATCGAATAACTCGACGAACTTCTCAAATAGGTTCGCGATCGAGGCTGTGACTTGGCCTGTTTGAGAAAAGATTTCTCCAACTGTGTCTTTGTTGGCCTTTAGCTTTTTGACATAGCTATCATCAAAAGTCACATAATAAGTTTCTTCTATTTTCCTCGAGCGCTTGTTTAATACCCTGTAGGCTTTAGAAGTGAGAGAATAGCCCAGAAATATCCCTTCATCGGCTTTGACATCGAACTTGTTACGATGTTCTTTAGAATTAAAGATGAAACACCGTGAGCCGAATACATGGAAAAATTTGACATTTGGCTTCCTGTTGTTGATGATCTCATAAGGAGTGAGAGTGAATCGCTTATTGAGATATGACTTGTTCTGCGTAAAGCATGCTGCAGCAATAGCATCAGCCCAAAAATATAAAGGTAAAGAAGCAAAACTTAGCATGGTTCGAGCCGCCTCACACAAAGATCGGTTTCGTCTTTCGACAATCCCGTTTTGTTGAGGGGTGTAGGGAGCTGAGAAGTTGTGACTGGTTCCTTTTTCGGCCAACAATTCTTCGAATTCTTTATTTTTGAATTCCAGCCCATTGTTGCTCCTGATGTTGCGAACGACTTTCTTCAGCTGTACTTCAACCTGCTTGATAAACATCTTTAGCTTGAGAGTTGCTTTAGATTTGTGCTTCAGAAAGAACACCCATGTAAAACGTGAAAAGTCATCAACAATAACAAGAATATAGTTGCTACCGCCGATGCTTTCGATAGATGATGGACCACACAAGTCAATGTGAATTAACTCTAATGGTTCAACAACTTTAGTGTTTATAATCGATGGGTGACTTTGACGACTCTGCTTCCCCATTTCACACGCAGCACATAAATGTTCTCGATTGAATTTGAGCAATGGAAGACCTCAAACATGACCACCTGTGACAAGTTTGTTGATATCCTTGAAGTTGAGATGAGAGAGGCTTCGGTGCCACAACCAGCTTTCATCAGATTGTGCTTTGGATAACAGGCAGATAACTGGATTCCCTTTGATGGGTTTGAGGTTCAGGGGAAACATTTCGCCTTTGCGCTCCGATTTAAGAATTACTCTTTTCGTTTTCTTTTCAATTATTTCCGAACCCTCATCATCGAATGAGACCTTGAGACCGGTACCTCCAACAAGCTGAGATACACTGATGAGGTTGTGCTGTAGTCCTTCAACGTATGCGACCTTCCTAATCGTAAAATCACCATTTGTTATCATTCCATAGCCTTTTATTGTGCCGAATGAGTTGTTCCCGAACTTGACATTTCCACCGTTTGAAAGAGACTGAAATTCCCTCAGCTCTTCCTTCCTTCCTGTCATGTGACGCGAGCAGCCACTGTCAATATACCATTCTTCGTCAAACTGCTCGTCACTGATAACCTGCAAAAATTAAGCAGATTTAGGAACCCAAAGTTTCTTGGGTCCACGTGAGCCTTTCACAGGAACAGGAATAGTAAGAGAGATGTCAACAAGATATGTTCTTTTTATTTAAGTTGTTTCATCTTTCTTTTTAATGGTGAAAACCTTAATTTTATTGGGATTTTTTACAGTCGGTTTGGATTCAGGTTTAGGCACTGGGACATTGGAATGCTTTTGATCGGTTTTGACTGAAGAAACCTTCGATTTTCCTTTCAAATCTGTTGAAGATTTTGGATTTTGAGTATTAACAGAATTGGATTTAGAATGAGGTTGAGAGGAATTAGAAGGATTAGAAGAAGTAGAACGAGAGAATTTAGACTGAGATGTTTTCTTGACTTGAGGTTCTAAGTGACCCTTTTGTTTTTGATCATTAGTGGTACCGAGCTTAGAACTTTGGTTGCTTTTGCTCTCAGAACCGAACTTATGCTTTCGGTAGCTTGTGTTTTCTGAATCGAACCTTTGCCTTCGGTTATCATAATTTTCAGAACCGAAATATCGTTTCGGTTGTTATGACCCTCAGAACCGAAACTCTCCCTTCGGTTGTTATTACTTTCTTGCGATCTAACAGTACTTTTCTCTGACTTTGAATTTCTGTCATGATAAGAGAAATGGGCGTTTTGAGATTGCCAAAACTGTTATCGTTCTGAGAGATTCTTCTTGTATCTCATATTCCTTTGCTGCTTCTGATTCTTCACTTGCTTCGGCTGTCGATGGATATTTGCTTTTTGCTTTTGCTTTTTGTCAGCCGGTTCACTCTGAACCGATGAAGTTTCGCTTGAAGGAGTGACTTCTTTTGCAGGATCTCCTTTTTCTTCAGGAACATCTTTTATACCACTAGTACTTGGCATGTCAAAGTTATCGGGCTTGTTCAGAGGCCCTGGTACATATCTGCCTTTGGTTTTCCAGGACGTCCGTTCAGACAGACCAACGGTTTTGTCAGCATTGTCGATAGGAGCAGACCAGAAGAACTCATCACAACCATCAGCATTATCTTCGTTTACAATGGCTGTGAGTTCAGCTGTCTGATGTTCAGTTACTCCTGTGACCTTATACACTTGATTTGGAGTCGTCCTTACCTTTTGGTATACAACAACCTTTTCTTCAAGGATCGGGGACTTTTGTTGGGACAAACGAGCAAACTCCACAAAATTTTCTGAAATAAGATTTTTGTGGTTTTCGGGTTCACTCTTGACAAACTCAGAACAGTCAACTATATCCTCTACAGAAATTTCACTCATATCATCATCCTCATTAAGCTCAGATGCATTTCAACATCAATTTTATTTTCTGAGCTCAAGTTGGAATTCAATGAGTCAAACTTTTGTATTGTTTCGGTCCTTAGTTTAAATTTATCATTTTCATCCAAAAGGTTTTTCAGCATGTCCTTATGGTCCTTGGACTTTATGAAAGATTCGGTTTTGTCTAGTCCATACATATAAGTCGGATTTACATCCTCAGACGAAACTACACTTTCGCAATTATATGCTTCAGCGTCGATTTCATCCTCCTTAAACTCAAGGAAGGGCAAAATCATGTGATGAATTTTCTGCCCTATTTCACAGTCTAAATGAAGTTGAGTGATATTAGTGCAAAGACGCTTAGCAATTAAACAAAAGACATTTCTCTGTTTTAAAAGTTTCAAATTGTCTCTTTGTAAATAAATGTTTTCGTCCTTGGATTTGATTAACTCCGACTCCTTCAGCTCGATCCACATCCTCCGTTCCTCACTCTTTGAAGACACCCTGCTTAATTGGTCAGTTAGGTTAGAATTGGTGACCCGTGTTTGAGTTAAACTGCTGTCTAGATGCGAGATTCTTGAATTTACATTTTTTAATTCTTTTTCATATGAACTTTGTGGGACTTTGAATGAAACAAAAATGGATTGTACCTTCTTTATTAATTCATCAAGCTCGTTAAACTGCACGCTGAGAGGTTTTGCTGTGAAGCACAAGTCCTCTCGCTCCTTTGTGTCTTCATTCCCACCGTCTGTGTTGTATCCCCTCATTTGAGATACATCCGACACCATCAAGCACTTTCCACCGCTTCCTTCATCTTTCGCAACATAAGCCTTTCCATGAGATGGCTTCCTTACTTCATCATCCTCAGAGTCGGTTGACCAGACCTCCACGCCACCGAACTCATCATCTGCTACCGAACCCTGCACAATTAAAGCATTCATTGAAGGGTTAGTGACAACTTTCTTTTTCTTGATCTCTTCCAGCTTTTTCATTAACACAACTTCTTCATCTTTCTCCTCATCCTTTTTTGCTATTTTCTTGAGGACACAATCTTTGGCATAATGGTTCTTTCCTCCACAATAGTAGCAGTTCACACCCGAATCTCCTTCAGCTTTCGGTTCCTTCTTTGGTTCTTCTGCCTTCGGTTCTTCCCTGACCTTTTCAGAACTATAACTTCCCTGCCAATTTTGGTTCTTATTGGTAGGAAACCTTTTCTTGATGAACCTCTTCGGGTTTGACACCATCATTGCATAGTCTTCAGAGGTAAGGTCATAGTCCTCTAAGTTAAGGTCTTCATCTTTCATCACACCTTTGCTTTTGGACAGAAGGGCCAATGATCCCAAGCATGAAACTACATTTTTCTCCTGCAAGACAATCTTTTCTTGGGATTTCAAAATCCCTACCAGCTTTGCCAATGAGTAAGATTTGAATTGCTCATGTGCTTTAACAGTGGACACAACCGCTCTCCACTCAGATCTAAGACCGTTTAAAAACGTAACCTTTTGTTCAATCAACTTCCTTTCAATATCATGTTTAATCATCTTACTAAGAAGATGATCGAAGCGATCGAACGTTTGAGTTACAGTTTCTTCAGGACTCTGCTTGAATTCACCAAACTCGGACAAAAGTAAGGTTTGAATGGAATGCTCGAGATCTTCATCTGTGGAATATAACTCTCGCAGCCTATCCCATATTTCTTTAGCAGTGTTGCACGAACTCACCAGCCTGAAAGTATCAGATTGAAGAGCGAATCTAATTAGTCTCAATGCTTTAATATTGCACTGAAATTTATCTTTTTCGTCTTGGGAAATATCTTTTACATCTTTCAACAGATCATTATACTCTTTCTGAGTTTTAATGATTCTTGATGTTGCTGAATGAGCGAATGGTCCAGACACGATTGCTTCCCAAAGAAGATATCCGCTGTCCTCAGATCCAATGGCATAATCTTCAAAGTGATGTGCCCAGACTTCGTAATCCTGGGTGTAAAGGATGGGAATCTTCGTCGTTGATCCAATGATGTTTGAGATGTTAATGGGATTTGATTGTGACTCGTCCATGCTAGATCGAATAACCTGTTTAAAAGATCAGACTTGTAATATATTAAATTAGGGAAAAACGAATAAATGCTGAGTTACGTCAATTATGGGATGAAGGCTCAATAAATATTAGTTAATGCGGAATAACCCTAATCGCAACCTTTTTCACAGAAAAGATGTGTATGAATTACACAACCTCCTGCTCTGATACCAATTGATAGGATATAATAACAAACGTGAAGATCGATTAGATCTTTGAAACAGGTATTGTGATGAACACAAAACAATAAATAAGACAAGAGTGGATCAAAATATGTCGAATGATTAGATCAAACAATCCTCAGCAGAGCTCGACTAAGAACTTCCGCTGTAGAGGATTTAGGGTTACAAGAACGATAATAATAAACTTCTGAATAATGATCTGATCGTTCTCTTCTATCGTTAACCTAAGATGCATGCAAGCACCTATATTTATATTCAACTCTACTAAACTCACAGATGGACAGGCCCATACCGGAGATACAAAAATGGACTAGCTAACGAGCCCAATAGACGCAACATATTATACAAAATGCAACCCAACAGACTCGACGAGTTAGAGAGACGACTCACCGTGTAGGTGTTCGGCAGAGAAACCCTAATTTCCCATGGTTGGGGCCTATATAAGGGAACTTATGCCCCCATTTCAGCCTCACCAGCTACCAAACCCTTCTGTGTGAAACCCTAAGCGAGTGTAGTGAGCTAAGAGATTCTCCAAACTGGCCTTGAAATATTTTAGTGCATCTTTGAGGAGGAAGAAGAGTTTATTTAGCAAAGAACAAGAAGGAGCTATTGGGGTTCAGGCCATTTTGTCCAGAGCTTCAAAAGGAAGGTAAAAAGCTTGAACTTTTTCCTTTATTTGGTTAGATCTCATGAGTTGAGAATCTAGGGTTTTCATTACATATTATTTGGGACTTCAAGAATACTAAGTTATCTAGAGGTTTAAACCTCATATATGGACCTTGTGAGGTCCCTAGAGCCTAAAAGTCCCAACTTTATTCATCCATATGAGGAGTATGGTGTTTAACACCTTATCAGAAAATGTATTGGTAGTTTGGAGCAAAACTACCATGCATGAGTGTAAAGATCGAAGCTTTACGTGACAATCGGGCCTTAGGATTGTATATCTAGTGTTTGGAGCAATAGATCTTCCTTAAATCGTTTGAATGAGAAATCAGATCGAAGGGAATCAACGAGTCCATGGCCTGACTCGACGAGTCGGTGAGGGTTTGTCCCGATCAGCTTGATCCTGTGATAACTCAGCGAGTTGGGGGTCAACTCGACGAGTTGAGTTGGACTTTCTTGAGACTTCTGAGGAAACAAGGGGACTCGATGAGTCGGGTCAAACATGGACTATTGACTTGACTTTGACTTTTTTTGACTTTAGGGTTTGGTCAACATGAGTAATGGAGACCATGGAGGGGTAAAATGGTCTTTGACCCAGTTCAAGAGTTATAGACAGAAGAATAACATTTGGTTACTTAGAGTCGAGAATCAAGTATTAATTAAAGATATTTACCCTATATGTTAGGCGGTGACTAGTTCAAGATTCGAGTTCGAGGATAATTGCTTGCTGGCTTGGAAGGTGAGTCTTCTCACTATACTTACCATGAGTGGAATCTTTGTGTGACAGAGATGTCTTATGTGTTCATATTGAGTACTATGGTATCCTGCATTATGTCTATGTGATTTATTCCGAGTATTATTTTGTGCTTATTGAGTTAGGACTGGAGGGTCCACTCGAGTTATGGGGCCGGAGGGTCCCACTGAGACACATTGACCGGATGGTCTTATTGTGTTATAGCCTCGAGTGGCTAAGGAGATATGTGTGGTGTTTTGGGGAACTCACTAAGCTTCGTGCTTACCGTGTTATGTGTTATGTGTTTCAGGTTTTCTCAGGATCGTTGGAAGGCAGTGGCTTGACTGTACACACCAGTGAAAGATTTATGTTTTGAAGATCCTAGATTTTAAATCAAACAATGATGGAGTTGCGATTTGTAAATTAAATAAATGAGATTTTTGTGAAATGTGTTATGAGAATTATGAGATGTTAAATGAAAAATTTCTTTGAAAATTTATGGTGTTACAAGTTGGTATTAGAGCCTTGTTTTGAGGGATTCGGATACACCTTCGGTTATGTATGAACTCAGACTGGGGATTTGAGAAATTTTTTCAAAAGAAATGATTTTTTCTATAACAAACAAGAGTTTCCAAGAGAAAACGAGAAGGAGTAGTGTGTATAAGTATCCAGAACCCGAACGGTGATTTCCCAAAGTACCCTTACTTAGTTGTGTTATGGTTATTATTAAGATATTAGTGATGCATGCTAGGAGATTGGATAGGTATTTCATATTTTAGGGCTTGAGTTGCTTGATTTGTGATGCCTTAACCTAGGAATTTTGCTATCTGTGATGTGCTTTGAGTATGTGCGGAGTAAGAGTATCCAATAGGAATATTTCAGAGATAGAACTTTGAGTAGAGGAGTAATCTATGAGAGATACCTAGATGATCATAGAAAGAGCCTACTAAGAGAGTAGTTAGATACCCGCGTAGGGTAGAGTTGCTTGAGTTTGGTGACACCTTTTGAGCGTGAGTAGTGAAAATAGAGTTATAACATAGAGTGGTTTTATGTGTTGGTGGAGATTATTCGATGCCCGAATGCTGCTTGCTTCGTGCTTTGTGGAACTCTCGATGATGGGAGTCAGCTACTAAGTGAATATGATGATATTCAGGAGGTAGATGGCTAGCATCATAAGGTGTTCTTCAGCAGCTGATGGCAGAGAAGTGTGAGAACCTAGGGAGTGACCTTAGTTTGATGAGTACAATGATAGATTAGAGTATTCGCTGGGGAGCGACCAGGTTTAACGGGATTAGTGATTGAGAAGGTTGAGCAGCCATTTAGGAAATTTGGGATGATCCGTGTGGAAAGTATGGGTAGATGTGGCAGGTAGTATGGGCCCGTACTACTAAAGGCAGAGGACCCGTACTCAAAATAGGGAGAGTTCCAGAGGTTCTAAGTAGTAGATTAAGAAGAGATAACATGGTTCGGGTACCATGATTTATACCAGATTGAGAGGAGATAACATGGTTTGGGTACCATGATTCATAGCAGATCGAGAGGTGGTCACATGGTTCGGGTACCATGATTTATAGCAGATTGAGAGGAGATAACATGGTTCGAGTACCATGACTCGTGGCGGTTAGTGCTTCTGGTTTTACCAGTTATCCCGTTGTGATTGATTAGACCGATATCAGATGTGATAGAGTGTGGGGGCTAGAGGGCCATTTTGAATGAGTTTCAATGGAGCATAACTTAAGAGGGAAATCGAGTTAGTTTCCGAGAGATTTTTGGTGAGATGTCAGTTGGAGTCGCAAGACTCAGGGATGAGTAGAGATGGTGCTTTATGGAGGATTACAATCTGATTTGAGCAATCGGCCGATAGTGGAGATGTCACTTTCTGCGACCAAATTTGTGCTATTTCCGTTTCCTGTGAGAAGTAGAAGAGATATTGAGCTTCCAGATTCCGAGCTTGGAGGTAAGCCTTGTGGGGTAGCATTCATTGCGATCTTTCACCAGAGGATCTAGGCAGTATGTTTGCCGCAAGGTAATATTATAGCATGAAAGGGTTATCATTGGAGACTGAGATGGTCAAGGACAAGGATATACCCTATTTGAGTATAGTAGGGCATATGTTAGCAACAGTGTTGGGTGATCAAGAGGAGTATTTTGGGGCAGTGGCTCTCATTTTATATGATGGATATCGAGTGTGTGGGTGAGGTCTCTGCTCTCATGATAATTATTATGATGGGACACTGGTTGGCGAATCAAAGATGAGGAGTGTGATAGTTCAATATTTTTAGACTGTGAGTCATGGCTACTACGAGACAATTGAGATGCCCGATAGTGTATCAATGTGAGATTTTGGATAACACGTTGGGAAGTTTTTCAAGGATTTTATCTAAGATTCGGGATGTTTGGAGTTTGGTCTCTATCAGGAAGATCATCGAGTGTTGTGTGGTACTTTCCAAGAGTAAGTGTGATGTACCTGATGGAACGGTCTGTGGAATAGATTGTTGGTGTGCCACATGGTGATGGTTCGAGCCCAACTGGGTATTTTATTGATTGTATCAGAGATTTGTTCAAGAGTGGTTAGAGGGCTGGATATAGTGACCTTCGGTACGGATACATGAGACCATGTTATTGGTGGTCAAGGCGAGGTGCAGAGCGAGATAATGCATGTTGTACGTGTTTAGGAAAGGATGAGTGTCTCCACGACAGGTGGCTGTTGGTCGGATACCTTGTGGTGGTTAGGAATTTTTCAATGTTGTAATGGTAAATTCAAGGTGGGTGGCTCGTAAGGATAGTTTCGGCGGTTAAGAATTTTTGGTTCAATGTATGGGTTGTTGTATGCACTCTGTGAAGGGTAGAAGTTGATTTGGCAACCAACTTGAAGGTCGTTATGTGTATTCTTGCAAGAGTTTTGAGCAATAGAGGAGGGAGTTTTGGATGGTCGTCAGCATGTTCTGAGTCATTGACGATTCCTCCGTGTTTCAATTGAGAATTGGAATATTCTGAAGTTACGAGTTGTGTGAGAGGAAGATCAGCTATGAGATTCCGATAGGATGCATTGCTGTATCTAAGTATGATGTCGTCAGTAGGAGATTAGTGGTTGAAGCAAGACATTATGAGGTTCTGTGAGGGTGTACCAAGGTATCCGAATAGAATGCCCTGAATTTCAGATTATTTTGAGACTTGAGTTATGAGATGGCAAGTTGTAACTCCCGTAAGTAGATCCGGGCTAGTCAATTTAGAGATAATAGGGGTCGGAAACGACTTTCTGGCAAAAGATTATTTAGAATAAATAATCTTAACCAAGTTGTAGTATATGTTCAAGGTTTATGTACATATAAAGAACGCCGAAATCCGAATTATAACGAAGAAGTTATGACCCGTCGAAGTTCGTGATAGAGCGAGTTTTAGCCTTAGAGACCTAAACGAATTTGTAGAATACATCAAACCAAGAGCGTCCATAAAAAGAATGCCCAAATCTGACTTCGTATGGGGAAGTTATGATTTTTCGAAGTTTCGGCTTAGCAGTGTACAACCCGAAATCTGAATATTAGATCGAGCGGTTTTTAGCCGACACAAACTAAACGAGAATCGAAGATCTCATTATTTTTAGCGTAACGATAAAAAGATAGAGGAAAACGGACGTCGGATGAAGAAGTTATGAGATTTTAACGGACCAATCCTGTCTCGGCCTGTTAAATAATATAGGTTTTAAAATAAATTGAAAATTAGCCGACGGAGTCTAAACAAAAAGTTGTAGAGTACTTTCCCACCTTCGGAAGGATATAAAGAACGTCGAAAACGGAGCTTGTATGCGAAAGTTATGATTTTTAGAAGTTAAGAGTGCAATTTACGAAGCTGATGATGACGTGGCATGATCCTAGCCTTGCCTTGCTCCCCACGGTCTCGCATCCAATGAATGACGCGTCACCCTTGCATTATGCCTCGCGTCCGAGGCCATGTACACCTAGCATACCTCGGTGCTTATCCGTCCGAGTCCGAAGTGCGAGACAGTTGGATCCACCTATGACCTTATTCGATGAACGCCCTGTGTAGAGCGAAGCTACGCCCAGCGTAGTGCGAAGCCTCGCAACTATAAATAGGGGTGCGAGGGCAGCCGGTTTCTCACACCTTTTCACAACTCTTTCTTTCACTACTTTCTCTCTCTAGCTCCTCTAAACCTTCATAAACCCTAGGTAAACCCCCTTAGCTCCTGAAGTCCCGAGAAAAAGGGTCTTTCTGTTCGAAAACGCTGTTCCAAACAAAGCCCGTTTTTCTATAAAACCCACTGTAAGTGAGCTACGCCTACATTTTTTTTAATATAGCTTCTAATTAATTATAGTAACATCATTAGGAACTTAGATGAATTATTTGGGCTATTATTATTAGTTATATAGTGTTGTTTAACGCTTATATAATAGTAATAATAATAGCTAGACTATTAATTAGTCTCGGTGAATATTAAACTGAACCCTAGTGGTAATGATACTAGGTTTTGTTGAAGGAAATTGTTTAAATAGTAAAGAAGCGTTGTCCGAGTACCAAGTCACCACCTTATCAGGTGAGTGCATAGTCCCTTTCATGAACATGATTTTAATACAAGTATTGATTAAATGTATTAAATATATGTTTATGTGCGGATTATTTGATGTTGTTTGAATTACGTGTTAAAGAACATACCTGGTTATTTATAATGATTTAGGTTAATGAGTAAACCTAAAATTTGTTATGAAGGTCATTGGGTAGTATCTCCTTATGAGTACGAGTGAGATATATACAGGGAATAGAACCCTTAAACATGTCATTGATCGAGAAGCACAAATTAGACATAGTCATTCGTCCCTAGTCCGAGAGTATGGATTGGACTCAGTCAACTGTCGTTAATCCGGGAAAATGGATTAAGACATAGTCAGTTGTTCTTAATCCGGGAGTATGAATTAAGACATAGTCAGTTGTCCGTAGTCCGGGAGTATGGACAGGACATAGTCATCTGTCATTAATCTGGGAGTATGGATTTAGACACAGACCAATTGTCCCTCATCCGAGAGTATGGAATAGGTACAATCAAGGACTCGAGAGCATGGATTAGATCCGGAGTAAGAGGTAAAATTTAAGGTCCGTGAGTATGGATAGTCTCGTTGTGAGGATTGAAGGGGTGGGGTAGGAGTTGATTATAAATATGGGGAAATCGTATATTGTGTGAGTTTTTATATATATGTTATAACATTGTGGGATTGAAATCCCTATATACTCACCAGGTTTCCCAACCCGAGCCACTCAGTTTATTTATATCTAAGGTGTTGATATGAAGTCACATTACATTGAGAGATTAAGGAGATATAAATCACCAGTGATAGTGAACGTAAGTTCTTTTTATGCTTATGTTTCTATATTGACGATGACATTCCAAATGTTTTAAAAAGATTAAAAATACATTTCTTCGGAAATGCCTTGATAATGTAATTATCATGTTTTTTTGGGAACAAATTCAGCAACGTTTTTCTTAAAAGAGATACCATGATTTTTATAAAGCATAAACAAAATCGGTTTTTTCTGGCTGTGAAAATGGGGATGTCACACAAGTGAAGTATCAAGTGACTATGGTTCCAGTGGGAGCCCTTCAACTAATTGTAATTAAACGGGAGTATCCAAGAATGTGAATTACAACGAGAAAAAGTGTTGGTCACGACGGTTTTCGTCAGGAGTGGTGATGCTTAACCTGGGTGTGTGTGTGTACCTATCTATGTTGAGCCGTGGAGTATTCGATAGTGAACTCAGTGGGGTGCTGAATCGAGGATGAGATTATGGGGGATAAGAGGGTGAGTGGATCCGAGTGGGAGTAATCACTTCGGATTATCAGGGGAAAACCATGGAGTGAGCCCATGGTGAGTCAGTGAGAGAGAGTGTTGTGATATTGCAGGGAGCCGTAGTGTTCACCAGTCCGCGAGAAAGTGTTGTGATACTGCGGGGAGCCGTAGTGTTCACCAGTCAGCGAGAGAGTGTTGTGATACTGCAGGGAGCCGTAGTATTCATGAGTCAGTGAGAGTGTGTTAGAGGCCTACGGGGAGCCGTATTATTCGCTAGTCAGAGCATGACGCAAATGAGTTTTTTGGCGTGGGTAGCCTTATTCTTTGAGTTTCGGGAACCTGGTGGTCGGACCACGGGCGAGACTGGGGTCTCCATCTTTGTCGGGAATCATTATATTCTGAGTTAAGTTTTGGTTATTGTAACGCCCGTAGATTAGGGCTAGTCAATTTAGAGACGATAAGCATCAAAAATGACTTTTTGATGGATGATTATTTAGAAGGATTAATCTTAACCAAGCTGTAGTATATGTCACAAGGTTTCCGTGCATATAAAGAACGCCGAAATCCGAGTTATAACGAAGAAGTTATGACCTGTCGAAGTTTCGCGATAGAACCGGCACGACCTAGCGCGACCCTATGCGACGTAAATAGTGAATTTAAGGTAGATAGATATCTATCCTTAGTGATCTAAACGAGAGTCGACAATTTCTTCGATAGTAGTCCAACGATAAAAAGACAGACGAAAACGGAGTTCAGATGAAGGAGTTATGAGTTTATAACGGAGTTTTCCTATCCCGGCCTACTAAAGATAATATATAAGTAATATACTTATAATATATTAAAAATAAAGTCAAAATTAGCCAATGGATTCTAAACGAGAGTTGTAGAGCATAATCTCACCTTCGCGTCGATATAAAGAACGTCGAAAATGGAGTTCGTATGCGAAAGTTATGAATTTCTGAAGTTCGGGACGCGAAACCCCAAAACTATCAGAGACCACGACGTGGCAAGTCTCCTGACACCTCCGGGAGGCCCCCAGATGCAACTTGGGATGACGCATGCAGTGACGACCAGGCCCACGACGTGGAAAAAGGTTGCCACGACGTGGCAAGGGCCAAATTTGCCCTATAAATAGATTTGAAGGGCCAGGCGTTTAGGGTTGCTATTTTCCCTCTTCTCTCTCCCGTTTTACCTCGATTTGCGTGCCAGAAGTACCCCGAAGCCCCGGTATCATTCCCGAGTCCCGAAGCAAGATCCGAAGCCCCGAGAATCCCGAAGAGCGTGATTCCCGAGCCGAAGCTCTGCCCGCAAGAAGTTCGATTTTTGTGAAGATCTTCCAGATCTGCGGAGAGATACTACTTCTACAAGCCGTAGTACTGTCCGATCATCTTCTGATCATGTGAGTATGTAGTTACTTTCTTCTAACACATAAATATTAAGTATTTTCTATAAAATACGTGCTATGTGTATAATATAAAGTTGTTTATACGTGTGGGTGTATAGTCCCTTTCATAAACACGGGTATAATACAAGTATTGTTTGAATGTATTAAGTATATGTTTGGGAGAGTGTGTGGTTACTTTTTTCTAACACATAAATATGAAGTATTTGTTATAAAATACGTGCTATGTGTTTATATATTGTTGTTTATTTGAGATGAGTATGGAATGAATGTTTTATATAGTTTTTAAATGAGTTAAACTGTATATGTATTTTATATCTACAAATATGTCGGGTAGAACATGGGTAGATGAGATAGTTGGTATGTGATAAAATGATGAGGTGTGAAAGATGATTAAGAATGATATTGGTAGATACACCATTTAAGGAATGTCATAAAACTAGCAGATGCGCTTGAGAATAATCTCGGTAGATGCACCAAGTAGTAAATGTCATGATCTTGGCAGACGCGCCAAATAGATATTGTCGTAACAATAGTAGATGCGCTTATTGGGTAACCTTGGCAGATGCGCTTATAGGATAATCTTGGCAGATGCGCTTATAAGATAATGTTGGCAGATGCGCCTAAAAGAGAATGTCATAAACCTGACAGTCGCTCCTCATAGTGTATGACGTAATCCTGGCAGAGGCGCTTAAAGGATAATATTGGCAGATGCGCCTTATGTAGAAATGGAAGTTTGTGCTAATTTCTTAGGTCAATCCTTAGGAATGAATGAAGGAAGGATAGTTGATTAATAGGGTAAAACCTTAAGAAATAAAGAAGATAATGGTGATGGGTAATTGGGTTGATTGTTTAATGGTTGAATATAATAATTATATTATTGTGCGTCGAAAACCCTATATGCTCACCAGGCTTCCAAGCTTGACCCACTCAGTTTAATTGTATCATAGGTATCGATACGAAGATGCTTTGCACTGAGAGATTAAAGGAGATGTAAATCTTTAGTGTAAATAATGTAAGTTCTGTTTATGCTTATGTGTCTGTATCGGAACATGACATCCTGAGATAATGTTATATAATGAAAATACATTTCTTTAAAGAAATGCTTTGATAAATCTTTATCATATTTTGGGAACAAATTCCGCAACTCTTTTCTTTAAAAGATTACTCTAATTTGAAAAACAAGCATAAACAAATCGGTCTTTTCTGGCCGTGAAATTGGGGATGTCACAGTTGGTATCAGAGCATTAGTTTAAGCGAACTAGGAATTTGTAGGATTTCTAGACTTAAACTTAGAATGCTAAGTAATGGTTGTGAGGAGTGTGTCTAAAATATGTTAGGTAGTACACCTAAATTGACACAAGCACTAGTTTATTTTAGGAATGATGCCTAAAATGCTCTTATGTGCAAAATGTTTTGTGTGATAGCTATATTGATGCTATTATTTGTTCGGATCTATGGTCTGTTGCCGACCGGATCTGAAAACCTTATGTGTTTAGGATTCTAAGCGTATGACTACGATATTAGAACTAGCATGTAAACGTTTTGGGGGTGATAAGGAGATTTATACGTTTATCGTAATTAAAGCTTTCTTATCTTAAAATTCTCGCTTGGTACACCGAATGTCTGCTTGGATGTACAAAAGGTCATGGTGAAGACTTGTAGAGAATTGAGTAAATGGAAGAAATAAAGAAGGCTTATGATAGTGAATGACACCTATCGGAAGATATCGTAAGAGTGGTATCTTGCCTTTAGAGTATGTCTTATGAAAGAAAAGTACGTTTAGAGGAGTACGGTACGTCTAAAGTACACCTTCGATTGGCAGGATGATGGAACGATTGGTGAAATTCTTGAAGTTGTCTCATCGTCTAATATTTTCATCACCAATCGAGTTGAAGTAGAGTTGATGATTGAAGATTGAGCAGTGAAGAAGTCCTAGTAGAGTCTAGGGAAATTGTTTGTGATTACTTGGACACATTCGTATGTGTTAAATTGTTTTGTGATTTTCTTGTATGGTGACTTGGTCGACTACGGGACAATACTTGGGACGAGTATGAGTAGGTGTGAAAGGTAGTAGATGCATATACTACCGGAAGCACAGGACTCGCACTTGGATCGGGGAAAGTCACAAGGTTACCAAGAAGCTAGTAATTGATTCCGTTTTGTTCAAGTGTGTCATTACCCTTGTTTCGGTAGTGACTAGTAAGATGGTTGTTATTCCGACCCTAGTGGTCATATCAAAAATTGAGTCCGACTACGAGGAGTTTGTTACGTGGTTCATGGAACCAAGTTCGATGTAACATCTGACCTAAGTCAAAAGATTGAAATCAATGCGATCGATAGCATCGCGCTCGTTGTTAAGGAAGCTTGTAGCTAGAAATGCTACATGTAAAAATGTGATTATATCACGTTAGAATATGAAAGAAGGTATATTCCATTCTGGAATTTGACTCTAAGAGACTTGAGTCTAAGCGTTGCATCATACGATGAGAGGTCATTAGAACACGACCCATCGATTTGTTACAATAGATAAATGAAAGTATTTATCCTGAGAAGAAGAAGGAGTCCGCAATAAGGACTTATTTTGTAACTTGGAAATTATGATTGAAAGTACAACATAGTACGATAAGAAGATGCAAGATTGGGCATTGTCTGCGGTCAAGAAAACCATAGAGTTAAATACTCTTTCGAGGAAAACATAGAAGTTACGGTTATTACTTAGGATGGAGAGATACCGTATGGAGTCAGTATACGAATCCTGTTTCGTTGATGATTCCAGGACGTAATCATCCTAAAGGGGAGATAATTGTAACGCCCGTAGATTACGGCTAGTCAATTTAGAGACGATAAGCATCAAAAATGACTTTTTGATGGAAGATTATTTAGAAGGATTAATCTTAACCAAGTTGTATTATATGTCACAAGGTTCCCGTGCATATAAAGAACGCCGAAATCCGAGTTATAACGAAGAAGTTATGACCTGTCGAAGTTTCGCGACAGAACCGGCACGACCTAGCGCGACCCAACGCGACGTTAATAGATATCTATCCTTAGTTATGACCTGTCGAGGTTTCTGTGAATTTAAGGTAGATAGATATCTATCCTTAGTGATCTAAACGAGAGTCGAGGATCTCTTCGATAGTAGTCCAACGATAAAAAGACAGACGAAAACGGAGTTCAGATGAAGGAGTTATGAGTTTATAATGGAGTTTTCCTGTCCTAGCCTACTAAAGATAATATCTAAGTAATATACTTATAATATATTAAAAATAAAGTCAAAATTAGCCAATGGATTCTAAACGAGAGTTGTAGAGAATAATCTCACCTTCGCGTCGATATAAAGAACGTCGAAAACGGAGTTCGTATGCGAAAGTTATGAATTTCTGAAGTTCGGGGCGCGAAACCCCAAAACTGTCAGAGACCACGACGTGG
Source organism: Lactuca serriola (assembly GCF_051521515.1). Taxonomy (NCBI): domain Eukaryota; kingdom Viridiplantae; phylum Streptophyta; class Magnoliopsida; order Asterales; family Asteraceae; genus Lactuca; species Lactuca serriola. The sequence goes on along the minus strand of NC_136413.1, from coordinate 22,746,303 downwards.
CAAGTCTCCTGACACCTCCGGGAGGCCCCCAGATGCAACTTGGGATGACGCATGCAGTGACGACCAGGCCCACGACGTGGAAAAAGGTTGCCACGACGTGGCAAGGGCCAAATTTGCCCTATAAATAGATTTGAAGGGCCAGGCGTTTAGGGTTGCTATTTTCCCTCTTCTCTCTCCCGTTTTACCTCGATTTGCGTGCCAGAAGTACCCCGAAGCCCCGGTATCATTCCCGAGTCCCGAAGCAAGATCCGAAGCCCCGAGAATCCCGAAGAGCGTGATTCCCGAGCCAAAGCTCTGCCCGCGAGAAGTTCGATTTTTGTGAAGATCTTCCAGATCTGCGGAGAGATACTACTTCTACAAGCCGTAGTGCTGTCCGATCATCTTCTGATCAAGTGAGTATGTAGTTACTTTCTTCTAACACATAAATATTAAGTATTTTCTATAAAATACGTGCTATGTGTATAATATAAAGTTGTTTATACGTGTGGGTGTATAGTCCCTTTCATAAACACGGGTATAATACAAGTATTGTTTGAATGTATTAAGTATATGTTTGGGAGAGTGTGTGGTTACTTTTTTCTAACACATAAATATGAAGTATTTGTTATAAAATACGTGCTATGTGTTTATATATTGTTGTTTATTTGAGATGAGTATGGAATGAATGTTTTATATAGTTTTTAAATGAGTTAAACTGTATATGTATTTTATATCTACAAATATGTCGGGTAGAACATGGGTAGATGAGATAGTTCGTATGTGATAAAATGATGAGGTATGAAAGATGATTAAGAATGATATTGGTAGATGCACCAATTAAGGAATGTCATAAAACTAGCAGATGCGCTTGAGAATAATATCTGTAGAGGCACCAAGTAGTAAATGTCGTGATCTTGGCAGACGCGCCAAATAGAGATTGTCGTAACAATAGTAGATGCGCTTATAGGGTAACCTTGGCAGATGCGCTTATAGGATAATCTTGGCAGATGCGCTTATAAGATAATGTCAGCAGATGCGCCTAAAAGAGAATGTCATAAACCTGGCAGTCGCGCCTCATAGTGTATGACGTAATCCTGGCAGAGGCGCTTAAAGGATGATGTTGGCAGATGCGCCTTATGTAGAAATGGAAGTTTGTGCTAATTTCTTAGGTCAATCCTTAGGAATGAATGAAGGAAAGATAGTTGATTAATAGGGTAAAACCTTAAGAAATAAAGAAGATAATGGTGATGGGTAATTGGGTTGATTGTTTAACGGTTGAATATAATAATTATATTATTGTGGGTCGAAAACCCTATATGCTCACCAGGCTCCCAAGCCTGACCCACTCAGTTTAATTGTATCACATGTATCGATACGAAGCTGCTTTGCACTTAGAGATTAAAGGAGATGTAAATCTTTAGTGTAAATAATGTAAGTTCTGTTTATGCTTATGTGTCTGTATCAGAACATGACATCCCGAGATAATGTTATATAATAAAAATACATTTCTTTAAAGAAATGCTTTGATAACTCTTTATCATATTTCGGGAACAAATTCCGCAACTCTTTTCTTTAAAAGATTACTCTAATTTTAAAAACAAGCATAAACAAATCGGTCTTTTCTGGTCGTGAAATTGGGGATGTCACAGTTATCGCAATCGAAATGAATTAGAGAAATGATGTACGCGTGGGTTGCGGGTCATGGTTCAGGAGTTGAGTGCTTCATTAGGACGAGTGGTTCCAATTCTGTGTCGGACCAGATTCTCGAGTTTAAGTTTGGCTTTGGTGGTGTATTGAGTAGGCGAATGAGATTCTGGATTCAGAGATGGGTTTCATTTTGAGGGGTCTTGTGTGTCATCTAATGTCTTAGACCTGAGTGGGTCAGTTCGTTTGTATGGGAAGGACCGCGAGACGCATGGAACTAATGAGTAGTAGACAACAAAGGTCGAGGGTAAGAGGATTTCAGTTGGGATTGTAGTATTCGTTTGGGGTAAAGTGAACTTCGTGACTTGTGTGTCGCAATGGGCCGAGATAGTTGTTGTGAGAAGGAAGTCAGTGAGACGTTTTGGGGCATGCTATGGGCAACCTGTGGAGGTTCAACTATGGGGTCGGGAGTTGACCTGGTGCTCAGTGTTGAAAGGGATATCTGCGAGGGAGATGGGGTTTATGATTTTTAGATGTTAGAGGATACTTCTGAGCAAGCATGATCATTTTCTTGTATCTACACAAGTCCCTAAGGCATTGTGAAGCATCTAGGCACCCTAACACACCACTTTGGCCCTATTCTTGGTGTTTACGGTTTTGGGACCTCCCAAAACCGTGAAAACCTTTATCTTGGTGTTCTTGGGACTTATCCTTGCTATAAACATGTATAGCTAGCTTTAAATGACTCTAGGATAGAAGTACTTACATTATGGAAGCTTGAAATGAACTTATAGTCCAAGAACACTAGTGTGTGTTCTTGGTGTTTTGGAAAAACTAGTCAAAACACATAAATGGATGGATTAAAGGATGTACAATCACTAGATTAAGTGATATACTAACTTGAAAGGGCTAGAAACACTTACTAGATTGAAGAGATTTGAACAAAACTTGGATGATACTTGAGAGGATTTTTGGAGTTTACTCTTTTGGTAAATGGGGAGTAAACACAAAATGACTAGTTTTTGGGGAGTAAACTCATGCTTAAGGCATGGCATGAGTTTACGTTTTTGGATGATTTTTCGACCCAAACATAAAAGTTTGGTCGTGAACTTTTAAGACACGAGGTGTTTGCGGTTTTTAAATTTCAAAACCCGAGACGACACTTTCTTTCACCCGTTCGTTTAAAAAATAATATTAAAATAATCAATTGAACTTATTTTTCCCGAAAACAAGTAAAAGCGAACTTCACTTATAATATGGAGTGATTGACTTTTAGGGTTTGACCGAATGAAAATTCCAGGTTGTCACATCATCCCCCTGTTAAAGGGAATTTCCTCCCGAAATTAGAATTTAGGTATGGAAGTAGGCATGAATGATCGAGTCATGAGGTGGAAACTTCCTAATCGATTGTTCCTCGCGCTCAAAAGTGAATTCGGGCCTTCGGTTGGTATCCCAACGAACCTTCACTAAATGGCGACGGTGTTGCTTCGTCCGCTTGACCTCTCGGTCGAGGGTCACTACGGTTCTAACACGAAGGCGAGGATTTCGTTAATCTCAATCTCGTCGGGTCGAACATACAAGGGTCCTAACGGAAAGGTACGGTTTCAAGATCAAGATGCGAAGGGTAAAATGTACGTTACCAAGTTTGCGGAGTAGGTTTAGTCTGTGAGGTACAGGACCAATTCTGGTAAGAATCTCGGGGGTCCTGACTAACTTGGATTTAGCTTTCCACGCGAAGCGAAGTGAATTAAACCATTCCCAAAGTGAGTTTTCCTAAAGAACTTGGTCTCTCACTCGGAATTCCAAAGGTTTCTTTTTCTTTTTTAACTTCCCAGTCAAGGTCCACCCCTTGCTGGGTCAAAGTCGTAAAGGTTTCTGTGATTTGCGAGGAGTTCTGGATGAACTATGACAACAGGTCTGTAAGACCTAGAATTTGGCGAATTCCTGTCGGCGTCCCTGATGTCGACAATTACTCAATGGTTTTGATAAATTGACAGAGTACTCAAGAATTTCCCATCAGTAATAGTGTGTCATAGGAAATTTTGACTCTTCAATTCCAAAACTTGTGTTCAGAGAACTTTGCGAAAAGTATCTCCGAGGGTAATGTTTCCGAGGGTTCCTTCTTACTACGAGGGCAGATAAGTAAGTCGTTACATGGAGAATGACGAACTGATCGAACTAAGAAAGACGGACTCTATTCATTAAACTCATGAATGCTTTAGGCGTATTGGTCCTATCCGAGGAGTATCAGTACGGACTCGAAGTGTCTGCATCGAGTTCAGAAGGTAGTATTCCGGACATCCTTCTCTAACACTCGAACTGGTGATATTCGGATCTCAGATCCATTTCTGAAAGTAATTCTCTCCTTGCGTTTGCTCAACCAATTCATCTATGCGAGGCAGAGATAACGATTTCTGCTGGAAAATCTTGACGGAGTCCTCGATAGCAGAGGTACATACGATGCAATCCGTCGATCTCTGGAAGAATATGACCGGAGTTCTCCTGGGTAAGAAGCCTAGTCTTCCTATTCTATTTCTATGTGGTTCGCTAAGTTGTCTGTACTGTTCTTGTATCTCCATAGGTGTTTAGACTATAGAGCGATCTATTTATAGGAGTCATACTGGGTTCTAAGTTTGTTCACATGACAATGCGATTACTCGTAGACTTGGGCAGTTCTCCGACCTGAAGTTCATATTAGAATTCATACTTGGTTCAACGATCACTATATCATGTATACGAAACGTATATAATTAAGATTGAAAAGGTAGTCGAATAATTGATTCTTCTTTAAGCTCATATCCCATCTGGGAAAAAGAAGTTAAAGTGAAATCATCAATTCTAAACCTGTAGAACCTTGATTATATATTAACCTTATGTATACATTCCTCAGTGATAGATCAACCGTGTGAATTCTTGGATTGAACTTGACGTACTAAACGAGTGGTACTTCGGGGATTTCTTCGGAAAAGAAAAGAACTATGAGGTACTCCTCGCATGAGTACTTCGGTGTTCTGAAATGACAGTTTCGCTAAAAAGACGTTTGCTGATAAAGAGATGTAGTTAAGAAGCTAGTATGGTGTGGATCAAATTGAATCTAGTTGTATGATAATGTCGGAATCATACGAAAAATTAAAGACATTAGATTTGAGCATAAGATGTTTACAGACAAAACACAACCGTGCAACCATCAACAGAGTTACGATTGGTGGCATGACTGGCTAGTACTAGCTTTGTGGCGGGAGTGCGGTATTTAGCCAGTGTTATGTGGACACGAGTGTTCTCCTTGTTTATCCAATTTGAAATTTTCCTTTCATAGGGTCTAGTTTTAACACCACCATCGTAAGCCTAGTTGACTCTAATGTCAGGGGCTTGAGTGATGGGTCGTGCCGGTATTCCACAACCACGAGCATGGTGCCCTATTTTTAGGCAATTGCAACATTGCATCTCATGGCAAGTCCCATGATGATGGAAACTACACTTATCACACTTCGGGAGTTTTCCCTCGTATGGCCTGCTCAGTACGGGGATGGCAGGGGTTTCCACCTGCTGCTGTTGCATGGCCAGCCTTTGGGATTTCTTGCGTTCTTTCTGGGCTTGACGCTTTCGTTTCTTGTTCTCTGTTTTTCGGCTTTGCGAGCCTGTGACTGTTACCGTTTGACGACTTCCTGGATGGATACTACGATCGGAATCTTCAAACCGCTCATCAGCATTGATTGTGCTGATAGCGCTACGGTGCGCAAGGATAACGGTTACGGCAGCCATCACGACAGATGTAACTGCGGTTCGGAAGGTAGCGGCATCCATAGGAAAGGTAGAAGTTTCGTTGCTCGGCTGATTTTTTCCGGATGACGACATAATTATGTAACACGAAAGATTAGGATTTTGTGAGCGATTCTGGTTGACCCTAGATGTACTTAGATTGTTCAAGTAAAGAGTAGGACTATGTTCTTGAAAGGTTGACCTACATCCCTATGATGTAGTCCTAGCACGGAATGGAAGTGTGTTTGTAGAATGGTCTCAAGGCGTTTGTCGTTCAAGCCGAGGTATCATTGGTTGGTGAATAACATGATCCAACCACTGAAAGAGAATTGGAAATGTCTCCGGAGCTAAATTACTATAGTCCAAAGACTTGACTAAAGCATGTTTCAGATAGACTCTAATGAAAGTATGATAAGAGTACTTGAATAAGGATGACCCAGGAGTTAGTCGACTGTCATTATTTTTAGCATAACGATAAAAAGACAGAGGAAAACGGATGTCGGATGAAGAAGTTATGAGATTTTAACGGACCAATCCTGTCCCGGCCTGTTAAATAATATAAGTTTTAAAATAAATTCAAAATTAGCCGATAGAGTCTAAACAAAAGTTGTAGAGTACTTTCCCGCCTTCGTGTGGATATAAAGAACGTCGAAAATGGAGCTTATATGCGAAAGTTATGATTTTTAGAAGTTAAGAGTGCAATTTACGAAGATGATGATGACGTGGCATGATCCTAGCCTTGCCTTGCTCCCCACGGTCTCGCATCCAATGAATGACACGTCACCCTTGCATTATGCCCCGCGTCCTAGGCCAGGTACACCTAGCATACCTCGGTGCTTATCCGTCCGAGTCCAAAGTGCGAGATAGCTAGATCCACCTGTGACCTTATCCGGTGAACGCCCCGCGTAGAGTGAAGCTACGCCCAGCGTAGTGCGAAGCCTCGCACCTATAAATAGGGGTGCGAGGGCAGATGGTTTCTCACACCTTTTCACAACTCTTTCTTTCACTACTTTCTCTCTCTAGCTACTCTAAACCCTCATAAACGCTAGGTAAACCCCCTTAGCTCCTGGAGTCCCGAGAAAAAGGGTCTTTCAGTTCAGAAACGCTGCTCCAAACAAAGCCCGTTTTTCTATAAAATCCGCTGTAAGTGAGCTACGCTTACATTTTTTTTAATATAGCTTCTAATTAATTATAGTAACATCATTAGGACCTTAAATGAATTATTTGGGCTATTATTAAGAGTTATATAGTGTTGTTTAACGCTTATATAATAATAATAATAATAATAATAATAATAATAATAATAATAATAATAATAATAATAATAATAATAATAGCTAGACTATTAATTAGTCTCGGTGAATATTAAACGGAACCCTAGTGGTAATGATACTAGGTTTTGTTGAAGGAAATTGTTTAAATAGTAAAGAAGCGTTGTCCGAGTACCAAGTCACCACCTTATCAGGTGAGTGCATAGTCCCTTTCATGAATATGATTTTCATACAAGTATTGATTGAATGTATTTAATATATGTTTATGTGCGAATTATTTGATGTTGTTTGAATTACGTGTTAAAGAACATACCTGGTTATTTATAATGATTTAGGTTAATGAGTAAACCTAAAATTTGTTATGAAGGTCATTGGGTAGTATCTCCTTATGAGTACGAGTGAGATATATACGGGGAATAGAACCCTTAAACATGTCATTGATCCAGAAGCACGAATTAGACATAGTCATTCGTCCCTAGTCCGAGAGTATGGATTGGACTCAGTCAACTGTCGTTAATCCGGGAAAATGGATTAAGACATAGTCAGTTGTTCTTAATCCGGGAGTATGGATTAAGACATAGTCAGTTGTCCTTAGTCCGGGAGTATGGACAGGACATAATCATCTGTCATTAATCCGGGAGTATGGATTTAGACACAGACCAATTGTCCCTCATCCGAGAGTATGGAATAGGTACAATCAAGGACTTGAGAGCATGGATTAGATCCGGAGTAAGAGGTAAAATTTAAGGTCCGTGAGTATGGATAGTCTCGTTGTGAGGATTGAAGGGGTGGGGTAGGAGTTGATTATAAATATGGGGAAATCGTATATTGTGTGAGTTTTTATATATATGTTATAACGTTGTGGGATTGAAATCCCTATGTACTCACCAGGTTTCCCAACCTGAGCCACTCAGTTTATTTATATCTAAGGTGTTGATATGAAGTCACATTACACTGAGAGATTAAGGAGATATAAATCATCAGTGATAATGAACGTAAGTTCTGTTTATGCTTGTGTTTCTATATTGACGATGACATCCCAAATGTTTTAAAATGAATAAAAATACATTTCTTCGGAAATTCCTTGATAATGTAATTATCATGTTTTTTTGGGAACAAATTCCGCAACGTTTTTCTTAAAAGAGATACTCTGATTTTTATAAAGCATAAACAAAATCGGTCTTTTCTTGCTGTGAAAATGGGGATGTCACACAAGTGAAGTATCAAGTGACTATGGTTCCAGTGGGAGCCCTTCAACTAATTGTAATTAAACGGGAGTATCCAAGAATGTGAATTACAACGAGAAAAAGTGTTGGTCACGATGGTTTTTGTCAGGAGTGGTGATGCTTAACCTGGGTGTGTGTGTGTACCTATCTATGTTGAGCCGTGGAGTATTCGATAGTGAACTCAGTGGGGTGCTGACTCGAGGAGGAGATTATGGTGGATAAGAGGGTGAGTGGATCTGAGTGGGAGTAATCACTTCGGATTATTAGGGGAAAACCATGGAGTGAGCCCATTGTGAGTCAGTGAGAGAGAGTGTTGTGATATTGCAGGGAGCCGTAGTGTTCACCAGTCTGCGAGAAAGTGTTGTTATACTGCGGGAAGCCGTAGTGTTCACCAGTCAGCGAGAGAGTGTTGTGATACTGCAGGGACCCGTAGTGTTCATGAGTCAGTGAGAGAGTGTTGGAGGCCTACGGGGAGCTGTATTATTCGCTAGCCAGAGCATGACGCAAATGATTTTTTTGGCGTTGGTAGCCTTATTCTTTGAGTTTCGGGAACCTGGTGGTCGGACTAGGGGCGAGACTGGGGTCTCCATATTTGTCAGGAATCGTTATATTCTGAGTTAAGTTGTGGTTATCGCAATCGAAAGGAATTAGAGAAGTGATGTACGCGTGGGTTGCGGGTCATGGTTCAGGAGTTGAGTGCTTCATTAGGATGAGTGGTTCCAATTCTGTGTCGGACCAGACTCTCGAGTTTGAGTTTGGCTTTGGTGGTGTATTGAGTAGGCGAATGAGATTCCGGAATCAGAGATGGGTTTCATTTTGAGGGGTCTTATGTGTCATCTGATGTCTTAGACCTAAGTGGGTCAGTTCGTTTGTATGGGAAGGACCGCGAGACGCATGGAACTAATGAGTAGTAGACAACAGAGGTCGAGGGTAAGACGATTTCAGTTGGGATTGTAGTATTCGTTTGGGGTAAAGTGAACTTCGTGACTTGTGTGTCACAATGAGCCGAGATAGTTGTTCTGAGAAGGAAGTCGGTGAGACGTTTTGGGGCATGCTATGGCCAACCTATGGAGGTTCAACTGTGGGGTCGGGAGTTGACCTGGTGCTCAGTGTTGAAAGGGATATCTGAGAGGGAGATGGGGCTTATGATTTTTAGATGTTAGAGGATACTTCTGAGCAAGCATGATCATTTTCTTGTGTCTGAGGACAGGGTGTTGAGAGTTCTTTGTTTAGATGGGTTTCGATTGTAGTACAGTGGGTGGTTCTCTGGTGTAGTTTAGCCCTTTCGTTCCTTGGAGTATGATATGGATCGTTTAGTATGTCTCGTATGAGTGATTGGTAGCCAATTTTTGGGCTATGACTTGTTTTTATCAGTCTCAATGAGAGAATCAGAGGGGCAGTGAGTTATAGGGTCTGTTATTCGAGGAGCGAATAACATGGTGATAGCTTGAAAAGGCGGTCTAGCAGTGAGACTGGCCACTAGAGTTTCCAGATTCTGGAGAGTCAGAAGGGGTATTGTTGTGGCAGAAGGGTATGTCCTCTTTCGGGTTTGGTAGTTCCTATTTCGTTTCAGGTGTCCATGGAGGAAGTTAGCTGTGTGGTATGAGATCCTTTCGGTGGTATTTTTTGAGTTTTTGGGTTTGATCTATGTGACGTTGAGAAGCGATTTCGAGGGAGAAATCTAATTCAAGTGGGGGAGAATTGTAACATCCGGACTTTCAGGTATATTATTGTGTGTTTATTTTTTTAAAGATCTATAGAGTGACTCAACGAGTTGTGAGTCCAAGTCGTTGCGTAGAGTCGAGTTGCCCACGTAGGATTAATGAATGGACTTGACGAGTCAGAGAGCCAACTCGCCGAGTAGGTGCTAGGGAGAGAAACCCTAATTTCCCGTGGTTGGGGCCTATATAAGGTAACTTATGCCCCCATTTCAGCCTCACCAACTGTCACACCCCAAAATCAAGAACGGCGGAAACGTTCTGGGGCGGAGGACATCATGTACAGTATCACAACAGTGAAAAGTAGTAAACAAGCAACAACATCATCCATTGCATTAATAATATAATTTTAATACAAGTGTGTTCTGTCAAATTATAATAGACACTAAAGTATAAATAAAAAAGAAAGATGAGTCTTGAATGAGCACCGTCTTTTCTGAACCCTACATCGGTACCTGTCTATGGTTAACCTGAGGATACAAGTTATTTTGAAAGAGAGTATCAGCTTTAAAGTTGGTGAGATCATAAGTATTTTAGTGTCTTAATTTGTATGTATATGAATTGTAAGTATGAAAATGTTTTGTATGATCCTAGGAAGCCCTATGTTTCCTACTAATCGTATCCTTCTACCAAGGCATCTAGTTTCTGTGTGTGTGGCTCTCGTAAGAGTGTGTATTTTCCCAAATCTGACTATCATTACTCAAAAATATAGTTTCTACATTACCGCACGTCGTGTGAATGTTCATGAAGTAAATGCAATGGGAAAATGAAACAATACTATGGTGTAGTATCTAACTACAACCGTACTAACTACCTTAAATCTAATGTAATTTAAAGTAACATGTGATCAACCTGTATCCTGTTACCGACTGTAGTAAAAAGACGATGTAAGACGCCGTAAGACATGACATTTGGCACCCGTAGACTTGGAAGTCCCATTGTAGCGAGCAACAAGGTGTAGAATAGTCAATCCAGTATAGATCTGTAAGAAAACTCATACGCTCCCCAATTAAGGATATTCTGGACAGAAAAACGGTCATGGCAGGTAGTGCCATGACCCGTTTAATGGCTCACCTAACTAATGTAATCTATATGTAATGTATGTGCTAGCTGTATTGTGTCTTGTTCCTCTGTCTAGCCTGTATAGTAATGTACTGTATTGTTCTACGTGTGCTAGCTGTAATGTGTGTTCTCTCTCTATCTAGCATGTATAGTAATGTACTGTGTGTACTAGTTGTAATGTATGTTCTCTCTATCTAGCATGTATAGTAATGTACGGTGTGTACTAGCTGTAATCTATGTTCTCTATATCTAGCAAGTATTGACTCATGAATGAACCGACTCATTGTATGATATTGCGTTCTAGTAATAGTTCTAGTATCTTCCTAAACTACCCATATGGTAACTTACTAGTAATTTAACTGGTACATATGAACAAGGGAATGTATACCCTTGCTACCCAAGGGCATTGGATGAACTGGAAGGACCATTATGACTATATGTACATATGATATATAACTAATATTTAAACAACCTTCGGACGGATACCCGATGTCCCACCAGACCACATCTCAAGCGCGAAAAGGAAATAGGGTGGATAGCCTTCCTAAGTCATTTAAAAATTTGTTATATAACTATATATATGGGCATGCAATTGATAATATAAACACATAAAATAAGTTTTATTATCTATGAAAAGATCGACTTGATGTCAATCCATAAAACAGTTTAAAAGCATGGGTTTGATAAAGCAGTTTAAGTATAAAGAAACATTTGTTTGAAACAAAATTGTAAATGAGTTTGAAACGACACATACAAAGTAAAATGTACAGTTTAATAAGGAGTTTTAAACATATAAAGTGTTTATGAAAAACATTTGAAGGAAACTGTTTGGTAAAACGGCTAATGAGTAGCCAATCATTTAAATGCTGCTTATTAATCACATGATTGATATAATGAGTAGCATGATTCTACTTGTATCCCCCATAAAGTATTTAAAACATTTAAAAGGTTGATTAAGGGTTATGAACTCACCTGTTGCGAGTGGATCGGAAGGAAGTGTCGGATAAGTGCTTGGTGTCAGGTGAAGACTTAGACACGCACAAAGATCCTAATTACATATGAGGACATATGTATATAAACAATTAGTCTTTAAACTCATGAATGGAGTTGACGGTCTAAGGACCATTTCTCCATGAGTTTTATTGCATTAAACTCATGAGTTTACTACCTTAAACACATGATTTTACTACCTTAAACTCACAAGTTTGGTATTTGGGTGTTTTCAAGTCCTTAGCTCAATCATGGCACTAGTCTAGGTTAGATTCTAGGCATAAGGAACAACCATGGGACATTTATGGGACATTTATACAAAGTTTAAGGTGCTTACGGTTTTGGGAGATCCCCAAACCGTAAACACATGTAAATGTAGGATTTTTGTGCTTTTTGTGTGATACACTCATCAAGGATGGATCTAGACAAGTCCCTAAGGCATTGTGAAGCATCTAGGCACCCTAACACACCACTTTGGCCCTATTCTTGGTGTTTACGGTTTTGGGACCTCCCAAAACCGTGAAAACCTTTATCTTGGTGTTCTTGGGACTTTTCCTTGCTATAAACATGTATATCTAGCTTTAAATGACTCTAGGATAGAAGTACTTACATTGTGGAAGCTTGAAATGAACTTATAGTCCAAGAACACTAGTGTGTGTTCTTGGTGTTTTGGAAAAACTAGTCAAAACACATAAATGGATGGATTAAAGGATGTACAATCACTAGATTAAGTGATATACTAACTTGAAAGGGCTAGAAACACTTACTAGATTGAAGAGATTTGAACAAAACTTGGATGATACTTGAGAGGATTTTTGGAGTTTACTCTTTTGGTAAATGGGGAGTAAACACAAAATGACTAGTTTTTGGGGAGTAAACTCATGCTTAAGGCACGAGTTTACGTTTTTGGATGATTTTTCGACCCAAACATAAAAGTTTGGTCGTGAACTTTTAAGACACGAGGTGTTTGCGGTTTTTAAATTTCAAAACCCGAGACGACACTTTCTTTCACCCGTTCGTTTAAAGAATAATATTAAAATAATCAATTGAACTTATTTTTCCCGAAAACAAGTAAAAGTGAACTTCATTTATAATATGGAGTGATTGACTTTTAGGGTTTGACCGAATGAAAATTCCAGGTTGTCACATCATCCCCCTGTTAAAGGGAATTTCGTCCCGAAATTAGAATTTAGGTATGGAAGTAGGCATGAATGATCGAGTCATGAGGTGGAAACTTCCTAATCGATTGTTGCTCGCGCTCAAAAGTGAATTCGGGCCTTCGGTTGGTATCCCAACGAACCTTCACTAAATGGTGACGGTGTTGCTTCGTCCGCTTGACCTCTCGGTCGAGGGTCACTACGGTTCTAACACGAAGGCAAGGATCTCATTAATCACAATCTCGACGGGTCGAACTTACAAGGGTCCTAACGGAAAGGTACGGTTTCGAGATCAAGATGCGAATGGTAAAATGTATGTTACCGAGTTTGCGGAGTAGGTTTAGTCTGTGAGGTACAACACCGATTCTGGTAAGAATCTCGGGGGTCCTGACTAACTTGGATTTAGCTTTCCACGCGAAGCGAAGTGAATTAAACCATTCCCAAAGTGAGTTTTCCTAAAGAACTTGGTCTCTCACTCGGAATTCCAAAGGTTTCTTTTTCTTGTTTAACTTCCCAGTCACCCCTTGCTGGGTCAAAGTCGTAAAGGTTTCTGTGATTTGCGAGGAGTTCTGCATGAACTATGACAACAGGTCTGTAAGACCTAGAATTTGGCGAATTCCTGTCGGCATCCCTGATGTCGACAATTACTCAACGGTTTTGATAAATTGACAGAGTACTCAAGAATTTCCCATCAGTAATAGTGTGTCATAGGAAATTTTGACTCTTCAATTCCAAAACTTGTGTTCAGAGAACTTTGCGAAAAGTATCTCCGAGGGTAATGTTTCCGCGGGTTCCTTCTTACTACGAGGGCAGATAAGTAAGTCGTTACATGGAGAATGATGAACTGATCGAACTAAGAAAGACGAACTCTATTCATTAAACTCATGAATGCTTTAGGCGTATTGGTCCTATCCGAGGAGTATCACTACAGACTCGAAGTGTCTGCATCGAGTTCAGAAGGTAGTCTTCTGGACATCCTTCTCTAACACTCGAACTGGTGATATTCGGATCTCAGATCCATTTCTGAAAGTAATTCTCTCCTTGCGTTTGCTCAACCAATTCATCTATGCGAGGCAGAGATAACGATTTCTACTGGAAAATCTTGACGGAGTCCTCGATAGCCGAGGTACATACGATGCAATCCGTCGATCTCTGGAAGAATATGACCGGAGTTCTCCAGGGTGAGAAGCCTAGTCTTGCTATTCTATTTCTGTGTGGTTTGCTAAGTTGTCTGTACTGCTCTTGTATCTCCGTAGGTGTTTAGACTATACGGCGATCTGTTTATAAGAGTCATACTGGGTTCTAAGTTTGTTCACATGACGATGCGATTACTCGTAGACTTGGGCAGTTCTCCATCCTGAAGTTCATATTAGAATTCATACTTGGTTCAACGATCACTATATCATGTATATGAGTCGTATATCATTAAGATTGAAAAGGTAGTCGAATAACTGATTCTTCTTTAAGCTCATATCCCATCGGGGAAAAAGAAGTTAAAGTGGAATCATCAATTCTAAACCTGTAGAACGTTGATTATATATTACCCTTATGTATACATTCCTCAGTGATAGATCAACCGTGTGAATCCTTGGATTGAACTTGACGTACTGCACGAGTGGTACTTCGGGGATTTCTTCGGAAAAGAAAAGAACTATGAGGTACTCATCGCATGAGTACTTCGATGTTATGAAATGACGGTTTCGCTAAAAAGACGTTTACTGATAAAGATATGTAGTTAAGAAGCTGGTATGGTGTAGATCAAATTGAATCTAGTTGTATGATAATGTCGGAATCATATGGAAACTTAAAGACATTAGATTTGAACATAAGACATTTACAGACAAAACACAACCGTGCAACCATCAACAAAGTTACAATACTTTATACTTACAACAAGACCATTGCTGCGTATAAGGTATACTACAAAAGACAAGTATACACAACACAAGCATCCCTATACCGACGAGATCCCGAAAAAGATAAGACTCTAGTTGCACTAGTTCTAGATAGTTTATAAGTCTGTTACAACGAAAAATTTAGGAAAATGACACAGGAGTTAGTCGACTGTCAATATCTTTGACATTCATGACGTAAAATTTAGGAAAATGACGTTGTAAAAGGTCTTACATCATATCCAGAGAAGATAGTTCTTGACAGCATGAAGACCAAAACAAAAGTACCTATAGTACACGATGGTTTCATAGAAATTGCCACATCAGGCATAGACAGAAAACAATTCCTTTTAACGAGGAAAATAAAGTAAAGCATATACTACTGGCGACGGTCATCCCTCTGGTGAACTCTCAGTTCTGCCAGTTGACGTTCCACATCAAGTATGTGTCTTTCGTACACCCTCTGGCATACTTGGAGCTCTATGACTTCGGCTTGTGATTCAGCCAGTGCTTGCAGTAGGGTTTCATGGTTTCTCTCAGATCTCTCACGAGCATCTTCTAGATGAATGGTGCGGAGGGTATGCATTCTCGCATCGGCGATAACTTCGGTGATCTGATGTAGGGCTGTGCTGCCTTGAATCTCATTTCGGGCCACTCTGCGGACCAAGATTGGCAACATTCTATCTAATGAGCCCCCATTTCTTAGGTCATAAAAGCTTCGGTCACCATTAAATGGCATAGGCTGATCTTGTCCTTGGCTCCATGTTTCCAAGAATTCCACCCATTCAGGCGTCAGGCCATGAAAAGCCGGACGAGGGTTAGGAATTAGAACGGGAGCTGCTTGGGGTAGGTTCTCAACCTTTGGTTTGGAGTTAGCATTTTCCGAAAGGTTTTCATCATGGTGATCATTCACATGGATAGGATGATCATTCTCTGGTTCTTCTTCAAACCATCCAACAATGACCTCATTCAGATAGTACTGGTTGCCGTAGGGATGGAGTCCAGCCATGTTATCTACGCGAGAATTGGGGTAAGAAACTAATTATTAGACGAATTATCTTCATTAGTTATATCACTATTTGTGAAGTGCATACCAGTTATATGTAATCGAAATAGGATAGGCCTTCGAATAAGTGAACTTAACTCCAAATTCACACAGAATAGGGGTAAAGAAAATTTTTCACAGATTCTAAGTCTATAACATCCTAATTACATATAGCCTTAGTGTATCCACTTAGAAACTATCAACTTAGTAATGAAGATCCTGTTTAGTTCTCAAGTATGAAGTACTTATAGTAACACCAAATACCCCTATAGTATTTTAAGTTTAATGTTATGTTCTACTATTCTCATTGTGGTAGGTTTGGTAAGATTTTAGACTTGTTGCAACCACACAACTACACTTAGGCAAATGCTAGTCAACCCTCGGATAATATAGTTGATCAGGATATATCTTCCCAGTTTTGACTATATGTCTCTACGTCCACCTGTGTTACCTAACAATCGTAATTCTTTTGTACTGTCCTAGTGACACTGATTTTAGTATGAATGCAGGCACGTACACTAAATTAAATATTTTACTATTTAAAGTATAAACTCTTGGTCAGAGTATTTTTAATCCTTATTTATTTGTAGTTAGTATATCTTTTGTGGGTTGATATACTTAATTCACTATAAACAATGCTCTGATACCAATCTGTCACACCCCAAAACCAAGAACGACAGAAATGTTCTGGGGCGGATGACGTCATGTACTGTATCACAACAATGAAAAGTAGTAAACAAGCAACAACATCATCCATTGCATTAATAATATAATTTTAATACATGTGTGTTCTTTCAAATTATAATAGACACTAAAGTATAAATCAAAAAGAAAGATGAGTCTTGAACGAGCACCATCTTCTCTGAACCTTGCATCGGTACCTGTCTATGGTTGACCTGAGGATACAAGTTATTTTGAAAGAGAGTATCAACTTTAAAGCTGGTGAGATCATAAGTATTTTAGTGTCTTAATTTGTATGTAAGTATTTGTATGTATATGAACTGTAAGTATGAAAATGTTTTGTATGATCCTAGGAAGCCCTATGTTTCCTACTAATCGTATCATTCTACCAAGGCATCTTGTGTCTGTGTGTGTGGCTCTCGTAAGAGTGTGTATTTTCCCAAATCTGACTATCATTAATCAAAAATATAGTTTCTACATTACCGCACGTCGTGTGAATGTTCACGAAATGAATGTAATGGGAAAATGAAACAGTACTATGGTGTAGTATCTAACTACAACCGTACTAACTACCTTAAATCTAATGTAATTTAAAGTAACATGTGATCGACCTGTATCCTGCTACCGACTATAGTAAAACGACAATGTAAGACGCCGTAGGACATGACATTTGGCACCCGTAGACTTGCAAGTCCCACTGTAGCGAGCAACAAGGTGTAGGATAGTCAATCCAGTATAGATCTATACGCAAACTCATACGCTCCCCAATTAAGGATATTCTGGACACAAAAACGGTCATGGGAGGTTGTGCCATGACCCGTTTAATGGCTCACCTAACTAATGTAATGTATATGTAATGTATGTGCTAGCTGTATTGTGTGTTCTTCCTTTGTCTAGCCTGTATAGTAATGTACTGTAATGTTCTACGTGTGCTAGCTGTAATGTGTGTTCTCTCTCTATCTAGCATGTATAGTAATGTACTGTGTGTACTAGTTGTAATGTATGTTTTCTCTATCTAGCATGTATAGTAATGTACGGTGTGTACTAGTGGTAATGTATGTTCTCTCTATCTAGCAAGTATTGACTCATGAATGAACTGACTCATTGTATGATATCGCGTTCTAGTAATAGTTCTAGTATCTTCCTAAACTACCTATATGGTAACTTACTAGTAATTTAACTGGTACATATGAACATGGGAATGTATACCCTTGCTACCCAAGGGAATTGGATGAACTGGAAGGACCATTATGACTATATATGGTACATATGATATATAACTAATATTTAAACAACCTTCGGACGGATACCCGATGTCCCACCAGACCACATCTCAAGCGCGAAAAGGAAATAGGGTGGATAGCTTTCCTAAGTCTTTTAAACATTTCTTATATAACTATATATATGGGCATGCAATTGATAATATAAAAGCATAAAATAAGTTTTATTATCTAAGAAAAGATCGACTTGATGTCAATCTATAAAACGGTTTGAAAGCATGGGTTTGATAAAGCAACTTAAGTATAAAGAAACATTTGTTTGAAACACAATTGTAAATGAGTTTGAAACGACACATACATATAAAAATGTACAATTTAATAAGGAGTTTTGAACATATAAAGTGTTTATGAAAAACATATGAAGGAAACTGTTTGGTAAAACGGGTAATGAGTAGCTAATCATTTGAATGCTGCTTATTAATCACATGTTTGATATAATGAGTAGCATGATTCTACTTGTATCCCCCATAAAGTATTTAAAAATATTTAAAATGTTGATTAAGGGGTATTAACTCACCTGTTGCGAGTGGATCGGAAGGAAGTGTCGGATAAGTGCTTGGTGTCAAGTGAAGACTTAGACACACACAAAGACCCTAATTAAATATGAGGACCTATGTATATAAACAACTAGTATTTAGAAAACTAATAAACAAGACAAGACACTCTAGGACATGACAAACACTTTGTATACGTGTTATAAGTGCTAAGGAGTGCATGTAATTGTTGTAGGGAAAGGCTAGTGTGATCGGGGTTCAAGGAACACTTCTGAAATAAGTTTACTCCCTAAAGACCAACACCCCTTGCGTTTACATTCGTAAACTCCTAACCTTTTGACCATTTGTTGTTTTGAAGTCTTCTAAGCTATTCCAAACATTCCTACTTCATGTTTAAGCCTTAGGAAGTGTTGTGTGGCATCAAAACACTCCTAAATGGAGTTTACGGTGTAAGGACCATTTCTCCATGAGTTTTATTACATTAAACTCATGAGTTTACTACCTTAAACACATGATTTTACTACCTTAAACTCACAACTTTGGTATTTGGGGGTTTTCAAGTCCTTAGCTCAATCATGGCACTAGTCTAGGTTAGATTCTAGGCATAAGGAACAACCATGGGACATTTATGTGACATTTATACAAAGTTTAAGGTGTTTACGGTTTTGGGAGATCCCCAAACCATAAACACATGTAAATGTAGGATTTTTGTGCTTTTTGTGTGATACACTCATCAAGGATGGATCTAGACAAGTCCCTAAGGCATTGTGAAGCATCTAGGCACCCTAACACATCACTTTGGCCCTATTCTTGGTGTTTACGGTTTTGGGACCTCCCAAAACCGTGAAAACCTTTATCTTGGTGTTCTTGGGACTTTTCCTTGGTATAAACATGTATATCTAGCTTTAAATGACTCTAGGATAGAAGTACTTACATTGTGGAAGCTTGAAATGAACTTATAGTCCAAGAACACTAGTGTGTGTTCTTGGTGTTCTTGGTGTTTTGGAAAAACTAGTCAAAACACATAAATGGATGGATTAAAGGATGTATAATCACTAGATTAAGTGATATACTAACTTGAAAGGGCTAGAAACACTTACTAGATTGAAGAGATTTGAACAAAACTTGGATGATACTTGAGAGGATTTTTGGAGTTTACTCTTTTGGTAAATGGGGAGTAATCACAAAATGACTAGTTTTTGCGGATTAAACTCATGCTTAAGGCATGAGTTTATGTTTTTGGCTGATTTTTCGACCCAAACATAAAAGTTTGGTCGTGAACTTCTAAGACATGAGGTGTTTGCGGTTTTTAAATTTCAAAACCCGAGACGACACTTTCTTTCACCCGTTCATTTAAAGAATAATATTAAAATAATCAATTGAACTTATTTTTCCCAAAAACAAGTAAAAGTGAACTTCACTTATAATATGTAGTGATTGACTTTTAGGGTTTGACCGAATGATAATTTCGGGTTGTCACACCAGCTGCCAAACCCTTCTGTGTGAAACCCTAAGCGAGTGTAGTGAGCTAAGTGAGTCTCCAAGCTAGCCTTGAAGGATTTTACTGCATATTTGAGGAGGAAGCGGATTTTAGTCAGCAAGGAACAAGAAGGAGTTGTTAGGGTTCATTCCATTTTGTCTAGAGCTTCAAGAGGAAGGTAAAAAGCTTGAACCTTTCCCTTTATTTGGTTAGATCTCATGAGTTGAGAAGCTAGTGTTTTCATCACATATTATTTGGGACTTCGATAATACTAAGTTATCTAGAGGTTTAAACCTCAGATTTGGACCTTGTGAGGTCCCTAGAGCCCAAAAGTCCAAACTTTATTCATCCATATGAGGAGTATGGTGTTTAACACCTTATGAGAACATGCATTGGTAGTTTGGAGCAAAACCACCCTGCATTAGTGTAAAGATCGAAGCTTTACATGACAATCGAGCCTTAGGATGGTAGATCTAGTGTTTGGGGTGATAGATCTGCCTTTAATTGTCTGAATGATAAATCAAATCGAAGGGAATCTTCGAGTCCTTGGACTAACTCGACGAGTCGGTGAGGGTTTGTCCCGATGAGCTTGATCCTGCGATAACTCAGCGCGTTCGGGGTCAACTCGACATGTTGAGCTGGACTTTCTTGAGACTTCTGAGGAAACAAGGGGACTCGATGATTCGCAAGAGTGCACTCAATGAGTCGAGTCAAACATGGACTATTGACTCGAGTTTTACTTCTTTTGACTTTAGGGTTTGGTCAACATAAGTAATGGAGACCGTGGAGGGGTAAAAAGGTCTTTTACCCAATTCAAGAGTTAGATAGAGAAGAATAACATCTGGTTACTTAGAGTCGAGAATCAAGTATTAATTAGAGATATTTACCCCATGTGTTAGGCGGTGGCTAGTTCGAGATTCGAGTTCGAGGATAATTGCTTGCTGGCTTGGAAGGTGAGTCTTCTTACTATACTTACCATGAGTGGAATCTTTGTGTGACAGAGATGTCTTATGTGTTTATATTGAGTACTATGGTATCCTGCATTATGTCTATGTGATTTATTCCGAGTATTATTTTGTGCTTATTGAGTTAGGACTGGAGGGTCCACTCGAGTTATGGGGCCAGAGGGTCCCACTGAGACACATTGACTGGAGGGTCTTATTGTGTTATAGCCTCGAGTGGCTAAGGAGTTATGTGTGGTATTTTGGGGAACTCACTAAGCTTCGTGCTTACCATGTTATGTGTTATGTGTTTCAGGTTTTCTTAGGATCGCGGGAAGGCACCAACTTGATTGTACACACTAGTGAAAGAGTTATGTTTTCAAGATCCTGGATTTTAAATCAAACAATTATGGAGTTGCGAGTTGTAAATTAAATAAACGAGATTTTTTTGAAATGTGTTATGAGAATTATACAATTTTAAATGAAAATTTTATTTGAAAATTTACGGTGTTACAGACGTCTTCGAAATAGGGGCCACACCCGGCATAAGGTCGATCCTGAACTCAACTTGCCTCTCAGGAAACACACTGAGTAACTCCTCCGGAAATACATCTGCAGACTCCCTGATAACTGGAACCTCTAAAACTGAAGTCTGATCCCCAACACGCATATCTACCACATAATCCAAGTAGCCTGCACACCTATGCTGAATATACCGTCGAGCCCTGGCTACATAATAAAACCCTCATCCCATCCTGGTGCTTTCCCCATAGATAAAAAATTCTCCCCCACTTGGGGTTCCAACTACCAAGCTTAGGCCCTCACAATCGATCATAGCGCCGAACAGGCTTAGCCAATCTATATCTACAATCACGCAAACATCCCTCATTGGGATACGATCAAATCAATCAGATAAGGCACCCTGAAGATCTCCAGAACACAACCCCGATACAATGATGATGCATAAACCCCATGTTCGTTGGCGATAGAAACTCGCAACGGACATTCCAACTCTCCAATGAGCCTATCAAACTCCCTACTGAACAATCGATAAACAAAGGACCGACCCACTCGTACCCTGAGTCAAACAACACTAAAGCAGGCAAGTAGTTCACTAGAAGCGTACATAATAAAGGCATACACACACAGATATATATATATATATATATATATATATATATATATATATATAAGCATAACATAATACATAATCAACAAGATAACAGATAGAAACATACCAATCACAACATCTGGAACTGCTTTGGCCTCCTCGGTAACGAGCTGAAAAGCACAACCTTGAGCCCTCGGGGGCTTCATCCTCCCTTGACGCCTATTTGTGATCCTCAAGGTAGCTGCTGAGGGGGACTACGCTGATTTGACAGCGAGCAATGGAAAGTTGACCTTCACATGGCCAACCTGATCACAATGACAGCAAATCCCGATACTCAAAATTGGGGCTAGCTGACGGCAATCCCTCACAAAATGCCACTCCTTTCCACATTTGTGGCACCCAGTTCCTAATCGACAAGCCCCATCATGCACCTTACCACACTTCCCACAAGTACAGCCTCTCTGACATCCAGATCTAGAATTAGCGACCTTGAATCGCTTCGGTGTAGGCTGCGGCTATGTTGGGGCCGGTCTATGCTCTCTCGCTTGTAACTCTATCTCAGTCTCACGCCGCTTGGCGGCCTCCTGAATCTCTAACAGAGAATCATATCATTGGGTGGAAACAAACTGCCTTATATCCATCTTGAGCATGCTCAAGTAACGGGTCATCTGAGCCTGCTCCGAAGCAAACTCAGGGAAAAAGTGGTCTTCTCAGTAAACATCATGGTGATCTCCGTCATCGATTCTGTCCCCTGCCTCAAATCCAAAAACTCATGGGCCAACCTCTCGCGCTCTACCCACAACTCACAGCGAGTACGAAACATCTCCAAAAAATGCTCCCAAGAAACCACAACCCTCTGCTTATCATAATACGAAACCATAACAAGTCTCCACTAATCCTTCGCTCTGGACCTCAGGTGTTTTAGAGCGTACGTGACCTTCTGGTCACATGGGCAAGAGTATGTGAAAAAGCATCCCTCAAAATCAGATAGCCACCTGATGGCTACGTTCAGGTCCTGAACTCCATCAAAATTTGGGGGCTACGTCTTGTCGAAGTCCCGATACTGAAAAATCCAACCTGGTCCAACACCTACAACTACAACGGTTGTGAAGGCTACAACAACAACAATCTGATCAACGAGTACGTATCTGTCATCAAAGAACTCCATCCTCGCGGTCTTAATAGAACCAAATAACTCCGGAATCTGGTCCCTGAAAATAGCCACAACCTCCTCACAGAGAATCTCCCTAATCATGTCATCCAACGCAGCTGACACACCCTGACTGCCAACTCCTGATCCCAATCCGGACGTAGTCTCAACCCGCCATGTCATCCCCATACTAAATATAAACTAGGGAATATCGGATAACACGCATATCATAACAGGTGACCAAACTCACAACAAATCCCTAGGGGTTGTGACTTCCCTGTTACACATACATGTCCTGTGCTTCCAGTAGTACGAGCGCATACTACCTTCACCCATATTTGTTCGATAGGATCATCACAACTACCCTAATAATACACACTAGCATAATCATACACTCAATCCTCATACCCAAGATGAAAGGCTAATCATCTCGGAACTGGCTGGCTGATCCCACACAACTCATCCATGAAACTTCCACCAACCTTGTAGCACTCGTGTATGCTAGTCATACATAACGCTAGACCCTATAGACAGTCGAATATCTGATCCTACCCTAAGCCTTTTATCAAACAAGAACAGGAAATAAGGCCAAACAAAACATTTTCAGGATATAGAATCT
The DNA here is from genome assembly GCF_051521515.1 of Lactuca serriola. Classification (NCBI taxonomy): domain Eukaryota; kingdom Viridiplantae; phylum Streptophyta; class Magnoliopsida; order Asterales; family Asteraceae; genus Lactuca; species Lactuca serriola. Next base: position 22,722,804 of record NC_136413.1, on the reverse strand, counting down.
TAATTATGTATAACCATAATACATGCACTAAGCAACTACAACAATTATGTTATTTCCATGTAAGAAGAATCGTAGGCTATCATGCATCATATAATCAGGCAATTCTATCATGTAAATTCCTGAAGATCCATAGCCTATCACTAACGTGCTGTTCTAACATATCATAATAACAAATAATAGCGTGGTATTTTGGGGTCTACTTACTAGCTCCGACAGATCGTACACATCGAATCCTCCATGATTATATGAAAATATTTTGAAAATTATTTGAAAAATCTTTTTCCTTAGTTTGAGACTGGACTCAGACGAATTTTTCATCCAATTCACTCAAACCACAACTCTAATACCAACTTGTAACATCCGTAAATTTAATGAAAAAATTAAATTTTTTAAACAACCCAAAATCATCATTTGTTTAAAAAATATTTTTCTAATAGATGTCTATTATTAGAGTTTTCTCAAAATCATAAACAAAACATAAGGAGGCCAGGATCACGCCTTCGACTTCCTGCGATCATCTTAGGTAGCTGAAACGTTACCCAAAACTGTAAGCTTGAGGCTTAGTGAGTTCCCTATAGGTTGTCACTTGCCTGTTACACATATTGGTCTTGTGCTTCCAGTAGTACGGGCCCATACTAGCTTCCACACTTGCTAATATTTGTTCCATCAGATCATCATAACAACCCTAACAATACACACTAGCATAATCATACACTCAATCCTCACACCCAATAGGAAAAGCTAATCATCTCAGAACTGGCCGAATGATGTCACACAACTCATCCTTGAAACTTCCACCAACCATGCATCACTCGTGTATGCTAGTCATACATAACGCTGAACCCTATAGAATGTCGAATATCTGATCCTACCCTAAGCCCTTCATCAAACAATAACAAGAAATTAGGCCAATCCAAACATTTTTAGGCAATAGAATCTTAATTATGTATATACATAATGCATGCACTAAGCAAAAACAATAATTATGTAATTTCCAGGTAAGAAGAACCATAGGCTACCATGCATCATATAATTAGACAATTCTATCATGTAAATTGAAGAAGATCCCTAGACTAGAACTAGCATGCTGTTCTAGCATACCATGATATCAAATAACAATTTGGTATTTTGGGGTCTACTTACGGGCTCCAGCTGATCGTACACATTGCATCCTCCTTGATTATTTGAAAACATTTTGAAAATTGTTTGCAGAATGTTTTTCCTTAGTTTGTGATGGGAATCACATGAGTGTTTCATCAAATTAACTCAAACCACGACGATGATACCAACTTGTAACATCTGTATATTTCATGAAAAAATTAAACCTTTTAAACAACCCAAAATCATCCTTTGTTCAAAAAATAGTTTTCCAAAACATGTGTATTATCATAGTTTTCCCAAAATCGAAAACAACACATGAGGAGGTGCACGATCACGCCTTCGCCTTCCTGCTATCATCTGAGGTACCTGAAACATAACCCAAAACTGTAAGCCCGAGGCTTTGTGAGTTCCCTATGGGTTGTGACTTCCATGTTACACATACAGGTCATGTGATTCTAGTAGTACGGGTCCGTACTAGCTTCCACACTTACCCGTATTTGTTCCAGAGGATCACCACAACAAACCTATTAATACACACTAGCATAATCATACCCTCATTCCTCACAACCTAGAGGAAAGGATAATCATCTGAGAACTGGCCGGCTGACCGCACACAACTCATCCATGAAATTCTGCCAACCCTGCAACCCTCGTGTATACTAGTCATACATAATGTTGGACCCTATAGACAGCCGAATATCTGATCTTACTTTAATCCCTTCATCAAACAAGAACATGAAATAAGGCCAAACTAAAGACTTTCAGGCTATAGAATGTTAATTATGTATAACCATAATGCATGCACTAAGCAACTACAATAATTCTGTAATTTCCATGTAGGAAGAACCCTGAACTACCATGCATCATATAATCGGGGAATTCTATCATGTAAATTCCTAAAGATCCCTAGCCTATCAGTAGCTTGCTATTCTAACATATCACAATATCAAATAACAGTGTGATATTTTGCGGTCTACTTACTGGCTCCGACTGATCATACACATCGCATCCTCTTTGATTATTTGAAAACATTTTGAAAATTGTTTGAAAAATCTTTTCCCTTAGTTTGAGACTGGACGCACACAAGTGTTTCATCTAATTCACTAAAACCAAGGCTCTGATACCAACTTGTAACATCCACAAATTTGATTAAAAATTTAAACTTTTTAAACAACCCAAAATATCATTTGTTAAAAAAATTGTTTTCCAAAACATGTTTGTTATCAGAGTTTTTCAAAAATCATAAACAAAACATGAAGAGGGGATCAATCACGCCTTCGCTTTCCTGGGATCATCTGAGGTACCTGAAACATAACTGAAACTGTAAGCCTAAGGCTTAGTGAGTTTCTTAGGGGTTGTGACTTCCCTGTTACACGTACGAGTGCTATGCTTCCAATAGTACGGGCCCATACTAGATACAACACTTACCCGTATTTGTTCATGAGGATCATCACAACGACCTGAACAGTACACACTAGCATAATCATACACTCAATCCTCACACCCTAAAGGAAAGGCTAATCATCTCGAAACTGGCTGACTGACCCCATACAACTCATGCATGAAACTTCCACCATCCCTATAGCACTCGTGTATGCTAGTCATACATAACGCTGGACGCTATACATAGTCGAATATCTGATTATACCCTAATCCCTTCATCAAATAAGAATAGGAAATAAGGCCAAACCAAACATTTTCAGGCTATAAAATCTTAATTATGTATAACCATAATGCATGTCGTAAGAAACAACAATAATGATGTAATTTACATGTAAGAAGAACCCAAGGCTATCTTGCATCATATAATCAGGAAATTCTATCATGTAAATTCCTGAAGATCCCTAGCCTATCACTAGCATTCTGCTCTAACATATCACAATATCAAATAGCAGTGTGCTATTTTGGGGTCTACTTACTAGCTCCGACTGATCGTACACATTGCCTCCTCCTTGATTATTTGAAAACATTTTTGAAAATTGTTTGAAAAATCTTTTTCCTTTGTTTGAGACTGGACTCACATGAGTGTTTCATCCAATTCAGTCAAACGAAGGCTCTGATACCAACTTGTAACAATCATAAATTTCACGAAAAAATTAAACTTTTTAAACAACCCAAAATCATTATTTGTTTAAAAAGTAGTTTTCCCAAACATGCCTATTATCATAGTTTTCCCAAAATCATAAACAAAACATGAGCAGGTGCATGATCGTGCATTCGCCTTTGTTCGATCATCTGCGGTACCTGAAACATAACCCAAAACTGTAATCCCGAGGATTAGTGAGTTCCCTACAATTTATGACTTCCATGTTACATGTACAGGTCCGATGCTTCCAGGAGTACGATCCTATACTAGCTTCCACACTTACCCGTATTTGTTCTAGAGGATCGTCACAACAACCCTATTATACACACTAGCATAATCATACACTCAATCCTCACACCCTAGAGGAAAGGCTAATCATCTCGGAACTGGCCGAATGATCGCACATAACTCATCCATGAAACTTCCGCCAGCCCTGCAACACTCGTTTATGCTAATCATACATAACGCTGGACCGTATAGACAGCCGAATATCTGATCCTACCCTAAGACCTTCATCAAACAAGAACATGAAATAAGGCCAAACCAACCATTTTCAGGCTATAGAATCTTAATTATTTATAACCATAATGCATGCACTAAGCAACTATGGTAATTATCTAATTTCCATGTAAGAAGTCCGTAGGCTACCATGCATCATATAATCAGACAATTCTGTCATGTAAATTCCTGAAGGTCCCTAGCCTATCACCAGCATGCCGTTCTAACATATCACAATATCAAATAAAAGTGTGGTATTTTGGGGTCTACTTACTGGCTCCGGCTGATCGTACACATCGCATCCTCCTTGATTATTTGAAAACATTTTACAAATTGTTTGAAAAATCTGTTTCCTTAGTTTGAGACTGGAATCACACGAGTGTTTCATCCAATTCAATCATACCAGACTTTGATACCAACTTGTAATATCCGTAAATTTCACGAAAAAATTAAACTTTTTAAACAAGACAAAATCATCTTTGGTTTAAAAAATAGTTTTCCAAAACATGTCTATTATCATAGTTTTCCCAAAATCATAAACAAAATATGAGGAGGTGCACGATCTTGCCTTAGCCTTCCTGCAATCATCTGAGGTACTTGAAACATAACCCAAATATGTAAGCCCGAGGCTGAGTGAGTTCCCTATGGGTTGTAACTTCCTTGTTACACATACAGGTCCTGTGCTTTCAATAGTACAGGCCTAAACTAGCTTCCGTACTTACCCGTATTTGTTCCAGAGGATCATCACAACAACCCTAATAATACACACTAGCATAATCATACACTCAATCCTCACACCCTAAAGTAAAGGCTAATCATCTCGGAATTGGCCAGATGACCAGACACAACCCATCCATGAACCTTCCGCCAACCCCGCAACACTCGTGTATGCTAGACAAACATAACACTGGACCTTATAGACAGTCGAGTATCTGATCGTACCCTAAGCCCTTCATCAAACAAGAACATGACATAAGGCTAAACCAAACATTTTCAGGCTATAGAATCTTAATTATTTATAACCATAATGCATGCACTAAGCAACTACAATAATTATGTAATTTCCATGTAAGAAGAAACCTAGTCTACCATACATCATATAATCAGGCAATTCTGTCATGTAAATTCCTTAAGGTCCTTAGCCTATCACTAGCAAGTTCTTTTAACATATCACAATATCAAATAACAATATGGTATTTTGGGGTCTCCTTACTGGCTCCGACTGATCGTACACATCAAATCCTCCTGGATTATTTGAAAAAAATTTGAAATGTTTTTCCTTATTTTGAGACTGGACTCACACAAGTGTTTCATCCAATTCATTGAAACAAAGGCACTGATACCAACGTGTAACATCCATAAATTTCACGAAAAATTTAAACTTTTTAAACAATCCAAAATCATCATTTCCTTAAAAAATAGTTTTCCAAAACATGGCTTTTATCAGAGTTATTCAAAAATCATAAACAAAACATGAGGAGAGGCACGATCACGCCTTCGCCTTCTCGCGATTGTCTGAAGTACCTGAAATATAACCGAAAATTGTAAGCCCGAGGGCTACTAAGTTCCTTAGGGGTTGTGACTTCCCTGTTACACGTATGGGTCCTGTGCTTCCAATAGCACAAACCCATACTAGCTAAAACACTTACCAGTATTTGTTCAAGAGGATCATCACAACAACCCTAACAATACACACTAACAATACACAACTCATGCATGAAACTTCCAACAACCCTATAACACTCGTGTATGCTAGTCATACATAACGTTGTATGCTATACATAGTCAAATATCAGATCCTACCCTAAGCCCTTCATCAAATAAGAATAGGAAAGAAGGCCAAACAAAACATTTTCAGGCCATAGAATCTTAATTATGTATAACCATAATGCATCCAGTTAGGAACGACAATAATTATGTAATTTCCATGTAAGAAGAACCCAAGGCTATCATGCATCATATAATCAGGCAATTTTATCATGTAAATTCCTGATGATCCCTAGCCTATCACTAGAATGCTGTTCTAACATATCACAATATATAATAACAGTGTGATATTTTGGGGTCTACTTACTAGCTCCGGTTGATCGTACACATTGCATCCTCCTTGATTATTTGAAAACATTTTGAAAATTGATTGAAAAATCCTTTTCCTTTGTTTGAGACTGGACTCACATGAGTGTTTCATCAAATCCACTTAAACCAAGGCTCTGATACCAAATTGTAACATCCAAAAATTTCACGAAAAATTTAAACTTTTTAAACAATCAAAATCATTTTTTGTTTAAAAAATAGTTTTCCAAAACAGGTCTATTATAAGAGTTTTCCCAAAATCATAAACAAAACATGAGGAGGTGCACGATCACACCTCGCCTTCCCGCGATCATTTGAGGTACCTGAAACATAACCCAAAACTGTAAGCATGAGGCTTAGTGAGTTCCCTATGGGTTGGGACTTCCCTGTTACACGTACGGGTCCCATTATTCTAGTAGTACGAGCCCATACTACCCTCCGCACTTACCTGTATTTGTTCCAGAGGATCATAACAACAACCCTAACAATACACACTAGCATAATCATACACTCAATCCTAACATCCAAGTGGAAAGGCTAATCATCTCAGAACTGGCTGGCTGACCCGACACAACTCATCCATGAAACTTCCACCAACCCTGCAACACTCGTGTATGGTAGCATACATAATGTTAAATCCTATAGATATTTGAATTTTTGATCCTACCATATGCCCTTCATCAAAGAAGAACAGGAAATAAGGCCAAACCAAACATTTTTAAGCTACATAATCATAATTATGTATAACCATAATGCATGCACTAACTAACTACACTTATTATGTAATTTCCATGTAAGAAGAGCACTAGGCTATCATGCATCATATAATTAGGCAATCCTATCATGTAAATTCTTGAAGATCCATAGCCTATAAATATCATGCTGCTCTAACATATCACAATATCATATAACATTGTGGTATTTTGGGGTCTACTTACTGGCTCCGACTGATCGTACACATCGCAAACTCCCTAATTATTTGAAAACATTTTGAAAATTGTTTGAAAAATCTTTTTCCTTACTTTAAGAGTGGAATAACACGAGTTTTTCATCCAATTCACTCAAACCATAACTCATGCATGAAAGTTCCACCAACCATGCAGCACTCGTGTATGCTAGTCATACATAACGTTGGATGCTATAGATAGTCGAATTGTTGATCCTACCCTAAGCCCTTTATCAAAGAAGAACAGGAAATAAGGCCTAACCATAATACATGCAGTAAGAAACTACAATAATTATGTAATTTCCATGTAAGAAGAACCCAAAGCTATCATGCATCATATAATCAGGCAATTCTATCATGTAAATTCCTAAAGATCCCTTGCCTATCACTAGCATGCTGTTCTAACATATCACAATATCATATAAAAATGTGGTATTTTCGGGTCTACTTACTAGCTCCGGCTTATCGTAAACATGGCATCCTCCTTGATTATTTGAAAACATTTTGAAATTTGTTTGAAAAATCGTTTTCCTTAGTTCGAGACTAGACTCACACGAGTGTTTTATCTAATTCACTCAAACCAAGGCTCCGATACCAACTTGCAACATTCATAAATTTCGCGAAAATTTTAAACTTTTTTAAACAACCCAAAATCATCATTTTTTTAAAAAATAGTTTTCCAAAACATGTCTATTATCAGAGTTTTCCTAATATCATAAACAAAACATGAGGTGGTGCATGATCACGCCTTCACCTTCCCATGATCATCTGAGGTACCTGAAACATAACCCAAAACTGTAAGCCCAAGGCTTAGTGTGTTTCCTATGGGTTGTGACTTCCCTATTACACGTATTGGTCTTGTGCTTCCAATAGTATGAGCCCATACTAGCTTCCAAACTTACCCGTATTCGTTCCAGAGGATCATCATAACAACCCTAACAATACACACTAACATAATCATACACTCAATTCTCACACCCAATAGGAAAGGCTAATAATATCGAAACTGGCCGGCTGACCCCACACAACTCATCCTTGAAACTTCCACCAACGTTGCAGCGCTCGTCTATGCTAGTCATATATAACGATGAACCCTATAGACAGTTGAATATATGATCCTACCCTATGCCCTTTATCAAAAGAGAACAGGAAATAAGGCCAAACCAAACATTTACAGGCTATAAAATCTTAGTTATGTATAACCATAGTGCATGAAATAAGCAACTACAATAATTTTGTAATTTCCATGTAGGAAGAACCCTAGGCTATCATTGATAGGTTTTATGCATAAGAACAATCCTATGTGCTCATACAAACCCTAATGCTTGGATCTAGGTGTCTCTATTGTACATTATTTGAATCCAAGACTTACAACCCTAGATCTATCATATAAAATTCGAAATCAACATTATAAGAACAGATCTAAGTGTCTACCTCTTTCAAATAGCTTAAAATCCTTGTAGTCTTCTTGATCTTGTGCTTAGAGTCACAATTGTAACTCCTCTAATGGTTCACAAACCCCACAAGCAAGAAGGCAATATGATAAAGGGCGAGAGATGCTAAAATCGGCCCTAGGGTTCTCTTGGAATCAAGTGTAGCCGATTTTCATAGCCTAGGGGTCATATTTATACTGCAGTCTGCTAGGGTTTCAGTTTAAACCCTAATGGACAGCTTAGCCACCAAGCAGCCCAAGGAACCTTCTGGAATAAGGCCTTGGACGGAAATATGATGGATCCCCATCATAATTTCGTTCCCCCTTTATCCCATTAGGTTTCCTAGCCAAAAAATCAACTATCATACATTTGATAGTTTATGCCCCTTTATTTAATTGATCTCTTTTAGTCACCAAATTAATTCCTAATTAATTTATGACCAATACTAATTAAATAAATCAATTTCTCCTTTAGTATATTATTCTTATAATATATTAATAAACCATAATATTCTCTCTCTCTCCTTAAATTACCTTGTCAAGCTGCTTTGGTGAAGGCAACCCAAAAGGACCATGCACAACCGGGTCAAGTACATACCAAATATAGTTACGAGCTTAGACACTAATCCAACAGTCTCCCACTTGGATAAGTCTAGTAACTATATCTCATATATGTCTCCAGAATCCAATTAGCAATTGTAGCTCTTATACTTCGCTGTCAACTCTGATCAGCAATTTGTCCTTCAGATAAGGGATCATATAATCCTCTGTTCTAGATATCATGCTGACAATGCTTATCGTCCAACATTTGTTCCTCGATTCCTGATTTGTTTGACATAGAATTTAGTTGAACACATCAACTTCATTCTGACCGGGCCCGACACATAAGTCAAACCAAATCATCAAGTGGCCAAGATATTGCCTTTATTCTCATAGAATAAAAGGAACATATTAACTTCGACTCGTATGCATCTATTATTTACTAATTAAATCATGCACAACAATGTGTTTTATAACATCAAGTTACTAATGTGTTTACACATCATCAATGCATAACCAACCAACAAACAACAACCATAGCTCTAAGTTTTAAGACTATATGATATTATCGCTTTGTGATCACTTAAGGTAAAATACCACGGAGTGATACTAGCAAGCACGGTTTTATTCGAATTCTCAAATCATATTCATAAGTACTCATGAACTTTGCAGCAAACCTTTGCTATGCCCTACACCTTTTAGACAATCTACAAACAATTCATGACAGTCTTCATTCACATCTACTTCCAAAATATGAACGACTATGGACTGTTCGAATAATCCTATCATTCAGGAAGTCAAAACATGCAAAATTGAAACAATAGACTAATAACCAACACAAGATAGTAGCTTTACTTATAAATAACACAACTTTATTTATTCATCAAATATCAAGTACAAATTATCTATTACACGTTTCCTATCTAATTCAAAATTATATCATCCTTCATCCCAATGCTCCTAGCGTGATGCAAGTGTTTGACCCTACTCAGTTCCTTCGTAAGGGGATCTGCTAGATTTTCTTCTGATGATACCCTCTTCACAACGAGGAGTCCCTCTTCTACCCGATGTCTGATAAAATGGTATTTTATGTCGATATATCGAGACCTACCATGATCACTTGGTTCCTTGGTTAAGGCAACCGCTCCTTCATTATCACAGAAAATTTCCAATGGCTCCTTTATGGATGGTATAACTCCAAGGTCTCCAATGAAGTTCTTCAACCATATAGCCTCCTTTGACGCTTCGCTCGCCGCAATGTACTCTAATTCGCATGTTGAATCAGCTATGGTTTCCTGCTTTGAACTTTTCCAAGTCACTGCTCCTCTGCTTAGGGTAAAGACCTAGCCCGACTATGATCGGTAATTATCCTGATCCGTCTGAAAACTAGTGTCACTGTACCCTCGCACCCTTAATTCATCACTCCCACCGAGGACTAGAAACCATTCCTTGGTCCTTCGTAGGTACTTAAGAATATTCTTAACTGCAATCCAATGAGCTCTACTAGGGTTCCCTTGATATCTGCTGAACATGCTCAAAGCGAAGGCCACATCAAGGCGAGTATAAGTCATAGCATACATGATAGAGTCTACTGCGGAAGCGTAAGGTACTCGGCTGATATCAGCTATGTCTGCCTCTGTACTCGGGCTCTGAGTCTTACTCAGCTTGGTATTGCTTTGGATTTGCAACTCCCCTTTCTTGGAATTTTCCATACTAAAACGCTTTAGTACATTATCTAAGTATGTATCCTGACTGAGTCTTATCAATCTCTTTTCCCTGTTTCTTACTATCCTTATTCCCAGAATATAAGCAGCCTCTCTGAGGTCCTTCATAGCGAAACATTTCCCATGCCAAGACTTGACCTCCTGCAAGGTTGGGACGTCGTTTCCTATGAGTAGTATGTCATCGACATACAATACGAGGAAGCTCACTATACTCCCACTAGCTTTGACATATACACAAGATTCATCTTCGCTTCGCAGAAAGCCAAACTCTTTAACTCTCTCGTCAAAACAAAGATTCCATTTGCGAAACGCTTGTTTCAATCCATAAATGGATTTCTCAAGCTTGAACACTCTATTTGGATGCTTCGCATCGACAAAACCCTCTGGCTGATTCATGTAAACATCCTTAGCCAACTTTCCATTAAGGAAAGCGGTTTTCACGTTCATCTGTCATATTTCATAATCATGAAACGTAGCTATCGCGAGCATTACCTTAATAGACTTTATCTTCGCAACTAGTGAGAAGGTCTCATCATAGTCAACTCCGGGAGTTTGAGTAAAGCCCTTCGCAACCAATCGCGCTTTATAATTATGCACTTTCCCATCCATGTCCGTCTTCTTCTTGAAGATCCACTTGCACTCGACTGTCTTACGACCCGATACATTATTAAACAAAATTCCAAACTTGGTTGTCGTACATGGACTGAATCTCGCTGTCCATCGCCTCTTTCCATTTAGCAGACTCCGGGCCTACCATGGTTTACTTGGAGCTGCTAGGTTCGTCCAAATTTGTTAGTGTTTCATCACTAATAGACGTATCCCATTCACTAGTAATATGAAAACCATAAAACTGGGGTTGAACACTAACCCTAATAGTACGTCTAAGAGGTAAGGACTCGTCAACGGGCTCAACAGGAGTTTCCTCATCGGGTTGAGTGCCAGTGTTAGAGGTTCCTTCATCGCTTTGCTCTTGAATCTCTTCAAGTTCAATTTGCCTCCCACTATCTTCTTGTCTTATCAATTCCCTTTCTCAGAAAACTCCTCTGCTAGCAACGAAGACAAAATTGTCACTCGGTCTATAGAAAAGATAGCCAAAAGACTTTTGTGGGTAGCCGATGAAATAACACTTCTCACTACGAGGTTCGAGCTTGTCGTGAGTGTCTCGTCTTATGAAAGCCTCGGAACCCCAAACATTAATATGTGCCAACGAGGGAGCTTTCCCTATCCACATCTTGTGAGGAGTCTTGGCAACCTTCTTGGTGGGAACTAAGTTAAGGATATGTGCGGAAGTCTCTAAGGCATACCCCAGAAAGCTATTGGTAATGAAGCCCGACTCATCATAGAACGAACCATGTCCAACAAGGTTCGATTACGTCTCTTAGTCACACCATTCAATTGTGGCGTTCTCGGAGGCGTCAATTGCGAAACAATTCCGCATTCTTTTAGATAGTCGTGAAACTCAAGACTTAGGTACTCTCCTCCTCGGTCTGACTGAAGCATCTTGATTTTCCTACCCAGCTAATTCTCTACTTCATTCTTAAACTCTTTGAACTTTTCAAAGGTTTCTGACTTTTTCTTGATTAAGTAGATATATCCATATCTGCTATAATCATCCGTAAAAGTCACGTAGAAGCGGCATGAATCCCTAGTAGTGGATCTAAAGTGCCTGCACACATCGGTGTGTATGAGATCCAATAGACCCTCAACCCTTTCACAAGTTCCAGTAAAGGATGACTTGGTCAGCTTCCCAAGCAAACAAGATTCACACATGTCATCGTCCCTAAGGTCGAATGACTACAACACTCCATTCTTTTGGAGTTGGGCTATGCGTTTCTTGTTGACATGGCCAAGGCGACTATGCCACAAGCATGCTTTTTCTAGGTTAGTAGACGAATCAATATTTAGAACATCATTTCCTAAATTATCAACAACCATCACAGATTCATAAATCCCATTACAAGGTAATGCATTGAAATAAAAGACACCATTCAAATAAACGTTAATAGAACCATTACTATTATCAAAAGAATATTTGAAACCTTGTCTAAACAATCCATGAAATGAAATAATTTTTCTTCCATATCTAGCAAATAACAACAATTATTTAAATGTATCCCTAAATCATTACTCAACACTAAAGAATAAACTCCGACTTTGGTCACAGGCGACGATCTTCTGTTTCCCATAATCAAGTTCATCATTCCATGTTCCACTTCCCTACTTCTTTTTATGCCCTGCAAATCAGAACAAATGTGGAATCCACACCCTGTATCAAGAACCCATGATGTAGCAAATGATGAGTTGTTAGATTTAATAGAATACATACCTGCAAATGTGGGCTTAATCATCCCATCCCTTATATCTTGCAGATACTTCGGGCAGCTTCATTTCTAGTGGCCCTTTTTATGACAATAGAAGCACTCTGCTTCCTTGGGATCGGATAAGGGTTTAGTGGAGCCTGCTTTGGTCCCACTAGAGGATGAACCATCACGGGACTTTCCCTTTTGGTGGCTCTTACATGGAGCCTTCCTCTTTTTGCCATTTCCTTGAACTATTGCCATTATAGGAGCAGCCATAGCAGGGGATGGTGCAACGAATTTGTCTTTGAGGTTGCTCTCAGTAGTCCTCAACACTCCTTGGAGCTTGCTCAAGGAGACCTCTTCCTTGTTCATGTGGTAGGTCATCCTAAACTGGTTATAGCAGGAGGGCAAGGAGTGGAGGATTATGTCGATAGCCAAATCCTCATCAAACTTAACATTAACTTTGAGAAGACGATCAACATAACTCTGCATTTTCTGCAAATGAGAGGTTAGGGTTTCTCCACTCCCCATCTTAGCGGTGATCATGTTAGTAATGATCTAATAGCGCTCTTGCCTCACGCTCTGGTGATACCTGTCCAACAAATCCTGATGCATTTCATACGGATACATGTCCTCATAGGACTTTTGGAGTTCGAGGATCATGGTGGCCAGCATGATGCAATGAACTTTCTTAGCATCACGCTCGTGGGCCTCAAAGGCGGCCAACTCTTCCGGAGTAGCAACATCTGGGATGATCTTCTCAAGCTTTTCATCGAGGACATATTATTTGTCCTCGTTGCATGTGATCTAGCGAATGTACAGTTGGATTAATGTCTAAGTCCATAACTATATTTGGAATGTACTTAACGCGAATCGACATGGTCCATTTGCGTTGCACTTCACCGACACAATTTATATGGATAGTCTTTTGAGAATAGTATATTTATGATTTATATTAATATATTATAAGTTCTAATACATTAATATATAATCATATTATTTAATTAGCATTGATCAAGAATTAATTTATAATTAATTAAGTGATCAAAAAGAACTAAATAAATATGGACTCTTACATATATATATATATATATATATATATATATATATATATATAGTGGGCCAAGTTCATTTAGGTTGGGCTAAGTCTTCATGGATAGTCCATGGAGCTTTAACCCATGGATCCTAGGAAATGAAAGGTCATGGGTATTAGGGTTTAACCCTAATCTTCCACACTATATAAAGATGTCCTTGGTTGGTGAAATTGGCACTAGTGTGGGTACACTAAGAGGACTAACCGATTTCACTAGAGAGAACCAAAGTATTCTTATTCTCAAAGTTTTCCAAGGTGTTTTGGTGATTTGTGATTCCACTTGAGGCTTCCACACTATTGGGGCTAAGCTCTTAAAGCTTGAAGACATCAAGCGACACCAAAAGGTGTGTCATTTAACAAGTCTTTGTAGTATAGTTGCCTTAAAGTATGCTAGTTAGGATTAAATCCTTGGAAAGTTCTTATTTGCATGTATACTAGAGAAAACATAGATCCATGGTTTATAGGGTTGCATGTACACCATAGGAGTGTTTGAATGCTCAAAACCCAACAGTGGTATCGGAGCCTAGGCTTGTTTTCTTGTTATACTTGCAAAATTGGCTGAAAAATTGAGTTTTTATGCTGTCTGCTTAGCAGACTCGCCGAGTCGATGGAGGGACTCAACGAGTCCAAGGCAAAATGCATCCAACTCACCGAGTTTTTTCGTGCACTCGACGAGTTGGACCCCCAGACAGCATATATTCGACTGTTTTGGCTAGAAATGGACTAGGAACATTACCCTAAGTTGTTTTTGAACTTATAAACTTGTTTTTGATGTGGTAATGTTCATGCTAATCCAATTTCAAAGATAATTCTCAATAGATTCAGGTTTTGTATTAGTTTAAAAGTTATGCTAATTACATTAAAAAGTTTGATGTGTATTATCTTTGTTCATATGAGTTGCATATATTAATAGATAAGTTATATGATTATGTGTTTTCAATCCATTTTAATCTAAGAGATGATTCTAAAATGTGTTTGTGTAACTTGTCCTCAAGTTACATGAAAGGTCACATTTAAGTTTCATAAAACTCATAAAAGTTGGCAATGGGTACAAAAATTGAAGAGTCTTGTCCTCATGTTATGGAGGTTCAAGAGTCACTTCATTAAGTAAGCAAGTGTGTAACCTTAATTAGTTCCATAAGTTACAAAATAAAGAAAAGTTACATTCTTTTATTAGTTTAAAGTCTTCCATAACTTCTCCTCAAGTTATGGAACTTGAAGAGTCTTTTAATTAAAACTAATTTAAACTCATAAGTTATGGAATTAATTAGTTTTGAATAGTTTCAAAACTTGCTCTCAAGTTTTGGAATTTGAAAAGTTTTCACTTATGAATACTATAATTCCAAGTCTGCCCTTAGAATTTTAAAAGTTAAAATTCAACCCTTATACTTTATAATATTATAAGTTATATATATATATATATATATATATATATATATATATATATATATATATATATATATATATATATATATAAGAGTAAAGTCAGTCTTACCGTTAGTAGGCCTCATTCACGAAGCCGGTTTATAGAGGGGGTATAAGGTTACTGCCTATGAAATGGCAGTTTAATGGGTGTCCACTCTCACCCACCGCTTCCTTGACTGGTGGAGGGTCGTTAGCCGAACGGGTAGGACAAAGACTAAAAATTCTCCCTTCATTAAAAGTATTAATGATAAATACTAAGTAACTAAACCTTTTATAAATACCCAATCTTAGTTACTTAGGAAAATGTGAATAAGGTGCTAATCCATGAAATTACACTTTGCACTTTGTTTAAGTCGGTTAGTGAAGCATGTGTGGTTAACCAGCACAGTAACTCGTATTTAACAAGGTAGGCAAAGGGTAACTTAATGTTTATCATAGTATTGATGGAGCGTGTGTGGTTAACCGGCACATTGATTGAGGGGTAAACACTTAAGGGTACCAAGTAATTTGCATGGTTACTTCACACCTTGTTTTGTGATCCTCGGCATCCCAGTCACAAAACCTGAAGGGCACACTCGAGATTGAAACATGCCATTAAACAGTTCAATGAATCTCAAAAGATCTAGGAGTTTCAAATCCAAGTAAAACCTAATTAAATTATTTCGTTTTCATGGTGGAAATTGGTGAATCATCATTCACCTACCTTCAAATATTCTATAGCTTGGATTACGGCATCCCCCTTCCAAGTTATAAAATACTGTGTTGGGTCCTAGCCTTAATATTTCATATTGGGGTGTTATATTAAGGACTTTAAATCAACTATCTTGAATATCTCCCAAAAAGATGTCTAGTTCAGACATCTATGATCTTCCCAAATCTCTTGGAACTTCACTTCCTCCACATCCTCCAATTATTCTCCCTATCCCACAAGTTTAAGGTTACTCTATCCCTATTGGCAAGCTAGGTCTATGTGTGATCACATCTTGGAGATGAAGTCACGTATTGACAAGCCGGGAGAGTTGGGTGTCAAAGTCTAGAGGAAGTGGATGTTCAATCACTTTCTAAATCACATAGTGAATTCCTTTGGGACTCTTATGAAATAGACTATGAAAAGACCCTTAATGATCTTATCTATTTGCTTGGTTCTGCTAAATCAGAAATGATTTGGTGTACCGATAAAGAAAATTTGATTAGGAGATCAACTTCCCAAAACTTTATGGACAGGGACAATAGTGACACAGGAAATCCAGAAAAAACATTCTCTTCCCAATGGAAAGGGATTGGCCATAGTCAACTTGGTAGACCAAATGGTAAAGAGAAAGGCTAAGTCTGAGATAGTCCCATGTACTATTACCTAAGGGTCCATATGTTTCTATTGCCAAAGGAAGGAGCTTTAGTTACGAAGCTACCAAACTTACCTAAGGATGGTAAAGTCAATAAGTTTGACTTTATTTCAGGTAAAGTCCATTGTCTAACTCTATTAAGTTCCTACTTGGAGATTCTTATTACATGATGTGACTGGGTCACATGTTGATGTTTTAAGAATCAAAGAAAAGTAATGAAACTTAAAGGAAGTATATGCTGATTCTGATTGCGAAGATGGATTTCGATCGCACGGTTCGTTGATCAGAATTTTTGAGCTGTTGCTTAAGAGTTATGATATATTGCTTAAGAATATATAACAACAAGGTTTTCATATGGATTGTAAGGATAAGGTTTTCCGCAAAGTTTTAAAATAAAAGGAAAAATTTTTGATTTCATTTCTTTTAAGTATCCTTACAATGGCATTTGTGGAAAATTTTTTGCTTATAAGATTCCATTGATAGCAATATTGAAAATGGATTTGATTCTTTCATCTGTGGTAGTGTCTAATTTTACCAAATAAGGAAATATTCTCATCACCCAAGTTTAAATTGGACCAAAACTTGGAATCATGCAAGTTGTATAGTATGATGAATGAGAATTTTCATCTTTGGAAAATTAAGACTAATTCCTTGTTCACATGTATATATTAGTCAAAGGAAGGACAAAGGGATCGGGTACACTTGGGTGTGTGCTGGTCAGGTCCACCATAAAGAATATTCGTCATGATTTACTAAAGCTTAGTAAATATGGTTATACTTACAAGTTTAAGTATAATTCTGAAACATTTAAAAATTCTTCAATGTATGGCAGAACGAATGAGAAGAATCAAATTCGGCAGAAAGATAAAAGTTTCTCAAATCTGAAAAGAAGGGAGAGTATGTTGGTATCATGTTTATGATCATCTTAATGATTAAGATACCATATCAGAATTGATCCTCTAAGGTCATCTTAGTGCATTTTTATGACTAAGAAGAGGAGTCATGAATTGTTGAAATGGTTAAATCAAAAGACGAGTCATACTTCGTTCCAAAACAATTCTTAGAGTCATACTCCAATATTGTAACTTGAGTGACATATCTTAAAGAAGGTTTATTAACACTAGTCAAATGTAAGAGTAAAAGGTTATCTACTCCTGTACATTTGAAATTGGTAAGTTGTGATGTTTTGGATAAAACAGAGACCAACTTAGACCAATTGTGTGAAGTGTTTGTCTTGATAAAGAATCCGCACTATCTCTTGTATATTTGGCAAGTGGGTCTTATATGTCAAGAGGACAGTGGGAGTCCTAAATCTCTTGAATGTTTGAAGATCTAATCAAGAATAAAACCTGAAATTCTTCACTAGCAAATGACTTGAGGTGTAATACCTATCGTGTTGACATTTCTGTGCCTATTCAAGTTAACTTTGCATAGTATTTCTAAGAGTTCTCAATTGGTTGCACGGCTACTTGGAAGCTTTGGTCGGCCCTTGTGCTGCCAGGTGGCAAGAACTTAAGATTGCACAAGTTCAATCCATATGAGTTTGGATTTGTCACTAACCTTGTCTTGTGATTATGGTTTTGACAAATTCATATGGGTCGGAACTCATACACCATAAAAATCTAAGTGTCATAAGTTTTTCTCTCCGATTCAATGATGGTGATGAAACACTTTCACTAAGTAGATTTTTTAAGTAGATAGCAATTGTGATATTTTCATTCTCAAAGTCGTTAGTGGAGCATGTGTGGTTTACCGGCACACTAACCTAGACTTGTGAGAAGTGGCAAACGTCTAAACATTTGAGACTATGATTACAACATCCCTTTTCATAGTTTTTAAATTGATTAGACACACCTGTGATCTATCTAATGAAAGGTGTATGCTTTAATAAAGTCTTATCAAAGCAATCTAGTATCATAAATCTGAACTTTGGTAAGAAAGTCCATCTGATTTCTGAGTACATGTCAAAGCTAGTGCGAGCATAAGTGTTATGCTAATAATCATCATGTTAGTGGGAGCATGATAATTATGATAAGTATTGCAAGTTATCAATGTTAATTATAGAAAAACAAAAGTTTCAATTCTTGAGGCTGCAGGGGTTGAACAAGTTGTTTTGCTATAATTAAGGGAGAGGAAATTATACTTCATTTCAATTCTAAAAGGCTTAGATTGAGATTTTAATCATTTTAGTCAAGAATATATAAATGAATTTCATGTTGGATTGGCTCAACTTAAGGAAATTCTATATATTGCGTTCTCAAAATTTGGTTATGATTACGACATCCCTTTTCATAGTCAAATTTTGAGAATATAGCAAACAAAAATTATTATGGCAAAAGACTGGTCTAGAACCATGTCTTTATGTGAAACATCATGAATCGTGTCCCATTTACTTTGGGTACAAGATCGATTACATTTGCTATAATCTTTATCATTTCTGAATTTTCCAAATGCCTTGGGGCATTAAGGAGGAAATTGTATAGAATTGGATATGACTAAAATGATTAAGCAATTATCAAGGACAATCTAAGGTTTACCAAAGATTGGTTGCTCAAGGATAGCTGGAAGTATTGTGTTAATATTGGAAGGACCATATTGACATAGTCTGAAAAGTGGCAACTCTTGTTCAGAAGTGGGAGTCAAAATGGGAATATAGAGTTGTCTTCATAGGTGGAAGCAATATGTGTAAGGTTAAAGAGACATGCTGCAAGAAACATGTTCAAAGCAATGCGGTTTGAGTCTGATACATCGTTTCCATGGAATTGCTCTCCATTGGAATACTCTATAATGATTGTTGCCAAGTCTTTGTGGCTTTGTGCATAGTCATTACAAGAGGAACAATGCATAAAAGTTTAAAATCTAAACAAATTACGATAAATGATAGGAATTTGGAATTCTTACATTTAAGAGAAGGATTTGGGAGTGTGAAAGAGAATCATTGAAATTATGTTCAATTGATTTAGTTCACACAGAAAAGAATCATAGACAAACATAGATTTCATACCTGGTGTATGGAAAAGCTATTGTTTAGAAAACATAGTGTACATGCTTGGAGCATGGGACACCTAGTGTTTTTAATTCAAGTATAAGTTGATAAAACCGAAACAATGAATAATAAGTAATCTATAACACTCTAAAAATTTCAACCAATTTAAAACTTTTCAAAAACAATCCACATTCATAAAGTTATTACAAAAAGGTTTTCAACACTTTTATTATCAGAGTATTTCCCCATAACCATATCATAAAACATAAACATGAGGAGCGGTACGTTCACGCCTTTGCCTTGCCACAGTCTCCTGAAGTACCTAAAACATTTAAACCACCACTGTAAGCCCGAAAGCTTAGTGAGATACCCCCAAAATACCAACCACATATACCATTCACATAACATGCCATATCATAACAAAACACAGAACAACCATGCACTTCGGGGCTACTGTGTGACTGGTCCGCTGCACCGGCCTACAGTACACCTGGTCCACCCTCTGAGTCTAGCCATATACAACGAGTCTACAGTGTGATTGGTCCGCCTGCACCGGGCCTTCAATCCACCTGGTCCACTCTTTGAGTCTACAGTATGACTGGTCCGCCTGCACCGGGCCTTCAGTCGGCCTGGTCCACTCTACGAGCCTCGGCACGTCTGGTCCACCCTCGTGGGGCCAACAACCTATCCGGACCGCTCGCTATCCGGTCCGCCCTGGGTATGTTGGCTTACAGCACAAAGCAGGACCCGCCTCAACCCAACCCCAGTCCAACAACCATGTGCACATAAACATACAATCATATAACAATACACATCCAATCAAACCGATCTAGAAGATCACATAACATAACATCATCCTAACCAGGATACCGACCTAACCGGTCACTAGCATAGCATCATCCTATATACCAGGATACCGACCTTAACCAGGTCTCTAACATATAACATCCTAACTACTAGGATGCAAACATAGCATAGCAATAACATAACAAAGATACCCGGATTACAATCCGATAAAGGGCCGACCTTGGTGTCGTAGACCCTGTCGATATAGTGAGGATAACTCACCTCACAACTGCTGACTGAAAAGATAAGATGACGGTGCTCCAATCTCCGACACGAAATCCACCACTGATAATACCAAAAGACTAAACTCAATAAATACCCATAATTACACAATTACCCCTGGAAATCAACTGGTCAACACAAGACTATCTCTACTCGCCGAGTCACCCCGCTGACTCGTCGAGTCCCTATGCTCAGAAACTCCCATAGCATGACTCAACTCGCCGAGTCGCCCCAAGACTCGCCGAGTCCCACAACTCTGAGTCTAATCGCACTCAACTCACAGAGTCATCCCTTGACTTACCGATTCATAGCTCAACCAGGAATGGTTAGGACCTCACGACCAGACTCGTCGAGTCCAAAAACAGACTCGCCGAGTCCAAGGCTATCTTCAACCAACTCGCCGAGTTGTTCTCCAACTCGTCGAGTTGCTTCCTATCTTCAAGCAACTCGCCGAGTGCACCCATGTGACTCGCCGAGTACCACTAGCTCTTAACCCATACAGAGGCTTTCCAAGCCATGCAGGGTCTCCAATCCATAGATCTACTCTTATACAAGCCATCCATCACGTAAAGTGGCAAACTTTATGTGAATCCAAGGAGATCTAATCATAATACACTCTTGGGCTAAGGTTTGGGACTAAAAGGCTTCCTCAACAGCTCTTGAACATGGACTTTATGCTCTATTGGATCATCACTACACTAGATCTGAGGTAGCAACCTTAGATCCAACCTCCAAACTCATGATAGCACTAGATATACTCCCAAAAATCCGACAAATGATAAATATAGATGGATAATAGCCCAAGAAACGAATCATTACCTCAAAAGAAGACTCCAACAGAAGAAAAAGCCAAAACCTTGAAAAGCACCTTGCTCCAATCCTCTTAATCTTCAAAGATCTCCTCAACAAACACTCCTTCAAGATCCAAATGCTCTCTAATTCTCTCAAAAACAAATATTTGGGTTTCTGGACTTCAAGGGAGAGCAAAGAGGCTGGGGAGAGGGTGTTATGTTCTATATATAGGGCACAACGCCGAAAATTAGGGTTTTCTCCTCCCAGAACCAACTCGCCGAATCACTTCTCCGACTCGCTGAGTTGGTCACTTAACACATGACTAGATTCACGACCTGACTCGCCGAGTCTACCCATTGACTTGCCGAGTCTGTCTTCCATATTTACACTAAGCACCCTGAACTTTGCTTTTCTAAACTCGAGGTGTTACAATTCTTCCCCCACTTAAATTAGGCTTCGTCCTCGAAGCCTCCTGCAGCACACAATTCCAAAAAGTACTCTCGCAATGCACCACCTGGCATTAACCAAACGAGGTTCCTCAAAACACTACCACCGAAACCCGAAACCCAACTCTTCCCCTGCGGTGTCCTGACCACCGTCTCAAGCCGGCCACCGGCTTAATCCTCTAATAACCACACTTATCAACCGAGTACCACTCCATGATACTTCACTCGTTCCAGAGCACAACAATTACTTGACTCTTACGAACTAGATATAACCCTGAACCACCGGGATCCCGACCCGGTACCACACTGCTATCATTTTCCTCGTCAGACAGATCCTTCATCGAATTCATTGCTGAGACTTATCCCTCTTCCTTTCCGAATTCGACTCTACTCTTTTCATACTGACAAGATGCCACATCCTTCAGCTTCAAAGCAACTCCCATGAGTTCTCTTCCGAAATCACATACACATGCTGAACTGGCTCTAGCATCCTTGGGTTGGGAAAACCCGACACACTGACGACACCTCCAAACATCCCCCAGGATGAATTACCACTACATGCATAATTTCTTGTTCACACCAAATTAGGAATCCAAGGCTCCATCGTTGCATCCCTTCCGAGCCTCTTTGGCTCTACACCCTCGAAACTCCTTCTGTGACCTCAGCAGACATCCAACCCGGATGTGATGCCATACCACCGGCGCAAACACACTTCTCAATAACCATAATTGGAACACCTCAATCATACCTCCGTGCTACTGCTTTCGCTTCCGTGAAATTACACAACCTCTCGGAGCTACATCCCTTTCCCTTTCCTTATCCAAGGAAATCTACTTGGCCGCCTGGTCACTACAACAAGTGCCATGGTGCTCGCCCAACGCTACACCATTCCCTTATAGCATAACCACTATCCCATGCACCAGACATGCTCTGAATATGCTCGCAAGGACTCTCGAGTCCATGCACTACCCTCCACTACTCATGATCAATACCTGGGGCCAGACCTTCTGATGCTATCACATTGCAACATACTCATTCCATCTCCTCATACAGATCTATCAACACATGCAGAGTCTTCAGCATGACTGTACCGCCCTACCAGGCCTTCACCAAATCTAGACCACTCTTAGAACCTTCAACATGTCTGGACCGCCGTCCAGGGCCTTCAACATGTCTGAACCGTCCTTCGAGACTTCAGCCTGACTGGTACGCCCACCGGCTTTCAGTCTATCCGGACTGCTCAACTAGCACTCATCATCCCGAATTATCCCTGCTAGAAAACTCTCCCATGCATATTGTTCTAGTCCTCTAGGGATTCCGAACTCTAACTCCATCCTACATTCTCAATCCTGGCCTGATCCTAGGCCTTCCACAATCAATCGCCCTTTTTACGAAACCGTTGGTCTGTATCCCTCC
Organism: Lactuca serriola; assembly: GCF_051521515.1. Taxonomy (NCBI): domain Eukaryota; kingdom Viridiplantae; phylum Streptophyta; class Magnoliopsida; order Asterales; family Asteraceae; genus Lactuca; species Lactuca serriola. The sequence continues at coordinate 22,699,535 of NC_136413.1, read as the reverse complement.
CCTTTTGCCTGACACTTGCTCATACCAGCCTATGCTTTTGGCTGACAGAACCGCTGCTAAATCCCAAACAGCTAATCAACCTCTCACGCTTGTCTATCTTCCGGAGAATTTTCCAATTCTCCCCACTTAGAGCACTGACTATCAACCACCGGTCGCCATAGCCGACCTCCCTTAACAACCCTTCACAACACATTCCCTTACATGCGAAATGATTCCCACTAGAACGAGTAACCTTCACAAACCCTATATCAACACGGATCATCTCGGACTTGAAAGAAGCCCGACCTTCAGATAACCACTCCTCGGACTGCAGATGCTACCCGACATTCAGACCAAAAGCCTGATTTCCCACTAATAATCCCCATGGATGATAACCAATGAAACTCCCAATACCACAACCCTTAACCATACCATAACTCTCAAGGAATGACGAATACAATAACAAAAGTTACACAACGAGACTAGTAGATATACAATACTCCATAATAATCACAAGATAACAAAATATCAAGAAGGAAACATACCCGCAGTTGCATCCGACACTGCCCTGACCTCCTCTACTGTAAGCTGAAAAGCACGACCCTGAGCCCTCGGGGGCTCCACTCCACCCTGACCTCCACCCGTAATCCTCAAAGTGGCTGGTGCTGGAGCCTGCACCGGCCTCCTAACCAGCTGTGGACAGTTGGGCCTCATGTGAACAACCTGATGACAATGATAGCAAATCCTCATATCCTGGGCTGGGGCTGACTAACGACAATCCCTCGCATAGTGCCCATCTCTCCCGCACTTGCGGCACGCACAACCGGACCTACAAACTCCGATGTGACCCTTCCCAAGCTTCCCACAAGTGCGGCTGCTCTGATCTCCATCCCTAGAATCAACGGTCTTGGACCGTTTTGGCGCCGACTGCGATTGCACCGGGGCCTGCCTCTGCTGTCGCAACTGCAACTCAATCTCCAACTCACGCCGCCGAGCGGCCTCTTGCAACTCCAGTAAGGTCTCGCACCTCTGCGTAGACACGAACTGCCTGATATCCCTCTTGAGCATACTCAGATATCGAGACATCTGAGCCTGCTCTGAAGCAAACTCAGGGCAAAACAGCGCCCTCTCCGTGAACATCCTAGTAATCTCCGTCACCGACTCCGAATCCTGCTTCAGCTGCAGGAACTCCTGAGCCAACCTCTCTCTCTCAACCCACTGAACATAACGAGTGCTAAACATTTTCCGGAACTGATCCCAAGAAACCGCAGCCCTCTGCGCATCCAAATATGATCCCATGGTCAATCTCCACCAATCCTTCGCCCTGAGCCTCAACAGGTTCAGTGCACACCTCACTCTCTGATCAGTCGGGCATGAACATGTGAAGAAACACCCCTCCACGTCTGACAACCATCTCATAGCGACGATCGGGTCCTAGACTCCATCGAAGGTATGGGGCTTCGTATTATCGAAGTCCCGATATTGAAAGCCTCGACCGATTCCTCCCCTGCCACTGCCACAGCCGATGCGGCTGCCACGGCTGCTGTCTCTGCAAGAGCTGCATAACGCTCATCAAAATACTCAACCATAGCGGTCTTGATCAACGCAAACAGTTCCGACAACTCAGCCCGGAACATCGTAGCAACCTCATCATGCAGGATCTCATGAATCCTAGCATCCAACTTGTCTGTGCTCATCTGACCAATAACCTCGGGTGGTGCTGACCCACCATCTCCTGCTCCTGATCCTGACCCGGATCCACTCCCAACATGCCTCGTAACCACCATACTGAAAACACCGCAAACATCAGATACCTCCCACTAACCTGGGAACCGACTCTCAACCCAGCCCTAGGGGTTGTGACTTCCTTGATATGCGTATGGTTCCTATGCTTTCAATAGTACGGGCCCATACTACCTTACACACTTACCCATATTTATATCAAGTATCACCACAACACCCTAGTGAAGAGCGGGCATAACAAGCACTCAACCCTCACTCCTAGAAGAACACTGGAAATCTCATACAGAAAGAAACCCTAGGCTAGCAGGCTTCATAAATCAGGAAACTCTATCATGCAATCCCTGAAGATCCCTAGCCTAGTACTAGCATTTTGTTCTATCATATCTCATAAACAATAACTTGTGTGGTAATTTTGGGGTAACTTACTGGCTCTGGCTGATCGTACCTCCGCGTCCTCCTTTGCTCATTTTGAAAACCATTTTAAATTCTCTTTTGAAAACTCTCCTTGATTTGAGACTGGATTCACACGAATGTTCCTCCAATTCACTCAAACCAAGGCTCTGATACGAACTTGTAACACTCAAAAAATTTCAACCAATTTAAAACTTTTCAAAAACAATCCACATTCATAACGTTATTACAAAAAGGTTTTCAACACTTTTAATATCAGAGTATTTCCCCAGAACCATATCATAAAACATAAACATGAGGAGCGGTACGATCACGCCTTTGCCTTGCCACGGTCTCCTGAAGTACCTGAAACATTTAAACCACAACTATATGCCCGAAAGCTTAGTGAGATACCCCCAAAATACCAACCACATATACCATTCGCATAACATGCCGTATCATAACATAACTAAGAACAACCATGCACTTCGGGTCTACTGTGTGACTGGTTCGCCGCAACGGCCTACAGTCCACCTGGTCCACCCTCCGAGTCTAGCCATATACAACGAGTCTACAGTGTGATTGGTCCGCCCGCACCGGGCCTTCAGTCGGCCTGGTCCACTCTCCAAGCATCGGCACGTCTGGTCCGCCCTCGTCGGGCCTACAGCCTGTCCGGACCGCTCGCTGGGCTTCGGAATATCCGCTCTGCCCTGGGTATGTTGGCCTACATCACAAATCAGGACCCGCCTCAACCCAACCCCAGTCCAACAACCATGTGCACATAAACATACAATCATATAACAATACACATCCAATCAAACCGATCTAGCAGATCACATAACATAACATCATCCTAACCAGGATACCGACCTAACCGGTCACTAGCATAGCATCATCCTATATACCAGGATACCGACCTTAACCAGGTCGCTAACATATACCATCCTAACTACCAGGATGCAAACATACCATAGCAATAACATAACAAAGATACCCGTATTACAATCTGATAAAGGGCCGACCTTGGTGACGTAGACCCTGTCGATATAGTGAGGATAACTCACCTCGCAACTACTAACCGAAAAGATAAGATCACGGTGCTCTAACCTCCGACACAAACTCCACCACTGATAATACCAAAAGACTGAACTCAATAAATACCCATAATTACCAAATTACCCCTGGAAATCAACTGGTCAACACAAGACTATCTCTACTCGCCGAGTCACCCCGCTGACTCGTCGAATCCCTATGTTCAGAAACTCCCATAGCACGACTCAACTCGCCGAGTCGCCCCAAGACTCACCGAGTCCCACAACTCTGAGTGTAATCGCACTCAACTCACTGATTCATCCCTTGACTCACCGATTCACAACTCAACCAGGAAAGGTTAGGACCTCACGACCAGACTCGCCGAGTCCAAGAATAGACTCACCGAGTCCAAGGCTATCTTCAACCAACTCGCCGAGTTGTTCTCCCAACTCGTTGAGTTGCTGCCTATCTTCAAGAAAGTCGCCGAGTGCACCCATGTGACTCGCCGAGTACCATTAGCTGTTAACCCATACAAAGGCTTTCCAAGCCATGCAGGGTCTCCAATCCATAGATCTACTCTTATACAAGCCATCCATCATGTAAAGTGGCAAAATTTACGTGAATCCAAGGATATCTAAGCATAATACACTCTTGGGCTAAGGTTTGGGACTAAAAGGCGTCCTCAACAGCTCTTGAACAGGGACTCTATGCTCTATTGGATCATCACTACACTAGATCTGAGGTAGCAACCTCAGATCCAACCTCCAAACTCATGATAGCACTAGATATACTCCCAAAAATCCCACAAATGATAAATCTAGATGGATAACAGCCAAAGCAACGAATCATTACCTCAAAAGAAGACTTCGACAGAAGAAAAAGCCAAAACCTTGAAAAGCCCCTTGCTCCATGCCTCTTAATCTTCAAAGATCTCCTCAACAAACACTCCTTCAAGATCCAAATTCTCTCTAATTCTCTCACAAACGAATATTAGGGTTTCTAGACTTGAAGGGAGAACAAAGAGGCTGGGGAGAGGGTGTTATGTTCTTTATATAGGGCACAACCCCGAAAATTAGGGTTTTCTCCACCCAGAACCAACTCGCCGAATCACTCCTCCGACTCGCCGAGTTGGTCACTTAACACATGACTAGATTCGCGACCTGACTCGCCGAGTCTACCCATTTACTCGCCGAGTCGGTCTTCCATATTTACACTAAGCACCCTGAACTTTGCTCTTCTAAACTCGGGGTGTTACATAATCAGTATGGTGATAAATAGATAGTGTTTTATTTATATTCATAGGTTTTGAGACCATATTAGATTCATTTATTCTTGTGTTTCACTTTGCATGTTTTGACTTCCATAATAACTAGGTTATTCTTCTGGAATGACTAAGTTATTCAAACCATCCACAGTCGGTCAGATGTTGGAAGTACATATGAATCAAGACTGTCATGGGCTGGCTTGTAGAGGTCCAAGTTGGTGGAAAAAGTCGTGCTACAACACTCATGAAAGCTCATAAGTTCTGGGTATTGGATTCAACCTGCGCTCATTTGAATCACTTCATGGATTTTATCACGAGTGATCATGAGACGATAATATATTATATTCTTCAAACATAGAGATATGAGCTGCTACTATGAGTTGGTTGTACATTGATTGCACGAAACCGCATTCGGTAACTCGATGTTATAAAACGTGTCTTTGTGTATGATTCAACAAGTAGTAGAACAAGCCATATGAGTCGAAGTTTATCCATTCCTTTTACCTTCGGAATAAAAGCAATATCGGTGGGCCCCTCGATGATTTATTGATGACACATGTGAGTGCTTGGCCAAGCCAGGACTGATTTGATTTGTTCAATCAGTCAGTCGTCATGAATCGGAAATCGGGAAACAACAAATGGACTGAGAGAATGATTATAATCCATGTCTGTGTCCGTATGATATTTAGAATGGTGGAATATATGATCCCTTATCTAATGGACAAGTCATTGACAAAGGTTAGAGTTCGACATCGGCTTTAAGAGCTACGATTGCCAGTTAGGTTTTGAAGACATACTCAATAATAGTTTTAGACTTATCCAAGTGGGAGACTGTTGGATTAATGTCTAAGTCTATAACTATATTTGGTATGTACTTGACCCGACCCGGCATGGTCCATTTGGGTTGCACTTCACCGACACAATTTATATGGATAGTCTTTTGAGAATAGTATATTTATGATTTATATTAATATATTATAAGTTCTAATATATTAATATATAATCATATTATTTAATTAGTATTGATCAAGAATTAATTTATAATTAATTAAGTGATCAAAAGGAACTAATTAAATATGGACTCTTAGATATATATATATATATATATATATATATATATAGTGGGCCAAGTTCATTTAGGTTGGGCTAAGTCTTCATGGATAGTCCATGGAGTTTTAACCCATGGATCCTAGGAAATGAAAGGTCATGGATATTAGGGTTTAACCCTAATCCTCCACACTATATAAAGATGTCCTTGGTTGGTGAAATTGGCACTAGTGTGGGTACACTAAGAGGGCTAACCGATTTCACTAGAGAGAACCAAAGTATTCTTATTCTCAAAGTCTTCCAAGGTGTTTTGGTGATTTGTGATTCCACTTGAGGCTTCCACACTATTTGGGCTAAGCTCTTAAATCTTGAAGACATCAAGCTACACCAAAAGGTATGTCATCTAACTAGTCTTTGTAGTATAGTTGCCTTAAAGTGTGCTAGTTAGGATTAAAGCCTTGGAAAGTTCTTATTTGCATGTATAATAGAGAAAACATAGATCCATGGTTTATAGGGTTGCATGTACACTATAGGAGTGTTAGAATGCTCAAAACCCAACAGTGGTATCAAAGCCTAGGCTTGTTTTGAAGTTTTAATCATAAAATTAAATTTCAAAACTTAAGGACAAGTTTTGAAGTTTTCAAGAAAAAAGGGATCAAATAACAAATAATATAAATTAAACAATTAATTTCATAATTATCTGTAATTGACCTAATCCATTTTTGGTCATAAGATAATTACCAAATAATTTAAATAATCCATACTTATCATATAAACAACTAATATACAAAATATTTGAAATTATCTATTGTTTTGGCAGGGATAATCATGCAAAATTATAAAATTCAGATTTTACCTTCAAAAAAAGATTCAGGCATTAATCCCATGACAAAATAGCAACAAAATCTCAAAATATCCTCTGCCTGACGCACAGACTCACCGAGTGAGACCTGGACTTGCCGAGTAGGGCCAACTCGCCGAGTCCAGATATTGACTCACCGAGTTGAGTCGGTCAGAGGCAAGAAAACACGATTTTCCACAACCAACCAGTTAAAGCATCACATACAAATGAAACCAATCAAGGCTCTGATACCACTGATGGGTTTTATGCATAAGAACAATCCTATGTGCTCATACAAACCCTAATGCTTGGATCTATGTTTCTATATTGTACATGCTTTGAATCCAAGACTTACAACCCTATATCTATCATATAAAATTCGAAATCAACATCATAATAACAGATCTAAGTGTTTACTTATTTCAAATAGCTTGAAATCCTTGTAGTCTTCTTGATCTTGAGCTTAGAGTCACAATTGTAACTCCTCTAATGGTTCACAAATCCCACAAGCAAGAAGGCAATATGAGAAATGGTGAGAGATGCTAAAATCGGCCCTAGGGTTCTCTTGGAATCAAGTGTAGCTAATTTTCATAGCCTAGGGGTCATATTTATACTACAGGCTACTAGGGTTTCAGTCTAAACCCTAATGGACAGCTTAGCCACCAAGCAGCCCAAGGAACCTTCTGGAATAAGGCCTTGGACGAAAATATGATGGATCCCCATCATAATTTCGTTCCCCCTTTATCCCATTAGGTTTACCAGCCCGAAACTCAAGTATCACACATTTGACAATTTATGCCCCTTTATTTAATTAATCTCTTTTAGTCACCAAATTAATTTCTAATTAATTTATGACCAATACTAATTAAATAAATATGATTTCTCCTTTAATATATTATTCTTATAATATATTAATAAACGATAATATTGTCTCTCTCTCTCTCTCTCATTAAATTACCTTGTCAAGTTGCTTTGGTGAAGGCAACCCAAAAGGACCATGCACAACCGGGTCAAGTACATACCAAATGTAGTTACGGGCTTAGACACTAATACAAGAATCATGCATCTTATAATCAGGCAATTCTATCATGTAAATTCTTGAAGATCCCTAGCCTAACACTAGCATGTTGTTCTAACATATCATGATACCAAATAATAATGTGGTATTTTCCGCAATCATCTGAGGTAGCTGAAACATAACCTAAAAGTGTAAGACCGAGGCTTAGTGAGTTCCCTACGGGTTATGACTTCCATTTTACATGTATAGGTCCTGTGCTTCTAGTAGTATGGGCCCATAATAGCTTCTACACTTACCCGTATTTGTTCCAGAGGATCATCACAACAAACCTAATAATACACAATAGCATAATCATATACTTAATCATCACACCCTAGAGGAAAGGATAATCATCTCGAAACTGGTTGGATGACCCTGCACAACTCATCCATGAAACTTCCGCCAACCCTGCAAAACTCATGTATACTAGTCATACATGACGCTGGACCCTATAGATAGTCGAATATTTGATCCTACACTAAGCCCTTCATCAAACAAGAACATGAAATAAGGCCAAACCAAACATTTTCAAGCTATAGAATCTTAATTATGTATATTCGTAATGCATGCCCTAAGCAACTATAGTAAATATGTAATTTCCATGTAAAAAGAAGCATAGGCTACCATGCATCATATAATCAGACAATTATATCGTGTAAATTCTTGAAGGTCCCTAGCTTATCACTACCATATTGTTCTAACATATCACAATATAAAATAAGAGTGTGGTATTTTGGGGTCTACTTACTGGGTCCGACTGATCGTATACATCGCATCCTCCTTGATTATTTGAAAACACCTTCAAAATTGTTTGAAAAATCTTTTTCCTTTGTTTGAGACTGGGTTCACACAAGTGTTTCATCCAATTCCCTAAAACCAAGGCTCTAATACAAACTTGTAACATCCACAAATTTCACGAAGAATTTAAAATTTTTTAACAACCCAAAATCATCATTTATTTAGAAAATAGTTTTCCAAAACATGTTTGTTATCAGAGTTTTTCAAAATCATAAACAAAACATGAGGATGGGCACGATCACATCTTCGCCTTCCCGCGATCATCTGAGGTACCTGAAACATAACCGGAAACTGTAAGTCGGAGGCTTAGTGAGTTCCTTAGGGGTTGTGACTTCCTTGTTACACGTACAGGTCTCGTGCTTCCAATAGTACAGGCCTATACTAGCTACAACACTTACTCATATTCGTTCTAGAGGATTATCACAACAACCCTAATAGTACACACTAACATAATCATATACTCAATCCTCACACCCTAGAGGAAAGGCTAATCATCTCGGAACTGGCCGCATAACCCCACACAACTCATGCATGAAACTTCCACCAACTCTATAGCACTCGTGTATACTAGTCATACATAACATTGGAAGCTATACATAGTCGAATATCTGATACTACCCTAAGCCCTTCATCAAACCAGAATAGGAAATAAGGCCAAACCAACCATTTTCAGGCAATAGAATCCTAATTATTTATAACCATAATGCATGCACTAAGCAACTACAATAATTCTCTAATTTCCATGTAAGAAGAACCCTAGGCTAACATGCATCATGTAATCAGGCAATTATGTCATATAAATTTCTGAAAGTCCCTAGCCTATCACTAGCATGTTGTTCTAACATATCACAATATGAAATAAAAGTGTGGTATTTTGGGGTCTACTTACTGGCTCTGACAGATCGTACACATCACATCCTCCTTAATTATTTGAAAATTGTTTGAAAAATCTTTTTCCTTAGTTTGAGACTGGACTCACACGAGTGTTTCATCCAATTCACTCAAACCAAGACTCTGATACCAACTTGTAACATCCATAAATTTCATGAAAAATTTAAACTTTTTAAACAACCCAAAATAATTATTTGTTTAAAAAATAGTTTTCCAAAACATGTCTATTATCAGAGCTTTCCCAAAATCATAAACAAAACATGAGGATGTGCACGATCATGCCTTTGCCTTCCCGCGATCATCTGAGGTACCTGAAACATAACCCAAAACTGTAACCCTGAGGCTTTGTGAGTTCCCTATGGGTTGTGACTTCCCTGTTATACGTACGGGTTCTGTTCTTCTAGTAGTATGGGCCCATACTACCTTCTATACTTACTCGTATTTGTTCTAAAGGATCATCAAAACAACCCTAACAATACACACTAGAAAAATCATACACTCAATCCTCACACGCATGAAGACAGGCTAATCATCTCGGAGCTGGTCGGCTGACCCCACACAACTCATCCATGAACCTTCCACCAACCCTGCAGCACTCGTGTATGCTAGTCATACATAACACTAGACGCTATAGACAGTCGGATATTTAAGCTACCCTAAGCCCTTCATCAAAGAAGAACAGGAAATAAGGCCAAACCAAACATTTTTAGGCTATATAATCTTAATTATATATAACCATAATGCATGCACTAAGTAACTACATTAATTATGTAATTTCCATGTAAGAAGAACACTAAGCTATCATGCATTATATAATCAGGCAATTCTATCATGTAAATTCTAGAAGATCCTAGCCTATCACTAGCATGTTGTTCTAACATATCACAATATCATATAACAGTGTGGTATTTTTGTAGGGTTATGAGCATTCTGACACTCCTAAGGTGTACATACAACCCTACAAACCATGGATCTATGTTTGACTAAGATACATACAAAATTGATTTTCCAAAGTTCATAATCCTATCTAGCATACATGGGGAACTTTAATAATAAAAGCTTGCTAGAAGTATATGATGGGTTTTAGGCATAAGAAACATTCCTATGTGCTCATGCAAACCCTAATGCTTGGATCTAGGTTTCACTATTGAACATGCTTTGATTCCAAGACTTACAAACCCTAATCTAACATATAAACAACTAAATTTAACATATAGAATCAGATCTAGATGTTTACCTCTTCAATTGTTGGCTTTGATCTTCTCTTTCGTCCTTTCTTGAGCTTAAAGTCACAAATGCAACTCCTCTAATGGTTCACAAACCCCACAAGCAAGAAGGCAATATGAGAGAGGGAGAGAGAGGCTAGAAATCGGCCTAGGGATCTCTTAGAATCAAGTGGTAGTCGAATTCATGCCCTAGGGGTCATATTTATACTTACAGGTTACTAGGGTTTCACTCTAAACCCTAATGGACAGCTTAGCCACCAAGCAGCCCATGGAACCTTCTGGAATAAGGCCCTTGGATGAAAATATGATGGATACCCATCATAATTTCGTTCCCCCTTAAGCCCATTAGGTTTCCTTAACCTAAAACTTAACTATCATACATTTGACAGTTTATACCCCCTTTATTCAATTAATCTCTTTTGACCACCAAATTAATTCCTAATTAATTTATGACCAATACTAATTAAATAAATATGATTTCTCCTTTAATATATTATTCTTATAATATATAAATAAATCATAATTCTCTCTTAAATTACCTTGTCAAGTTGCTTTGGAGAAGGCAACCCAAAAGGACCATGCATAACCGGGTCAAGTACATACCAAATATAGTTACGGGCTTAGACACTACTCCAACAGTCTCCCACTTGGATAAGTCTAGTAATATCTCACATATGACTTCAGAATCCGATTAGCAATCGTAGCTCTTATACTTCGCTGTCAACTCTGATCAACTTGTCTTTTAGATAAGGGATCGTATAATCCTCTGTTCTGGATATCATGCTGACAATGCTTATTGTCGAGCATTAGTTCCTTGATTTCCGATTTGTTCGACATAGAATTTAGTTGAACACATCAACCTCATTCTGACCGGGCCCGGCACATAAATGAAACCAAATCATCAAGTGACCAATATATCACTTTTATTCTCATAGAATAAAAGGAACAGATCAACTTCGACTCATATGCATCTATTATTTACTAATGGATCATACACAATAATGTGTTTTATAACATCAAGTTACTGATGCGTTTACACATTATCAATGTACAACCAACCAGCAAACAACAACCATATCTCTAAGTTTTAAGACTATATGATGTTATCGCATTGCGATCACTTAAGATAAAACACCACTAAGTGATACAGCAAACTCGGGTTTAATCCAATGCTCAACTCATATTCACAAGCACTCATGAACTTTGCAGCAAACCTTTGCTATGTCTAAAACCTTTTAGACAATCTACAAACAATTCATGACAATCTTCATTCATATCTACTTCCAAAATATGACCGACTGTGGACCTTTTGAATAATCATATCATTCAGCAAGTCAAAACATGCAAAATGTTAACAATAGATAAATAGCCAACACAAGATAGTAGCTTTACTCATAAATAACACATTTTATTTATTCATTGAATGTCAAGTACACACTATCTATTACACATTTCCTATCTAATCCAAACTTATATCATCCTTCAGCCCAATGCTCCTAGCGTGTTGCAAGTGTTTGACCCTACTCAGTCCCTTCGTAAGGGGATCTGCTGGGTTTTTCTTCTGATGATACCCTCTTCACAATGAGGAGTCCCTCTTCTACCCGATGTCTGATGAAATGGTATTTTCTGTCAATATGTCGAGATCTGCCATGATCTCTCGGTTCCTTGGTCAAGGCAACCGCTCCTTCATTATCACAGAAAATTTCCATCAGCTCTTTTATGGATGGCACAACTCCAAGGTCTCCAATGAAGTTCTTCAACCATATAGCCTCCTTCGACGCTTCGCTCGCCGCTATATACTCTGATTCGCACGTTGAATCAGTTACGGTCCCTTGCTTGGAACTTTTCCAAGTCACTGCTCTTCCATTTAGGGTAAAGACCCAGCCCGACTGCGATCTGAAGTTATCCCGATCTGTCTGAAAACTAGCGTCACTATACCCTCGTACCCTTAAGTCATCACTCCCACTGAGGACTAGAAACCATTCCTTGGTCCTCAGAAGGTACTTAAGAATATTCTTAACTGCAATCCAATGAGCTCTACCAGGATTCCCTTGATATCTGTTGACCATGCTCAAAGCGAAGGCCACATCAGGGCGAGTACAAGTCATAGCGTACATGATAGATCCTACTGCGGAAGCGTAAGGTACTCGACTCATATCAGCTATCTCTGTCTCTGTACTCGGGCTCTGAGTCTTACTCATCTTGGTATTGCTTTGGATTGGCAACTCCCCTTTCTTGGAATTTTCCATACTAAAACGCTTTAGTACCTTTTCCAAGTATGTATCCTGACTGAGTCCTATCAGTCTCTTTTCCCTGTTTCTTACTATTCTTATTCCCATAATATAAGCAGCCTCTCTGAGGTCCTTCATAGCGAAACATTTCCCAAGCCAGGACTTGACCTCCTGCAAGGTTGCGACATCTTTTCCTAGGAGTAGTATGTCGTCGACATACAATACGAGGAAGCTTACTATACTCCCAGTGGCTTTGACATACACACAAGATTCATCTTCGCTTCGCAGAAAGCCAAACTCTTTAACCTTCTCGTCAAAACAAAGATTCCATCTGTGAGATGCTTGTTTCAATCCATAAATGGATTTCTCAAGCTTGCATACTCTATTTGGATGCTTCGCATCGACAAAACCCTCTGGCTGATTCATGTAGACATCCTCAGCCAACTTTCCATTAAGGAAAGCGGTTTTCACGTCCATCTGCCATATTTCATAATCATGAAACGCAGCTATGGCAAGCATCACCCTAATAGACTTTATCTTTGCAACTGGTGAGAAGGTCTCATCATAGTCAACTCTGGGAGTCTGAGTAAAGCCCTTCGCAACCAATCACGCTTTATAAGTATGCACTTTCCCATCCATGTCCGTCTTCTTCTTGAAGATCCACTTGCACCCGACTGTGTTACGACCCGTTACATTATCAACCAAATTCCAAACTTGGTTGTCGTACATGGACTGAATCTCGCTGTCCATAGCCTCTTTCCATTTTGCAGACTCCGGGCCTACCATGGCTTCCTTATAGCTGCTAGGTTCATCCAAATTTACTAGTGTAATATCACTAATAAATGTATCCCCTTCAGTAGTAATATGAAAACCATAAAATTGGGGTGGAACACTAGCCCTAGTGGAACGTCGAAGAGGTAGGGACTCGTCAACAGGTTCAACAGGAGTTTCCTCCTCAAGTTGAGTGCCAGTGTTAGAGGTTCCTTCATCGCTTTGATCTTGAATCTATTCAAGTTCAATTTGCCTCCCACTGTCTTCTTGGCCTATCAATTCCCTTTCTCGGAAAACTCCTCTTCTAGCAACGAAGACAGCATTGTCACTCGATCTATAGAAAAGGTATCCAAAAGACTTCTGCGGATAGCCGATGAAATAACACTTCTCACTACGAGGTTCTAGTTTGTCGTGAGTCTCTCGTCTTACGAAAGCCTCGCAACCCCAAACCTTGATATGTGCCAACGAGGGAGCCTTCCCTGTCCACATCTCGTGAGGAGTCTTGGAAACCTTCTTGGTGGGAACTAAGTTAAGTATGTGGGCGACAGTCTCTAAGGCATACCCCCAGAAAGCTATTAGTAACGAAGTCCGACTCATCATAGAACGAACCATGTCCAACAAGGTCCGATTACGTCTCCCAGCCACACCATTCAATTGTGGCGTCCTCGGAGGCGTCAATTGCGAAACAATTCCGCATTCCTTTAGATAGTCGTGAAACTCAAGACTTAGGTACTCTCCTCCTTGGTCTGACCGAAGCATCTTGATTTTCCTGCCCAGCTGATTCTCCACTTCATTCTTAAACTCTTTGAACTTTTCAAAGGTTTCCGACTTTTGTTTGATCAAGTAGATCTATCCATATCTGCTATAATCATCTGTAAAAGTCACGTAGAAGCGGCAAGCATCCCTTGTGGTGGATCTAAAGGGTCCACACACATCGGTGTGTATGAGATCCAATAAACCCTTACCCCTTTCACAAGTGCCAGTAAAGGGTGACTTGGTCATCTTCCAAAGTAAACAAGACTCACACGTGTCATTGTCCCTAAGGTCGAATGACTCCAACACTCCATCCTTTTGGAGTTGGGCTATGCGTTTCTTGTTGACATGGCCAAGGCGACAATGCCACAAGCATGCTTTGTCTAGACTAGTAGACGAATCAATATTCAAAACATTATTTCCAAAATAATCAACAATCATCACAAATTCATAAATCTCATTACAAGGTAATGCATTGAAATAAAAGACACCATTCAAATAAACGTTAATAGAACCATCATTATTATCAAAAGAATATCTGAAACCTTGTCTAAACAACCCGTGAAAAGAAATAATGTTTCTCGCCATATCTGGCGCATAACAGCAATTCTCTAAATCTATCCCTAACCCATTATTTAACACTAAAGAATAAACACCGACTCTGGTCACAAGCGACGATCTTCTGTTTCCCATAATCAGGTTCATCTTCCCATGTTCCATCTCCCTACTTCTTTTTAGGCCCTGCATATCATAACAAATGTGGTAACCACACCCTGTATCAAGAACCCATGAAGTAGCAAATGATGAGTTATTAGATTTAATAGAATACATACCTGCAAAAGTGGGCTTGATCTTCCCATCTCTTATGTCCTGCAGATATTGTGGGCAGCTTCGCTTCCAGTGGCCCTTTTGGTGGCAATAGAAGCACTCTGCTTCTTTTGGATCGGAAGAGGGCTTAGCAGGGCCAACTTTGGTCCCACTTGAGGACGAACCATCACGGGGTTTCCCCTTATGGTGGCTCTTACATGGAGCCTTCCTCTTTTTGCCCTTTCCTTGACCTATTGCCATCACAGGAGCGGCCACAGCAGGGGACGGTGCAATGGATTTGTCTTTGAGGTTGCTCTCAGCAGTCCTCAAGAGTCCTTGGAGCTTGCTCAAGGAGACCTCCTTTGTTCATATGGTAGGTCATCCTAAACTGATTGTAGCAGGAGGGCAAGGAGTGGAGGATTATCTCGATAGCCAAATCCTCATCAAACTTAACATTAAGTTTGAGAAGACGATCAACATACCTCTGCATTCTCTGCAAATGAGAGGTTAGGGATTCTCCACTCCCCATCTTAGCGGTGATCAAGTTAGTAATGATCTCATAGCGCTCTTGCCTCGCGCTTTGGTGATACCTGTCCAGCAAATCCTGATGCATTTCATATGGGTACATGTCCTCATAGGACTTTTGGAGGTCGAGGTTCATGGTGGCCAGCATGATGCAGTGAACTTTCGTGGCATCACGCTCATGGGCCTCAAAGGTGGCCAATTCCTCAGGAGTAGCAACATCTGGGATGATCTTCTCAAGCTTTTCATCGAGGACATATTCTTTGTCCTCGTAGCGTGTGATCATGCGGATATACCTCATCCATTCGTTGAAGTTTGAACCATCAAATGTCACTTTCTGACACAAGTTCATCAACGAGAATGACCCAGAAGCGTTGTTTTTGTTGTTGTTTGCAGACATCTGAAAAAGAAGGGAACAAAGTTTGATTAGAAATGAATCCCTAATTAAACACCCAAATGAGAAATTAGGGCTAGGATCCAGCAACATTATTTACAACTTAGAAAGGGATGTCGTACTCTAAAAGTAAATAATTTGAAGGTAAGTGAATGACGATTCAATAATTCTCACCATGAAAAACGAAAAAGCAATTTAGGTTTTAAATGTATTGAAAACTCCTAGATCTTTGAGATTCATTGAACTTTTCAATGGCATGTTTAAATCTCGATATGCATTTCAAATTTGCGACTAGGATGCCGAGGATCGGAAACAAATTTGTGAATAACCATGTGAATCAACGTGGTGCACTCAATGTCTCTATCACCTAATCAATGTGTCGGTAAACCACACACGCTCCATTGATCTATGACAAACATCGAGTCACCCTTCGCTAACAATGTCATCCCCAAATTGATGTGCCGGTTAACCACACACGCTCCATCAACGTTTGAGAAGGGTACGAAGTGTAATTCCATGGATTAGCATCATTTTCACATTTACCCTAAGGTAACTAGGAATGGGAATTTGTAAAACATGTAGTTACTTTATGATCAACATTATACTTTTAATGAGGAGAGGGTTGCCCTATCCTACCCGTTCGGCTAACGACCCTCCACCAGTCAAGCAAGCGGTAGGTGTGAGTGTACACCCATTAAGAACCATTTTATAGGCAACAACCTTATACCCACCTTATAGACCAGCTTCGTGAATGAGGCTTACTAACGGTAAGACTAGCATTTTAAGTTATACATATATATATATATATATATATATATATATATATTAAGCTTGTAATAATATATAATAGTATAGGGTTGAATTTTAAACTTGTAAAATTCTTAGGGTTTGAAATTAAGATTACTCAAAATTAAACTTTTAATCATGAATTCAAATTTCAAAACTTGAGGGCAAGAATTGAACTTTTCAAAACACAAGGGATCAAATAACAAATAATTCAAATTGACCAATTAATTTCATAATTATCTATATTTGACCTAGTCTTGATTTTAGTCATTAGATAATTACCAAATAATTTTAAATAATCCATATTTATCACATAAACAACTAATATTTCAAAAGATTTGAAATTATCTATTCTTTTGGCAAGGATAAACACTTAATTAAGATAAAATTCGGATTTTAACTTCATAAAACAAATTAAGCATCAAGTCCAAGTCAAAACAGCAACCAAAACCCGAAAATCCCTCTGCCTGACGAACTGACTCGCCGAGTCAGACCTGGACTCGCCGAGTAGGGGTCAACTCGCCGAGTCCAGATACTGACTCGCTGAGTTGAGTCGGGCAGGGGCCAAAAACTCGATTTTCAGCAAATAAAGTAGTTAAGCATCACATACAACTGCAACCAATCAAGGCTCTGATACCACTGGTGGGTTTTAGGCATAAGAAACATTCGTATGTGCTCATGCAAACCCTAATGCTTGGATCTAGGTTTCACTATTGAACATGCTTTGATTCTAAGACTTACAAACCCAAATCTAGCATATAAACAACTAAATTTAACATATAGAATTAGATCTAGATGTTTACCTCTTCAATTGTTGGCTTAGATCTTCTCTTTCTTCCTTTCTTGAGCTTAGAGTCACAAATGCAACTCCTCTAATGGTTCACAAACCCCATAAGCAAGAAGGCAATATGAGAGAGGGAGAGAGAGGCTAGAAATCGGCCTAGGGAACACTTAGAATCAAGTGGTAGTCGAATTCATGCCCTAGGGGTCATATTTATACTTACAGGTTACTAGGGTTTCACTCTAAACCCTAATAGACAGCTTAGCCTCCAAGCAGCCCATGGAACCTTCTGGAATAAGGCCCTTGGACGAAAATATGATGGATACCCATCATAATTTCGTTCCCCCTTAAGCCCATTAGGTTTCCTTAACCTAAAACTAAACTATCATACATTTGACAGTTTATACCCCCTTTATTCAATTAATCTCTTTTGACCACCAAATTAATTCCTAATTAATTTATGACCAATACTAATTAAATAAATATGATTTCTCCTTTAATATATTATTCTTATAATATATAAATAAATCATAATTCTCTCTTAAATCACCTTGTCAAGTTGCTTTGGAGATGGTAACCCAGAAGGACCATGCATAACCGGGTCAAGTACATACCAAATATAGTTACGGGCTTAGACACTACTCCAATAGTATATACCTTGTAGTAGTTTGGATTCCTTGAAAAACTTGAGAGTCTACCACCCCAAGTGTGATGCCTCAAATGTCTCACACAACACCAAATACACTTGGAATAAACTTTTAGAGAAATTTCACACTACTCAAATCGTCTAGCCCTCTTCTGTTTTTGCTTAAGTGCCGATTTTGGTGAATAACATGATGCTTATATAGTGTGTTACAATTAGGGTTACACCATGTAAACCCTAATTGTCATGACCTTTCACTTCCATGACCCATGGGTTATATAACCACCATGGAGCATCCTATGGGTTTTAGCCCAACTTGATAATCCATGGAGCTTTAACCCACTATACAAGTATGCGTGATTTACACAATCAACCCATATATTCAATTACTCTTCTTTTGATCACCTAATTAATTCTAAATTAATCCTTGATCAATACTAATTAAATAATACTATTAATATTTTATAACTTACAATATATTAAGAAACCATAAGTGTTATTTCTCTCATTTTAGTCTATCCAAATGCATGATGCCATGCAACCCAAATGGACCATGCCAAACTGAGTCAAGTACATACCAGAAATAGTTATGGACGTAGACACCTTATCCAATAGTCTCCCACTTGGATAAGTCTAATAACTATAACTGCAAGTACGACTTCTGGAACCGATTAGAAATCGTAGCTCATTCAAGGTCTCTCAGAACTGAGATGATTATGATACGCCATTTAAGATAAGTGATCATATAATCCTTTGTTCTAGATATCAGCCGGACAAATACATGGAACAATGTCTTACTTATTATCCAACAGTTTGTTTCTCGATTCCCGATTTGTTTGACATAGAACTTAATTGAACACATCAAGTTAGTTTTGACCGGGCCCGGTACATGGGTCAAAACAAAATCATCGAGGGGCCAAGATATCACATATAATCCAAGAAGGAACAAATAAACTTCGACTCATATATATGCTTGTTCTACTACTTGTTGAATCACACATAAAAACACGTTTTATAACATCGTGTTACCAATGCGTTTTCGTATAATCAATGTATAACCAACTCATAGGCAACAATTCATATCTCTAGGTTTGAAGACTTATGTGATATTACCATCTCACGATCACTCGAGATAAATTCCATGAAGTGATACCAGTGAGTGTGGGTTGAATCCAGTACTCAGAACTTATGAGCATTCATGAGTGTTGTAGCCATGTCCAACCACTTAGACCTCTGCAACCTACTCATGACAGTCTTGATTCATACCTACTTCCAATATATGACCGACTATAGAGAATTTGAATAATATGATATACCAAGCATAATTATTCTAGAAGTCAAAACATGCAAAAGAAATATAGTAAACGATTGACAAAAGATAGCAACACTTACTCATAAATAAACACAAATTTTATTCATCATCAATTGTCAATTACACTTTACAAATTTCAGAGCTATCTAACTACTAAAACTAATATCATCCTTCAGCCTTATGCGCCTTGTATGCTGGAGATGCTTAACCCTACCCAGTCCCTTCATGAGGGGATCTGTCGGGTTCTCATCCGATGATACCCTCTTTTCCACGAGGAGTCCTTCTTCTATTCGATGTCTGATGAAATGGTATTTTCTATCGATGTGTTTGGATCTCCCATGATCCCTTGGTTCTTTCGCTAAGGCACTGCACTTTCACTATCACAGAAAATTTCCATTGGCTCCTTTATAGCTGGTACAACTCCAAGGTCTCCGATGAAGTTCTTTACCCATATAGCCTCCTTTGCTGCCTCGCTTGCCGCTATATACTCTGATTCGCAAGTTGAATCAGCCACTGTCTCCTGCTTGGAAATTTTCCATGTAATTGCTCCTCCGTTTAAGGTAAATACCCAGCCTGACTGAGAGTGAAAATTGTACCTATTGTTGGATAAGGTGTCTAAGTCCATAGCTATTTTTGGTCAGTACTTGACCCGACCCGGCATGGTCCATTTGGGTTGCATGGCACCATGCAATTGGATAGACTAAATGAGAGAAATAACACTTGGAGATTATTAATATATTATAAGTTATAATATATTAATAATATTATTTGATTAGTTTGATCACAGAATTAATTTGGAATTAATTAAGTGATCAAAAGATAACTAATTAAATATATGGGTTGATTATGTAAATCATTCATATCTTGTATAGTGGGCTAAGAGGCTCCATTGATTATCAAGTTGGGTTCTACCCATAGGATGCTCCATGGGAGTTACAAACCCATGGGTCATGGAAATGAAGAGTCATGACACATTAGGGTTTACATGGTGTAACCCTAGATGTGTTAACACTATATAAGGATCCCATTCTCCACCAAAATCGGCTACACATAAGAAACTAGAGGGCTAGGCCAATTTCAAGAAGTGTGTATTCTCTCAAAAGTCTTTCCAAGAGCATTTGGTGTTGTGTGAAGCATTTGAGGCATCACACTTAGGGTGCTAGGCTCACAAGGTTTCAAGGAACATAAGTAACAACAAGGTAAGTTATTCTATCTTTCATTCAAGTTAGAAATTGTTCCCCATGTATGCTAGATAGGAATATAACCTTGGAATTAAACTTTGCATGATAATTAGAAAAACATAGATCCAAGGTTATTAGGGTTGCATGTACACTTAGGAAGTGTTAGAATGCTCAAAACCCATCAATGGTATCAGAGCCTAGGCTTGTTTGTTTGTTATTTGTGCTTAAAAGTTGAAAAAAGTCGAAAAACTTGTTGTCTGCCGGATGAACTCGCCGAGTCCATAGGGAGACTCGCCGAGTTCACTTGTATCTTCAACCTACTCGCCGAGTAGGTTCATGCACTCGGCGAGTAGGAGCCACAGAGTGCAGATTTTCGACTTTAGTTGCTGGAAATGGACTCGAAACATTACCCTAAACTGTTTTGGTACTTGAAAACTTGTTTTAGATGGTGTAATGTCTTTGCAAATCCATTTACAACAACTAGTTATCAAAATTACAAAGTTTTAAGTGTAATTTTGATTCATGAAAGTGTTCATATTCATGTTCTTGATCTTATGATGTTTAGATGATCATAGGAATTATCTGTAACCTATGTGGTAGTTTAATTCTTGATCATAATGTGTTTTAATGGAGTTCATAACTTGTCCTCAAGTTATGGAAAACCAAAAGTCACTTGAGTTAAAACCATTAAAAGAACACAAGAGTTAGAAAAAAATGAAGAGTCTTCATTTTATTACTCTAATAAACTCATAAGTTACAAGAAATGAAAAGTTTTGAAAGCTTACAAAACTTGCCCTCAAGTTTTGGAACAAGTAAAGTCATGTTAAAAACTTTAGTTCCAACCATTAGAATTTTAAAAGTTAAAATTCAACCCTTATACTTATATTATTATGATTTAATAATTATATATATATGTATAAGAACAAAGTCGTCTTACCGCTAGTACGCCTCATTCACGAAGCCGGTCTAGAAGGTGGGTATAAGGTTGTTGCCTATAAAATGGCAACTTAATGGGTGTCCACTCTCACCCACCGCTTGCTTGACCAGTGTAGGGTTGTTAGCCGAACGGGTAAGACAAGGACTTATAAATTCTCATTAAAAGTATGATAAATATTACAAAGTAACTAAATCTTTTATTAAATTCCCAATCTTAGTTACTTTAGGCAAAATGTGAATAAGGTGCTAATCCATGAAATTACACTTTACACTTTGTTTAAGTCGTTGGTGGAGCGTGTGTGGTTAACCGGCATACTAACTTGGACTTAACAAGGTAGGTAAAGGGTGACTTAAAGTCTATTATAGTATCGGTGGAGCGTGTGTGGTTTACCGGCACATCGATTGAGTGATAAACTTTAAGGGTACCAAGTGATTTGGATGGTTACTTCACAACTCGTTTTGTGATCCTCGGTATCCCAGTTACAAAACTTGGAGGGCACACTCGAGATTGAAACATGCCTTTGAAAAGTTCATTTAATCTCAAAGAATCTAGGAATTTCTAAGAACCAATCAAAAACCTAATATTTAATATTTCGGTTTTCGTCGTGGAAATTGGTGAATCGTCATTCACCTACCTTTCAAATATGTTATAGCTTGGATTACAGCATACCTCTTCTAAGTTATAATATGTTGTGATTGGATCCTAGCCTTAATATTACATTTGGGTGTTTTATTAAGGACTCTCTAAATATCTAAACTAATCTTGTCCTTTTCCTTCAGATGTCTTCAAACAATGCTGCTTCTGGCTCTAACCCTAATGGCTCCTTTACCCTTATAAACTTGTGTGGGAAAGTCACTTTTGATAGATCCAACTTCAATGAGTGGATCAGAAACATCAGGATGATTACCCGCTACGAGGACAAAGAATATGTCCTTAACAAGGAGCTTAAGGAGATTGATGAGACCACTGCAACTCCTCAGGAGATCGCTGACTTTCAGGCACATGAAAGGGATGCTACGAAAGTGGCATGCATCATGATGGCCACGATGACAACGGAACTCCAAAAGTCTTATGAGGATTTCTACCCTTATGAAATGCACCAAGATCTGATGGAAAGATACCATCAAAGTGCATGAAAAGAGAGGTATGAAATCATCTGCTCCATGATAACAACCATGATGAAGGACGGGGAATCCGTCACGAGCCACATGCAGAAAATGCAAAGGTATGTGGATCGATTGCTGAAGCTTAATGTGAACTTCCCTGAGGAGCTTGCAATAGATATCATTTTGCACTCCTTACCATCGTGCTATGATCAATTCCGCATGACATATCACATGAATAAGGAAGAGGTCCCACTCAACAAACTTTAGGGACTTCTTTAGACCGCAGAAACAGGTCTTAATGGGAAGTCGGTTGTTAACACTCCTACTCCAAATTCTACTCCGGTTTTGGCAATCGGGAAAAGTCGAGGGAAGAAGAGAAAGAGCTCTTCTACGGGTACCAAGGCTCGGACCCTTGATGGCTCTTCTTAAAGTGGAACCAAGAAAGGTTTCGTCACTCCTTCTTCTGACCCAAAAGAGGCTGAATGCTTCTATTGCCATGAAAAATCACATTGGAAGCGGAACTGCCCAAAATACCAGCAAGATGTGAAGGATGAGAAAGTTAAACCCAACCATGCAGGTATTTACACTATCATTTCTAATAACTCACCCCATTCTAAATCTTGGGTCATAGATACCGGTTGTGGTATTCATATTTGTTGTCACTTGCAGGGACTAAGAAGAAGTGAGAATGTGGAGCAAGGAAGAATAAACTTAGTCATGGGGAATAGGAAAGCTTTACCTGTCACCAAGATTGGAGTTTATACTTTATCGCTAAGTAGTGGGTTTAGTTTAGATTTGAATAAGTGTTTTTATTCGCCAGAAATGGCAAGAAATATTATTTCCTTTCATGCATTGTATAAACAAGGTTTCACCTTTTCGTTTGATAATGAAGTTGGTTCGATTAATGCTTTCTTTAATAATGTTCTTTATTTTAAAGCATTACCTTGTGATGGCGTGTATGAAACAGTATCTGTGGTTGATAACTTAGGAAATAATGTATTGTGTATCGATTCTGTTAATAATAATAACTTGGATAAAGCATCATTATGGCATTGTCGTCTTGGACATATAAGCAAGAAACGCATAGGCCAACTCCAAAAGGATGGAGTCTTGGAGTCATTTGACCTAAAGTCAGATGATAGTTGCGAATCATGCTTACATGGAAAAATGACAAAGTCACCCTTCACAGGCTCGTGTGACAGGGGTGAAGGTTTGTTGGACCTTGTACACACGGATGTGTGTGGACCATTCAAACATGCCACAAGGGATGATAATCGTTATTATTTGACTTTTACTGATGATTACAGTAGATATGGATATGTCTACTTGATCAAGCATAAGTCAGAGACTTTCGAAAGGTTTAAGGAATTTAAACAGCAAGTCGAGAATCAATTGGGCAGGAACATTAAGATGCTTCGATCCGATCGTGGTGGTGAGTATCTTAGTTCAGAGTTCCTTGACTATCTAAGGGAATGTGGGATAGTCTCATAATTGACACCTCCCACGACACCACAGTTGAATGGTGTGGCTGATAGGCGTAATCAAACCTTGTTGGATGTGGTTCGTTCCATGATGAGTCGAGCTTCGCTACCAATCTCATTATGGGGGTATGCCTTAGAGACTGCCGCCCATATCCTTAATCTAGTCCCTACAAAGAAAGTTGCCAAAACTCCTCACGAGATGTGGACTGGTAAAGTACCCAAACTAGACCACATCAAGATTTGGGGTTGCGAGGCTTTCGTGAGACGCGAGACTCATGATAAGCTCGAACCCCGAAGCGAGAGGTGTATTTTCATCGGCTACCCACAGTAATCCTTTGGTTACCTCTTCTACAGACCTACTGAAAATGTGGTCTTTGTAGCTAGGAGGGCTTTCTTTAGAGAGAGCGAGTTCATAAGCCAAGGAAACAGTGGGAGGCAAGTTGATCTTGAAGAAATTCAAGAGTCAAGCAGTGAAGGAACTTCAAACCCTAGCACTCAACTTGAGGAGGAAACTCCTGTTGAGCCAATTGACAAGTCTGTACCTCTGAGGCATTCCACAAGGGTTAGGAATGCTCCTGAGCATTACTATAGATTCCATATTACTACAGAAGGAGATACACTTATTAGTGATGAGACACTGATAGGTCTGGATGAACCTAACAGTTACGCGGAAGCCATGGCAGGAACTGAGTCATCCAAGTGGAAAGAGGCAATGGACAATGAAATACAGTCCATGTATGACAATCAAGTTTGTAACTTGGTTGAGAATGTACCAGGTCGTAAGACAGTAGGGTGCAAATGGGTCTTCAAGAAGAAGACCGACATGGATGCTAAAGTACACACTTATAAGGCTAGACTGGTTGCAAAGGGCTTCTCTCAAATTCCTAGAGTGGACTATGATGAGACCTTTTCTCCAGTAGCCAAGATTAAGTCTATTAGGGTTCTGTTAGCCATAGCTGCATTTCATGACTATGAAATATGGCAAATGGATGTCAAAACCGCTTTCCTTAATGGAAAGTTGGCTGAAGATGTTTACATGAGTCAGCCAGAGGGTTTTGTCAGCAACGAGTACCCTAATAGAGTGTGTAAGCTTGAGAAATCCATTTATGGATTGAAGCAAGCACCTCGCAGATGGAATCTTTGCTTTGATGAAAAGGTCAAGGAATTTGGCTTTTCTAGGAGTGAAGATGAGTTTTGCGTGTATGTCAAGGCTAGTGGGAGTATAGTTAGCTTTTTGGTATTGTATGTGGATGACATACTACTCATAGGAAATGACATCCTAACTCTGCAGGAAGTTAAGTCCTGGCTTGGGAAGTGTTTCTCTATAAAGGACCTAGGAGAAGCTGCCTATATTCTAGGGATAAGGATCTTCAGAGATCGGAGTAAAAGACTAATTGGACTTAGTCAGAGTACCTACTTGGATAAGGTGCTGAAGAGATTCAGCATGCAGGACTCCAAGAAAGGAGAGTTACCCATCCAGAGTAACACCAGATTGAGTAAGACACAAAGCCCTAGCACTGAGGCTGAGATTGCAGAAATGAGTCGAATACCTTATGCTTCGGCTGTAGGATCGATCATGTATGCAATGACGTATACTCGACCTGATGTAGCCTTTACCCTGAGCATGGTTAGCAGGTATCAGGCGAACCCTGGCAAGGCACACTGGACTGCGGTATAGTGATAGGGATAATTTCCGCTCTCAGTCGGGCTGGTCCTTACCCTAAATGGAGGAGCAATTTCTTGGAAGAGTTCCAAGTAAGAGACAGTGGCTTATTCAACTTGTGAATCAGAGTATATTGCAGCTAGCGAGACGGCAAAGGAGGCGATATGGCTGAAGAACTTCATTGGAGACCTTGGAGTTGTACCAACTATTAAAGAGCCAATGGAAATTTTCTGTGATAATGAAAGTGTTGTTTCCTTAGCCAAGGAACCAAGGGATCACGGGAGATCCAGACACATCGACAGAAAATACCATTTTATCAGACATCGGATAGAAGAAGGACTCCTCATGGAAAAGAGGGTATCATCGGATGAGAACCCAGCAGATCCCCTCACGAAGGGACTGACTCGGGTTAAGCATCTCCAGCATGCTCGGAGCATAGGGCTGAAAGATGATATTAGATTTAGTAGTTAGATAACCTTTAAATTTGTAAAGTGTAATTGACATTAGATGATGAATAAAAGGTGTTTTATTTATGAGTAAAGTGTTGCTATCTCTTGTCGATCGTTTACTATATTTCTTTTGCATGTTTTGACTTCCAGAATAATTTTGTTGGTATAACATATTATTCAAACCTCCACAGTCGGTCATATGTTGGAAGTAGGTATGAATCAAGACTGTCATGATTGGTTGTAGAGGTCTAAAGTGTTGGACAAGGCTACAACAATCATGAGTGCTCATAAGTTCTGAGCATTGGACTCAACCCATGCTCACTGGAATCACTTCATGGAATTTATCTCGAGTGATCGTGAGACGGTAATATCATATAAGTCTTCAAACCTAGAGATATGATTTGTTACTTACAAGTTGGTTATGCATTGATTGTACGAAAACGCATTGGTAACTCGATGTTATAAAACGTGCTTTTGTGTATAATTCAATGAGTGGTAGAACAAACATATGAGTCGAAGTTTATCTGTTCCTTCTTGGATTAGAAGCTGATATATGTGCCCCTCGATGATTTTGTTTTGACCTATGTACCGGGCCCGGTCAGAACTAAGTTGATGTGTTCAATTAAGTTCTTTGTCAAACAAATCGGAAATCGGGAAACAAACTGCTGGACAATAAGTAAGACATTGTTCCATGTATTTGTCTGGCTGATATCTAGAACAGAGGATTATATGATCACTTATCTTAAATGGCGTATCAACATCTTCTCAGTTCCGAGAGACCTTGAAAGAGCTACGATTGCCGGTCGGTTCCTAAAGTACCGGAGTTATAGTTGTTAGACTTATCCAAGTGGGAGACTGTTGGATAAGGTGTCTAAGTCCATAACTATTTCTGGTCAGTACTTGACCCGACCCAACATGGTCCATTTGGGTTGCATGGCACCATGCAATTGGATAGACTAAATGAGAGAAATAACACTTGGAGATTATTAATATATTATAAGTTCTAATATATTAATAATATTATTTGATTAGTTTGATCAAAGAATTAATTTGGAATTAATTAAGTGATCAAAAGATAACTAATTAAATATATGGGTTGATTATGTAACTCATTCATATCTTGTATAGTGGGCTAAGAGGCTCCATGGATTATCAAGTTGGGTTCTACCCATAGGATGCTCCATGGGAGTTACAAACCCATGGGTCATGGAAATGAAGAGTCATGACACATTAGGGTTTACATGGTGTAACCCTAGATGTGTCAACACTATATAAGGATCCCATTCTCCTCCAAAATCGGCTACACATAAGAAACTAGAGGGCTAGGCCGATAGGAATTGGTGTAACCCTAGATGTGTCAACACTATATAAGGATCCCATTCTCCATCAAGAAGTGTGTATTCTCTCAAAAGTCTTTCCAAGAGCATTTGGTGTTGTGTGAAGCATTTGAGGCATCACACTTGGGGTGCTAGACTCACAAGGTTTCAAGGAACATAAGCAACAACAAGGTAAGTTATTCTATCTTTCATTGAAGTTAGAAATTGTTCCCAATGTATGCTAGATAGGAATATAACCTTGGAATTCAACTTTGCATGATAATTAGACAAACATAGATCCAAGGTTATTAGGGTTGCATGTACACTTAGGAAGTGTTAGAATGCTCAAAACCCATCACCTATCAGTTTGGAAACTAGCATCATTATACCCTACAACTCTCAAGTCGTCACTCCCAACGAGGGTAAGGACCCAGTCCTTAGTCCTCCATAGGTACTTGAGGATATTCTTTACCACAGTCCAGTGAGCCTTACTAGGATTCTCCTGATATCTACTGACCATGCTCAAGGCAAAGGCCACATCAGGACGAGTACAGGTCATAACATACATGGTCGAGCTGACTGCAGAAGCATAAGGTACTTGACTCACTTCTGCTATCTCAGCCTCGGTACTCGGGCTCCGAGTCTTACTCAGTCTGGCGTTACTCTGGATGGGTAACTCTCCTTTCTTGGAATTTTGCATGCTGAACCTCTTCAGCACCTTATCCAAGTAGGTACTCCGACTAATTCCAAGTAGTCTTTTACTCTGGTCTCTCAGAATCCTTATCCCTAGAATATAGGGAGCTTCTCCTAGGTCTTTCATAGAGAAACACTTACCAAGCCAGGAGTTCACTACCTGCAAGGTTGGGATGTCATTTCCTACGAGTAGTATGTCATCCACATACAGTACCAAAAATCTAACTATACTCCTACTATCATTAACATATACACAAGATTCATCTTCACTCCTCGAAAAGCCAAACTCTTTGACTTTCCCATCGAAACAAAGATTCCATTTGCGAGGTGCTTGTTTCAATCTATAGATGGATTTCTCAAGCTTACACACTCTATTAGGGTATTGTGTACTAACAAAACCCTCTGGCTGACACATGTAAACATCTTTAGCAAAACTTCCATTAAAGAAGGCGATTTTGACATCCATTTGCCATATTTCATTATCATGAAATGTAGCAATGGCTAACAGGACCCTAATGGACGTAATCATTGCTACTGGTGAAAACTTCTCATCATAATCAACTCCCAGAGTTTGAGAAAATCCCTTTGCAACCATTCGCGTCTTATATGTGTGTACATTACCATCCACGTCGGTCTTCTTCTTGAAGATCCATTTGCACCCAAATGTCTTACGACCCGGTACATTGTCAACCAAGTTTCAAACTTGATTGTCATACATGGATTGTATCTCGCTGTCCATTGCCTCTTTCCATTTAGCAACTCGAGGCCTGCCATGGCTTCCGCATAGTTGTTAGGTTCATCCAGACTTATCAGTGTCTCATCATTGATAAGTGTCTCACCTTCCGCAGTAATATGGAAACCATAGTAGTGCTCAGGTGCATTCCTAACCCTTGTGGAACTCCTCAGAGGTACATACTCGTCAATTGGATCAACAAGAGTTTCCTCCTCATGTTGACTACTAGGGTTTGAAGTTCCTTCACCACTTGACTCTTGAATTTCTTCAAGGTTAATTTGCCTCCCACTATTTCCTTGGCTTATGAACTCTCTCTGTCTCTCTCTCTCTCTCTCTCTCTCAAGACAGCCCTCCTTGCTACAAAGACCACATTATCACCAGGTCTGTAGAAGAGGTAACCAAAGGATCGTTGTGGGTAGCCAATGAAAATACACCTCTCACTTCGAGGTTCGAGCTTATCGTGATTCTTATGCGTCATGAAAGCCTCACAACCCCTAATCTTGATGTGGTCTAGATTAGGAACGTTTCCAGTCCACATCTCATGAGGAGTATTGACAACTTTCTCTGTTGGGACTAGATTAAGGATATGTGCGGAAGTCTCTAAGGCATGCCCCCAGAATGAGATTGGTAGCGAAGCTCGACTCATCATTAAACAAACCATATCCGGCAAGGTTCGATTACGCCTCTCAGCCACACCATTCACTTGTGGTGTCCTGGCAGGTGTCAATTGTGAGACAATCCCACATTCCTTAAGATAGTGGAGGAACTCTGTACTTAGATACTCACCACCACGATCGGATCGAAGCATCTTAATGTTCCTGCCCAATTGATTCTCGACTTCTTGTTTAAACTCTCTAAACCTTTCAAAAGTCTCAGACTTATGCTTGATTAAGTAGACATATCGATATCAAATATAATCATCTGTGAAAGTCACATAATAACGATTAGCATCCCTTGTGGTAGTTTTGAAGGGTCCACACACATCTATGTGCACTTGATCCAACAAACCTTCACCCTTTTCACAAGAACCAGTAAAGGGTGATTTTGTCGTTTTTCCAAGTAAGCATGATTCACAACTATCATCTGAATTTAGTTCAAATGACTCCAAGACTCCATCTTTTGGAGTTGGCCTATGCTTTACTTGCTTACATGTCCAAGACGAAAATGCCATAATGATGCTTTATCCAAGTTATTATTATTATTAGAAGAATCAATACACAACACATTATTTCCTAGGTTATTTACAACAGACACAGCTTCATACACACCATCACAAGGTAATTCTTTAAAATAAAGTACATTATTAAAGAAAGCATTTATTCCACCAATTTCTTTATCAAAAGAAAAGGTAAACCCTTGTTTATACAAAGCATGAATGGAAATAATATTTCTTGCCATTTCAGGCGAGTAAAAACATTTATTCAAATGTAATGTAAACCCACTACTTAGCAACAAAGAATAAACTCCAATATTGGTGACAGGTGAAGCATTCCTATTCCCCATGATCAAGTTTATCATTCCATGCTCCACATTCTCACTTCTTCTTAATCCCTGCAAATAAGAACATATGTGAATTCCACATCCTGTATCAAGGACCCAAGAGTTAGAATAGGGTGAGTTATTAGATAGTATTGTGTAAATACCTGCATGAGTGGGTATCACTTTCCCATCCTTAATGTCTTGCTAGTACTTTGGGCCGTTCCGCTTCCAATCCGACTTTTCATGGAAATAGAAGCATTCAGCCTGTTTTGGGTCAGAAGAAGGAGTGACGAAACCTTTCTTGGTTCCACTTGAAGAGGAGCCATTGTGACATCCCCAAAATCACGGCCAGAAAAAGACCGGTTTCATTTATGCTTTTAAAATAATTTCAGAGGCAATCCATTGATTTAAAAGAGTTGTGGAATTTGTCCCCAAAACAATACAGGATCAAATAAGGTTTATCAAAGCATTTCTTAAAGAATTGTATTTTCATTATATATCAAAACTCGGGATGTCATGTTCCGATACAAACACAAAAGCATAAACAATAAAACATAGACCTTACACATTTTTATACAACTAGTGGTCTATAAACAAAAAAACATCTTCACAAGTTCTCCAACTTATGCCCTCGCACAACTACCGGTGATACAAAGAAACTAAGTGGGTCAAGATTGGGAGCTTAGTGAGCATATAGAGGTTTCAACCCATAATAAATAGTTATATTTAATTTCACCAACCAACAATAACCCGATGACCCATTCCTGTTATCCTCACTTTACGTCCCTATGACAACAACTATTACAAGGGACCTAATCTAGGATTTTCATCAGGACGGACACTACTGCAGAGGGGTTTCCTCAGCAATAAATGTCCGAAGGCAATCATGAGGGGATAGAATACAGCAAATGAAGACCAAAGTTCACCAAGACCTACAGGTTATGAGCTTGCCAGCATTCCACAGGACAGTCTAGAAAGAGTCTGTGGTCATCATCCATATTCTGCTAAATTACTAGATCACAATCACATCGTGGCCTTTCGTTATTTTTATTTCATCACACACCACTATCTACCCATGTTCTACCCAACATATATGTAGATAAAATATTAACATATATACAACATAAAACATGTATAAATCATTCAATCGATACTCATTTCAAATAACACATAACATATAAACACATAGCATGTATTTTATGGGAATACTTCGTATTTATGTGTTAGAAGAAAGTAACTACACACTCACTTGATAAGAAGATGATCGGACAGCACCTCGTCTATTAAAATAATCTTTTCCGATAAAACCGAGACGTTTTCTTCAAAACCAGGCTTTATGCGGGTAGAGTTTCTGCTCGAAAACTTGACTTCTTGGGATCCTCGGGGCTTCGGGACCTTATTCGGGTCTCGGGATTAATACCGGGGCTTCGGGGGTAAATCTTGCATGTAAAACGAGGTAAAACAAGTGAGAGAGAAAGAAATGAGCAACCAAATTTGGCTGGGGTCGATATCTATTTATAGGGCTGAACCCTCGTGTTACGCTGGGGGTAACTCGCAAGTACGCAGGGCATAATGCCTCTTTCATGCGTACGTTGGGCATACCAAGCCTTACGATGGGAGTAGATCGGATAAGACTGCTATGTGGCGAGCTTCGGGTTGTGCTATGCGGCTCTCTCTCGGACCACACAAGGCCGAAGTACGATGGGCATAGTCAAAGGTTACGCAGGGCGTACCCTTCGGATTAGATGGGTGTGTTAAGGATTCAGATATTATCCGAATATATAATAAAATTTATATATTTTAATTATTTAAAAACTTCATAAAATCATATCTTCCTCATACGAGCTCCGTTTTTGATGTTATTTATATCCATGCGTAGGTGAGACTATGCTCTACAACTTTCGTTTACACTCCGTCGGGTAATTTTGAATTTATTTTTATTATACTATTTTTAGTAGGCCGGGACAGGAAAACTCCGTTAGAAATTCATAACTCCTTCGATTGACGTCCGTTTTTGTCTGCCTTTTCACTATTGGACTACTATCGATGAGATTTTCGATTCTCGTTTAGATTGTTTCGGTCAAATATCACTCGATCTCTATTTGAAGAATTGAGCTGCATACTACTAAGTCGAAACTTCGAAAAATCATAACTTCCTCATACGAAGTCAAATTTAGACGTTCTTCTTATGCACGCTCTCGGTTTAACTTATTCTACGACTTCCGTTTAGATCACTAAGGCTAAATATCGCTCTATCGTAAATTAACTATTTACGTCACGCAGTGTCGCGCGGGTTCTGTCGCGAAACTTTGACAGGTCATAAGTTCTTCGTTATAACTCGGATTTCGTCTTTCTTTATCTATTCGGAAACCTTGCCACGACCACTACCACATCCTTCATAGATATCAGGCTTATCTAATATTTTATTTTATCGCTTATTTTTATTCTTAATTCAATTTAGCAACACAATTAAGCATATAACACATACTACTAAAATAATACCTTCTTATTATTTCAAAATGAGTTACAAAGGCTAACCTAGACTATTACATCATCACCAATGCCTAGCCTGGAATCACGGGCGTTACAATTCTCTCCACCTTAGGATGATTCCATCCCCAGAATCAAACATCAACAAACAAATGCGGATAGCGACTCATCATGTCACGCTCCGTCTCCCATGTGAGATTTGGCCCATTCGTATGTTTCCAACGGACAAGCACTAAGTCGACTATCTTGTGTCATAACTTCTTAGTCTTTCAGTCAACGATTGCCTCTGGTTCTTCAATTAACCTCTTGTTCTCATCAATTCTCGACTCTGAAAGTGGAATCATGTCGGGAACTTCTCCCGTGAACTTCCTCAAATAACACACATGGAAAGTGTTATGAATTCCATTTAGTTCTTCAGGTAATTCGAGCTTGTAATCTTGGTTCCCAACCCTCTGAACAACTTTAAATGGTCCAATAAACCTTGCACTTAACTTTCCCCTTTTGCCAAACCTTATAAGTCCCTTCCATTGCGATACTTTAAGCAAAACCGAATCCCCAACTTCAAAAGTCATCGGTCTTCTTTTCTTGTCAGCATAGCTCTTTGGACGGTCCTAAGCTGCTAACATTCTCTCTCTGATTATTTTAAGCTTTTCAGCAGTTTGATGGACTATCTCAGGTCCCATAAACTGCTTTTACCTAGGTTCAATCCAACAAGACGGAGTACGCCATTTTTTTCCGTACATAGCTTGATAAGGTGTCATCTTAATGCTCGAGTGGAAACTATTATTGTAGGAGAATTCTACCCAAGGCAGATGTTCATCCCAGTTGCCTTGGAATTCCAGGGTACATGCTCTCAGCATATCTTTAAACGTTTTTATCGTTCGCTCGCTCTGACCATCAATCTGTGGATGGTAAGCAGTACTCAAACACAACTTGGTAGCCAATTCCTCTTGTAGACTTCTCCAAAATCGCAAGGTGAAACGGCTATCACGATCTAACACAATCGTTAACAGAACACCATGAAGCCTCACAATTTCCTTCACATACGAGTTTGCAAGCTTATCCATAGACCATTTCTCATTGGCTGCTATGAAATGCGCACTGTTAGTGAAGCGATCAACAACTACCCAAATCATGTCGTGACCATTCTTTGTTCTGGGTAGTTTAGTGACAGAATCCATAGCAATGTCTTCCCATATACCCATAGGCACAGGTAAAAGTTCTAAACTTCAGTATGGTTTATGATGTTGTGTCTTGACCCGCGCACATGTCACACACTCCACCACGTACTTTGCAATATCAAGCTTCATCGTCGACCACCAGTAATGGGGTTTCAGGACCATATACATTTTAGTGCTGGTCGGATGAATTGAGTACATGGTTTGTGAGCTTCTTCTATCAGAAGATCTCTTATTCCTTATGACTTAGGTATCTAAATACGATCTAGGAATACCTTCAGTCCATGACCGTTTGTAGCAAACACCAACGTTTTGCCCAAACGTTCCTCCTTCTGGTCATTCTTTTCAGAAGCTTCCTCTTGAGCTTTCTTTATACTCTCCAAAATTGTCGAGACAACTTCTATTCTCAATGCTCTTGGCCTTTTTCTTTCAATATTAGCTTTCTGACTGAGAGCATCAGCAACAACATTAGCTTTACCGGGGCAGTAAAGTATCTCACAGTCGTAGTCCTTAAGTAACTCTAGCCAGCGTCGCTGCCTCATATTCAATTCTTTCTGATTAAAGAGATATTGGAGACTCTTATGATCAGTGAAAAGTTTGCACTTCATGCCATAGAGGTAATTCCTCCATATTTTTAAAGCAAATACTACCGCTGCCAACTCCAAATCATGAGTCAGGTAGTTCTTTTCATGCTCTTTCAGCTGTCGAGATGCATATGCTATCACCTTTTCTCTTTGGGTCAAAACACAACCCAACCCAACACAACACCAGATGCATCGCTATAGACAACGAAGTCTTCAACTCCATCGGGTAGAGAAGGAATCGGTGCTTCACATAGCTTCTTCTTTAGCAACTTGAATGCTTCTTTGTGCTTATCACTCCAAGTATCAGTGGCTTCCTTGTGAGTCAAAGCTGTTAATGGAGTAGCGATCGAAGAAAATCCTTGGATAAACCTTAGGTAATATCTGGCTAATCCCAGAAAGCTTAGGATCTCTATGCGACTTTTCAATTGTTCCCACTTCATCACAGCTTCAATCTTTGTTGGATCAACCATTATCCCTCCTTGGTTGACCACTTGACCCAAGAATTGGACTTCTCGAATCCAAAAATCACATTTGGAGAACCTTGCATACAACTTCTCCTTCTTCAAGACTTCCAACACTTCTCGCAAGTGTTGGCCATGCTCTTCATGGCTTTTCGAGTAAATCAGAATGTCATCTATGAACACTATCACAAATTTATCAAGGAACGGTTTACAAACCCTGTTCATCAAATCCATGAATGCTGCTGGAGCATTGATTAGTCCAAACGGCATAACCAAAAACTCGTAGTGTCTATATCGTGTTCTGAATGCAGTCTTTTCGATATCTTGCTCGTTCACCTTCAGCTGATGATATCCTGACCATAGGTCGATCTTTGAAAAATAACTGGAACCTTGTGGTTGATCGAACAAGTCATCAATCCTCGGCAACGGATATGTATTCTTTATTGTTGCCTTGTTCAGCTCTCTGTAATCGATGCAAATTCTCATACTTCCATCTTTCTTCTTCACAAATAACACTGGACCTCTCCAGGGTGATGAACTAGGTTTTATCAAACCTTTGTCCAATAACTCCTAAAGTTGCATCATCAGCTCCTTCACCTCTATTAGTGCTAATCGATAAGGTGCTTTTGATATTGACGTCGTCCCTAGTAACAAGTCGATGCAAAATTCTACTTGTCGATCAGGCAATAATCCAGAAAGATCTTCGGGAAATACTTCTGGATACTCACACATGACAGGAATGCTCTGCATCTCCTTTTTCTCCTTCTTACCATCGATCACGAATGCCAAATATGATGTACATCCTTTGGTCAAACACTTTCTGGCTTTCATTAGAGAAATGATTCTAGAATTACTTTGTGTTTGTCCCCATACACCATAAATGACTCTTTCCCTGGCGGGTTTACTTTGACTATCTTCTTCTTGCATAATATCTCGGCATCATTGGCGCTAAGCCAATCCATTCCGAGCACGATGTCGAAACCATTTAGTTCGATAGGCAATAATTCCTCGTGGAACTTATTACCATTCAAGTGAATGAAAATGTTTTTAATGTGATGGCTAACAGGTATAAACTTGTCACTAGCAACTTCGACTAATAAAGAATTTTCTAGTCTATCAACAGGAAAAGCTAGTTTTCTACCAAATTCATGTGAAATAAAAGAGTAGTTGGCTCTAGAATCAAATAAAACTTGGGCAGGCAATTCATTTACGAGAAAGGTACCTGAAGCGACATCAACTTCTTCTTTAGCAGCTTTCAGTGTCATCTGGAAGGCTCTTGCTTTCGGCTTTGGGGGAATATCGGGTCTTGCTGCCTCCTTCTTTTTAGGATAGTCTTTCAAAATGTGCCCGTCTTCATTACACCCAAAGCACACTCTTTTGTTGGACGGACACTCATTGGCATAATGCCCCGTCTTTCCACACTTGTAGCAGGTCACATCCTCGCTACATTTCCCAGAGTGCTTTTTCTTGCACTTCTCATACCATTTCAATTCGCCTCCTTTTCCTCCTCCAAGCTTTTTCGAATCAGACTTTGAAACTTTTCTTTTCTTATTGGAACCTGAAGTTCCTTCAAACTTTCTCTTATCACCAACTTCAACTTTGCTGGCAGTTCTTCACTTGATCATGTCCTCAACAGACTTGGCAGACCAAATAGCTGCCTCCAAAGTAGGTTCCTGACGTACTGGCGCTGCGTACTCCCATGGGAGTCCTTTTGCATACCGGTCAACTGTCGTCAACTCGTCTGGAACGATATGCAAAGCAAAATCCATTTTCTTGATGAAGGCGTTAGTGTAATCGTCGACTGACATGTTGCCTTTTGTCAACGTCAGAAACTTGTTCTCCAACTCCAATAGATTTTGAGCTGAGCAGAACTTGCGCTTGAACTACACCAAGAACTCTGCCCAAGTCAGTTGTAGTGGCTCATTAGGGCTTAGGGTCTTCCCCAGAGTGTTCCACCAATGAACAGCTCCACCCCTGAACTGACGTACTGCGAAAGTGGTCTGCAACTTTCCTCTACAACCACACGTCATCAAGGCTAGCTCCATTTATGAGATCCAATGCATAACTCTGATCGAATCCTCTTTTCCAGTGAAGGTCGATGGTTTGCAAGTCAAAAAGTTTGTGTACTTGCATCCAGGTCCATCAATTCCTCCCTCCTGGTCATTTTGTCTAACTAAAGGTGGGTTGGCTTGACCAATAGTCCCACTGAAGTTACTTTCTTCCGAATGCCCTTCATTCAACTCGGGCTGTTCAGTCGACATTGAAAGTTGATCACGCTTCTGCCAAAGCAGACGTCTAGTTTCTTCCATTTGACGAGCCAACATCATTTGGACCATCGCTTGTACACCAACCATAGTTATTGGCTCAGGTGCTGCTGCTACAACAGGTACTCGCTCAACCATGGGTGGTTGATTCCTGTCTTCATTCACGTTTCGAATTCCACTTCTGGTTCTTACCATTTTTGATCTACACACCGAATAAGGTGAATTTAGATCCTCAATCATGATAGATAATTAAATCATCCTTATCACTCCGAAATGTTTACATGTTAGTTCTAATATCGTAGTCGTACGCTTAGAATCCTAAACACATGAGGTTTCCAGACCCGGTTGGCAACAAACCATAGATCCGAACAAATAATATCATATATGGCAAACATATAACATTTATCACATAAAAGCATTTTAGGCAACTTTCCGAAAATAAACTAGTGCTCATGTCTAAAATATGACAGGCATTCATCTTATAATCTTCACTTAGCATACTAAGTTTAAGTCTAGAAATCCTACAAATTCCTAGTTCGCTTAAACTAATGCTCGGATACCAACTGTGACATCCTTAAAATCACGACCATAAAAGACCGGTTTTGTGACAACCCGGAAATTTTTATTATTTAAAGCTCAGTCAGTCAACTCAATTGAGTGTCAAAATCATTAGTACAAAGTTCTAGCCTAGTTACAAGTCATTCTAAGGAGTTTTGAGCCTAATACACTTAAGGAATAAGTATTGGAAAGTACCCGCTAGAACCACAGTGTAGCAAAATGAATCCTAACCCCATCTAAATGAGTTCACGGCCACAAGACCACGAGTTTACAGCCGTAAACTCATGTGGCCGTAAACTCAAGAGTATATATAGGGCATTGGGTAATTTCTTCTCAATTCATCAGTTCTTGGCCGAATTTTCTTTCATTCTCTCTCAACTATCATAACAACAATCACCCTAGATCTTCAAAACTAGTAAGTATTCATCCTTTATTAGTTGATACCCCTCTTATTCTAGCATTCTCTCATGATTTCATCCACAAAAATCATGTTTTCTTAGATCTTCAAGAAACACCAAGAAGACACACTAGTGTTCTTGGCCAAAACCAACCATTCAAGCTCCTAGATTGTAAGTACTCTTGATCCAACTCATTGTACACTAGGTGTATCATATTTGGAACTTAGAAAACATAAAAAATCATAGGATTCAAGGAGTTTACGGCCAAGACAAGTTCTTGGGCCGTAAACCCCTTTTAAGGGTGCAAATGATACCCTAACACCTTAGTAAGCCTTGGTTAGTGACATAGAACCTTACACCATTGACCTAAGACCACAATTCATGAAATGGTACTTCTTACCATGAGTTTACGTCCGTAAACTCATGGGGAACTAGTCCCAGGGCCGTAAACAACAAACAAGGTCATTTTAGGACCTTAAACCCACCCAAACTCTTGTGTAAAGCTTTGGAGCACTTAACCACTTAATCCCTTAGAGTTTTAAGCCCCTTTTGATGACCAATTGAGAGTTTAAGGCCAGGAGTACACTCCCTTGGGCCGTAAACTCCAACAAAGATGGTCCATTTACCATAAACTCCCGTATGAGGCCTTTCACTCCTTTGTTGCAACCCGATGGCCTGCTAGCACTTGACCAAAATGGTGTCCTCGCAATAGGATGTTTATACATGTTTAGCTAGTGTTATAATCACTAATTATATATATATACATATGTCTTCATATGTTATTAGGATCATTGTGTGTGTCTAAGTCTTCACGTGACACCAAGCACTTGTTCGATACTTCCTTCCGATCCGCTCACTACAAGTGAGTTCATACCCCTTAATCAATGTTTTAAATGTTTTTAAATGATTTTATGGGGGAGGGGAATACAAGTTAAGTCATGCTAGTTATTATATCAATCACATGTGATTAATAACCAGCATACCAATGGATTTACTACACTTTTAGATGTTTTATCAAATAGATTACTTCAGATAGCTTTCTAAAACATTTTTACTTGTTTAAAACTCTTTATTAAACTATATTATGTTCTATATGTTTCCTTTCAAAACTCTGTTATACTTTTTTATCAAAAGAATTACTTTCGAAATGCTTTATAAAATGACATCAAGTCATTATTATTTATTTATTGTTCAAAACCCTTAAATGTTTTAGAAAACTTCTTTTATACTTTTAAATTGTTAAAAGCATGCCTATATATGTATAGTTATATAAGTAATGCATGAAGGACTTAGGAAGGCTAGCTCGCCTTATTTCCTTTTCCTCGTTGGGATGTGGCTTTAGGGTATCGGTTATCCGTCCGAAGGTCGTTCAACTATTAGTTATATATCATGTATACATATATAGACATAAAAGTACCCTCAGTCAGTTCAACACCTTTGGCTAGCAAAGGTATACCTTCGTTATACTTGTACCTTACTAGTAACTATTATAGGCATAGTTAGGAGATACTACTTACCATTCCAAGTACAAGGAATACATCAGAGTCAATTCATTCATGAGTCTATACTAAATGATATATAAAGAGATACACTTACATGGATACAGTTACATGGATACACTTACATGGATACACTTACTTGGATACACTTACATACATACTTTTACATAGATACCTTGTTAAAAGCATGCCTGTATATGTATAGTTATATAAGTAATGTTTAAAGGACTTAGGAAGGCTAACCCGCTTTATTTACTTTTCCTCGTTGGGATGTGGTCTGGTGGGTATCGGGTATCCGTCCGAAGGTCGTTTAGATACTTAGTTATATATCATGTATACATATACGTGCATAATAGTTCAAATCAGTTAGTTCAGTACCTTTGGGTAGCAAAGGTATACGTTCATATATCCCTAGCAAGCTATTATAGGTGAAGTTTGGGCTTATATATGATTTGGTAATAATTATGGATTTCGACCTAGCGATTCGTTACGGAAGTCACCTTTAATTCCAAACGTAGAATAGGGACTACCAATCATATTATTACTTACTTACAGTGGGTCTCGTGAGAAGACTACTTACTTACAGCGGGTCTCGTGAGAAGACTACTTACTTACAGCGGGTCTCATGAGAAGACTACTTACTTACAGCGGGTCTCGTAAGAAGACTACTTACTTGCTTACTTTCTTTCACTTAAGTCTTGGCAGAAGACTACTTTCAAAATAGTCTGGTTTTGGTAGAAGACTACCTTTAATACTAGTAGGAAACATGGGATTTTCTAGGGAATTCAAACGTTTACACTTTTACTTATAAGACTTTTCATTAATACTTATATAAATAATGACATTAAATACTTATGAATTCACCAGCTTTAAAGTTGATACTCGCTTTCAAAATAACTTGTATTCTCAGGTCACAAATAGACAGGTACCGACTCAAGGTTTAGAGAAGATGGAGCAGTCAAGTCTCGTCTTTTATTTTGAATATTCATTATATTGTAATTACCATGAAATAACGCACTTGTAAATAAAATTATACAATTAATGCAATGGATGATGTTGTTGCTTGTTTACTACTTTACATTTTTGTGATACATTACATGACGTCCTCCACCCCAGAACGTTTCCGCCGTTCCGGTTTTGGGGTGTGACAGGTTTCATTTATGCTTTTAAAATAATTTCAGAGTAAATCCATTGATTTAAAAGAGTTGCAGAATTTGTCCCCAAAACAATACATGATAAAATAAGGTTTATCAAAGTATTTCTTAAAGAAATGTATTTTCATTATATATCAAAACTCGGGATGTCATGTTCCGATACAGACACAAAAGCATAAACAATAAAACATAGACCTTACACATTTTTATACAACTACCGGTCTATAAACAAAAAAAACTCTTCACAAGTTCTCCAACTTATGCCCTCGCACCACTACCTCTAATACAAAGAAACTGAGTGGGTCAGGCTTGGGAGCCTGGTGAGCATATAGGGCTTTCAACCAACAATAAATAGGTATATTTAATTTCACCAACCAACAATAACCCGATTACCCATTTCCGTTATCCTCACTTTACGTCCCTATGACAACAACTATTACAAGGGACCTAATCTAGGATTTTCATCAGGACGGACACTACTACATAGGGGTTTCCTCAGTAATATATGTCCTAAGGCAACCATGAGGGGATAGAATATAGCAAATGAACACCCAAGTTCACCAACACCTACAGGTTATGAGCCTACTAGCATTTCACAAGACAGTCTAGAAAGAATCTGTGGTCGTCATCCATATTCTGCTGAATGACTAGATCACAATCACATCGAGGCCTCTCGTTATTTTTATTTCATCACACATCACTATCTACCCATGTTCTACCCAGCATATAAGTAAATAAAATATAAATATATATACAGCATAAAACATGTATAAAACATTCAACCGATACTCATTTCAAATAACATATAACATATAAACACATAACACGTATTTTATGGAAATACTTCGTATGTGTGTGTTAGAAGAAAGTAACTACACACTCACTTGATAAGAAGATGATCGCACAGCACCTCGTCTATTAAAATAATCTTTTCTGATAAAACCAGGACGTTTTCTCCAAAACCAAGCTTTATGCGGGCAGAGTTTCAGCTCGAAAACTTTACTTCTTGGGATCCTCGAGGCTTCGAGACTTGCTTCGGGTCTCGGGATTAATATCGGGGCTTCGTGGGTAAAGCAGGCATGTAACGAGGTAAAACGAGTGAGAGAAAAAGAAATGAGGAACCAAATTCAGCTGGGGGTCGATATCTATTTATAGGGTTGAATCCTCGCATTACGTTGGGCGTAACTCGCAAGTACGTGGGGCGTAATGCCTCTTTCATGCGTATGCTGGGCGTACCAAGCCTTACGTTGGGCGTAGTTCGGATAAGACTGCTACGTGGTGAGCTTCGGGTGGTGCTATGCTGCTCTCTCTCGGACCACACAAGGCCGAAGTACGTTGGGCATACTTAAAGGTTACGCGGGGCATATCCTTCGGACTAGATGGGTGAGTCACGGATTCGGATATTAATCGAATATATAATAAAATTTATATATATTAATTATTTAAAAACTTCAGAAAATCATATCTTCCTCATACGAACTCCGTTTTTGACGTTCTTTATATCCACACGTAGGTGAGACTATGATCTAAAACTTTCCTTTAGACTCCGTCGGCTAATTTTGAACGTATTTTTATTATATTATTGTTAGTAGGCCGGGACAGGAAAACTCCGTTGGAAATTCATAACTCATTCGTCTGACGTCCGTTTCCGTATGTCTTTTCACTATTGGACTACTATCGATGAGATCTTCGATTCTCGTTTAGATTGTTTCGGCCAAATATCACTCGATCTCTATATCGAGATTTCGGCTGCATACTGCTAAGTTGAAACTACGAAAAATGATAACTTCCTCATACGAAGTCAGATTTAGATGTTCTTCTTATGCACGCTCTCAGTTTAAGTTATTATACAACTTCTGTTTAGATCACTAAGGCTAAGTATCACTCTATCGTAAATTCACTATTTACGTCTCGTAGTGTCGCGCCGGTTCAGTCGCGAAACTTCGACAAGTCATAACTTCTTCGTTATAACTCGGATTCTGGCATTCTTGATATATTCGGAAACCCTGCCACGAGCACTACCACATCCTTCATAGATATCGGGCTTATCTAATATTTTATTTTACCACTCATTTTTATTCTTAATTCAATTTAGGAACACAATTATGCATAAAACACATAATACTCAAATAATACCTTCTTATTATTTCAAAATGAGTTACAAAGGCTAACCTAGACTCTTACATCATCACTAATGCCTAGCCTGGCAACACGGGCGTTACAACGATCACGAGTCTTATCCTTGGTACCCTTCAAAGAGTTCTTCCTCTTTTTCCCTCTACTTTTCCCGATTGCCAAGACAGGGGCGGAGTTTGGAGTAGGAGTAGGAGTGGTAACTACCGACTTATCTTTAAGACCTGTTTCTGCGGTCTTCAGGAGTCCTTGAAGCTTGCTAAGGGTAACTTCCTCCTTGTTCATGTGGTATGTCTTTTAGAATTGATCATAACACGATGGTAAGGAGTACAAAATGATATCTATTGCTAGCTCCTCGGGGAAGTTCACATTCAGTTTCAGCAAACGGTCCACATACCTTTGCATTTTCTGCATATGGCCTATGATGGATTCACCATCCTTTATTCGGGTTGTTATCATAGAGGAGATGATTTCATATCGCTCTTGATGAGCACTCTGATGGTAGTGGTCTATCAAATTCTGGTGCATCTCAAAAGGATAGTAGTCCTCATAGGACTTTTCGAGCTCGACTGTCATAGTGGCCAACATGATGCATGCCACTTTGGTAGCATCTCTTTCATGTGCCTTATATTCAACGACCTCCTCAGGAGAGGATGAAGGCTCGGTTACCTTAAGCTCCTTGTCGAGGACATATTCCTTGTCCTCATACCGAGTGACCATCCTGATGTTTCTTATCCAATCCATAAAGTTGGATCCATTAAAGATAACTCTCCCGCAAAGGTTCATGAGAGAGAAGGAGCCGATAGGGTTAGAGTTAGAAGTAGCATTGTTGTTTGACATCTGAAAAGAAGAAAACAAGTTTAGTTTAGATATAAAGATAGTCCTTAATAAAACACCCAAATGTAATATTTAGGCTAGGATCCAATTAAAATATATCAAAACTTAGAAGACGGATGTCGTAATCTAAGATATAACATATTTGAAAGGTAGGTGAATGACGATTCACCAATTTCTACCATGAAACCGAAATATAAATTATTAGTTTTTAATTGGTTTTTAGAAACTCCTAGATTCTTTTGAGATTCATTGAACTTTTCAACGGCATGTTTCAATCTCGAGTGTGCCCTTCATGTTTTGTGACTGGGATGCCGAGGATCAAAAAACAAGGTATGAAGTAACCATGCAAATTACTTGGTACCCTTAATATTTTTCACTCAATCGATGTGCTGGTTAACCACACGCGCTCCACCGACATATGAAAAACCTTAAGTCACCCTTTTCTTACCTTGTTAAGTCCAAGTTAGTATGCCGGTGAACCACACATGCTCCATTAACGACTTAATCAAAGTGCAACGTGTAATTTCATTTTTAGCACCTTATTCACATTTTCCTAAAGTAACTAAGATTGGGAATTTATAAAAACATTTATTTACTTTATAATAATCATTATACTTTTAATGAGAGTTTAAAGTCATTGTCGTACCCGTTCGGTTAACGACCCTCAACTGATCAAGGAAGTGGTGGGTGAGAGTGGACACCCATTAAGCTGCCATTTTATAGACAACAACCTTATACCCCCCCTTATAGATCGACTTCGGGAATGAGACCTACTAACGGTAAAACGACTTGATCTTATACATTTATATACATATATATATATATATATATTATTAACTTATAATATTATAAAGTATAACGGTTGAATTTTAACTTTTAAAA
Organism: Lactuca serriola; assembly: GCF_051521515.1. Taxonomy (NCBI): domain Eukaryota; kingdom Viridiplantae; phylum Streptophyta; class Magnoliopsida; order Asterales; family Asteraceae; genus Lactuca; species Lactuca serriola. Next base: position 22,654,791 of record NC_136413.1, on the reverse strand, counting down.
TTCTAGGGATTGGAACTAAAGTTTACTAGATGACTTTACATGTTCCAAAACTTGAGGGAAAGTTTTGTAACTTTACAAAACCTTTCAATTCATAACTTATGAGTTATTAAAAATGAAGACTCTTCATTTTTGTAACTTACGTGTTCTTTTAATGGTTTTAATACAAAGTGACTTTTGGTTATCCGTAACTTGAGGACAAGTTATGGACTCCATTAAAACACATAAAGATCATGAATTAAGCATTAAACAAGTAATTCCTATGATCTATCAAGAACTCATAAGAACATGAATATTCATATCAAAATTTCAAGAACATATGAACACATATAATCATGTAATTTTGATATTAGCCATTGTAAATGGATTAGAACAACCATTACACCATCTCAAACAAGTTTTATAACACCAAAACAGTTTAGGGTAATGTTTCTAGTCCATTTCCAGCAGCTAAAATCGAAAATTTGCATTCTGCATGACCAACTCGTCGAGTGCAAGAACCAACTCTCCGAATTGGTTGAAGATTCACTTGGACTCGTCGAGTCCCCGCATGGACTCGGCGAGTCCCCTGCGTAGACAGCAAGAAATTCGATTTTTTTCACTATTTTGCATCAAGTATCAAACAAACAAGCCTAGGCTCTGATACCACTGTAGGCTTATGAGCATTCTAACACTCCTAAGGTGTACATGCAACCCTAGAAACCTTGGATCTATGTTTGACTATGATACATGCAAAATTGATTTTCCAAGGTTCATAATCCTATCTAGCATACATGGGGAACTTTAATCATAAAAGCTTGCTAGAGGTACATACCTTGTAGTAGTTTGGATTCCTTGAAAACCTTGAGAGCCTAGCACCCCAAGTGTGATGCCTCAAATGTCTCATACAACACCAAATACACTTGGAATAAACTTTGAGAGAAATGCCACACTACTCAAATCGGCTAGCCCTCTTCTTTTTTTGCTTAAGTGTCGATTTTGGTGAATAACATGATGCTTATATAGTATGTTACAATTAGGGTTACACCATGTAAACCCTAATTGTCATGACATTTCATTTCCATGACCCATGGGTTATATAACCAGCATGGAGCATCCTATGGGTTTTAGCCCAACTTGATAATCCATGGAGCTTTAGCCCACTATACAAGTATGAGTGATTTACACAATCAACCCATATATTTAATTAGTCTTCTTTTGATCACTTAATTCATTCTAAATTAATCATTGATTAATACTAATTAAATAATACTATTAATATATTAGAACTTATAATATATTAATAAACCATAAGTGATACTAATTAAATAATACTATTAATATATTAGAACTTATAATATATTAATAAACCATAAGTGTTATTTCTCTCATTTTAGTCTATCCAAATGCATGATGTCATGCAACCCAAATGAGCCATGCCAAACCGGGTCAAGTACATACTAGAAATAGTTATGGACGTAGACACCTTATCCAACAATTTTGGGGTCTACTTATTGGTTGCGGCTGATCATACACATCGTATCCTCCTCGATTATTTGAAAAAATTTTGAAATTTGTTTGAAAATTCTTTTTCCTTCGTTTGAGACTTGACTCAGACGAGTTTTTCATCCAATTCACTCAAACCAAGGCTCTGATACCAACTTGCAACACCCATAATTTACATGAAAAATTTAAACTTTTTAAACAACCCAAAATCATCATTTGTTTAAAAATTAGTTTTCCAAAACATGTCTATTATCAGAGTTTTCTCAAAATCATAAAAAAAACATGAGACGGTGCACGATCACGCCTTCGCCTTCCCACGATCATCTGAGGTACCTGAAACATAACCCAAAACTATAAGCACGAGGCTGAGTGAATTCCCCCAAAATACCAACACAACAAAAAACCAGTATAAAAATAATAAAAAAACATGCATACAGAGCCTTCAGTTTGACTGGAATGCCCCACCGACCTACAATCTATCTGGACCACTCACAGAACCTTCAACATGACGGATAAGCCATACCCGACTTTCAGCCTATCTGGACCGTTCTCCGGACCATCGAACTGACTATTACGACCAACTGACTTTTAGTCTATATGGGCTGTCCTGGGTCTGTTGGCCTTCAGCACAAAGCAGGACAGACTCAACCCAACCATACATACACCTTGTTGATGCATAGATATATCAATGTATCAATGTATCAACTACGTAGTGATCTGTAAGATCTTGCTGTTTGTTGTTGACTGGTTATTTGTATGCTTGTCTCTTATATCTATGTGTCGATATGGTGTATCTGTGGTTGAGTTGAGACGGTCTTGCTTTGTGCTGAAAGCCAACAGCCTCAGGGTGGCTCGAATAGCCTAAATGACAGTAGGACAAACCAATCAGGCCGAATCTTATAGATCACTACGCATAGCATCATCCCATCTACAAATAACCAGTCAATAACAAACAGCCAGATCTAACATATCACTATGCATATCATCATCCCATCTACCAGGATAGATTACTAACAGAACACAAGAATACTCGATCATACGATGTGACATCCCCAAAATCACGGCCAGAAAAGACCGGTTTGTTTATGCTTTGTTTAAAAATCAGAGTTACATTTTAAATGAAAGTGTTGCGGAATTTGTCCCAAAACAAAAATATGATAAAGATTTATCAAAAGCATTTCCATAGAAATGTATTTCATTAAAAGACTCGGGATGTCATGTTCGTACAGATCAAAAGCATAAACAGTACAATATAAGCCTTACTACATTATTTCATATCTACAGGCCTATATCAGTAATCCCTCGTCCAAAACATCACACCTATGCTCATGCGCCACTACCTATAATACATAAAACTGAGTGAGTCAGGCTTGGGAGCCTGGTGAGCACATAGGGTTTTCAACCCACAATAAATAAGTTTATTAATTTCATCGATCAACAATAACCCGATTACCCGTTCCCGTTATCCTCACTTTACGTCCCTAAACACCTACCATAAGGGACCTAGCCTAAGGATCATCATCGGGACGGACACTACTGCTAAGGGGATTCCTCAGCAATAAATGTCCTAAAGGCAACCATGTGGGGGATGGAGTACACCGGTGAACATATCGTTCACAAACACCTACAGGTTGCGAGCCTGCTAGTGTTCCATTGGACTGTCTAGAAGAGTCCATGGTCGTCATCCATACTCCGCTAGATGACAGAATCAACAACATCAACATCGAGGCCTCTCATCATTTTATCACACATCACCTATTGCATCTACCCATGTTTTACCCCAACATTTTCGTAGATATAAAATACATATACAGTTTAAATCATTGAAAACATGTATAACAACGTTCATCTAGCATAGATAGCAAGTATTCAGATAATATGCACACATAGCACGTAATTTATATAAAATACTTCATATCTATGTGTAAGTTGAAAGTAACTATGCACTCACTTGTTAAGGCGATGATTCCAAAATCGGGCAGCGCTTGCTTCTAACGATTCTATTTTCCTTCGACGAAACCTAGCATTATTATCGCTAAATTTTAGTCTAATATTTACCGTGACCAACTATTAGTCTTAGTATTATTATTAGTATATAAGCGTTAAACAATATTTTCCAACCACTATGTACAGACAGGGGCCAGACATAAAACACCGGAGGGCAGGACCATTTTGGCATATAGCACTTCTGAAATCCAACAACCCTATGCGGCCCTTTAAACCAGATTCCCCGTACCGTGAGTAGTTAAAAAAATATTATAACGACACTTATATAAGTTATAATAATAGCTCAAATTTTTATTATAAGTTCATAATAACAATACTAATTTTAAATATAAGCTATATTAAAATAAGGTAAGCATAACTTACTTACAAGGGGGTTTTAGCTAGGAGTCGGGCTCTGCAGGGGCAGAACTTCGTCGCTGAATCTTTCTAAGAAAGATTCGTGCAACGCTTCAGCGCTCACCTTACTATACTAAGCTACAGAAAGAGAAGTCGAATCACGAGGGACCGAAATGCTCGGGGGATAAGGAGAGAAAGACTCTTGAATCAAGAGAATGGTGCAAGAAATATGAGAGCCCAAGGCTCTTATTTATACTAATTGAATTTTCAAAAACTACCCTCCATAATTACTTAATGACCTTTTAGTTATATAAACAACTAAACACCCCTCTATAATACTATTATAAATGGATTTAATGATATTTGTACTAAACTAATGTCGAAAGAACTCAACATTAGTCTTATAATGACCGCATCGTCGATACCTTTCTAATGATATATACATATGTATATATATGTGTACGTATACATGATTTATACTTTATTTTAATACGTAAATATGCTATTATAATTTGTAACTCGTTCATACGAACTCCGTTTTTGACGTTCTTTATATCCACGCGTAGGTGAAGACGTACTCTACAACTTTCGTTTAGACTCCGTCGGCTAATTTTGACTTTATTTTTAAAGTTATATTTTTAACAAGCCGGGACAGGATTGGTCTGTTTAAAATCTCATAACTTCTTCATACGAAGTCAGATTTGGGCGTTCTTTTTATCGATGTTCTTAGTTTAACATATTCTACGACTTTCGTTTAGATCACTAAGGCTAAATCTCGATCTATCGTAAATTCACTATTCACGCTTCCCGGTATCGTGCCGGTTCTGTCGTGAAACTTCGACGGGTGATAACTTCTTCGTTATAACTCGGATTTCGGCGTTCCTTATATGCACAGAAACCTTGAGACATATTCTACAACTTTATGTAGAGATATCGGGATTATCTCACACTTTAATTTTGACGCTCATTTTTATTCTTTATTAAATTAATTATACATTTATAATTAAATAATAAACACATATAATTCACATAATACTCAAATATTTCATCTTTATTACTTCAAAAAGAGTTACAAGAGTTGACCTAGACTATTACATTGACAAAAATGCTTAGCCCTGAAACCCGGGCGTTACATACGATAAAACTGGATAACAATCCAAAGGGTCGGCTAGTGCCTTTGACCCATAAGTCCAGTTAATAATTGTACTACAACCTTAGCTAGTAGATCATAATTAGGATAAATACCACTTTACCCTTTTTCCTAGCTAGGCTAAGATCCATGCCCAAATCTTGATCCAAAAAGGTCCAAAACTAACTAATCACTCAAAGCCCATAATCGGCCCAATTTACCAAATTGGGCCCAAAATCCTACTTGGGCCTTACCCTAAAGTGCATCCCTTCACTTAGCCGAAAACAACAATTCTCAGATGCTCTAATAAGGGCCCAAGAATCCCAAGCCCAAAAGGTGGCCCAACATGAAACCCAAACATGGTAAACCCAATAGACTGAGTACGCCAGGCGTATCCAGATGTATGCTTAGCGTACTCTGCCTTGAACAAGAAACGTGTCGTTAACCACCTACGTCGAGTGTAAGCCCTGGTATGCCCAACGACCCTGGTGGCCATGCAAAACTTTGAATAAAGGCTTAATCCATTAAGTCAAAATGTCCAATAACACGATCTAAGACCAAGAAGGTGCTCTTACCCACACTGTTTTCAACTTTATGGTTTTGCGTGCATCATTAAGACCCAAAACCAACTTCCTAGTTGGTATTAACCAATAAAGACCTCCACACGTTGCATACAAACACTAAAGGAGTCAAGGAAACATTTTTATGACTTAACACAACTCAAATCTTCTGAAAGAATAGCTCTTTTGTTCTTAGAATATCATTTACTCCTTAAGTCCAAGAAAAGGGATGAAACTCATAAAACACCATATGGCTAGATCTCTAAGAATGCTAGTAAAGTTCAACACTTTATACCTTCTGGAGCTTCCCAAAGATATGAAGATTTCAGATCTACAAGCTGGAACCCCACACCAACGATTCTCAATGAATCCGTTCTTCTTTCTTCTACACCAAGAACACACACACTCACTCAAACTCAACACACATAAGGGCTAGGGCTTGCAAGATGGACTCATGGAGGGTGCAGGCTGAACGGGTGAGGGAAATGGGGTTATAAGGAGGATGATATTGGGTATAACTCTAAAATTTAGAGTTTCGAACATCAGATGAGTACGCCCCATGTACGTGGACGTACGCCCAACATACTAGGGCACGCCCTAGTACGCTAAGCGTACACACGTATACATGGTGTACTCCCATTCCTTCCAAATTACAGTTTTTCCATTAGGGCTTCTCATGGTCACTTCCTTTTACTATAGGGACCAAAATGACTGGAATTAAAATTATAAGGATGAAAATAAAAATACTTGAACCTCAGGGTGTTACACAAAGCCTAATTTAATGTCAAAAAGGTGTAATTTCCAAAATAGTCCTCCAAGGCCCAAATATGGCCTAATTTTCCAAATTAGGCCTAAAGTCCATTATAGACCCACAACCAAAGGAACCCCATTATACTTGTCAATGGCCCAAAACAAAGGTCTAGTGGTCCCACAAGGCACAACTGAATAAACCCTTATGGCCCAAACTGATAATGCTAAGGCTATTTGGCCCATCTGCTTAGTACGCTGGGAGTACTCAGCTGGTAATCTTCGTGTACCCACTCCAGGGTCAATTCCCCCATCGTACTAGCTAGGTACGCCCATCGTACTCCTCAGGTTCGTTAACAACTCTAACACTTAATTCATTCAACCATTGCCTCATATTCTAGATCTGACTTCTTTAAGGTGACTTATCATGTAAAGCTGGCAACTTTACATGAATATGTGGCTTAATGGGCTCGAAAGCTCAAAATAACTCAACAAAGGGGTCTTATCAAATGCATGAGTTTATAAACACCTCTAAGATTGCATTTTTATGGACAAGGGGACCCTAAAATGCCCAAATCTAGAAGGTTAGGCTTCTGAAACGACCCTTGCTCCCAAGGACCAACCAAAAGGGGCTAAAATAGCCATAAACAAGTCTAAAAGAAGATCCATATAAGGAGTTTCCAAGATAAGATCTTTATACCTCAAATAACTTGCAAAAGGAAAGATGATTCTGGATCTCTAAGCTTCATACCAAGTAATGAACCTTAAATATTCTTCTATCCATTCAAAATGGGTAATAAAACACCAACTCTTCTTCTCAAGAGCTCAAAGACACAAAATGATGGCTAAGGATCAAAATTTAGAGTTTAGGAGATATGGAGGCTAGTAAGAGGCTAAGCTCATGGGTCTTAATAAGTTTATAAAGGGGTTAAACCCAAAAAAAATAGGCTTTCAAGTTAGCCAGATTACGCCTAGTGTAACCCCACACACACCCAAAGTACGTGGGCAATGCCCGAGACCATCAACATCTAGTATGCTAAGCGTACACTATGGTACCCCCCCTGCGTACTAGAACCAATGAACAAAATGAGATTGTTTAAATGACCAAGGGTTAAAAGGAAACATACCCATTTCAAGTGTTGAAATTCTCCCCCACTTGAATCAAACTTCGTCCTCAAAGTCCGCTCCTCCAAATAATTTTGGGTAGCGCTCGCAGATCTCATCCTATGACTCCTAAGTCCACTCTGAACCCTTGCGGTGCTGCCATTGCACCTTCACCAACTTCAAAACTTTGTTCGTCAAGGTTTTCGTCTTTCGGTCATGAATTGCCACCGGTCTCTCGATATAACTTAGGCACACATCCACCTGAATATCGTTCAACGGCACCACTGCGGAATCATCTACCAAGCACTTTCGCAGCCGAGAGACATGGAACGTACTATGAATCTGACTGAGCTCATCTGGAAGATCCAAGTGATATGCAACCCGACCCACCCAAGCTAAAACCCTAAAAGGACTGATATACCTAGGGCCTAACTTAACTCTCTTTCTGGATTAGATAACTCCTTTCAAAGGTGACACCTTCAAGAGAATCATATCCCCCACCTGAAACTCTAAGTCTGATCGGTGCCTGTCGGCATAACTCTTCTACTGACTCTGAGCAGTCTAGAGCCTACTCCAAACATATTGAATCAGCTAAGTGGTCTTGAGTACCACCTCGTTACTCCCCATAACCCACTGACCAACCTCGCCCCAAAAAATCGGAGTCCTGCATTTCCTCCTGTAGAGCATCTGAAAAAGAGGTCGATCAATGATGGCGTGATAACTGTTGTTATACGAAAATTCCACTAACGGAAGATACGTATTCCAACTCCCACCAAAATCCAAAACACATGCCTGAAGCATATCCTATAATGCCTAAATCGTCCACTCACTCCGACCATTGATTGTGGATGGAATGTTGTGTTGAAATAGAGACAAGTACCCAACTCATCATGGAACCTCTTCCAAAACCTGGAAGTAATCCGAACATCTATGTTAGAAACCACCAAAAGCATCACCCCATGACATTCCACAACCTCCCTGATATAAATCTCTACCATTTTTTTAGCAAAATTGCTCTCCTGAATCAGAAAAAATGCGCGCTCTTGGTCAACCGATACATGATGCCCCAAACCGAATCCATTCCACGCATAGTCCGGGGTAAATTTGCGATGAAATCCATGGTAATTTCCTCCCATTTCCATTTAGGAATCTGCTATGGCTTCATCTTTCCGGTCGCTAATGCCCGACCTTGACTTTCCTACAACTCAAGCACCGCTCCACATACCAAGCCATATCCCGCTTCATGCACGACCACCAATAATCAGGACGAAGATCCCTATATATCTTCGTCGCCCCGGGATGAATGAAGAATCTAGACCACCTCTTCCATCAGAACTTGAGGCACACTGCCGTAATACGGAACCAAAATCCATTGATGCAGAGTTAACAACCCATGACAATCATAATCGAAGAAAACCACCTGCCCCACAATACGCTCACTCTTCTGGTGCTCTTCCTTCATAGCCTTGACCTGTTCCTCACGAATCCGCTCCAAAAGTGGAGTAATCATGGTCATCCTCAAACATATATCGCTAATCAAAGTCGTGACAACTCTTCGACTAAGAGCATCGGCCACCACATTGGCCTTTCCCGGGTGATAAAGGCTCTAACAATCATAATCCTTCACCACATCTAAACGTCGACGTTGCCTTATATTTAGATTTAGCTGATCCATCAAATACCTTATTCTCTTGTGATCCGTGTAAAAGTACAACGGACCCCATAAAGGTAATGCCATCAAGTCTTGAGGGCGAAAACCACAACCCCCACCTCCAAATCATGAGTGTATAATTTGTCTCATGAGGCTTCAGCTGCCTCGAAGTGTAAGCGATCACGCAACACCTTTGCATTAACACTGCTCCAATACCCGTGATCGACGCATCATAATAGACAACAAAATCCTCAACACCCTCCGATAGGGTGAAAATCGGTGCCTCACACAAACGCTGTCTCAAGGTCTTAAAAGTTTCCTACTGTTCAGGCCCCCAAAAAAATGTAACCGTCTTCTTTTTCAACCGAGTCAAAGGAACAACTATCTTGGAGAAATCCCAGATAAATTTCCGATAGTAACTTGCTAGACCAAGGAAACTTTGAATCTCAGATGGAGACCTCGAAACATCCCACTGAATCACAGCCTCGACCTTGGCCGGATGGACCAGAATACCATTTTGGTTGACAAGATGCCCTAGAAAATTGCACCTCGCATGACCAGAACTCACACTTGGAGAACTTCGCAAAAGGTCTCTCCCTCCTCCACGTCTCCAGCACTTCCCTCAAGTGCTCCTCATGTTGCTCCCGAGTCTTAGAATAGACCAAGATATCATCGATGAATAAAATCATAGACCGACCCAACATCAGCATGCAAAAGAGGTTCATGAGATCCATGAATGCAACTGGTGCATTGGTGATCCCAAAAGGCATCACCCTGAACTTGTAATAACCATAACGAGTCTGTACCTCATCCCTAACCCTGATCCGATGATAACCCAGTTGCACATCAATCTTGGAAATCCAATGTGAACCCTGAAGCTGATCAAGAAGATCATCAATCCTCGGGAGTAGATAATGCTCAATCATCGTTACCTTATTTATGTAACGCCCATTGATCAGGGCTAGTCAATTTAGAGACGATAGGCGTCAAAAATGAATTTTTGATGAAAGATTATTTAGAATGAATAATCTTAACTAAGTTGTAGTATATGTTACAAGGATTCGTACATATAAAGAACGCCGAATTCCGAGTTATAACAAAGAAGTTATGACCTGTCGAAGTTTCGCGACAGAACCGGCACGACACAACGCGACGTAAAAATTGAATTTACGTTAGAGCGATATTTAGCCTTATCAATCTAAACGAGAATCGAAGATCTCGTTGTTGGTATCGAAGCGATAAAAAGTTAGGCGAAAACGGACGTCAGACGAAAAAGTTATGAATTTATAACGAAATTTTCTGTCCCGACCTATTAAAAATAAATAATAAAAATAAAAGTCAAAATTAGCCGACAGAGTCTAAACGAAAGTCGTAGAGCGTAGTCTCACCTACGCGTGGATATAAAGAACATCGAAAACGGAGTTCGTATGAAGAAGATATGAATTTTCGAAGTTTAATAATGAATTAATAATTAAATTTAATTATTAAATCCCGGTATTATCCGAAGGCGAGTCATCGGACTCATCTGAAGTACACCCCGCGTACAGCGAAGCATGACGACCTTCGCACTCGAGTTCTTCGGATGACGCATGCAGTGACGAATTCGAACGCGTACGCCTGTACGCCCTGCGTACTCCGAGGCTCCAGCCTCCTATAAATAGGATGCGAGGGCAGCCGGCTTATTTGCTCTTTTTCTCTCTTCTCTCTCCCGTTTTGCATCGATTTGCATGCCAGAAATACCCCGAAGCCCCGGTATTATTCTCGAGCCCCGAAGCAAGTCCCGAGACCTCGAAGATCTCGAGAAGTGCGATTCCCGAGCTGAAGCTCTGCCCGCGAGAAGTTCGATTTTTTTGTGAAGATCTTCCAGATCTACTGAAGAATACTACTTCTACAAGTCGTAGTGTTGTCCGATCATCTTCTGATCAAGTGAGTGTATACTACCTTTCATAAACAAGATAATAATACAAGTATGGGTTGAGTGTATTAAGTATATTGTTGTTTATATGTGTGAGCGTCTAGTTACTTTTTTCTACAAAATTGTTGGGTAGAACATAGGTAGATGGAATAGTTGGTGACTATGGAGTTAGCGCCTATTGTTGAGTAAACCTTGGCGACTATGGAGTTAGCGCTTGTTGAGTAAACCTTGGTGACTATGGAGTTAGCGCCTATTGTTGAGTAAACCTTGGCGACTATGGAGTTACCGCTTGTTGTGTAAACCTTGGTGACTATGGAGTTAGCGGCTATTGTTAAGTGAACCTTGGTGACTATGGAGTTAGCGCCTATTGTTGAGTAAACCTTGGTGACTATGGAGTTAGTGCCTATTGTTAAGTGAACCTTGGTGACTATGGAGTTAGCGCCTATTGTTGAGTAAACCTTGGCGACTATTGAGTTAGCGCTCGTTAAGTGAACCTTGGTGACTATGGAGTTAGCGCCAGATAACTATGGATTTAGTACTTCATAAATAAGCTTTGGCAGCAATGGAATTCGTGCCAATTCCTTACGAATAAATGAATGAAGGATAGTTGGTTCATAGGGTAAAACCTTAAGAAGATAATGGGGATGGGTAATTGGGTTGATTGTTTGTTGATTAAATATAATAATTATATTATTGTGGGTTGAAAACCCTATATGCTCACCAGGCTCCCAAGCCTGACCCACTCAGTTTTCTTTTCATTACAAGTAATGGCACAAGGGTATAAGTTGGTGGACTTGACGAGAGATTTTGGGATTATAGATCAGTAGTTATAAATAACTATTGTAAGATCTATTTTATATTGTTTATGCTTTTGGTCTATAATGAACATGACATCCCGAGATTTTATTATTTAATGAAAATACATTCTTTTCGAGAAATGTTTTGATAAATGGTTATCATATTTTATTTTGGGAACAAATTCCGCAACCGTTTTCTTTAAACGATCACTCTGATTTATAAAACAAAGCATAAACAAATCGGTTTTTTCTGGCCGTGAAATTTGGGGATGTCACAGTTGGTATCAGAGCATTAGTTTAAGCGAACTAGGAATTTGTAGGATTTCTAGACTTAAACTTAGAATGCTAAGCGATGATTGTGAGATGAGTTTCTACCATGTTTTAGGCACGAGCACTAGTATATTTTAGGAAAGATGCCTAAAATGCTTTTATGTGCTAAATGCTATATGTTTGCCATATATGAAATTTTTGTTTGGATCTATAGTCTGTTGCCAACCAGATCTGGAAACCTTATGTGTTTAGGATTCTAAGCGTTTGATACGATATTAGAACTAGCATGTAAATGTTTCGGGGGTGATAAGGAGATTTATACGTTTATCGTAATTAAAGCTTTCTTATCTTAAAAAAATTCTCGCTTGGTACACTGAATGTCTGCTTGGATGTACAAAAGGTCATGGTGAAGACTTGTAGAGAATTGAATAAATGGACGAAATAAAGAAGGCTTATGATAGTGAATGACACCTATCGGAAGATATCGTAAGAGTGGTATCTTGCCTTTAGAGTATGTCTTATGAAATAAATGTACGTTCAGAGGAGTACGGTACGTCTAAAGTACACCTTCGATTGGCAGGATGATGGAACGATTGGTGAAATTCTTGAAGTTATCTCATCGTCTGATATTTTCATCACCAATCGAGTTGAAATAGAGTTGATGATTGAAGATTGAGCAGTGAAGAAGTCCTAGTAGAGTCTAGGGAAATTGTTTATGATTACTTGGACACATTCGTATGTGTTAAATTGTTTTGTGATTTTCTTGTATGGTGACTTGGTCGACTGCGGGACAATACTTGGGACGAGTATGAGTAGGTGTGAAAGGTAGTAGATGCATATACTACCGGAAGCACAGGACTCACACTTGGATCAGGGAAAGTCACAAGGTTACCAAGAAGCTAGTGATTGATTCCATTTTATTCTGGTATGTCATTACCATTGTTTCGGTAATGACTAGTAAGATGGTTCTTGTTCCGACCCTATTGGTCATATTTAAATTTGAGTTCGACTACGAGGAGTATGTTACGTGGTCTAGAGGACCAAGTTAGATGTAACATCTGACTTAAGTCAGAAGGTTGAAGTTAATGCGATTGATAGTGTCGCGCTCGTTGTTAAAATAAGTTTGTAGGTAGAAATGCTACATGCTGAAATGTGATTATATCACATTAGAATATGAAGGAAGGTATATTCCATTTTGGAATTTAACTCTAAGAGACCTGAGTCTAAGCATTGCATCATTCGATGAGAGGTCTATAGAGCACGACCCATCGGTTTGTTACAATAGATAAAGGAAAGTATTTATCCTGAAAAGAAGAAGGAGTCCATAATAACGACTTATTTGGTAACTCGAGGGTTACGATTGAAAGTACAACATAGTATGATAAGCAGATGCAAGATTGGGCATCGTCTTCAGTCAAGAAAGCCATAGGGTTAAATACTCTTTCGAGGAAACATAGAATTTAAGGTTATTACCAAGGATGAATTAATAACGTGTGGAATCATTATGCAATTTCTATATTCGTTGATGATTCCGGGACGTAATCATCCTAAGGGGAGATAATTGTAACGCCCGTAGATCAGGGCTAGTCAATTTAGAGACGATAGGCGTCAAAAATGAACTTTTGATGAAAGATTATTTAGAATGAATAATCTTAACTAAGTTTTAGTATATGTAACAAGGATTCCGTACATATAAAGAATGCCGAATTCCGAGTTATAACGAAAAAGTTATGACCTATCGAAGTTTCGCGACAGAACCGGCACGACACAGCGCGACGTAAAAAGTGAATTTACGTTAGAGCGATATTTAGCCTTAGCAATCTAAACGAGAATCGAAGATCTCGTTGTTGGTATCGAAGCGATAAAAAGTTAGGCGAAAACGGACGTCAAACGAAGAAGTTATGAATTTATAACGAAATTTTCTGTCCCGACCAATTAAAAATAAATAATAAAAATAAAAGTCAAAATTAGCCGAGGGAGTCTAAACGAAAGTCGTAGAGCGTAGTCTCACTTACGCGTGGATATAACGAACGTCGAAAACGGAGTTCGTATGAAGAAGATATGAATTTTCGAAGTTTAATAATGAATTAATAATTAAATTTAATTATTAAATCCCGGTATTATCCGAAGGCGAGTCATCGGACTCATCCGAAGTACGCCCCGCGTACAGCGAAGCATGACGACCTTCGCACTCGAGTTCTTCGGATGACGCATGCAGTGACGAATTCGGACGCGTACGCCCTGCGTACTCCGAGGCTCCAGCCTCCTATAAATAGGATGCGAGGGCAGCCGGCTTATTTGCTCTTTTTCTCTCTTCTCTCTCCCGTTTTGCATCGATTTGCGTGCCAGAAATACCCCGAAGCCCCAGTATTATTCTCGAGCCCCGAAGCAACTCCCGAGACCCCAAAGATCCCGAGAAGTGCGATTCCCGAGCCGAAGCTCTGCCCGTGAGAAGTTCGATTTTTGTGAAGATCTTCCAGATCTACCGAAGAATACTACTTCAACAAGTCGTAATGCTGTCCGATCATCTTCTGATCAAGTGAGTGTATACTACCTTTCATAAACCCGATAATAATACAAGTATGGGTTGAGTGTATTAAGTATATTGTTGTTTATATGTGTGAGCGTGTAGTTACTTTCTTCTAACACATAAATATGAAGTATTTGCTATGAAATACGTGCTATGTGTTTATATGTTATTTGTCTATTTGAGATGGGAATGGAAATTGGAGTTTTAAACAGGTGTTAAATAATTTAAACTGTGTAAGTATTTATATCTACAAAATTGTTGGGTAGAACATAGGTAGATGGAATAGTTGGTGACTATGGAGTTAGCGCCTATTGTTGAGTAAACCTTGGCGACTATGGAGTTAGCGCTTGTTGAGTAAACTTTGGTAACTATGGAGTTAGCGCCTATTGTTTAGTAAACCTTGGTGACTATGGAGTTAGCGCCTATTGTTGAGTAAACCTTGGTGACTATGGAGTTAGCGCCTATTGTTAAGTGAACCTTGGTGACTATGGAGTTAGCGCCTATTGTTGAGTAAACCTTGGCGACTATGGAGTTCGCGCTCGTTAAGTGAACCTTGGTGACTATGGAGTTAGCGCCAGATAACTATGGATTTAGTACTTGATAAATAAGCTTTGGCAGCAATGGAATTCGTGCCAATTCCTTACAAATAAATGAATGAAAGATAGTTGGTTCTTAGGGTAAAACCTTAAGAAGATAATGGGGATGGGTAATTGGGTTGATTGTTTGTTGATTAAATATAATAATTATATTATTGTGGGTTGAAAAACCTATATGCTCACCAGGCTCCCAAGCCTGACCCACTCAGTTTTCTCTTCATTACAGGTAATGGCACAAGGGTATAAGTTGGTGGACTTGACGAGAGATTTTGGGATTATAGATCAGTAGTTATAAATAACTATTGTAAGATCTATTTTATATTGTTTATGCTTTTGGTCTATAACGAACATGACATCCCGAGGTTTTATTATTTAATTGAAATACATTCTTTTCGAGAAATGTTTTGATAAATGGTTATCATATTTTATTTTGGGAACAAATTCCGCAACCGTTTTCTTTAAACGATCACTCTGATTTATAAAACAAAGCATAAACAAATCGGTCTTTTCTGGCCGTGAAATTTGGGGATGTCACAATTTAGCTCCCGGTATTCAATGTACATACGAAGAGACCCATCCTTCTTCTTCACAAACAAGATCAATGTCCCTATGGCGAAATACCCGGTCAAATAAATCCATTGTCTAACAGCTCCTACAGCTGTGGAGACAACTCTTGCATCTTAAGAGGAGCCAATGGATATGGTTCTTTGGCTATTAGAACCGCACCTGGAACCTGATCGAGCATGAAGACAACCTCCCTCTCCATAGGCACCCTATGAAAATCCTGTTGAAACACATCAGGATAATCCCTCATAATTGGCACATCATCCATGGTTGCGTTACCCTTATCCTGGGTATCCATAACATAGGCAAAAAATCCTAAACAACCCTATTAAATTTAGCGTCCAACCTTCGCTGTTGAACACAATAACTACCCACTTTGAGTTTTCTCTCCCTAAACCGCAGACTCTTCCCCACTTGGGGTTCGAATCCGGACTAGCTGCGACTCACAATCGATCACCGCCCCATCTGGTCTTGCCCAATCCATACCTACAATAACCTTGTTCCCACCCAAAGGAATGGGAACCAAATCTATCGAATACTCTGCACTAAAAAGTTGAAAGGTACAACCCCAATCAACCCTCGCAACCCGAACATAACTATCATTTGCAATATCAACATGTAATGGACAATCCAACTCCCCCGGAGCTCCAACAAACCTCTTGCTAAGTGAAAGCAATACAAAGTATCGGGTAGCCCCTGAATCAAACAATACCGAAGCAGAAATATTGTTCACAAGGAACGATCCTAAAATAAAACACATAAATATAAGTAGACAAATCAGTATAAAGAAAGAGATAAGGAGAAGATACATACCCGCCACCACGTCGGGAGCTTCATGAGCCTCCTCAGCTGTCAACTGAAAAGCCCTGATATTCACCACATGTGCATCGGCCCGACTCTGGCGGTCGTCAGTAATCCAAAGAGTTGCAGGAGCTGGTGCTGACATCGGTCATGTTGCAGCCAAACTCGGATGATGGTCTTTCTTGTGGCCCCTCTGATTTCAATGAAAGAAAAATAGATCAGATACCGGGATGGTGGTAGTAGTAGCAGTGCAATCCATGCTGATATGACCTGTTTGTCCGCACTTGAACTACCAAAACCACCCACCCTGCACGCCCCATCATGGATCCTGCCGCACTAACCACTGCGGCCCCGACCCTGATGGCCCTTCCCTATCGCATCAACAACCTTAGGCATCTTTCCCGAACCCCCGGATACTTGAGTCTCATCTGGCTTGCTCTTCCTCTCCATCTCGAGATCAATCTCACTCTCCCCAGCCCTTACTATCATATCCTCTAGTGTCTTGCAACTGAATCGGCTAACATATTGCATGATATCGCTCCTCAACATTTTGTGATACCTCGCTTTCTTCATCTCCTCGTCCGCTGCATATTGCGGAAGAAAAAGTAACCTCTACCGAAACATCACAGTCATCTTAGCCACCATCTCTGTAGTATGGCGGAGATCCTGAAACTTTCGCGTCAACTGCTAACCTCAATCACCGGTGCAAACTCAACCCTAAACCTGGTCATAAAATCATCCCATGAAATCATGTCAACAACCTGATTTCCAACTGCACATCCTACCTCCTCTCACTAATCTTGTGCCCTGTCCTTCAGAAGACATGAAGCAAGTGTGACCTTTTCCCCCTCAGAGCAACTGTTGGTATGGAAGGTGTTAGCAACATCCGATAACCTCCTCCTCCTTGCTGTCGGGTCCTTCGCCTCGTGATAGTTCTGAGCTCCACATGCCCGACACTCCCTGAAGGTAAAAGAACGCGCTCCCACCAAGCCTACCATCTCAGAATGAAACGAGCTCAACCGCTCATCCAAAATCTCCAGAGTGCCCTCCTTGACCGTACCAAATATCACAGGAGTATGCTCAAGAATGCAACGCGTAATCTCAGACGAGATGAACTTCCTAGTTTGATCATCCAACTTCCTGGCTCTAGAGCCTGAGCCCGAGCCTTCTCCATCACCAGAACTGCCAACAGGTCTGCACCAAAGAGTCACCATACTGAAAATATACTTTTGTTGACTTTTAGGGTTTTAGTGAACATTTGGACTTTTGGGTAAGGAAGAGTACAATGGTGTTTTACCCTTCTTTGGGATTGTAGAAAGGGATTTAATCTAGCCTTTGAGAGCCATTATTTATTTGAGGATATTGTGTATGTGATTAGGCGGGGGCTAGATCAGTATATTCGTGTGCAAGATTATCCGAGTTAGCCGAGGTGAGTCTTCTCACTATACATTACCTAGAGTGGTATCTATGTGTAGACCGGAGGGTCTTGTGTGCGATTTGTATGCATGAGATTATGTGTATTGTGATATATGTATGCTATGTGATGTATAGACCGGATAGACCGGACCGAAGGGTCCAACGAGCTATGACCGAGCCAGAGGGTCCAACAAGCTACAGGACTGGAGGGTCCCACTAAGACACATTGACTGGAGGGTCGTACTGTAGCCTTGAGTGGCGTATGTGTTGTATGTGGTATTTTGGGGAACTCACTAAGTATTTATGCTTACCGTGTTGTGTGTTATGTGTTTCAGGTACCAGTGAGGATCGCGAGAAGGCGCCAGCATGATCGTACACACACATACGGAGTTTTATTTACATTGAGATCTTGGGATTTGTTTATCGAGATGATGTTGATATATGGATTTTGATATTACTTATGAATTTTATGGTATTTTGAAATGGAAAAATTGTTTTGAAAATTTACGTTGTTACAAGTTGCTATCAGAGCCTTGCTTTGAGGGATTCGGATGCACCTTCAGGCGAATCTGAACTCAAACTGAGGATTTGAGAATTTTTTCATAGTAAAACAATCTTTCTAAAAGAGTAAAAGGTTTTGAAACGACCAGAACAGAGTAGTGTGTATGATCAGCCAGCGCCCGAACATTGAATTCCCAAAATACCCTTACATTATGTGCTATGAGATATGATATGATATGTTATGCATGCTAGAGTAGGCTAGGTATTCATATTAGGACTAGAGTGGCCTGATATGTGATGCCTTAGCCTAGGAGATTACTGCTACTATGGGATACTTGAGAGTGAGTAAGTAGCAGCGACGGGCTTACGAGAGGTCTGTTGGAGAGTAGCCTACTCATAGCGAGATTAGAGTACTTGTGATCTAGAATCCTAGGAGGAGGACTTGGGGTGATTATTGATGCGGTGTGGATTGTAGTATAGGGCCCGTACTACTAAAGACACCGGATCAGTGCGTAGTCCAAGTAAGAATCCTTAGGGTACTAGGGAGCAAGTAGGGTTGAGTTATCGAGTGCGAGTACACTCGAGTGAGTCTCTGATATTTTTATGTTGTATTTCAGAGACATCATGGTTGGGATACGCCACATACCAGAGACGAGCAACGTGAGTGACGAGGAGCTTCGTCAGATGATCCACGATGAGGTGGCTGTGGCTCTCTACACAGTGATACCGGACATGTTTGGGTCTATCAAGACCACCTTGATTAAGACGTTTGATGAGAGATACGCAGCGGTTACTGAGGTTGCGACTGCTGCAGCTACTGCGGTTGTGGTTGCTGCTAGACCTTAGGGGGTGACTCGTTGCTGTACCGGGAGTTCAGCAACACAAAGCCACCGAAGTTTGATGGGACACATGATCTGATTGCTGCAATGAGATGGATTTCTGATATCGAGGGATGCTTCTACACCTGCTTGTGTTCGGAGCATCTGAGGGTTTAGTTTGCACTGAACCAGCTTCATTTGGGGGCGAAGGATTGGTGGAATTTTATGACGGCGGACTTCACTACTACAAAGCTTACTGCAGTGACCTAGGAGAGGTTCACCGCGATGTTTCGAGATGACTATGTTCCCCTGTTGAGAGGGAAGGTCTAGCCCAGGAGTTCTTGACCCTCAAGTAGGGAACTGAGTGTGTGACATTGACTATGAGGATGTTTCATGAGAGGGTGTTGTTTTTCCCTGAGCACGCGTCTACTGAGCAGGCACGTATGAGCCGGTACTTGATCATTCTAAGGAGGGATATTCGTGATTTCATGGTGAACTCATCATATCGGACACTTGCTGAGCTCCAGGCAAATGCCCGGAAGAGGGAAATTGAGTTGGAGACTCAGGTGTAATGCCCCATTCTAAAAGTAATTATTTATGGATTCCCCAAATCAAGAGTAAGGGAATTTCTGTCTTTTATGGGAAACAAGTTTCATTCGAGAAGGTTTCAGACTGGGGTGGCTTGCTAGAAGCCTAGGGCTTCTCGCCACCTTTTCGTGGATATAAAGTTTGTCGGAAGCGGACTTAGAATAAAGGAATTACGACACTTTGAAGATATTTACATTTATGGCAGTTAATGGAAAAAGTTAACGATGAAAGGGGCATGCAGGCTTTTAGACACACGTGGCTACGCCCAGCGTAGCAGGTCTTTGGATCGCGGAGGTGTGAGTCATACGCCCGACATACGTGAAGGTACGCCCAGTGTAACAACCCGGAATCTCAGGTATTATTAAATTATGTTTTTGGGGTGATTTAAGAGGGGACTCGGCGAGTTGGAGCCTAGACTCGCCGAGTAGGATCGCAGACTTGGTCGCGGGTTCGCGACTGGACTCGACGAGTCCAGATATGGACTCGGCGAGTCTACACTGTTTAGCGAAAACCCTAACCGTTCAGGTTTGGGACGTATAAAAAGGACTAATTGGCCGTCATTGTTCATTTTAGCCTTCTGAGAAGAACCCTAGATCGATTGTGTGCATCTGGAGCAAGGATTATAGGCCATTGTTGATTATAGAAGAATTGTTGTGCAAGGAAGAGAAGGGATTGGCTAAAGGAACAGCAAGGGAGTGACATTCTGAGGATTGGGGACACAGAGAATACATCATCCAGGTAAGAATTCGAGTATACTCTGCTATTTTGATGTGATCATGGAATTAGGGTTTATGGAACCCTTTTTGTGAATAGATTGAACGTTACCCTAGTCCCCTAAACGATTGTAACCCTGTATTGGGACCTATGGAGGTCCAGAATGTCCCATGTCTGTGCATTTCGGGAATTGATGAAGGTTTTGGATTGGAATCCTTATGCCTTAGGCCAAAATGCAAATTATGAATCATGTGGTGTATCATGAGCACTGAAATGAGGACTTTACGTGATGGATCAGCCTAGGAAGGCCAGACCTAGGAATGGTCGAAGCAGTTCTGACCTTAGGATGCAGTTTGAGCGGTTGCATGGCATGGACTCGCCGAGTTCGATGAACAGACTCGGCGAGTAGCTTGAAGATTAACTGGGACTCGTCGAGTTGTTCTTCAGACTCGGCGAGTTGAGTCGGCGTGGCCCCGCGATTCTTCCAGGAGTAACTCGTCGGGTCAGGGAGGATACTCGACGAGTAGAAAGGGAATCCCAGAGAGTTGGAGGATGTCTAGACTCGCCGAGTTGCCATGGCACTCGCCGAGTCCGGTCGAGTGACCGTTGACCGTTGACCGTTGACCAGAGTTGACCTAAGTCTGACTTCTTAGGGATAGTCACACTTAGAATATATAAGTGTTAATGAGAGATATGTGATGTTATAGGGAGGTTGTAGCTTGTCGGATTGTGCACGAGTGATTTTAGGAGTTTCTAGCTTTCAGCATTCACGAGGTGAGTCTTCTCACTATACTGTACCGGAAGGGTTTCATTGTGTGACCGGAAGGTCAGATATGATATGTGATATGTATGCTATATGTGGTAAGTTATTTGTTATTTGTGCTATGTATGTCATGGGCCGGAAGGCGATTATATTATGGGCCGGAAGGCAATATGTTATGGGCCGGAAGGCGATATGTTATGGGCCGGAAGGCAATATGTTGTGTGATGGACCGGAAGGTCGGCGTGGGTAGGACCGGAAGGTTTACCCAGCAGGGACGGAAGTCCCTTGAGACACATGGACCGGAAGGTCAAGGCCTGGAAAGGCGTATGTGCGTAAGTTGTATATTGGGGAACTCACTAAGCATTTATGCTTACAGTTGTTATGTATGTGTTTCAGGTACTAGCGAGGACCGTGGGAAGGCGCCGGCGTGATCGATACACACTGAAGGATGTTTTTATGATCTTGGGATTTAGACAATTTGTATTTGACATGACACCTAAATTATTTATGCCTTGTTTTGAATGGAAATACTTAATTTTTAAAATGAAAAATTTATTTGAAAATTTGAGCTGTTACAATTGGTATCAGAGCCAGGTTTAAGGGATTCGGATGCACCTTCGGGAGTAACTGAACTCAAACCGAGGATTTGAGGAAAACTTTTTTTAAATAAAGGCATAAACTTTTGTAAATGGTTTTGTGGTAAGCAAGAAAGAAGCAGTGTGTACGATCAGTCAGCGCCCGAACGGTAAAGATCCCCAAAATACCTTACAATATTATATGATATGAATTGTTATGCATGCTAGAAGACTAGGTATTCATGATAGGACTAGAGTGGCCTGATTTGTGATGCCTTAGTCTAGGGGAGTTTGCCGATATGAGATGCTTTGCTAGTGTGCGGGTAGATAGTGCATAACAGAAGTAGAGTACTCACTATCCGGGGTTTGGGGAGGAAGATTTGGGATGAATGCTGATGCGGTGTGGTCGGTAGTATTGGGCCCGTACTACCGAAGACACCGGGTCAGTGGGAGACCCAAGTAAGAATCCCTGGATATCAGAGACTGAGTAGGGTTGCGTTATCGAGTGCGATTATACTCGATGGGGTCTCTGATAGTTTTATGTTGTATTTCAGAGACATCATGGTTAGACCACGCCACGGAGCGAGTACGAGCGGTGTGAGTGACGAGGAGATTCGTCAGATGATTCACGAGGAGGTAGCTGCGGCGATCCGGGCCGAGATCCCGGAGATGTTTGGGTCTATTAAGACCACCCTGATGGAGACGTTCGAGGAGCGGTATGCCGCATTGACTGAAGCTGCAGCCGCTGCAGCTACCGCAGCTGTGGCCGCTGCCAGGCCACAGGGGGGTGACTCGTTGCTGTTCCGGGAGTTCAGCAACACGAAGCCACCAAAGTTCCATGGGACGCAGGATCCGATTGCTGCGATGAGGTGGATCGCGGATATAGAGCGGTGCTTCTACACTTGTTCATGCCCGGAGCACCTGAGGGTACGGTTCGCTTTGAACCAGCTCCGTCTGGGAGCGAAGGACTGGTGGAAGTTCGTGACGGCGAACTTCACTTTGGCAGAGATTACAGCAGTGACATGGGAGGGGTTTACTGCTATGTTCAGGGACGAGTACGTTCCCCCGGTGGAGAGGGAACGATTGGTTCAGGAGTTCTTAACCCTCAAGCAGGGTACTGATTCTGTTGCGGTGATCACGCGGAAGTTTCATGAGAGGGCGATGTTCTGCCCCGAGCTGGTGTCCACTGATCAGGCTCGGATGAGCCGGTACTTGGGAGTGTTGAGGAGGGATATCCGGGAGTTTGTGTCAAACTCCACTTACCATACTTTTGCTGAGCTTCAGGCGAATGCCAGGAAGCGCGAGATCGAGTTGGAGACCTAGGCCAGGGAGGAGGCCGAGTCTCAGCGGGTGGACCGGCGATCGGCTCAGTCCCAGCCGGCAGCCAAGCGGATAAAGTCCGCCGATTCGAGGACAGGAGGTTCGAAGGGCCGCACTTGCGGGAAGTGCGGCAAGAGTCATGATGGGGTATGTCGATCTGGTGCTTGCTACAAGTGTGGCAAGGAGGGGCACATTGCTAGGGAGTGCCCCAAGGGGTTTACGGTTTGCTTTCATTGCAACCAAACAGGCCATAGGAAGGCCGAGTGCCCTCAGCTTCTTCACGGATCTGCACCTGCTGCTAGAGCTACTGCGACTCGACCGGTGAAGGCCGAGGCCCCGAGGGCTCGGGGGAGAGCCTTTCAGCTGACTGCGAAGGAGGTCCGCACTGCGCCCGATGTTGTGGCAGGTATGCTGTAATTCATGTATTTATTTTAAAGTTGAGATGTTATGCTTATGTTATTATATGCGTAGGTACTTTCCTTGTGAACTCTGTGCCTGCCTTAGTGTTATTTGACTCGGGTGCGAGTAGGTCCTTTGTATCTTTAGCCTTTAGTCAGCATATCAGCGTTAGTCGTGAGTCGTTGAGTCGACCTTTGAGAGTTTCTATAGCTGACGAGAAAGTGATTTATGCCACGGAGGTTCTTCGAGGATGCGTGCTAGAGATTTTCGGGGTTGAGTTCCCGATCGACCTGATTCCTATTGCGATGGGTGATGTCTGTGTCATCGTTGGCATGGACTGGGTGAGCCGATTCGGCGCTGTCATCGACTGTGAGCGTCAGCTGGTGACTATACGAGACCATAGTGGGGGAGTTCTTTCGGTGTACGGCGAGGGTACTCGTTCGGGATCAGCTTTTTGTTCGGCCGCTAGGGCGAGGCAGTGTCTACAGCAGGGCTGTAAGGGTTTTGTGGCATATGTGATGGATACGCGGGAGGTTTCCGAGAGACCGAAGTCAGTTGAGGAGGTCCCTGTGGTGCGTGAGTTTCCAGATGTTTCCCCGAGGAGCTGTCGGGAGTACCTCCTGTGAGGCAAGTAGAGTTTGGTATTGATCTGGTTCCGGGGGCCACGCCTATTGCTAAGGTGCCTTATCGTTTTGCACCTCCAGAGATGCAAGAGCTGTCCTCGCAACTCCAGGAGTTGCTGGGGAAGGGATTCATTCGGCCGAGCAGTTCGCCGTGGGGAGCACCTATTATGTTCGTCAAGAATAAGGATGGTTCACACCGGATGTGCATTGATTACCGGGAGTTGAACAAGTTGACGGTCAAGAACCGTTACCCGTTACCGAGGATCGATGATTTATTCGATCAGTTGCAGGGAGCATCTTGGTTTTCCAAGATCGATCTGAGGTCAGGGTACCATCAGGTGAGAGTGCGGGATGAGGATGTTCAGAAGACAGCGTTTAGAACGCGATATGGGCATTATGAGTTCGTGGTGATGCCTTTCGGGCTCACCAATGCCCCGGCTGTGTTCATGGATCTCATGAACAGGGTATGCAGGCCGATGTTCGATCGGTCAGTGATTGTATTTATCGACGACATTCTGGTGTATTCGAGATCTAGA
The DNA here is from genome assembly GCF_051521515.1 of Lactuca serriola. Taxonomy (NCBI): domain Eukaryota; kingdom Viridiplantae; phylum Streptophyta; class Magnoliopsida; order Asterales; family Asteraceae; genus Lactuca; species Lactuca serriola. Next base: position 22,630,049 of record NC_136413.1, on the reverse strand, counting down.
GAGCAGCATGAGGAGCATTTGAGGGAGGTCCTTGAGGTATTGAGGTCGGAGAAGCTTTATGCAAAGTTCTCCAAATGTGATTTCTGGTTGCGGGAGGTCCAATTTCTAGGACATGTTGTTAATCAGAAAGGGATATTGGTCGATCCGGCCAAGGTTGAGGCGGTGATGAGTTGGGAGGTGCCGAAGTCACCCTCTGAAATCAGGAGTTTCCTTGGGTTGGCAGGGTACTATCGGAGATTTATTAAGGATTTCTCCAAGATCGCAGTGCCGCTCACCAGATTGACCTGGAAGGGTGTTGCATTCTCATGGGGGCCCGAGCAGCAGACCTCCTTTGAGACACTTCGCCAGAGGTTGTGCGAAGCCCCGATATTAGCTCTCCCGGAAGGGATGGAAGATTTTGTAGTATATTGCGACGCATCGATTTCGGGACTGGGTGCAGTGTTGATGCAGAGGGGTCATGTGATAGCGTATGCGTCGAGGCAGCTGAAGCCTCATGAGGCGAGATATCCCACGCATGATTTAGAGTTGGGGGCAGTAGTGTTCGCTCTCAAGATTTGGCGTCACTACTTGTATGGGGTTCGATGTACGATATACACGGACCATAAGAGTTTGAAATATTTGATGGATCAGCCCAACCTAAATATGCGTCAGAGGAGGTGGTTGGATGTGGTCAAGGATTATGATTGTGAGATCCTGTACCACCCAGGCAAGGCTAATGTGGTAGCCGACGCGTTGAGCCGCAGGGCGGAGAGCACTCCATTGCGAGATGTATGCTTGAGACTGACTGTGATGACTCTAGTATTGGATGCTATTCGTGGGGCACAGGCCGAGGCTGTACGACCAGAGATACAGAAGAAAGAGCGGGTCGTTGGGTTAATTTCAGAGTTCGTTAAGGATGGACGAGGGCTTTTGACGTTTCAGGGTCGGATCTGGGTACCGTTCGTGGGCGGTACGCGTATTACTTTGATGGAAGAGGCTCATAGATCGAAATTCTCGATCCATCCTGGTGCTACGAAGATGTATTTGGATTTGAGAAAGGAGTATTGGTGGCCCTGTATGAAGAGGGACGTCGCATGGTTCGTTGAGAGGTGCTTGACCTGCCGTAGGGTTAAGGCCGAGCACCAGAGACCGCATGGCAAGTTACAGCCATTGGAGATCCCCGAGTGGAAGTGGGAACAGATCACTATGGATTTCATCACCAAATTGCCGAGGACTGCCAGGGGAGTTGATGCAATTTGGGTGACTGTGGATAGGTTGACGAAGAGTGCACACTTCCTTGCCATCAGCGAGAGTTCTTCAGCGGAGAAGTTGGCAGAGGTATATGTGAGAGAAGTGGTATCTCGGCATGGGGTGCCGATCTCGATTGTTTCAGACCGTGATGTACGCTTCACTTCCAGGTTCTGGAAGAAATTCGATGAGGAGCTGGGTACTAAATTGCATTTTAGTACTGCATATCATCCCCAGACAGACGGCCAGAGCGAGCGGACGATTCAGACGCTGGAGGACATGCTTCGAGCGTGTGTGTTGGACTTCGGGGGTAGCTGGGATGCATATTTACCCTTAGCAGAGTTTTCCTACAACAACAGCCATCATTCGAGCATTGGTATGCCACCTTTTGAGCTGTTGTATGGTAGGAGGTGTCGGACCCCCATTAGCTGGGGAGAGGTGGGACAGAGGGTGATGGGCAGCACAGAGATCGTGCTTCAGACGACAGAGCAGATTCAGCAAGTTAGACAGAGGTTGTTGACCGCCCAGAGCCGACAGAAGAGTTATGCAGACAGGCGCCGATCCGAGCTTGAGTTTCAAGTCGGCGACTTCGTTCTCCTGAAGGTCTCTCCTTGGAAAGGAGTGATTCGATTCAGGAAGAGAGGCAAGTTGGGGCCCCGGTATATTGGGCCATTTCGGGTGATTGCAAGGATAGGCCGGGTAGCGTATCGGTTGGAGTTTCCAGCGGAGTTGGGACAGATCCACGACACCTTTCATGTGTCGCAATTGAGGAAGTGCATAGCCGATGAGTCGGCAGTGGTTCCATTAGAGGATATTCAGGTGGATGCGAGCCTGAATTATGCTGAGAGACCTGTGGCCATCAGGGATCGGAAGATCAAGGTTCTGAGGAACAAGGAGGTACCTCTGGTGTTGGTTCAGTGGCAACACCGTAAGGGATCGGAAATGACTTGGGAGCCGGAACGTGAGATGCGGGAGCAGCATCCGGAACTATTTTCAGAATGAGACTTCGAGGGCGAAGTCTAATCCTAGTGGGGGAGAGTTGTAACAGCCCGGAATCTCAGGTATTATTAAATTATGTTTTTGGGGTGATTTAAGAGGGGACTCGGCGAGTTGGAGCCTAGACTCGCCGAGTAGGATCGCAGACTTGGTCGCGGGTTCGCGACTGGACTCGACGAGTCCAGATATGGACTCGGCGAGTCTACGCTGTTTAGCGAAAACCCTAACCGTTCAGGTTTGGGACGTATAAAAAGGACTCATTGGCCGTCATTGTTCATTTTAGCCTTTTGAGAAGAACCCTAGATCGATTGTGTGCATCTGGAGCAAGGATTATAGGCCATTGTTGATTATAGAAGAATTGTTGTGCAAGGAAGAGAAGGGATTGGCTAAAGGAACAGCAAGGGAGTCACATTCTGAGGATTGGGGACACAGAGAATACATCATCCAGGTAAGAATTCGAGTATACTCTGCTATTTTGATGTGATTATGGAATTAGGGTTTATGGAACCCTTTTTGTGAATAGATTGAATGTTACCCTAGTCCCCTAAACGATTGTAACCCTGTATTGGGACCTATGGAGGTCCAGAATGTCCCATGTCTGTGCATTTCGGGAATTGATGAAGGTTTTGGATTGGAATCCTTATGCCTTAGGCCAAAATGCAAATTATGAATCATGTGGTGTATCATGAGCACTGAAATGAGGACTTTACGTGATGGATCAGCCTAGGAAGGCCAGACCTAGTAATGGTCGAAGCAGTTCTGACCTTAGGATGCAGTTTGAGCGGTTGCATGGCATGGACTCGCCGAGTTCGATGAACAGACTCGGCGAGTAGCTTGAACATTAACTGGGACTCGTCGAGTTGTTCTCCAGACTCGGCGAGTTGAGTCGGGGTGGCCCCGCGATTCTTCCAGGAGTAACTCGTCGGGTCAGGGAGGATACTCGACGAGTAGAAAGGGAATCCCAGAGAGTTGGAGGATGTCTAGACTCGCCGAGTCGCCATGGCACTCGCCGAGTCCGGTCGAGTGACCGTTGACCGTTGACCGTTGACCAGAGTTGACCTAAGTCTGACTTCTTAGGGATAGTCACACTTAGAAGATATAAGTGTTAATGAGAGATATGTGATGTTATAGGGAGGTTGTAGCTCGTCGGATTGTGCACGAGTGATTTCAGGAGTTGCTAGCTTTCAGCATTCACGAGGTGAGTCTTCTCACTATACTGTACCAGAAGGGTTTGACTGTGTGACCGGAAGGTCATATATGATATGTGATATGTATGCTATATGTGGTAAGTTATTTGTTATTTGTGCTATGTATGTCATGGGCCGGAAGGCGATTATATGATGGGCCGGAAGGCAATATGTTATGGGCCGGAAGGCGTTATGTTATGGGCCGGAAGGCAATATGTTGTGTGATGGACCGGAAGGTCGGCGTGGGTAGGACCGGAAGGTTTACCCAGCAGGGACGGAAGTCCCCTAAGACACATGGACCGGAAGGTCAAGGCCTGGAAAGGCGTATGTGCGTAAGTTGTATATTGGGGAACTCACTAAGCATTTATGCTTACAGTTGTTATGTATGTGTTTCAGGTACTAGCGAGGACCGTGGGAAGGCGCCGGCGTGATCGATACACACTGAAGGATGTTTTTATGATCTTGGGATTTAGACAATTTGTATTTGACATGACACCTAAATTATTTATGCCTTGTTTTGAATGGAAATACTTAATTTTTAAAATGAAAAATTTATTTGAAAATTTGAGCTGTTACACCCAGCATACGCTAAAGTTCATTAAACCCTAATTTGGGTTGAGCCACTATATATAGAACATAATGGTTTCAACCCTATCCCACATATCAGCCTCCCTAACCTCAGAATAAACCCTAGAACGTTCCAACCTCCATTTTTAGAGATCTTGGCCGTGAAAAGCTCATCTTGGTGGTTTTTAGCTTGGAAGAGAAAGGAAGAAGATTGGGAAGGAGGAACCTTGGAATCTAGAGCTTATATATGTAGGACAAGTGTTCCATTTCGGACCTCTTCAAGGCAAAAAGCTTTGAGCTTGATGAATAATCTCATAGATCTCCCTTGGTAGAATTTTATGGACTTTTTGGTCCCAAGAATGCATCTTTATGACTCCAGCACATTTCTAAGTCCAGGGTTGCCACCCTTAGTATCATATGAGTCCCTTATGTAGTAAAGTTCCAACCTTTAGGGCTCATTTTTTATCATGCATGAGATCTAGCCACCTTTATGGATGTATGATGTTATATTTGAAGTTTGGGTTCATTTGGTGGGTTGCAAGCCACCAAGTAGTCGACTTTATAGCTTAAGACATCTTAACGGACTTGGATCTGTGATTATAGCATCTGTGATTATGCCCCGCATAACCCTGTCTGTTGGATCATGAGTTTTGGCCTCTGGTTTTGGGGCATGTTTGGGTATTTGGGCCTTAGTGTGCCCACATAAATCATATTATATCGGCCAAGGAATATAATTTGGGCTTAGGGTAGGCCCATTAAGGGATTGGGCCCAATGCAGCAATTGGGCCATTATTGGGTCACTAGTGGGCTTGAGAAGCTTTTCTAGTGATGGGCTTTTCATGTTGTGGTTTTGGACCAGATTGTGTTAAGGGTAAAATGGTCAATTTAGCCTTAGAAGGATATTGTTTTGGGGCTTAGTGTTTTTGTGGTATTGATAGTTCGAGGCGCTAGAGGATCAGCGGTGCGGGGATTGTTAGATAGCAATCAGAAGGGTACCGGCAGTGCTTCAGCAATTCAAGGTGAGTTCTCCTCACTGTACTCAAGGGTCTAAGGCACGAAGGTCGGCCCTTTGGATTGTTTTTTAGAGCTTGTTATGTTGTGTGATGATATGCTTGCTAGTATCCTAGTATATAGGATATTAATATGAGGATATGCCTTGTTAGCTTAGTATCCTAGAAGAATGGATAGTTAAGTGATGGTTAGTTCTGTTGGATCAGTGCCCTGGTAGTTGGGTAGTGGTTATTTATAGACTTGTAGTTGGTCATGCCTTATGTACACTGGTAGGAGGTTACCTGCGGGTTATGTATGTTTAGCAGTAGCGAAGGGTATTCCATCCTGGTATGATAGGGCCCCAGTATGTTGGTTCTGTAGAGTGTTATGTGGCTTCCTGTTATGTGTGCTTTTTTGCTAGTATAGATTGGCATTCCAACCCAATGGTTGTGGGCCAGAAGTATTCCATCCAGATAGGATGATTGGACTCATATTAGTTTGGCATTCCAACCCGATGGTTGAGGGGCCTAGGGTATTCCATCCCGAGGGATGATTGGACCCATAGTGGTAGTAGTAGTTATTGTACATACAGGAGGTGGGGCATTCGAACCCGATGGTTGTGGGCCAGGAGTATTCCATCCCGGTAGGATGATTGGACTCATAGTACGTTGGCATTCCAACCCGATGGTTGAGGGGCCTGGGGTATTCCATCCCGAGGGATGATTGGACCCATATTAGTTATTGTTGTATGGATAGGTGTATGTGAATTCCAACCTGATGGTTGTGGGCCGAGAGTATTCCATCCCGGTAGGATGATTGGGCTCGTAGTACGTATGCATTCCAACCTGATGGTTGAGGGCCAGGGGCATTCCAACCGGAAGGTTGATTGGACCCATAGTATGTTGTTCTTTGTTGTATGTATATGTTTATGTGTGTATGGGTACTTTAGGGGGGGACTCACTAAGCTTTCGGGCTTACGGTTATGGTTTATTGTTTCAAGTGCTTCAGGAGATCATGGCAAGGCAAAGGCGTGAACGTACCGCTCCTTATGTTTTATGATTTATGTGATATGGTTCTGCGGAATACTTTGATGTTAAACTATTTTAAAAACTATATGTATAAACTTAATGATTTTTTAATGAAGTAAAATGTTTTAAATTGGTTGAAATTTTTGGTCGTTACATCAGGTCAAGGAGGAGGCCGAGTCTCAGAAGAGGGACAGGCGACTGGCACAGGCTCAGCCGGCAGCCAAGCGGGCAAAGCCCACTGATTCGAGACCTGGGGGTCCGAAGGGCCGCACTTGTGGGATGTGCGATAAGAGCCATGAGGGGGTGTGCAGAGCTGGGTTATGTTACAAGTGTGGGAAGGAGGTGCATTTTGCGAGGGATTGCCCAAAGGGATTCTTGATTTCCTTTCATTGCAACCAGACCGGTCATCGGAAGGCCGAGTGCCCACAGCTGCTGCAGGGATCTGCGTAGGGATCTGTACCTATTGCCAGAGCTACCGAGACCCGGCCATTGAAGGCCGAGGCACCAAAGGTTCGCGGGAGAGCCTTCCCATTGACAGCAGAGGAGGTTCGCGCAACACCCGATGTTGTGGTTGGGATGTATTCTTTGGTGTTATTTGACTCGGGTGCGAGTCGATCTTTTGTGTCTTTAGCCTTTAGTCGGCACATCAGTACCTATCGTGAGGCATTGAGTCGACCTCTATGAGTTTCCATAGCTGACGAGCGAGCGGTGTATGCCACTGATGTGATTCGAGGGTGTGTACTCGAGATCTTCGGTGTTGAGTTTCTGATTGATCTGGTCCTGATTGCGATGGGGGATGTATGTGTCATCGTGGGCATGGACTGGTTGAGCAGATTTGGAGCGGTTATCGAATGCGAGCGATAGCTGGTGACCATACAAGACCCTAGTGGGGGAGCTCTTACGGTGTACGACGAGGGTACCCGTTCTGGGTCAGTGTTCTGTTCGGCTGCTAGAGCAAGGCAAAGTACACAGCAGGGTTGTAGTGGGTTTGTGGCCTCTGTGATGGACACACGAGTGGCCGCGGAGAGGCCGAGTTCGGTTGATGATGTACTGATAGTGCGAGAGTTCTCGGACATTTTCCCCGAGGAGTTGCTGGGTGTGCCTCCTGAGAGGTAAGTGGAGTTTCGCATTGATTTAGTTCTGGGAGCGACACCTATTGCCAAGGCACCTTATTGCCTTGCACCGCCAGAGACGCTGGAGTTATCCTCGCAAATGCAGGAGCTGCTGGGGAAGAGGTTTATTCGACCGAGTAGCTCGCCATGGGGAGTGCCTATCCTTTTGTGAAGAAAAAGGATAGTTCACACCGGATGTGCATTGATTACCGGGAGTTGAACAAGTTGATGCTCAAGAACCGTTACCCTTTACCGAGGATCGATGATCTGTTCAATCAGTTGCAGGGAGTGTCTTGGTTCTCTAATATCGATTTGAGGTCTGGATATCATCAGATGAGAGTGCGGGATGAGGATATCCAGAATACGGCGTTCAGGACTCGTTATGGGCATTACGAGTTCGTGGTGATGCCTTTTGGGCTCACCAATGCACCGACGACGTTCATGGATCTCATGAACAGGGTGTGCAGGCGGATGTTGGATCGTTCGGTGATGGTGTTCATCGATGATATATTGGTGTATTCGAGATCCAGAGAGCAGCATGAGGAGCATTTAAGGGAGATCCTCGGAGTTCTGAGATCGGAGAGGCTTTATGCCAAATTCTCCAAGTACGATTTCTGGTTACAGGAGGTCCAGTTCTTGAAGCATCTCGTCAACCAGAATTGGATATTGGTCGATCCGGCCAAGAATGAGGTTGTGATGAGATCGGAGGTGCCGAGATCCCCCACCGAGATCAGGAGTTTTCTGAGGTTGGCCGACTATTATCGGAGATTTATCAAGGATTTCACCAAGATTGTCGTTCCTCTCACCAGGTTGACCCAGAAGGGTGTGGCTTTTCGTTGGGGTCCTAAGCAACAGGCCTCATTCGAGACACTTCTCTAGAGATTATGCAAAGCCCCGGTGTTAGCCCTTCCGGAGGGGATGGAGGATTTTGTGGTGGATTATGACGTATCGATATCGGGGTTGGGTGCGGTGCTGATGCAAAGAGGGAACGTGATAGCATACGCATTGAGGCAGCTGAAGCCTCATAAGATGAGGTATCCCACCCACGATCTGGAGTTGGTGGCACTGGTGTTCGCCCTCAAGATCTGGCATCACTATTTGTATGGGGTTCGGTGTACCATATACACGGACCACATGAGCTTAAAGTATTTGATGGATCAGCCCAACCTGAATATGCGCCAGAGGAGATGGTTGGATGTGGTAAAGGATTATGATTGTGAGATCATGTACCACCTAGGCAAGGCTAACATTGTAGCCGATTCCCTGAGCCGTAGGGCGGAGAGTGCCCCGATACAAGACATTTGTATGAGGTTGACGGTGACGAATCCTATGTTGGACACCATTTGGGAGGCCCAGGCAGAGGCCGTGAGACCGGGAGAACTTCAAGAGAGAGTCGGTGATCGGGCAGGTATCTGAGTTCGTTACTGATAGCCGAGGGGTTATGACCTTTCAGGGTTGGATTTGGGTACCTTTTACGGGACGAAACGTGCCATTCTGATGGAGGAGGCGCACAGGTCGAGGTTCTCGATCCATCATGGGGCAACTAAGATGTATTTGGACCTGAAGAGAGACTATTGGTGGGCCTGTATGAAGAGGGATGTTGCATGGTTCGTTGAGAGGTGTTTGACCTGTCGCAGGGTCAAGGTCGAGCACTAGCGCCCACATGGCAAGTTGCAGCCACTTGTGGTTCCCCAGTGGAAGTGGGAAAAAATTTATGTGGACTTTATCACCAAATTTCCAAGGACCGTGAGGGGTGTCGATGCAATTGGGTGATCGTCGACCGGCTGACGAAGAGCACTCACTTCCTCGCCATTAGTGAGAGCTCTTCTACAGAGAGACTGGCAGAGTTGTATGTGAGGGAGGTGGTATTGCGGCACGGAGTACCGATCTTGATTGTGTTAGATCGAGATGTATGTTTCACTTCCAGGTTCTGGAAGAATTTCCATGAGGAGTTGGGTACAAGGCTGCATTTCAGTACCGCTTACCACCCATAGACGGATGGACAGAGTGAGCGGATGATTCAGACGCTCATGGACACGCTTCGAGCATGTGTGATGGACTTTGGGGGAAGTTGGGACACGTAGTTGTCGTTGGCTGAGTTTTCCTATAACAACAGCACCATTCGAGCATTGGTATGCCTCCTTTCGAGTTGTTGTATAGGAGGAGGTGGCGGACTCCCATCTGCTGGGGAGAGGTAGGGCAGCGAGTGATGGGCAGCACTAAGATAGTGCTTCAGACGACAAAGCAGATACAATGGGTCAGAAAGAGGTTGCTAACAGCTCGGAGTCGCCAGAAGAGTTATACGGATAGGCGACGGTCCGAGCTCGAGTTCCTGGTGGGAGACTTCGTACTCCTAAAGGTATCTCCTTGGAAGAGATTGATCCGATTCCGGAAGAGGGGAAAGCTGAGACCCCGGTACATCGGTCCTTTCAGGGTGACCACTAGAGTGGGTAGTGTAGCATACCGTTTGTAGCTACTTGCGGACTTGAGCCAAATACATGATGTAACGCCCGTAAATCAAGGCTAGTCAATTTAGAGACGATAAGCATAAAAAATTACTTTTTTATGGAGGATTATTTATAAGGATTAATCTTAACTAAGTTATAGTATATGTAACAAGGATTTCGTACATATAAAGAGCGCCAAAACCCAAGTTATAACGAAGAAGTTATGACCTGTCGAAGTTTCGCGAAAAAACCGGCATGACACAGCGCGACGTAAATAGTGAATTTACGTTAGAGCGACATTTGGCCTTAGCAATCTAAATGAAAGTCGTAGAATTCGTTAAACCGCGAGCGTGCATAAAAAGAACGTCTAAATCTGACTTCGTATGAGGAAGTTATGATTTTTCGAAGTTTTGGCTAACCAGTGTACAACCCGAAGTTCGAATATGAGATCGAGCGATATTTAGCCGAAACAATCTAAATGAGAATTGAAGATCTCGTCAATAGTAGTGCAACGACGGAAAGACAGACGAAACGGGCGTCAGACGAAGGAGTTATGAGTTTATAACAGAGTTTTCCTGTCCCGACCTACTAAAAATAATATAAAAATATTTCAAAATTAGCCGACGGAGTCTAAATGAAAGTTGTAGATCTTGTTCTTACCTACACTTTGATATAAAGAACTTCGAAAACGAAGTTCGTATGCGGAAGTTATGAATTTCTGAAGTTCGGGGCGCGAAACCCCACAACTGTTAGAGACCACGATGTGGAAACAGTGCCCACGACGTAGCATGGATTCTGATGCCTTCTGGAGCCTGACAGAGCAAGTGGACGATGAAGCATGCAATGAAGACCAAGCCCACGATGTGGAAGAAGTGCCCATGATGTGGAAAATGAGAAATTTTCCCTATAAATAGAAATCAAGGGCCACCCGTATTGCATCGATTTACGTGCAAAGAAATACCCCTAAAGCCCCGATATCATCCCGAGACCCGAAGTGAGTCCAAACGTTCTAAAGACCCCGAGAAGAAAAGAGTTTCGAGTCGAAGCTCTGTCTGCGAGAAACCCGATGTGTGAAGATATCCCGGTTTCTGATCACGACGTAGCATGGCTTCTGATGCCTTCTGGAGCCTGACAGAGCAAGTGGACGATGACGCATGCAATGAAGACCAAGCCCACGATGTGGAAGAAGTGCCCATGACGTGGAAAATGAGAAATTTGCCCTATAAATAGAAATCAAGGGCCACCCGTATTGCATCGATTTACGTGCAAAGAAATACCCCTAAAGCCCGATATCATCCCGAGACCCGAAGTGAGTCCAAACGTTCCGAAGATCCCGAGAAGAAAAGAGTTTCGAGTCGAAGCTCTGTCTGTGAGAAACCCAATGTGTGAAGATATCCCGGTTTCACCGAAGAAATACTACTTCTACAAGCCGTAGTGTTGTCCGATCTTCGTCTAATCAAGTGAGTGTGTAGTTACTTTCTTCTAACACATAAATATGAAGTATTTGCTATGAAATACGTGCTATGTGTTTATATATTGTTGTTTATTTGAGATGAGTGTGGTATGGATGTTTTATATAGTTTTTAAATGAGTTAAACTATATATGTATTTATATCTACAAATATGTTGGGTAGAACATGGGTAGATGATATAGTTGGTGTGTGATGAAAGATGGTATGAGTGAACCTTGGCAGCTATTGTCTTGGTGCCTAATAAAGAACCTTGGCAGCTATTGTCTTAGTGCCTAACAAAGAACCCTGGAAGCTATTGTCTTAGTGCCTAACAAAGAACCTTGGTAGCTATGGATTTAGTACCGTATAGAAGAACCTTGGTAGCTATGGATTTAGTACCGTATAGATAAACCTTGGTGACTATGGAGTTAGCACCTGATAGCTATGGATTTAGTACCAGATAGATAAACTTTGGCAGCAATGGACTTCGTTCCAATTCCTTAGGTAAATCCTCAGGAATGAATGAATGAAGGATAATTGGTTCTTAGGGTAAACCCTTAAGAAATAAAGAAGATAATGGGGATGGGTAATTGGGTTGATTGTTTGATGATTAAATATAATAATTATATTATTGTGGGTTGAAAACCCTATACACTCACCAGACTCCCAAGCCTGACCCACTCAGTTTTCTTTGCATTACAGGTAATGGCACAAGAGTATAAGTTGGTGGACTTGACGAGAGATTTTGGATTATAGATCAGTAGTTATAAATAACTGTTGTAAGGTCTATTTTATACTGTTTATGCTTTTGGTCTGTATTGGAACATGGCATCCCGAGATCTTATTATTTAATGAAAAGTACTTTCTCTTTGTGAAATGTTTTGATAAAGTTTTATCATATTTTGTTTTGGGAACAAATTCTGCAACTGCTTTCTGTAAAAGATTACTCTGATTTTAAAAACAAAGCATAAATAAATCGGTCTTTTCTGGTCGTGAAATTGGGGACGTCATACATGATACCTTCCACGTGTCTCAATTGAGGAAGTGTATTGCCGACGAGACGGCAGTTGTACCGCTAGAGGACATTCAGGTGGATGCGAGCTTGAATTATGTTGAGAGGCCAATCATAATTATGGATCGAAAGATCAAGGTTCTGTGCGAGCAGCATCCAGAGTTGTTTGCGGCATGAAATTTCGAGGGCGAAGTCTGGTTCTAGTGAGGGAGAATTGTAACATCCTGAAATTCAGGTATATCTATTTAACCCTTCTTCTTTTCCAAGTTGTCAAGTTTAGCCCCGAAAGGAAAATTGTGGCCATTGAGTACGTTGGGCATACTGAAGAGTACGTTGCGCGTACTCATGCGCTTACATTGGACACGGACTCACCTAGGTACGCTGGGCGTACCCAGGGTTACGCTGGGCGTAGCAGGCCCAGATGCAAACCCTAATTGTCGCTTGTGCACTATAAAAGGAATGATAAGGCCTTTACCCAAACCACCATACTTCAGTGAGTGAAACCCTAATTGAGAAAAAAACCCCGTTATAAGCTTGTGTGTGTGTTCTTAAGCTTGAAAGTGCCATTTCAAGGTGGTGAAGAAGAAGAGGAGGCCATTATAGGAGCTAGAAGTTGGTGGACAAGAGTAGATCCAAGTTCTACAGAGGTTGGAGATTCTTTTAGAGGTAAAAAGCTCAAAGCTTTCCTTGTCACTTTTATATTTGTGCTTCTTGGACCAATTTTTAAGGTTTTTGGTCCCAAGGTGTAGACTTTTTGAGCAAATGGTCTCCATAAGCTTAGATCTGGCATATTTCAGAGTAATATGAGTTGTAGGTTCATAAAAATCCAATCTTGGACGTGAATATTAAGTCATGCATGAGATATTGGCTTAATGAGGAAACAGGAAAGGTGTTTAGAGTGATTCGTGACCTTTACAGCCATGCAAAGGCTTAAAGGTTTCAACATTATGGATTAAGTGACCTTAGAAAAGTCAGATCTGGAGTTTGAGTATATGTCTTAACCGTTTAAGACCAAAAATCCATAAATGCATGAAACTGAGACTTACGCTGGGCGTAAATCTCAGTACGCGCAGCGTAAGGTTCCGAGACCCCGATTCTGGGTCGCCGGAGTATGCCCCGCATACAAAAGCTAGTACGGGCCGCGTACTTCCCCCTGTTGACTTTCCTTGACTTTTAGGGTTTTAGTCAACATTTGCACTTTTGGGTCAAGGAGGGGTAAAATGGTCTTTTACCCTTCTATGGGATTGTAGAAAGGGATTTAATCTAGCCTTTGAGAGCCATTATTTATTTGAAGATATTGTGTATATGATTAGGTGGGGGCTAGATTAGTATATTCGTGAGCGAGATTATCCGAGTTACCCGAGGTGAGTCTTCTCACTATACATTACCTAGAGTGATATCTATGTGTAGACCGGAGGGTCTAGTGTGCTATGTGTATGTATGAGATTATGTGAATTGTGATATATGTATGTTATGTGATGTATAGATCGGACCGGAGGGTCCAACAATATAGACTGGACCAAAGGATCCAACGATACAGAACGGACCGAAGGGTCCAACGAGCTATGACCGGACCAGAGGGTCCAACGAGCTACGAGATTGGAGGGTCCAACTAAGACACATCGACCGAAGGGTCGTATTGTAGTCTCGAGTGGCGTATGTGTTGTATGTGGTATTTTGGGGAACTCACTAAGCATTTATGCTTACCGTGTTGTGTGTTATGTGTTTGAGGTACCAGTGAGGATCACGGGAAGGCGCCGGCATGACCGTACACACACAGATGGAGTTTTATTTACATTGAGATCTTGGGATTTGTTTATCGAGATGATGTTGATATATGGATTTTGATATTACTTCTGAATTTTATGATATTTTGAAATGGAAAAATTGTTTTGAAAATTTATGTTGTTACAATAACCTAATCGGGCCATCCTATCACTGAATGATCAGTACTAGCACGCAAGTCTACAAGCTCGTACAATAGGCATCTAAGAAATCTATCCTAGCATGTCATGAAAATACTTAGCAAATCCATAGCCCTAACTAACATGTGATTCAAAGATTCACAATTAAAATCATATAAGATAACATATATGGGTATCCGAGGCCTTGATTTGAAGCATCGCAATATACCACGAAGTCATCAGTTCCTTCCGGAAGAGACAAGATTGGCGCACTGCATAGAGCTTGCTTTAGTGTCTGGAAGGCGGCTTCTTGTCTATCTTCCCATTTGAACATCACGCCTTTCTGAGTCAGGGTGGTGAGGGGCTTAGCAATCTTGGAGAAGTTCTGTATAAATCTTCGGTAGTAACCCGCGAGTCCCAAAAGTTGTCGGATTTCCGTTGGCATTGTGGGTGCTGCCCAATTTTCAATCGCCTTGATCTTTGAGGGATCCACATGTATTCCTTTCTTGCTTACCACGTGGCCAAGGAATCCCACTTCACGGAGCTAAAATTCACACTTTGAAAACTTGGCGTAAAGCTTCTCGGATCTTAGCGTCTCCAATATTAGTCTCAGGTGTCGCGTGTGTTCTTCTTCGTTTCTTGAATAAACCAAGATATCATCGATGAATACGATCAAAAATTTATCCAAGAAGGGTCGACACACTCGGTTCATCAGATCCATGAACACCGCAGGCGCATTTGTTAACCCGAATGGCATCACTACGAATTCGTAGTGTCCATAGCGAGTTCTGAATGTCGTCTTGGGGATATCTTCTTCTTGAACTCGCAATTGATGGTAACCCGACCTCAAGTCGATTTTTGAAAAGTAGCTCGCTCCCTGAAGTTCGTCAAAAGGTCATCGATTCGGGGTAGGGGATATCGATTTTTTATGGTAAGTTTGTTTAACTCCCTATAATCGATGCACAAATAGAACTGGTGCTCCCCAGGGTGAAAAGCTCGGTCTGATGAATCCCTTGTTTAATAGCTCACTCAATTGACTAGACAGCTCTTGCATTTCTGCCGGTGCGAGGCGATATGGTGCTTTTGCTATAGGGGTAGCACCGGGAACCAAGTCGATTCGGAATTCGACTTGTCGTGCGAGCGGTACACTTGGCAGATCTTCTGGAAATACGTCGGGGAAGTTGCATACTTCCGGAATGTCTTTGATGTCCTTTACCCCTTGATTCTTATCTACGACGTGAGCTGAGAAGATGTGGTATTCCTTTCGGAGATACTTTCGGGCTTTGACACAAGAGATGATTTGTAGGTTCGCACTAGGTTTGTTGCCATAAACGGTGAGGGTGTTGCCATTCGGCTGATTGAGGCGGATGGCCCTTTCGTAACATAAAATGTCGGCACGATTAGGACCCAACCAATCCATACCAATGATGACGTCGAAACTTTTTATTGTGACTGGCATTAGATCGATTTTGAACAAGTGGTTGTCTAGAGTGAGGGTACACCCTATGTAAATATCGTTAGCGCGCTCAACCTTTCCGTTTACCATTTCTACGACGTATGAATCTTTTAATGACTGGGAATTTTTCCTAAGTAAATGTTTGAATTGGTGGCTTACGAAACTTCTTTCTGCCCCACTATCGAAAAGTACGCATGCATAAGAATTATTGAGGAGGAACGTACCGGTAACCACCGAGGGGTCCTTGACTGCTTCTCCATGTCCCATCGTCAAGACTCTCCCTACACCTCCAGCATTGGTGTTTCGTGCTTTTGGGCAGTTTCTTTTGAAGTGCCCTGCCTCTCCACATCCGTAACAGGTTTGACTTGCTCCGGTGTTGGCGGCTGGGGCGACTTGAGGGGCGGATTGGGCTGGCACTTTACAAAATCGAGCAGTGTGCCCCTTCCGGTTGCAATTGCTGCAGTGCATTTCCCGACAAGCACCGGTATGGTGGAAGTTGCACTTGTTGCACTTGGGAAGAGTTCCTGCGTATTACTTTGGTGGCGCTGGAGAGGTAGCAGTAGTGGCTGCACGGACAGCAACAGTATGTTGCTTCTTTGTGGGGTCCTGCGTCGGTTGTTTCTTTTTACTGTTCCAGAACTTCCTCTTGTTGTTCCCTCCTTTTGTTTGGTCGGTGGTGGCGACCATGGTGCCACGGTTGGCCCTATGATCGATAAGTTGTTGTGCCAATTCCTTGGCACTCTCAAAGGTAGTAGGTTTCGAGGCCAGAACACTATCATGAATCTGGGATGATAGCCCCCAAAGGTATCGTTCTACCTTTTTCTCCTCCGGAGTGACCATTGCAGGACAGAGGAGTGCTAGGTCATTAAATCGGGCGGTATAAGCTTCGAGATCCGTCCCCGACATCTTGAGATTACAGAGTTCCTCTTCGAGTTTTTGTATTTCTCCCCTCGGGCAATACTACTTTAACATCAACGCTTTTAAGTTTTCCCAGCCTATGGAGTTAGCCACTGCAGGAGTAAGTGACTTAACTCGGCCATTCCACCAAGTAAGAGCTTTTCTTGTGAAAGTGAATGCCGCATACTTGACTTTGCTCGCTTCGGGACAAGCACAGATTTCGAAGACTGCTTCAGTCCTTTCGAACCATTGCATCAGCGCTATGACGCCCCCGCTTCCGTCGAAAGGATCGGGTTTGCCATTCGTGAAGTCTTTGTAAGAACACCCCTTAGTACGCCCCGTGCTGTCCCCCTGATTCGAGTTAGTATTCCCGGATCCGGAACCGCCGGAACCATTTGTACCCATTTGCGACATTGCTGCCGCCACGACTGCTGTTACTGCAGCCTGAAACATCACAGGATCAAACTCCAGAGGTGGTGGCGGAGGGGGTGGTGCTGAGTTTCCGGAAGGTCTTGGTCTTTTCCTTGGCGGCATGGTTCTGACAAAAAAAAAATAAAAAGAAAAGACTTTTCAGTAAGACTTCAATGGTGATAACGAGTCGAGCGTTACTTGTTTCATCTCAATTGTATTTTATCCGAGTTTACTAATTTAGAAGGTAATTCATCGAAAATTTTATGCAATTAAACTTATGAATTAAATAGTGTTGACCCGAGCAGAGTCATGTGTTTGGTTCGTGTCAGCATCTAAGGGAGTAGAATACATGCCACATTCATTGATAATTTGTTAGTACATATTGTTTTGAGAAATTTGGCCTCACAAGGGTCTACATTACATCATAATAAAAGATAAAGTTTTGGCAGTACAAAAGCCCCTTTGTCACTTAGTCGCGAGGTCAACCTATTCGCAATAAAGAGTAGCACCAACGCATACTCGAAATCCTAGATTTATAACAAAATATAAGTAGCGCGAACACTTCTCGCGGCGAGTAGTATCTGGTCCATGGTGGCCTTAGGATGAGGTCGAGGCTCCCTAAAGCTCCGCAATCCAGCGTTCGGCCGCGATCACTCTCTCCTCGAGAGCTGTGTGCCTCTCCTGGTACTCCCTTACCTCCGCTCGAGCAACGGTAAGGTCCTCGATGAGTTGGTCCACTGGACAGAAGTCCCTCTCCAAATCCCGGGTGCGTGCATCGGTAGCTGCCGTAATAGCGTGGAGATTTCGAACCTGGTCTGCCATTTCCCTACTCTGGTTCCCCAAGTTCGTGATGTGCTGGATCATAACGGGGAGAGCTCTGTCAGCCGGTCCCCCGTGACTGAGGTCATAGTAACCTCGTTGGTCGCCATAGGGTGACCTCTGGCGTTGTTGTCGGCTCCACCTCTCGATCATAGTTGCCCAACGGGGCTTAGGCCCGTTCTGCCCCCAGCGGTTTGCAGGTACCCTCGCGATGTAAGGAGGGTTGAAGACTTCCTCCTCTGGCTCTTCTTCACCTTCATCCTCATCCATGTCCACCTCGTCGTCTTCCTCTTCTTCTTCTTCTTCGTCTACCTCCTCTTCTTCTTCTTCGGGTTCTTCTTCAGGATCCTCTTCGGGATCCTCTTCAATCAGCACTTCGGGCTCTTCCTCAATCCAGCCGGCATTTCCCTGGTTGGGAAAGTATGGGTCTCCTGGTAGGTGAAATCCTGCCATGTCGTCTGCGCGAGAATAGGGGTGTAAGAAGCAGATAGCGGTAGATATTAATAATATTGCGATATAGCAACATACAAATACTCCTATAGTATTTTAAATGTTTAGATTTGGTTCTTATAGCATTCTTTGTAGGGTGAAGTTAGGTTATTAGATTTGTTGCCCCCTACGACTATCCCCCGATAAGAGTAAGTCACCTCTTGGAAAAATATAGTTAATCAGGCTATATCCTTCCCAGAACTGATTACTCGTACCAAGGCATACTCGTAGCGTTCAACTCCTCTTCTTTTAGTTTATGTTCTTCTAGTTATGACACTACGCGAGTATGTAATGCATGTAGGTATACTTTTAAACATGAACTATTCGTTTTCTAAAAGTATGACTCGTTAGAATGTTTTAAAATCAGAGACTCTCAGTCCCAAATGTGTTTATAGTTTGTATATCCTATGTTGTTTGATATACTTAATTCACTATAAACCGTGCTCTGATACCAATCTGTCACACCCCCAAACCAAGGATGGCGGAAACGTCCGGGGGTGGAGGACTTCATGTGTAGTATCATAACAACAATGGCAATAATGATGAAAGTAAACACAACCAACATATATATAATTGAAAGAGTTACATCATTGTATGAATTACATGTTTCAAAATCAATTACAATATGTTGACAAAATATGATAAGTTTGACGCCTCAACGTCCCATCCTCAAAAGTACTGTGTTGCCTGTTTCGCGATTTCCTGAGAATACAAGTAGTTTGAAAAAGTGTCAACACAATGGTTGGTGAGTTCATAAGCTTTTAGCAGTAAGAGTTGGAAAATTGATCCTTATAATGAATTGTATGCTACCAAGAAAATCCAATATTTTCCTTATAAAAGTTATGTGGTCCTAAATACCAGGACCGAAAATGAACAAGTGATTTCAAGAGTTAATGATATGAACGTGGTTTTAAGTCAGCATAAAACCCCTTTTTGACATGAAAACGCACAAGTATTATTCCATACTTAAAGTAATTTCTGAGAGCTAAATCGACATAACTCACTAATTTAAAGTTAGAACCCGTAAATCTTATGATTTTTAATACCACATGTGAGCTATCATAACCATACTTGACATAGACGGCCTCGTAATACGACGCTCTTCAGGCGTCGTCGTTAAATGACACTTGTCACCATAGACCTGCCGGTCTAGCTGTTGCAAGCAGCTCTGGTGTGGGTTTGTCAAACCCAATATAGATCTATACACAACTATCACGTTCTCCCTACAAGAGACTCTGGTTACAATTTACAGGACTTTTTGACTTTGTTACTTTGGAAGTAACCCGAAGGAAATGACTCACAAATTTATTCATTAACAGATTTACGTGAACTAAACTGAAAACCTTTGGTAAATAAGTTTGAGAAGTAAATGATACATAAACTATACCTATTATAGTTTATCCAAAACGTTTGTAATGCATGAGAATTCTTTTATGAAAATTCCTTAATGTTATGAATCCATAAACTATGCTCATTATAGCTTAATATACGTGTTCTAAATAAATGAATAATCTTATCATGAATGACTATGTTTCATTTTATGATGATAAACTAACAAGGAAACACATTCACTATTTAGAACTTATCGTTATACACTTTGCTCAACATAATACAAAGTGTTATGAAAGTTATAAGCTGTTAACAAATTTTCAACCTTTCTACACTGTTTTTGAAATGTCATAGAAAAATCATACGAAGTTGAAAACTAAATCCGTAAATTCTGAGAGTTCCCAAAATGTGTCTAGTTTACTCATAATTTTTATCATGATTTTTAATGATCTCCAACTTGGGTGAAAAAGTCCATAATCACAGACTGGTCCAGATTGGTGTTTGAAATGATAGGCTGTTTTGTAAAAATCACCATAAAATGTAGAAAAATCGTATGGAGATGTGAAAGGAGTCATTTTAAAGCTAAGAACTGGAACTACTTACACCTAAAACTGTTTTTCAAACAAGAATGTTTAAGTTGTGCAAAACAGTCTGTGAATGGAGTCCCACTTTTCTGATGAAAGCTGTTAGAAAAATTTAGTTATGTTCTTGGTGTTTTAACTTGTATTCCCCCCCTAAAAACTTAAGAAAACATAAAAATGTAGGGGTATGAACTCACCTTAAGTGATTTCAGTGGATGATTGTTGAAGAATGGAAGTGTTTAACTCTAGAACAGTTGGAGATGCCTTGAAGATTTTCGAGAATCTAGCATCATAGTTATGGAGTTTGTGTAAGAAATCAATGATTTGAGTAGAATGAAGTAAGTGCAATAATCACAAGGAGGATGAATTATACTTACCAAGAGTGGAAGAACACTTGATGATCAGCCTTGGGATCTCGAATTGGAGAGAAAAGTTTGAGGGAAAAGTTGGAGTTGGATCTTTGGTGAAATGAGAGTAATTGGAAGAAAAATGAGGAGAAAGGATAAATATCTAGCTCTCAAAAACGTGGGAATAACTTGTTAGAGAGGTAAAAAGGACAAGGAAGTGACAAGGTATGGGTTGGTGGTGAATAGTGACATGGAGTGGGTATGGGAGTGGTTGTTTGTGTCATAACTTAAAGGAAAGTCAACACTCCACCTTTGTACTTCACCCACTCTTTTGGATAAGGTTTTATCTTTTTTTAAAAACGTGATAATTTAATAATTATGGGTTCTTATATGTTAAAATAAAGTTTTGGGTAAAAATCTCATGTTAAAACAATTAAAAACGGGCCTAAAACGCAAATTTAGTCGAAAACCGGGAAGAAAAGCATTCCCAGCGAGACCTCTCGGTCCTAGGCCGAGGTTCGGTCCTTGCTGGTACTGAGTCGGAAGCGAAAGGTGCGAACCAGAAGCGAGAAGCGAAGGGCGAGGGGTCAGTCCGAAGGCTCGGTCCGAAGCAAGACAGAAACGAACTAGACCGAGGGAACCTTGACCCGAAATGGACCGAACGTTCGGGTTCGGGTGAGGCATGCGAGGTTCGGTTACAGGAGCCTTCGGGTTCGGTTCTTTGAGTGAGGTTCGGTTCAGCAGCCTTCGACTCAGGAGGGTTTGGTTCTTAAGGGGACTTTCGGTTCCTAAGAGGGGTTTCGGTTCCTAAGAGGGGTTTCGGCTCCTTAAGTCCGTTTTTCGCTTAGACTTCCGTTTTTGGGTTGTTTTCGCCAAATTCGAGGGTCGGGATGCCCCGAGTGATTATAGAAAGTTGGGAGAGATTTCGAGAGAGATTTGGGAGAGATTTGACATTCTTGGAGAGATTTCACATACAAAGAGATATTTGGGAGAGATTTCATATTCTTAGAGAGATTTGGGAGAGATTTGACATACTTGGAGAGATTTCACATACAAAGAGATATTTGGGAGAGATTTCATATTCTTAGAGAGATTTGGGAGAGATTTGACATTCTTGGAGAGATTTCACATACAAAGAGATATTTGGGAGAGATTTCATATTCTTAGAGAGATTTGGGAGAGATTTGACATACTTGGAGAGATTTCACATACAAAGAGATATTTGGGAGAGATTTCATATTCTTAGAGAGATTTGGGAGAGATTTGACATTCTTGGAGAGATTTCACATACAAAGAGATATTTGGGAGAGATTTCATATTCTTAGAGAGATTTGGCAGAGATTTGACATACTTGGAGAGGTTTCACATACAGAGAGATATTTGGGAGAGATTTCATATTCTTAGAGAGATTTGGGAGAGTTTTGACACTAAAGGGAGATAGAGTGAAAATGATTGAGAGTGGCTTCATGTGTGACAATAGTGAGCGTTTGGCTCCTCAATGCAAGGTCCGTGAACCCCGTTAAGCCATGTTTTAGGATCTTACACACTCCCGATGAGTATGCAACATTGTTTTATTGTTCTTGTTACCTTGTTTAGCACTAAGGTTAGGAAAAATTAAACACACAATTTTTTCCAAGTGATGTTTTCTCATTAAGATAGTGAGTTATACATAATTACATAATATAAATCCTAATATACAAGGTTTAATTGAGTTGACCGGTTTGACTCATTGACTTTGTTCGGCTCAGACTTGACCCAAATTTGACTATTATCACAAAATCTCCATCCACCATCGTCGTCTTATTGAAATTAGAGCCACCACCACCATCGTATTATTGAACCGAGTGATTTTCTGAAATATGAGGCATCACCACCGTAGGTGGAGCACCAAATCATAGAATGAGAAAGTTGGACTCGCCCTAATGGCTGTTTCCTTTCACGAGCACTGCCATGCCTTTAAAGAAATTCTAACCACCATCATCTCCATCAAAAAACTTTGAAACTGGACTGCCAAATCAAAAATAGCAAAGAGCATCGTTCTCCTGTAAACCTATGTCTTCTGAAAATCATCTTTGGTTTCTGAGATTTCATCTGTTTTTTCTTCCATCATCGATTTCAGGTTCGGTTTTGGGTTTTGATTTCGTTATTTGATTTTGATTTTAGGATTTTATCTCGATCTTATTTAGATTTTTCGGATTTGATCTTGGAGTGTCACCTGTTGAAACTGATGATGTGAGTAGTCGTGGTGCTAGAATAGGTGGATAGTGGTGGTGCTAATGGTCGGTGGTGCTTGTGGTGCTAGTGAGAGTACGAGTGAGTCTTAATAAATCACTTAATTGATTTTCTTAAATCAATAAAATAATAAACAAATAATAAAAAAGCTAAAAAAAACACAAAGGGCAATATAGTCTTTTTATTTCTACGAGGGATGAAAAATGCAATAAAATCATAACTTAAGGACGGTCCGAATGCAATAATAATAATAATAATAATAATAATAATAATAATAATAATAATAATAAACTTAAGGACCAAACCAATAATAATAATAATAATAATAATAATAATAATAATAAACTTAAGGACCAAACCAATAATTTTTACCGAATCACAAGTACTATATTAGTAATTTGTTCTCTTCTAAAACAGTTAAAAGGAAAAAGTAACCACGTTTAATACATTAAGTATTAAAAAGAAAAAATAGTAAAACCTCAATAAGAATGTTAACATATCAACCCAATATGAACCCAACCAACATCATAAAATTTTCGTTATCCAAATAATACAATATTGGTTATCCAAATTACTTGACTCGATCATTTTTCTAAACCTATATATGGTCGCACAAAATTTTGAAGTCAAGAATAACTTTAAATGATTAATTCAACTATTAGGTAACGGTCGACAAAAACATAATAGAATACATATAAGAGAAAAATTAATACCCAACACATGATTACAATAATTTAGTAACTCATGTGCACTAACCACTCCAATAAACTCATGGTTCCCAATAAATTGTCTTCTATACATCCCTTGTTTATATATATATATATATATATATATATATATATATATATATATATATATATATATATATATATATATATATATATATATATAAGTTCGATCAAGTAGGAACTCAAAAAATGGTACGAACCGCGAATATAATTTTTGACCTTAAGATTGAAAAAATAAATGACAAAGATTTGATTTTATTTATCGTCAAAATATAATGAAAGGGTACTAGTGACAAAAGCAAAAAGATTAAAAGAAAAAAAAAATTCGGCCCATGTGGCCTCTCCAAGCACTGAAACGTGTCCATGTTGGATTAGGTGTCGAGGCCATTAACTAAATAATTTTAAACTTAAATTATTAGCAAAGTCCTTTTGGACTGCCCTCAAACCTAGTAAGAGACTGGAACATTATTTGGCGAGAGAGATTGATTTATTAATTTATTACATTATTAATAAATTAATTAGAAAACAAAACAAATAATTTATTATTATGTTTTGAGAAAAATATATTAATTCTAAATTATATTGTTTAATTATAACTTAATTAGAAATTAATTGGAATTAACTGGAATAATTAAAAGTTGAATGACTAAAGGTGACAATGTTCAAAAGTTGTGCATTGGAGAAATTCTAGAACCTCGTAGGGTTAGACGAAATCTAGGAGGTGTTCTAGATAGTTTCTAGAGCCTTTCTTGGGCTCTAAGGAAACTTGGGGGGAAAGAAAAGGGATAAGGCTTATCCAATGAAACTTGTCTTATCCAAACTCCTTTTAGTCACTTATATAAAGGGTCCTTGCGACTCTAGTTTTCGATCATCACATTCCTCAAAGGAAAACCAAAAATTCCCTCCTCTCCCTCTCTCTTCAATAACCTCCAACTTCTAGTGTTTGGGTGCGAGCCATCAGACACATGGAATTTCTGGCGCTGGCTTTTTGAAGTTCTACAAAGATGGAATTCAAGTTTATTTACAACAATAAACTTACAGGTATGTTTTTCTAACAACCATTCTCAATTTCAAAAATAGAAATATACTTTTGGGTTTCTTGAATTCAAATTTTTGTTTGAAAATCAAAGTGAGAACATAGATCCTCTAGGGTGTATGGAAACTTAGGGTTTTATTTTTCCGCCTAAAGATATGTTTTTGTTATGTATAAAACTCGTCAGTGGTATCAGAGTCATTGTTTTCTGTGATCTTGCACAAAGTTGAATAAGATCAAAAACCCTTTTGTGTTGATTTTCGATTTTGGCAAGGGTTTTAGAAACCCTAGCATCCTTCTTGTTATTTCAAAAATGGTAGGGTTCTTTAGGTGTAACATCCGTCACTTGAGGTAATATTTATTTAAAATCTTTGTAATTTATTGTTAGGCTATGAAATAAATAAATGGATTATTGAGTGGACTTTAGCAAGTGGGCCAACAGGATTGGGCTACCCGAAGACGTATGTTGGGCGTAAGCTTGGCGTACGCGGGGCATATTGCTAGATTCGATGCAAGGCCAGAGGTGCGTACGCACAGCGTATGTAAGCAGACTCAACACCCTAATTTTTCGGGTTTAAGCCACATAAATACAACATTATGACTCAAACCTTGGCCTCCTTACCAGCATCTCAACCTCAGAAACCCTAGATAGCCTCTCATTCCTTATCCTTGTGTGTTTTTGGCCTTGTGAAGTTCTTTGTGGTGTTTAGAAGCTTGAAAGGAGAAAGAAGAAGTTGAAGAAGAAGAACTTAAGTACCTGGAGCTCAAGGATCCGATATAACATCACCATTTAGCACTCATTTGAGGTAAAAAGCTTTCAACTTGCCTCATGAATTCTTAGATCTATGTTAATGGAGTTTTGGACCTTTTTAGGTCCCAAGAATGGATTTTTATGTTTCAACTTCGTATCTAGGCTTAGGGTTGCCATGCTTAGTGTTATATGAGTCCCAATAACAGTAAAGTTTCGATCTTTAAGGTCCTTTTGTGACCATGCATGAGTTCTAGTCATTTCCACGGAAGTTAGTTGCTATATTCTAAGTTTGGGTCCATTTGGTCGGTTGCAAGCCACCAAGTAATCGAATTTATGAGTTAAGACATGTTAATGGACTCAGATTTGTAGTTTGGACTTAAGGTCTTAATGGATTAAGCACTTTTGAGGAATATGGCTTAACAGGGTAGTACATTGGGCGTACAAGCCAGTACGCACAACGTACAAGCTATGCAGCCTGTATGCTTAGCGTACAGAGGAGTGCGCCCTACATACTTACTGATTTGGGCTTCATGTCATTTGGGACTCGGTTTGGGCCAAACTTTGGTCTTCTTAGCTTTTGGACCTTAGTGGGCCCTCAAGAGTCAGTTATTGGGCCAAGGACATGCTTGGGCTTAGGGGAAGGCCCATTTGAGGAGTTGGGCCTAATTTAGACAATTGGGCCATTAGTGGGCTTGGAAAGATTCGATAGAATTAGGCCTAGGATATGGTCCAAATTAGAACAGGGGTAAAAATGGTCATTTTACCCTAAGAAGGATTATGGGATTTTGATTAAGTGTTGTGGTGATAATGATAGTCGGGTAGTCGTTGGAGCAGCCGTTAAAGATTCCTTGCCGTGAGATTCTGTATTTCGCTTTGTGAGGTGAGTTTCCTCCTTTGGGAATGGGTCGAAGGCACTAATGTCGGCCCGTTTATGTATGTTAGTATGTTCCGAACTAGGGTCTGATGTCGGGCAATGCCCGATGTGGGTTATTATGTTCCGGATTCCAATCCGATGACGGGTTGTGCCCGAGGAATGTTTGTATGCTTGATGTCTTCGTGATTCTTTCATGTGCTTGTTTTATATGTTTTCGGACTTCGGACCGATGTCGGGGAAAGCCAGAGGAATGTTTATATGTTTCTAGATTTCGGTCCGATGTCAGGCGGGGCCCGAGGAATGTTTATATGTTTATGTTATGTGATTACTTTATGTGTATTTGTTGATATGTTTATATATATACCGAGCTTTGCTCGATGCAGGGCAGGGCCCGATTTTGGATCTCCGTCCGATGCCGGGCGGGGCCCGATGTAGCGGGCAAGGCCCATTTTATGTTATTAGGTGATTATATGATTATGTGTATGGTATGTGGTAGTTTGGGGAGACTCACTAAGCTTCGTGCTTACATTTTTCAGTTATGGTTTTAGGTACCTCCAGTAGCAAGGGGAGAGCTCGGGATGATTGCAGTGCACAAACCATGTTTTTGGCCTGGGATGTCTTTACTCTGATATGTTTGACAAATGTTTATGATCTTTGAGAAACCATGACTTATAATTTTCATTTCATGTTTTGATAACTATTGTTTTGTTAATAATTAAAAACGTAATTTTTGTACCGTATTTTTGGGATGTTTCAAGTTGGTATCGGACATTGGTTTAAGGGATTCGGACATACTCTCGGGTGTGTCTAAACTCAAACTAAGGACTTGGTATAAATTTTTTAAAAGGAAAACCGTTTTTACAGAAAAATATTTTCAAAAAGTGAAAAGGGTGTGGTGCATTCAATCAGCCGAGCTCAAGTAAGTTCTCCCAAATTACCCATACAAGTTGTTATGGTATGATTATGAAAACTGCATGCTAGATTATGGCTAAGGATCTAGGAATGATGCCTTGTATGCTTGTTGTATGTGTATGAGAATTGCATGCTAGTTTAGGGCTAAGGATCTAGGAAGGATGCCTTATATGCCTATTGTATGAGCTTATTGAACTGTATATGTGAGTACTGATTAGTCACTCATCTAATGGTCTGATTTGGATATGCTTGGATTTATTTACTCAATGCTCGAATGCTGCTTGCTTTGTGCTTTTAGGGGTCCTAGTTATCTTTAACTAACTAGTTGACGAATATGTTAAGTTACATATTATGAGGAGTACATAATTTCAAAAGGTTAGGTTTAGCTCTATTTCGCAGCTCTCGTTTGAGTCTAACCACTTTTGGGTAGGACCTCTTATTCGAAGAATTATTTGGTCTTAGTAATATGCAATGGTATTCGCGAGCTAGTTAGGGGGAGATAATAGGGACTTCTTATGCAGCTGATGGCGCAGAGTGGGTCGGAGATTACCCTAGGGCAAGCCTAGGATGAGATTAGTGCAAGAAGCAGTAGTAGTAAAGGGACTTGGTGGAGTTAACGCAGTTCTTGAGGAAAGTACGGATAGATGTGGAAGGTAGTATGGGCCCGTACTACTGAAAGTAGAGGATCTGTACTCGAATCAAGGAAGGTTGAGATAAACCCAGGGAACTTGTAGTATGTGAGATCGATCGAGTTATGATGAGTATACTGATGTTTGTTATGATGTATTTTCAGTATGGCGACGCTACCCACTAGAACAGTTGGCAGTTCAGGTGTCGTTGAGGGATCAGGCTCGGGATTTGGAGTCAGATAGCTTGGCGAGCAGATGAGAGAGTTCATTTCATCTGAGATCACACGCAATATTTTAGACTAGACTCCTGTGATCTTCGGTATGGTAAAAGAGGGCATCTTAGATATACTTGATGAGAGGTTGGGTGCATTCCGCACCAATATAACGACCATGCTAGGGGCGCGCACGATGAAATTCAGGGAGTTCCGAGCTTGTGCAGCTCCAGACTATCATGGGGCTCGGGAACCCACTGCTAGCAGCAAGTGGTTGGCCGATGTTGCCAACGCCTTCCGTACGAGCCGATGTCCCGAGGGGGACAAGGTCTGACTTGCTTCCCGTCTTCTGAAGGACAAGGTCACGTAGACTCCTAGCATCCTAACATAAATATTAAGGGCTAGAATTCGTGCCTTAGACCCGCTAAACCTAGTGAGGAAACTCACCCCAACAGCTGAATCTCACTAAAAATCCTTGGTTGTTGGTCCGACAAATCCCCAAGCTATCAATACCAAAATAACACCCAATTAACATTTGGGTACCAAACCATATTCAACAATCCATACTTGGGGTAAAAGATCATTTTACCCCTCACCTAATTTGGTCCAAGACTAAGGCCCAAACTCAAAATCTAAAAGGAAAAACCAAATAATCAACCAAGGCGCATATATGGCCCAATTTTCCAAATTGGACCTAAACCCTTACACGGGCCTTACTCTAAAAGCCAAACAACTTTTCCTAGTCCAAAACAATTGCACTTTGAAGGCCTAAAAAGAACTCACACACTCAATCCCAAAATCGAATCCCGAAATGCACAACCCATCTGACTGAGTATGTGGGGCGTACTCAGCTGTACGCTAAGCGTACACACTATTTGGCTTGTACGCTGCATGTACAGACTTGTACGCCAAGCGTACACACCCATTAAGCTCATAATGCTTAAGTCGAGAAATCCAAACTACAGATCTGAGTCATAATAACTTCAAGGCATAGCATTATACTTTCACCAAATGGACATAATCTCTTGCATGGGGGATCCTAAACCCTAAAGGTGTCAACTTTAGGAATCTTAAACCTTAGAAACACTAAAAGTGGCAACTCATAGCTCCTCGAGTGGTTTCAAACCACTAGATCTAATTCATGGAGCCAAAACAGGACCAAAACTCATATATATATATATATATATATATATATATATATATATATATATATATATATATATATATAAGCTATTAATAACCAAATTCATAGCTTTTTACCTCAAACAAGCTGGAAATGAAGCATATAGTCTAGATCCACAAGCTCTTCCTTGATCCCCCACCTTGCACCAAGCTTATACTTCCTGATATGGACCAAAACACACCAAAATGGACACAATCAGCTCAAAACACAAAGGAGAGTCTTAGGGTTTCATGCATGAGGCTATAACGATAGTGGAGGCTGAGAAATGAGGGTTTCATGAGCCATAAAGATGATTATATAGTGTCGAACTGCAAATTAGCGTTTTCATTAAAGCATACGTATGCCCTGTGTACGTGTTCAGAACCTCGTCCAAGCCTTGCATGAGTACGATAAGCGTACCATGTGGTACGCCTCATTCGCTTCATAGCTTGTACACCAAGCGTACCATGTGGTACGCCCTGCACACAACACAAGGACCAAAATGCAATTTATCAATACACAAGGGGCAATAATGAACATACCAGGATTCCATGTGTTACAATATAATGTCCCCATGTAGCGATTTTAGTATGACTCGAAGTCATGATCCCTTAGAATTAGAGGCTCTGTCTGTATAGAGGGTCCTCTTTTTTGGTCCTTATGTATCTTGAAGCCATTTAAATTCTTTCTCTGCTTCAGGTTGAAGATCCGGATTGAAATCAACCACAAATTCTACCAACGTATGTGATTTTATGGCAGATCTTGGCTCATAACTTAAGTTGTATGTACTTAATTGTGAAAACCACTTACCCGTTCTTCCTGACATGCATGCCAGTTTTCTCATTACATTCTTTATTGGATAGTTAGTTCTCACCAAATAGGATGATTTTCAAAATAATGGCACAATTAGTTGAAGCATAAATAAGATACAAGATTATTTTGTCAAGATGCGACTACCTGGTCTCAACATTCAAAAAATGTTTACTTACGTAATACATAGGATGCTGGGTGCAATCTTGTTTCTTGACCAAGATTGGGGTTGCTACATTCTTAGATAAATCTAAGTAGAGGAAAAACGATTCTCTATCTTTAAATTTGGTTAGTAAGGGAGCGGAAAATAGATATTTCTTCAGCTCTTGGAATACTTTTTCATGGTCGGACGTCCACTCAAATTTCTTTTTCTTCTTTAATATATCATAAAAGGGTTTGGATCTTTAGGATGCATTGGATATAAGCATATTTAAGGCTGCAACCCTACCTATTAATATTTGGACATCTTCGGTAGAATATAGGGATTGTAAATTCCAGATAGCCTTGATCTCTTATCGTCTATCTTCAATCCCTCTCTTTT
This sequence comes from Lactuca serriola, assembly GCF_051521515.1. Classification (NCBI taxonomy): domain Eukaryota; kingdom Viridiplantae; phylum Streptophyta; class Magnoliopsida; order Asterales; family Asteraceae; genus Lactuca; species Lactuca serriola. The sequence continues at coordinate 22,599,915 of NC_136413.1, read as the reverse complement.
TTATCATGTAACTCAATAATTTTCTTGCTTTGATGCTAAAATGGCATTTGGTAGGATTAAGCTTCATCTTGAACTGGTCCAAGATATTAAATGCTTCCTCAAGAACTTGGAGATGATTTTCAGCTTTCTTGGGTTTTACTAAAATGTCGTTTATGTAGACTCCCATGGTTTTTCCAAGTTGATCTTTGAGTATTTTGTTCACTAGTCTTTGTTAAGTATCACCTACATTTTTCAAACCAAAAGGCATTGTTCTAACACAATATATACATGTTGGGCTTATGAAGGTTGTATCTTCTTATTCTAAAGGTTCTATTTGGATTTGTTGAAATCCTATTGAACCATCCATGAATGTGAGAATTTCATGACTTGTAGTTGAGTCCACCAAAGAATCTATGTGTGTGGAAGAGGGAATTGATCTTTAGGACATAATTTAGTAAGATCCATGAAATCTACACATACTCTCAATTTCCAATTCTTCTTTTCAACAACTACCAATTTGGCAAGCCATCTGGGGAATTTAACATCTTTGATCATCTTAGCCTTGAGCAATCTTTCCACTTCCTCTTTGATGATCAAGTTCCTCTTGGGTGCAAATGTAGTTTTCTTTGATGGATCGGTATGAAACTTCGATAGTTTCACTTTACTTGGCTTCCAAAACATCTTGTGCTTTTTTCTTTAATTCTTATGCTTGTCTAGGAGTAATTGAGTTTTTCATACAAGTAGTATTGTATTTTTTGGCTTCCTGTTGATCGTTTTTTATTTTGACCACTCCCCAAGGTGTAGGACTCTTTATGCATTGGTGGTAAGTTGAGGGGACAACTTTCATGTCGTGGGTCCATGGCCTGTCTAAGATAATATTATTGAAAGGACAAGAGTCAACAACATAAAAAAGTTAGATAGATTTAACTCCTCTATGTATATCAAAAGTTTGATCTCTCTAATGGTATTATTGGTTTTTCCACTGAATCCCACCAAGGGTGAGGATCTTTTGACCATCTCAGATTCTGGGATGTTCCTCTTATTGAGTGTCTCTAATAGGATGATGTTGACTAAGCTGCCACCATTTATTAAGATTCTTCGAACGAAATGGTGAGCTACATAAAGTGTTATGACTAGTCCATCATGGTATGAATCAAGGACATTATCATTGTCATCTTTATCGAGAGCGATTTCCTTCTTGTCGGTCAACAATGTGTTCTTTCTTGGCTTATCTTCCTTTTCCTACTTGGAGCTTCTTGCATGCCTCTTAGTTGCAGAATAAGAAGTTCCACATATGTAAGATCCACCAGAGATAAAGTTAATTACATTGGCGTCCGAAGGGGAGATTTTATTCTTTGCGGAAGAATTTCAGGAGCTTAGAATCTTTGGGCAATCTTGACCTTTTTTCTTCCCAAGAGTTCTTTAAAATGTCCTCTGCTCAATAGATATCTAATCTTTTTTAAGAGCAAATAAATCTTCAGTATGGTGTTCGAAGTATTCATGGTAAACACACCACTTGGATTTGTCTTTTCGTCCTGGCGTCTTCTTATTTTTCTTCAACCATCTTGCCTTTTCCCCAAGATTGTGCATTACGGAGAGTACACCCGAGACATTAATAGAAAAACAATAATTAGTTATCTCAGAATAATTTTCATCTTCCTCTTCATCCTCTAGATCATTGACCCTATGGTTCTCGAATCTAAAGTAAGTTTTAGCTCTATATGATTTTCGGGAAGAATACTCATTCTTCCTGTTAGGATGATCATATAAGTTGTTTGTCTTCTTTAAGATCTTCTTATCTTTTCTAGCTTGATGAATCTCAAGGCACTATTTATGACTCAGTAAGACTTCTTGCATGGGGACATGACAAGATCCTCGTTGAATGGAGAGTATTTCTTTAGCCCCATTTTGAACGATTCCACAGCTGTTGCAACATCCAGGCATGGAATATCTAGGACTTCTTTCCCCAACTTTCTAACACAATCTCTTAACGGTTCATCATTGCCTTGAGTTACTTTGGAAAGATCACTTCTTAGTTTTTTAGAGGTTTTGCGTAAGAAAACTGGTTACTAAACATCTTAACCAAATTTGGGATAAAAGTAATTGTGTAAGGATGAACATTTAGGAGGCATTTTAAGGTGGATCTTATAATGGTTGAACCAAAAACTTTGCATCAACAAGCTTCCTTGAGATGTTTCGGAATTAGGACTGTCTCTATGCACTCTCTATATTGGATGATATGTTCCTCGGGATCCATGCTTCCATCATACGTCTTCATGCTTGGTGCCTGAAACCTCTTTGGAACTTCGATGTCACATACGGGGGTGCAACCCTTGAAACCCTATGGCTAATAGGTGAGACCTATGGTAATGGTTGTATGACATGTGGTACGCTATAGATCATATCTCTAAATTGCATGAGTTCCTTTGCCATGATCAGACTTATCCCATGATCTTGGGTATTATACATGATGTTGAATATCACTCCAAGATCTTGGGAGATAGGACATCGCATACTAGGAGTCGTTCTTGTTGGATTAGTGTCTAAGTCCATAACTATTTTGGCGTGTACTTGACCCGATGGTTCATGGTCCTTTTGGGTTGCCTTCACCAAAGCAACATGATAGGATGAATTATGGAGAGATAGGATTAAATATGATTTATTAATATATTATGGGAATAATATATTAAAAGAGAAATCATATTGTTTAATTAATATTAGTCAATAATTAATTGGTAATTAGTTTTGTGACTAAAAGAGATTAATTAAACTTAAGGGACTAGAATTGTAATTATAAGATAATTGTAATTTGGGCCATGGATTGCCTTGTATTAAGGGGTGGACGAATTCTATGGGGAAGCCCATAAGAAATCTTCCAAGGCCTTAAGGAAAGGGCTCCATGGGTTGCTTAGGGCTTAAGCATCCAAATTAGGGTTTCCATGTTAGATAACCCTAATTGCCTCACTATATATAGATCCCTTAAGGACCAAAAACGTGGCTAAGCTTCTTGCTAGGGTTTCACACGAGTTTTGGTAGCCTCTATCCACTCTCCTCTTCATCCTCTTGCTTATGGTGTTTGTGAACCATTAGAGGAGTGATAATTGTGACTCTATGCTTTCTAAAGTCAATACAATGAGATTTGGGATTGTTATTGCTACATAACAATCAAGGTAATATTATAAACCTATTCTCATGTTAATATGATTACTTATATGCTAGAATTAGGGTTTATAGTCTTGGATAACTTGCATGTACAATAGAGAAACCTAGATCCAAGCATTAGGGTTTGTATGAGCACATAGGATGTCTTATGACCAAAACCCATCAGTGGTATCAGAGCCTAGCTTGGTTTCAATTGTATTGATGCATTGCATATCTGGAAAATTCGTTTTTTGGGTTTCTGGAGGCTGGACTCGCCGAGTCCAGGCTTGACTCGATGAGTCAACTCGTCAGATGGAGGTTATCTCGGGATTTCTTGCTGTTTTTGCATTGGGATAGTTACCTTTGTTGGATAAGGTGTCTAAGTCCATAACTTATTTGGTACATACTTGAGCCGACCCGGCATGGTCCATTTGGGTTGCATTTCATCCGAACTATTTATGGATAATTTTATGAGAGTTATACACATATGTTTATTAATATATTGTAAGTTATAATATATTAATATGAAGTTATTTAATTAGTCTTAGTCTTAAATTAATTATGAATTAATTTAGAGATTAAAAGGAAGACTAATTAAATTGTGGGCTATTGTTTTATATGGTGTGGGCTAACACTCATTTGTTAATGGGCTAGGCTTATATGGAAATCCAAGGATGATCCATGGAGCTTTTAACCCATGGATCCTTGGAAAAGGAAAGGTCATGGGTTATTAGGGTTCCACCCTAACCATGCACACTATATAAGCATGCTTATGTTGCATGAAATAGCCACTAGTGTGGTTTTGTGTGTGTGGCCGATTTTTATGTGTGTATACACTCTCTCAAAGTTTTCCAAGAGTTTGTGGTGATTTGTGATTCCATTTGAGGCATTCACACTATTGGTGCTTGGCCCTCAAACTCCTTAGGAATCGAACTCATCATCAAAAGGTATGTAATCTTATCTAATTCTTTTATGTTTAAAAGTACCCCATGCCATGTTAGATAGGTTATGAACCTTGTAAAATTATTATTTTGCATGTATTTAGACAAGCATAGATCCAAGGTTTATTAGGGTTGCATGCACACTTAGGAAGTGTTAGATTGCTCAAAACCCAACAGTGGTATCAGAGACTAGGCTTGCTTGTTTGATACTTGATGCAAAATAATAATAAAAAAAAAAAACAGAATTTCGACTTGTGCTACTGGAAATGGACTAGAAATATTACCCTAAACTGTTTTGGTGTTTTAAAACTTGTTTTAGTTGGTGTAATGGTTGTTCTAATCCATTTACAATAGCATATATCAAAATTCCATGATTTTTATGTGTTCATATAATTCTTGAAATTTTGATGATCATGTTCATGTTCTTATGAATTTAGAAGATGATAGCAATTATTTGATGAATTGTTTGGAATTAATTCTTGATCATTTATGTGTTTTAATGGAGTCCATAATTTGTCATCAAGTTATGGATATCCAAAGGTCACTTTTCTTTAACACACATTAAAAACACATAAGTTACATAAAATGAAGAGTCTTCATTTTATGAACCTTTAATTCATAAGTTATGAAATGAAAAGTTTTGGATGGTTACAAAAGATGAAGAGTCTTGTCCTTAAGTTATGGAGGTTCAAGAGTCACTTCATTAATAAATATATAAATAAAGTGTAACCTTAATTAATTCCATAAGTTATAAAATAAAGAAAAGTAATTCTTTTATTAGTTTAAAGTCTTCCATAACTTGTCCTCAAGTTATGGAACTTGAAGAGTTTTTGGATTAAAACTACTTTAAACACATAAATCATGGAATTAATTAGTTTTGAATAGTTTCAAAACTTGCCCTCAAGTTTTGGAATTTGGAAAAGTTTCACACACTTTAATAAACTTTAATTCCAACACTTAGAATTTTAAAAGTTAAAATTCAACACTTATACTATTTATAACATTAATGGTTAATTATATATATATATATATATATATATATATATATATATATATGTATAAGAACAAGTCGTTTTACCGTTAGTAGGCCTCATTCACGAAGCCGGTCTATAAGGTGGGTGTAAGGTTGTTTCCTATAAATTGGCGACTTAATGGGTGTCCACTCTCACCCACCGCTTGCTTGATCGGTGGAGGGTCGTTAGCCGAACGGGTAGGACAATGACTTTAAATTCTCATTAAAAGTATAATGATTATTATAAAGTAACTAAATATTTTTTTATTTAATTCCCAATCTTAGTTACTTTAGGAAAATTGTGAATTTGGTGCTAGCCCATGGAATTCACACTTTGTACCTTACCAAGTCGTTGGTGGAGCGTGTGTGGTTAACCGGCACACTAACTTGGACTAGTAAGGATCACAAAGGGTGACTTAATGTTTGTCATAGATCAATGGAGCGTGTGTGGTTAACCGACATATTGATTGGGTGATAATATTAAGGGTACCAAGTGAATTGGTATGGTTATTCACACCTTGTTTTGTGATCCTCGGCATCCCAGTCACAAAATTTGAGAGGGCACACTCGAGATTGAAACATGCCATTGAAAAGTTCAATGAATCTCAAAAGATCTAGAAATTTCAAATCCAATTAAAACCTAATAAATTATTTCGTTTTTCATGGTGGAAATTGGTGAATCGTCATTCGCCTACCTTCAAATATTTTATAGCTTGGATTACGGCATCCCTCTTCCAAATTATAAAATATTGTGTTGGGTCCTAGCCTTAATATTTCATATTGGGTGTTATATTAAGGACTTTGAATCAACTAATTTGATTTTCTCCCATTATAGATGTCTGGTTCAGACAACTATGAACTTCCCAAATCTCTTGAAGATGGTGTCCCTCAACATCATGCTTCACTTCCTCCACCTCCTCCAATTATTCTCCCTCACCCACAAGTTCTTGAAAAGTTTAAACTCACTCAATCCCTATTGGCAAGCAAAGTCTATGTGTGCTCACATCTTGGAGATAAAGTCACATATTGAAAAGCCGGGAGAGTTGGGTGTCAAAGTCTCGTGAAAGTTGGATGTTCAATCACTTTCTTAGTAACATAGTGAGTCTCTTTGGGACTACTATGAGGCAGACTATCACATGACCCTTAATAATGTTATCTATTTGCTTGGTGTTGTGGAATCAGCAATGATATGGAACACCAGTAAAGCAAATTTGATTAAAAGAACAACTTCCCAAGTCTTAAATGGACATTGACAATGGTAGCATTGGATATCTAGAAAAAAGATTTCTCTTCCCAATGGAAAGGGATCGGCCATAGTCAACTCGGTTGACCAAATGGTAAAGAGAAAGGCTAAGTCTGAGATAGTCTCATGTGCCATTACCAAAGGGTCCATGTGTTTTGTTGCCAAAGGAAGGGGCATTGGTTGCGAAGCTGCCCTATTCGCCTGAAAGGTCATAAGGTTGATCAAGTCAAGAGGTTTGACTCTACTTCGGGTAAAGTTCACTGTCTAACTCTATTAAGTTCCTATTTGGAGATTCTTATTACATAATGTGAATGGGTCACATGCTGATGTTTTAAGAATCAAATAGGAAGCTTAAAGTAAGTATATGTTGATTCTGATTGCGAAGGTGGGTTTCGATCGCATGGTTCGGTAATCAGAATTTTGAGCTGTTGCTTAAGAGTTATAATATATTGCTTATGAATAGATAACAACAAGGTTTTCATGTGGATTGTAAGGATAAGTTTTTCTGCAAAGTTTTAAAATAAAAAAAAGGGTTTTAATTTTATTTATTTTAAAAAATATCCTTACAATGGCATCTGTGGAAATTGTTGCTTATATGTTTCCAGTAATAGCAATATTGGAAAGTGGATTTGATTCCTTCATTTGTGGTAGTGTCTGAATTTACCAAATGAAGAAAGTTTTTCATCACCCAAGTTTCAATTGGACAGAAACTTGGAATCATACAAGTTGTATTGTATGATGAATGAGAATTTTCATCTTTGAAAATTAAGACTAATTCTTTGATCACATGTATATGTGAGTCAATTAAAGGACTAAGGAATTAGGTACACTGGGTGTGCGCTGGTCAAGGTCCACCACAAAGATTGATTTGTCATGATTTACAAAAGATTAGTAAATATGATTATACTTATGAGGTTAAGTATAATTCTGTAACATTGGAAAGGTTACAATGTATGACAAAACAAATGAGAAGAATCAAATTAGGCAGAAAGATAAAAGTTTCTCAAATCTGAAAGGATGGGAGAGTACTTTAGTATCATATTTCATGATCATCTTAATGATTATGAAACCATATCACAAATTCGTACTCTAAGGACGTCTTAGTGCATTGTTATGGCTAAGAAGAGAGGTCCTGAATTGTTGGATTGGTTAAAATCAAGAAGATGAGTCATACTTCGTTCCAAAACAATTCTTAGAGTCATACTCCAAGATTGTAACTTTGAGTGACATAAAGGAAGATTTAAAACACTTATCAAATGTAAGAGTAAAATGTTTTCTACTCTTGTACATTTGAGATTGGTAAGTTGTGATGTCTTGGATGAGACAAAGACCAACTAAGACCAATTGTGTGAAGTGTTAGTCTTGATAAGAATCCGCACTATCCCTTGAATATTTGTTTTGTCAAGGAATGGTTCTTGACTGGGGAAACTTATATGTCATGGGGACAGTGGGAGCCTTAAAGATCCTGAAAGAGTTTCAAGATTTAATCAAGAGTAAAGCCTGTAATTTATCACTAGCACACGACTTAAGGTTTGCAACCTATCGTGTTAACATAATTCTTATTTCTGTACCTACTTCAAATAAGTTGAATTTGGATGTGAGTTATCAGAGTTCAACTTGGAAGCATTGGTGGGCCTTGTGCTACCAAGGTGACAAGAAACTAAGATTGAACAAGTTTAATCCATGTAAGGCTGAATTTGTCACTAATCTTATCTTGTGATTATGGTTTTGACAAATTCACATGGATAGGAACTCATACACTATAAAATCTAAGTGTCATAAGGTTTCTCTCCGATTCATGAAAATGATGGTGAGGAAACGCTTTCACTAAGTAGATTTTACGTAGATATCAATTGTGTTATTTGCATTTTCAAAAGTCGTTAGTGGAGCGCGTGTGGTTAACCGGCACACTAACATGGACTTATGAGAAATGGAAAATGCCTAAGCAATTAAGACTATGATTACGGCATCCCTTTTCATAGTCCTAAAAATTGTTTAGACACACATGTAAGCTATCTAAGAAAGGGTGTATGAATCTAAATTTCAGAAGTCCAGCAGATTTCTGGAAATATGTCAGAGCTAGTGGGAGCATAAGTGTTATGCTGATAATCATCATGTTAGTGGGGCATGATTATTACATTTAGTGTTGCAAGTTAGCAATGTTAATTATAGAAAACAAAGTTTGAATTCGTGAAGTTGCATGGGTTGAAAAGTTGTTTTGATATAATTAAGGGAGAGGAAATTATACTTCATTCCAATTCTAGAAGCTTAGATTGAGATTTTAATCATCTTTAGTCAAGAATATATATATGAATCTTATGTCTGAATGGTTCGACTTAAGGAAATTCATATATGTATTGCGTTCTCAAAATTCAATTATGACTACGGCATCCCTCTTCATAGTTAAATTTTGAAAACATGGCAAATAAAAAAATATTGTAGCAAAAGACTGGTCTAGTATCATGTCTTTATGTCAACCATCATGAATCGTGTCCCATATGCTTCGGATATAGGATCGATTGCATGCGCTATAATATTCATCTTTTCTAAATTTTCCAAATGCTTAAGGCATTGAGAGGGGAAAAGTCTAGAACTGGATATGACTAAAGTGATTAAGCAATTGTCAAGGACAATCTGAGGTTCGCCAAAGATTGGTTGCTCAGGGAAAGTTGGAAGTATGATGTAAGTGTTGGGTTTTGAGCATTCTAACACTCCTAAGTGTACATGCAACCCTAAATACCTTGGATCTATGTTTTCTCTATTATACATGCAAATAAGAACTTCCAAGGTATTATCCTAATCTAGCATACAAAACAATGACTTAGCAAGATAGAATACATACCTCTTTTGATGTAGCTTGATGTCTTCAAGCTTCAAGAGCTTAGCCCCAATAGTGTGGAAGCCTCAAGTGGAATCACAAATCACCAAGTCACCTTGGAAGACTTTAGAGAATATGAATACTTGGTTCTCTCTTAGTGAAATCGGCTAGCCCTCTTAGTGTATCCACACTAGTGCCGATTTCACCACTAAGGACATCTTTATATAGTGTGGAGGATTAGGGTTAAACCCTAATACCCATGACCATTCATTTCATAGGATCCATGGGTTAAACACTCCATGGACTATCCATGAAAGCTTAGCCCAACCTAAATGAACTTGGCCCATTCCATATATATAAGAGTCCATATTTAATTAGTTCCTTTTGATCACTTAATTAATTATAAATTAATTCTTGATCAATACTAATTAAATAATATGATTCCATATTAATATATTAGAACTTATAATATATTAATATTAATCATAAACATACTATTCTCAAAAGATTATCCATATAAATTGTGTCGGTGAAGTGCAACCCAAATGGACCATGTCGGGTCGGGTCAAGTACATACCAAATATAGTTATGGACTTAGACATTAATCCAACAGTCTCCCACTTGGATAAGTCTAAAACTATTATTGCGTATGACTACAAACCTAACTGGCAATCGTAGCTCTTAAAGCCGCTGTCGAACTCTGATCTTGTCAACGAACTTGTCCATTAGATAAGGGATCATATATTCCTCCATTCTAGATATCATATGGACTGAGACATGGATTATAATCATTCTCTCTGTCCATTTGTTGTTTCCCGATTTCCGATTTATGACGACTGACTAATTGAACAAATCAAATCAGTCCTGGCCCGGCCGAGCACTTCCATTTGTCATCATCAAATCATCGAGGGGGCCACATATATCACTTTAATCCCGAAGGTAAATGGAATGGATAAACTTCGACTCATATGGCTTGTTCTACTACTTGTTGAATCATACACAAAGGCATGTTTTATAGCACCGAGTTACCAAATGCGTTTTCGTGCAATCAATGTACTATCAACTCATAGTAACAACTCATATCTCTAGGTTTGAAGAATATAAGATATTATCGTCTCATGATCACTCGTGATAAAATCCATGAAGTGATTCCAATGAGCGCGGGTTGAATCCAATACTCAGAACTTATGAGCACTCATGAGTGTTGTAGCCCTTTGTCCAACACCTTAGACCTCTACAAGCCAACCCATGACAGTCTTAATTCATATCTACTTCCAACATATGACCGACTGTGGATGGTTTGAATAACTTAGTCATTCCGGAAGAATAACCCAGTTTATTCTGGAAGTCAAAACATGCAAAATGAAACACAATAATAATTGAATCCAATATGGTATCAAAACCTATGAACATAAATAAAACACCTTTTATTTATCACCATATGATTACACATTATTCATTGTATACTGTTTCAGCTATCAACTTTATTCTTGAATTTAAAACAATAGTTGTCCCATGCTCCAAGCATGTACACTATGTTTTCTAAACACTAGTCATGCCACACACCAAGTATGCATACTATGTTTGTCTATGATCTTTACTTTGTGAACTAGATCAATTGAACATAACTTCAATGATTCTCTTTTCACACTCCCAAATCCTTACTGCAAATGCAAGAATTCCAAATTCATGCCATTTACTGGAATCTGTCAGATTCTAAACTTATATGCATTGATCCTCTTGTAATGATTATGCACAAAGTCAGAAAGACTTGCCAACAATCATTACAGAGTATTCCAAAGGAGATAAACTCCTTGGAAACACCCTTCTTGCATTAAGTTTCCTAATCTTAAACAGATTGAAAATTCTAGCTTTGAAACATTTCTAGATTCCATTTTGACTTATCCCTTCTGAACAAGAATTGCCTCCTTACAGACTATGTCAATATGGTCCTTCCAGAATTATCACTATACTTCCAACTGTCCTTGAGCACCCAATCTTTGGTAAACCTTAGATTGTCCTCGACAATTGTTTAATCCTTTTAGTCATATCCAGTTCTAAACCTTTTCCCTTCTTAATGCCCCAGGCATTTGGAAAATTTTAGAAAGGATGAATATAGCACATGTAATCGATCCTATATTTGAAGCATATGGGACATGATTCATGATGTCTCACATAAAGACTAAACCAATCTTTTGCTATAACATTTCCATTTCAATTTGCCAAGTTCTCATAATTCATATTATGAAAAGGGATGTCGTAATCATAATAGAATTTTAGAACGCAAATAATGGACCCATATACATAATTTCCTTATGTTGAGCCATTCCAACATGAAATTCATATATATATCCTTGACTAAATGATTAAAACCTCACGAACTAAGCTTATAGATTTGAGATGAAGTATAATTTCCTCTCCCTTAATTATAGCAAAACAACTCTTTTCCAATTGAAACTTTTGTTTTCTATAATTAACATTGCTAGCTTGCAATACTTATCATAATTATCATGCTCCCACTAACATGATGATTATTGGCATAACACTTATGCTCCCACTAGCTTTGACATGTACTCAGAAATCAGCTGACTTTCTTACTAAAGTTCAGATTTTTGATACTAGATTGTTTTGATAAGACTTTATCAAAATCATACACCTTCCCTTAGATAGCACACTTGTGTGTCTAAACAATTATGAAGAGGGATGCCGTAATCATAATGGTTAGACCTTTTTGCCACTTGTCACAAGTCCAGGTTAGTGTGCCGGTAAACCACACACGCTCCACTAACGACTTTGAGAATGCAAATATCACAATTACTATCTAGATAAAATCTACTTAGTGAAAGAGTTTCCTCACCATCATTTTCATGAATCGGAGAGAAACCTTATGACACTTAGATTTATATGGTGTACGAGTTCCTATCCATATGAATTTGTCAAAACCATAATCCCAAGACAAAGATAATGACAAATCCAAAACCATATGGATTGAACTCAATCTTAACTTCTTGCCACCTGGCAGCTCAAGGGCCTGCCATTGCTTCCAAGTTGTTGTGCAACACATTGAGAACTCTAAGAACTCATATGCAAAGCCAACTTTAACTGGAAAGGGTACATAATATGTCAACACGATAGGTTATAAACCTCAAGTCGTGTGCTAGTGAAGAACTTCAGGTTTTATTCTTGATTAGTTCTTGAGACTTTCAAGACTTTTTAGACTCCCACTGTCCTCTTGACATATAAGACTTTCTTGTCAGTTATTCAAGAGATAGTGTGGATTCTAATCAAGACAAACACTTCACACAATTGGCCTAAGCTGGTCTTTGTTTTATCCAAAACATCACAACTTACCAATTTCAAATGTACAAGGGTAGAAATCTTTTACCCTTACATTTGACAAGTGTTTTAAACCTTCTTTAAGACATGACACTCAAGTTACAATCTTGGAGTATGACTCTAAGACTTGTATTAGAACGAAGTATGACTCATCTTCTTGATTTAACCATTTCAACAATTCAAGTTCCTCTTCTTAGTCATAAGAATGCACTAAGATTTCCTTAGAGAACTAATTTTGATATGGTTTCTTTAATCATTAAGATGATCACAAAACTGATACTAAAGTACTCTCCCATCTTTTCAGATTTGAGAAACTTCTATCCTTCTGCCTAATTTGATTCTTCTTATTCGCTCTGCCTTACATTGGAACCATTTTCCAATGTCTCAGAGTTACACTTAAGCTTGTAAGTATAATCATATTTACTGAGCTTTAGTAAACTATGACGAATAGTCTTATCAATCTTATGTGGTGGACTTAATCAGTGCACAAGAATGTGTACTTGATCCCTTAGTCCATTACTTGACTCACACATCCATGTGGACAAGTAATTAGTCTTAATTTTTCCAATACTTGAAAGTTCTCATTCATCATGCTATACAACTTGCATGATTCCAAGTTCCGATCCAATTGAAACTTGGGTGATGAGAATCTTTCCTTATTTGGTAAATTTTGACATTACCACAAATGAAAGAATCAATTTCATATTTCCACTCTTGCTATTAATGGAATCATATAAGCAACAATTTTTCCTCAAATGCCATTATAAGGATATTCTAAAATAAATAAAATCAAAAATTTTCTTTTATTTTAAAACTTTGCGGAAAACTTATCCTTACAATCCATATGAAAACTTGTTGTTATCTATTCCTAAGCAATATCTCATAACTCCTAAGAAGTAGCTCAAGAATCCGATCTTCAAACTACGCGATAGAAATCCATCTACACGATCAGATTCAGCATATTCTTTCTTTAAGTTTCTTCACTTTTCTTTGATTCTTAAAACATCACCATGTGACCTAGTCACATCATGTATCAAGAATCTCAGAATAGAAACTTAACAGAGTTAGATAGTGGACTTTACCTGAAGTAGAGTCAAACTTATTGACTTTAACAACCTAAGGTAAATTTGGCAGCTTAGCAACCAATGCCCCTTTCTTTGGCAATATAAACATATGGACCCTTTGATAATGGTACATGGTACTATCACAGACTTAGCTTTTCTCTTTACCATTTGGTCAACCGAGTTGACTATGGCCGATCCCTTTCCATTGGGAAGAGAATGTTTTTCTGGATTTCCTGTGTCACTATTGTCAATGTCCATCAAGTTTTAAGGAAGTTGATCTGAACAAATAGATAAGATCATTAAGGGTCTTGTCATAGTCTGTTTCATAGGTGTCCCAAAGGAACTCACTATGTGACTTAGAAAGTGATTGAACCACCAACTTTCTCAAGACTTTGACACCCAACTCTCCCGGCTTGTCAATATGTGACTACATCTCCAAGATGTGATCACACCTAGACCTTGCCTTGCCAATAGGGCTTGAGTAACCTTAAACTTTTTTCAAGAACTTGTGGGTTAGGGAGAATAATTGGAGGAGGTGAATGAAGTACGATTTCGATAGGACATCATCTTCATTTAGGAAAGCTTGTTTCAAGAGATTTGGGAAGATCATATATGTGTAAACCAGACATCTTTTGGGAGATATTCAAGATAGTTGATTTTAAAGTCCTTAATATGACACCCAATATGAAATATTAAGGTTAGGACCCAACAAACTATTTTATAACTTAGAAGAGGGATGCCGTAATCCAAGCTATAAAATATTTGAAGGTAGGCAAATGACGATTCACCAATTTCCACCATGAAAAACAAAATATATTATTAGGTTTTAATTGGTTTTTGAAACTCCTAGATCTTTGAGATTCATTGAACTGTTCAAAGGCATGTTTCAATCTCGAGTGTGCCCTTCAGGTTTTGTGACTGGGATGCCGAGGATCACAAAACAAGGTGTGAAGTAACCATGCAAATTACTTGGTACCCTTAAGTGTTTACCCCTTAATCGATGTGCTGGTTAACCACACACGCTCCATCGATACTATGATAAACATTAAGTTACCCTTTGCCTACTTTGTTAAATACGCGTTAGTGTGCCGGTTAACCATACACGCTCCACTAACCGACTTAAACAAAGTGAAAAGTGTAATTTCATGGATTAGCACCTTATTCACATTTTTCCTAAGTAACTAAGATTGGGTATTATTAAGAGTTTAGTTACTTAGTATTTATCATTAATACTTGTAATTAAGGGAGAATTATAGTCCTGTCAAACCCGTTCGGCTAACAACCCTCCACCAGTCAAGCAAGCGGTGGGTGAGAGTGGACACCCATTAAGTTGTCATTTTATACGCAACAACCTTATACCCACCTTATAGACCGGCTTCGTGAATGAGGCGTACTAGCGGTAAGACTGACTTTACTCTTATACATATATATATATATATATATATATATTTTAACTTATAATATTATAAAGTATAAGGGTTGAATTTTAACTCTTTAAAATTCTAAGGACTAACTTGGAATTAAAGTATTCATAAGGAAAACTTTTCAAATTCCAAAACTTGAGGGCAAGTTTTGAAACTATTCAAAACTAATTAATTCCATAACTTATGTGTTTAAAGTAGTTTTAATCCAAAAACTCTTCAAGTTCCATAACTTGAGGACAAGTTATGGAAGACTTTAAACTAATAAAATAATTAACTTTTCTTTATTTTATAACTTATGGATTTAATTATGGTTACATATTTTATTTATTTATTTATTAATGAAGTGACTCTTGAACCTCCATAACTTAAGGACAAGACTCTTCATCTTTTGTAACCATTGCCAACTTTTATGAGTTTTATGAAACTTAAATGTGACTTTTCATATAACTTGAGGACAAGTTACAAAAACACATTTTAGAATCAACTCTTAGATTAATTTGGATTGAAAACAACTATTTCACTCAACTTTTCTATTAATCTAAGGAACTCATAAGAACAAGATAATTCAAACCAAACTTTTTTCATGTAATTAGTCTAAACCTTAAACTAATACAAAACATGAATCTATTGACAATTATCTTTGAAAATGGATTAGCATGAACATTACCACATCAAAAACAAGTTTATAAGTTCAAAAACAACTTAGGGTAATGTTCCTAGTCCATTTTTAGCCAAAAACCTCGAAAATATGCTGTCTGGGGCTCCTACTCGGCGAGTGCATGAACCTACTCGGTGAGTAGGATGAATTTACTCATGTACTCGGCGAGTTCATCAGTGGACTCGGCGAGTACAGTGCCCAGAAAGCCAGAAAATCGAGTTTTTCAGCATTTTTCAGCAATTTGCATCAAGTATAATAGAAAACAAGCCTAGGCTCTGATACCACTGTTGGGTTTTGAGCATTCTAACACTCCTAAGTGTACATGCAACCCTAAATACCTTGGATCTATGTTTTCTCTATTATACATGCAAATAAGAACTTCCAAGGTATTATCCTAATCTAGCATACAAAACAATGACTTAGCAAGATAGAATACATACCTCTTTTGATGTAGCTTGATGTCTTCAAGCTTTAAGAGCTTAGCCCCAATAGTGTGGAAGCCTCAAGTGGAATCACAAATCACCAAGACACCTTGGAAGACTTTAGAGAATATGAATAGTTGGTTCTCTCTTAGTGAAATCGGCTAGCCCTCTTAGTGTATCCACACTAGTGCCGATTTCACCACCAAGGACATATTTATATAGTGTGGAGGATTAGGGTTAAACCCTAATACCCATGACCATTCATTTCATAGGATCCATGGGTTAAACACTCCATGGACTATCCATGAAAGCTTAGCCCAACCTAAATGAACTTGGCCCATTCCATATATATAAGAGTCCATATTTAATTAGTTCCTTTTGATCACTTAATTAATTATAAATTAATTCTTGATCAATACTAATTAAATAATATGATTCCATATTAATATATTAGAACTTATAATATATTAATATTAATCATAAACATACTATTCTCAAAAGATTATCCATATAAATTGTGTCGGTGAAGTGCAACCCAAATGGACCATGCCGGGTCGGGTCAAGTACATACCAAATATAGTTATGGACTTAGACATTAATCCAACAGTAAGTTGTCGGAAAGGACCATATTGACATATTCTGAAAAGAAGTAACTCTTGTTCGGAAGTGATAGTCAAAATGGGACTATGGAAATGTCTCCATAGGTGGAAGTTATTCAATCTATGTAAGATTAGAAAACCTTAATGCAAAGAAGGATGTTCAAAGCAATGTACTTTGAATATGAGACTTCCTTTCCATAGAAGTTGACCTTCTTTGGAATACTCTGTAATGACTGGTGACAAGGTTTTGGTGACTTTGTGCATAATCATTACAAGAGGAACATTGCATAAAAGTCTAAACTAACAGATTTTTGGTAAATGATAGGAATCGGGGATTCTCACATTTACAATAAGGATTTGGGATTGTGAAATGAGTATCATTGGAATCATGTTCAATTGATCTACATCACAATGTAAGGATCATAGACAAACGTAGTGTGCATACTTGGAGTATGGCATAACTATTGTTTAGAAAAACAAAGGGTACATGCTAGGAGCATGGGACGACTGTTGTTTTTATTCAAGTCTTAAGTTGATTGTTTGAAACATTATACAATGAATAATGTAATCAATATGGTGATAAATAAAAGGTGGTTCTATTTATATTCAAAAGGGTTCTGAGACCATATTGGATTCGATTATTATTGTGTTTCACTTTGCATGTTTTGACTTCCAAAATATCTAGGTTATTCTTTCCGAATGACTAAGTTATTTAAACACTCCACAGTCGTTCATATGTTGGAAGTAGGTATGAATCAAGACTGTCATGAATCGAGTTTGTAGATGGCTAAATGGGTTTAGTCATAGCAATGGTTGCTACAACATTCATGAGTGCTCATAAGTTATGAGTATTGGAATAAACCCACGCTCACTTGTATCACTTCATGGAATTTATCTCGAGTGATCGTGAGACGGTAATATCATATAAATCTTCAAACCTAGAGATATGAGCTGTTACCTATGAGTTGGTTGTGCATTGATTGCACATAAACGCATTAGTAACTTGATGTTATAAAACGTGCCTTTGTGTACAATTCAACAAGTAGTAGAACAAGCATATGAGTCGAAGTTTATCTGTTCCTTCTAGAAATAGAAGCGATATCTGGGCCCCTCGATGATTTTGTTGTGACCTATGTACCGGCCGGTCAGAACTAAATTGATGTGTTCGATTAAGTTCTTTGTCAAACAAATCGGAAATCAGGAAACAAACTGCTGGACAATAAGTACGACGTTGTTCCATGTATTTGTCCGGCTGATATCATGAGAAAAGAGGATTATATGATCACTTATCTAAAATGGCGCTTCATAGTTCAACAGAGTTTTCGAGAGCTATGATTGCTAGTTGGTTCCTGAAGTAACATATGCAAATATAGTTATTAGACTTATCCAAGTGGGAGTATGTTGGATAAGGTGTCTAAGTCCATAACTTATTTGGTACATACTTGACCCGACCCGACATGGTCCATTTGGGTTGCATTTCATCCGAACTATTTATGGATAATTTTATGAGAGTTATACACATATGTTTATTAATATATTGTAAGTTATAATATATTAATATGAAGTTATTTAATTAGTCTTAGTCTTAAATTAATTATGAATTAATATAGAGATTAAAAGGAAGACTAATTAAATTATGGGCTATTGTTTTATATGGTGTGGGCTAACACTCATTTGTTAATGGGCTAGGCTTATATGGAAATCCATGGATGATCCATGGAGCTTTTAACCCATGGATCCTTGGAAAAGGAAAGGTCATGGGTTATTAGGGTTTCACCCTAACCATGCACACTATATAAGCATGCTTATGTTGCATGAAATAGCCACTAGTGTGGTTTTGTGTGTGTGGCCGATTTTTATGTGTGTATACACTCTCTCAAAGTTTTCCAAGAGTTTGTGGTGATTTGTGATTCCATTTGAGGCATTCACACTATTGGTGCTTGGCCCTCAAACTCCTTAGGAATCAAACTCATCATCAAAAGGTATGTAATCTTATCTAATTCTTTTATGTTTAAAAGTACCCCATGCCATGTTAGATAGGTTATGAACCTTGGAAAATTATTATTTTGCATGTATTTAGACAAACATAGATCCAAGGTTTATTAGGGTTGCATGCACACTTAGGAAGTGTTAGATTGCTCAAAACCCAGCAACCTTATCATGTTAGATCAATATTAATCCGATTATATGATATATTTGACTATAATTTTGATCTAATTGAAGATATTTATCAATTAATAAGATAATTGTTTCCTTATAAGATAATTGATTAATTATTTTGACTAAATTGATAAATTGTTTTGCAAGAAATCATTAAACAAATCAAATATGGATAATTATGTGATTAAATGTTAATTTAAATTATTTGTTATTTGATCCTTGTTGTTATGAAAAGTTTCATATTTTTCCCTTTAGGTTTTATAGTTTAAATTTGAACCCAAAAGTTTTGTTGTTTTGAAATTTAAATAGTTAAAACCCTAATGTTTTGAAAAATGTTTCAAAAGTTGCCCTCACGTTTTGGAATTTAAATTTTGAATTAATAGTTTAATTTTGATGTATATTTAAATTCTAAACCCTAATGTGTTGAAATGTTTCGAAACTTGCCCTCAAGTTTTGGAATTTAAAAGTTGATTAAAAGTTTAATTAGGAATGTTAAATTCTAAAACCCTAATATTGTTTTGAAAAAGTTCAAATCACACCCTTATGGTTTTATTAATTAATTAAGGTGTAGAATTAAAAGAGGTTTAATAAATCCATAAATGTTTTGGTTTACAATTTAATTGAATTAAAGGTATAATTGTTAAATTTGACCACCTAATATTTTAAAAGTATAAAATACACCCTATACTATATATAACATTAAAAGTCTAACATTATATGTATGTATGAGTAAAAGTCAGTCTTACCGTTAGTAGGCCTCATTCACGAAGCTGGTCTATGAGGGGTGTTTAAGGAAATTGCCTATAAAATGGCGATTGAATGGGTATCCACTCTTACCCACCGCACTCTTGACTAGTTGAGGGTCGTTAGCCGAACGGGTAGGATAGGACGAAACCTTCCATTATAAGTATAATGAATTATCAAAGTAACTGAATGTTTTTATAAAATTCCCAATCTTAGTTACTTAGGCAAAAGTGAATTGATGCAATTCCATGAAATTACACTTTGTGCCCTTGCGAAGACGTTAGTGGAGCGTGTGTGGTTTACCGGCACAGTAAATGGTTCTAAGCAAAGGTAGCAAAGGGTGACTCGATGTTTGTCATAGTTCGGTGGAGCGTGTGTGGTTTACCAGCACATCGAATAGGTGACTGTAACATGTGAGGGCACCATGTAAGTTTGCATGGTTATTCACACCCGCTTTGTGATCCTCGGCATCCCAGTCACAAACAAGAGGGGCATATCGAGATTTAAACATGCCATTGAAAGTTCAATAAATCCCAAAGGATCTAGGAGTTTTCATAGATTTAAAACTTAAATTTCTTTTTCGTTTTTCGTGGTGGAAATTAGTGAATCGTCATTCACTTACCTTCAAATATTCTGCAATTAGGGTTACGACATCCCTCTCCCGAGTTGTAGAATACTGTGTTGGGTCCTAGCCTTAGTATTTCATTTTGGTGATTTACTAAGGACTCAATCAATCAACTAACTTGAATTTTTTTTTCTCCCATTTTGTAGATGTCAAAGTTTGACAACTATGGTCTTCTCAAATCCCATGGAACAAGCATTCCACATGAAGATGATATTCCACGATTCGATTGAGGAACGACAAATCATGCTTCACTTCCTCCTCCGCCTCCAATTATTCTCCCTAACCCACAAGTTCAAAGGCTTGAAAAGTTCAAGATCACTCAAGCCCTTTTGGCAAGTAAACATAAAGAAGGAAAGTCGATGTGTGCACACGTCCTAGGGATGAAGTCACACATTGATAGGTTAAGAATGTTAGGATCCGTTGTCTGTGAGGAAATGGTTGTTGATTGGGTTCTTCAGTCACTTCCTAACTCATATAGTGAGTTTGTAAGAGAGTACTATATGATGAACCGTGACGTGACCCTTATAGATCTCACCTATATGCTTATTGCTGCTGAATCAGAAATGGTTTGGCGCAATAGAAAAGCAAAGTTGATTGGTAAATCTGCCTTCGAGACCTCTATGGATATAGACAATGGCAACGAAAGACATGCTATGATCGAAAAGTTTGATCACCAGAGAAAGGCAATGTCTGAAGTAGTTCCATGTCATGTTCCAAAAGAGTCAATTTGCTTTTATTGCCAAGAGAAAGGGCATTGGAGACGAAGCTGCCCCATTTACCTAAGAGATCTAAGAGATGGGAGAGTCAAAACGTATGGCTCTAATATAGATAAAATACATTAACTAACTCTTTTAAGCTTCTATTCTAGATTTTTAATACATAATGTGATAAGATTACAATTGATGTTTTGTAGGATCGAAGAAAAGAAAGGAAGCTTAAGGGAATAAGTGAGCATAATCTAACCTTGAAGGAATGGATTTCAATCGCATTTCTCGAAGATTAGATTCTTGAGCTACTACTTAGAGTTAGAATTAAATTGCTAAGAAAGATGTATTAGCATAGTTTTTCAATGAATTGCATTGTAAGGACAAATTTTTCCGCAATAAAATAAATTTTGATTTTATATTATTTATTTATCCTTGCAATGGCGTGTATGAAAAATTGATGTTATAATGTTTCTATTATTAGCAATAATGGATTTGATTCTTAATTATGTTATTTGTGAAAATGTCGGAAATTTACCAAATAGGGAAAGTTTCTCATCGCCCAAGTTTCAATTAGACAGAAACTTGGAATCATGCAACTTGGTTGCACGATGAATGAGAAATTTCATATTTGGAAATTAGACTAATTCATTGACAAAGTGTCAAGTGAAGGACTAGGAGATCGAGTACACAAAGTTGTGTGTTGATCAAGTACATCATAAGAGTTACAAGATATTCGTCATGATTTACTAAAAGTTTAGTAAATATGATTATACTTATAAGATTAAGTGTAATTCGGAATTGATTAAAAAGGTTTAAATCAATAGCAAAACGAATAACAAGAATCAAGTAGGCAGAAAGATAAAGGTTTCTCCATTCTAAGAAGAAGGGAGAGTAGCTTTTATGCTTTATGATAAGTCTTAATGATTAAGAACCATATCTCAATTGATCCTCTAAGTGAGTCTTAGTACAATTGTATGTTTAAGAAGAGGAATCAAGGATTGAAGAGATGGTTCAATCAAGAAGTCAATCATACTTCGTTCCAATAAAAAGTCTTAAAGTTAAGATTGTGACATTTAGTGAAAAGTATTAAGAAGGTTTATAACATTCATCAAATGTGGAAAGTTGTGATGTCTTGGATAAGACAAAGACCAACTAGGACCAATTTATGAAGTGTTTTGATAAAAGCTACACTAACTCTTGAATATTTGTTTGTCAAGAAATGTTTTGACAAGAGAATCTTATATGTCATGGAGTCAGTGGGAGTCTTATTGGTCTTGAAAGGTTTCAAGAACAAATCAAATAGACCTTATCGATCATCACTAGCACACGAGTTGAGGTTTACAACATATCGTGTTGACATTATTTTGTTTCTGTGCCGTTCCAATTGAGTTAATTATGCATGTGAGTCCTATGAGTTCTCATTTTGAACGCATAAAAGGCAAAGCACCTTAATCAATGAAAGGTACATTGATAGGAAAATGTGAGCTGCTTAACTACTTGGAAGACATGGTGGGCAGCTGTGCTACCATAAGGCAAGAAATCAAGATTAAGAAAGTTCGGTCCATATGAGTTTGAATTTGTCGTAAACTTTAGTTTTGACAAATTCACATGGATAGGAACACATACACCGTCTAAATCTAAGTGTCATAAGATTTATTCCTTCATGAAAATGATTGTGAGGAAATGCTTTCACTAAGAGAGATTTTAAGAAGATAGTGATTGTAAAATTGCATTCTCGAATTCGATTATGGTTACGGTATCCCTTTCCATAATTTGAATTGTGAGGTTTGGCAATTAGACTTAAGTGTTTAGACACACATATGAACTATCAAAGGCAAAGGTGTATAATTTCAAAAAGCCTTGATAAAAGATTATCAAAGCACTAAGTATTAGAAACATGAATTTAAGAAATTCAATAAGTATTGTTTTTCTGAAAGTTAAGATGTTTATGAATACATGTCGAAGCTAGTGGGAGCATAAGTGTTATGTTTTATAATAATCATCATGATAGTGGGAGCATAAATGTTATGATTGTATGATCATTAAGGAAAGTATTGCAAGGTTAACAATATTAATTATAGAAAACAAGAGTCATTCTTTGCAAAGTTGTAAGGATGGAATAGTTGTTTTGCTATAATTAAGGGAGAGAATATTATGCTTCATTTCAAATCTAAAGGATTAGGTTGAGAAATGTTAATAAATTTAGTCAAGGGTACATAGTGTGTTCTTAAAATTTCGATTATGATTACGGCATTCCTCTTCACAATTCGAATTTTAAGAACATAGCAAATAAAACATTATGTGTCGTGTCCCATATGCTTCGGGTATCAGATCGATTGCAAATGCTTTAATGTTTGACCATTCTAAAATTTTCCAAATGTCGAGCGCATTTAGAGGGAAAAGGGACTAGAATTGGTTTTGACTAAGATAATTAAACAACTATCAAAGGACAATCCAAAGTCCGACGAGGATTGGTCGCTTGTGAGTAGTTGGAAGTATCATATGGAAATTATGGAAATGTTTCCATATTGGATGGACCATATCGACATCATTATGAATAGATAAGATTCTATTAAGAATGAGTTGTCATATGGAAAATATGGAAACATGTCCATATTAGGAATTGAATATTGAAAATCTATGACTAGATTAGAAACTTTTATGCAAAAGAATGTTCAAAGGAATGTACTTTGAGTGAGAGACATCATATCTAAGGAATTGTCTTGTAACAATCTCCGATAGAAGACTTTGTAATATCATTGGCAATAGTCTTTGTGACTTTGGTGCAGTGACATTACGAAAGGATAAGTTGCATAGAATGTTAGAATCTAGCATATTCTATAAGTAGCAAGAATTTGATATTCTTTCACTTATGAAAAGGATTTGGAGTTGTGAAATGAGAATGATTGGAAATGTGTTCAATGTGATCTATTTCACAAAGTAAGAACCATAGGTAAACATTGTGTGCATGCTAAG
Source organism: Lactuca serriola (assembly GCF_051521515.1). NCBI lineage: Eukaryota > Viridiplantae > Streptophyta > Magnoliopsida > Asterales > Asteraceae > Lactuca > Lactuca serriola. Next base: position 22,576,066 of record NC_136413.1, on the reverse strand, counting down.
AGCATGGGACAAGTGTAATAATTCAAGTAAGAAGTTGATTACCTGAAACGACAAATAATGAGTAATCGATATGGTGATAAATAAAAGGTGTTTTATTTATACTCAAAGGTTTGAGGCCATATGGGATTAGTATTATTTTTGTGTTTCACATTTGCATGTTTTGACTTCCAGAATAATTGAGTTTATTAAAGAATAATTGAATTATTCGAACGGGCCACAGTCATTCATATGTTGGAAGTAGATATGAATGAAGATTGTCGTGAATTGGTGTGTGGATTGTCTAAAAGAGTATTAGACATAAGCAAATGTTTGCTGCAACGTTCATGAGTGCTTATGAATATGATTTGAGCATTGGATTAGACCCACGCTCACTTGGATCACTCCATGGATTGTATCACGAGTGATTGGTGAGACGATAACATCTTATATTCTTGAAACTGAGATGTGTGAGTTGTATCTTGCAAATCGGTTGCACATTGATAATATGTAAACGCACCAGTAACTTGGTGTTATAAAACATATCGTTGTGTGTAATTCGGTGCGTGAGTGAAAGCAAGCATTGTATCAAAGTTTATCTGTTCCTTTTATCCAAAGTAGGATAAAAGCGATATCTTTGGGCCCCTCGATGATTTAGTGATGACAAATGTAAATGCTCGGTCGGGCTAGGGCTAATTTGATTTGTTCAATTAGTCAGTCGTCATAAATCGGAAATCGAGATATAGTACAAAGAGAATGATTTGAAATCATATCTCATATGATATCTAGAATGGAGGAATATATGATCCCTTATCTAAGGACACGCGTATCTGATAGGATCAGAGTTGACAACGGCTTTGGAAAGCTACGATTGCAGATCAGGATCTGAAGTCATACACAAAATAGTTATTAGACTTATCCAAGTAGGAGACTGTTGGATTAGTGTCTAAGTCCATAACTATTTTGGTATGTACTTGACCCGATGGTGCATGGTCCTTTTGGGTTGCCTTCATCAAAGCAACTTGATAGGATGAATTATGGAGAGAAAGGATTAAATATGATTTATTAATATATTATGGGAATAATATATTAAAGGAGAAATCATATTGTATAATTAATATTAGTCAATAATTAATTGGTAATTAGTTTTGTGACTAAAAGAGATTAATTAAACTTAAGGGACTAGAATTGTAATTATAAGATAATTGTAATTTGGGCCATGGATTTCCTTGTATTAAGGGGTGGACGAATTCTATGGGGAAGCCCATAAGAAATCGTCCAAGGCCTTAAGGAAAGGGCTCCATGGGTTGCTTAGGGCTTAAGCATCCAAATTTGGGTTTCCATGTTAGATAACCCTAATTGCCTCACTATATATAGATCCCTTAAGGACCAAAAACGTGGCTAAGCTTCTTGCTAGGGTTTCACACGAGTTTTGGTAGCCTCTATCCACTCTCCTCTTCATCCTCTTGCTTATGGTGTTTGTGAACCATTAGAGGAGTGACAATTGTGACTCAATGCTTTCTAAAGTCAATACAATGAGATTTGGGATTGTTATTGCTACATAACAATCAAGGTAATATTATAAACCTATTCTCATGTTAATATGATTACTTATATGCTAGAATTAGGGTTTATAGTCTTGGATAACTTGCATGTACAATAGAGAAACCTAGATCCAAGCATTAGGGTTTGTATGAGCACATAGGATGTCTTATGACCAAAACCCATCAGTTCTATCTGTGAAGATGGTAGCTTGCCTTGATATGAAGTCTCCAGCTTAGCATTCTGAATAGGCACCAATCTCGAATTTGAGGATCTTGTGCTACAAGATTGAGGAAGGAGTTGGCATACTTTCCATAGATCGTCTTAAGCTTGAGCCCAATGAGCCCATCCATTTAAACATCATCTTATTGTTTTCACCTTTTCCATGGATGTGTTGATCCATCCTAGTTAGCCTGGATATGATCTCGTTATTTGAGATCATAATGGGTATTTATTAAGCTGCACCTTTCGAGTACTAAACTAGCGAGGAAGTTGGAATAGTCCTTCTAGGGATCTATGGATTTCTTCTTTGCAGGTTGATTGCAGGAGGTGAGGAAGGATGACTAACAAATATATATGGGATAGTGGAAGAAGTAGATCTCAAAATTTGTAAACTATTAACAATCTAATTTCGTAACGAAATTAGTAAGTGGTGTGTGATGTTTAAAATAAGATGTTAAAAACTGAAATGCTTAAGATCTTGAAATATGTCGAAGATCTTGGCTGTGCTCAAGATCCTAGAAATGAAATAATTATATTCAGGAATGTTGTTTAGTGACATTAAATCGTTTGGAAGGGAAGATAAATTTATTTGATATATCTGGGAAAGTAATAGTGTTAAAATAATTAAAAAAAAGTGATATTACGTAATAAAATTTTAAAGTACTCAAAATGGAATCAACATACCACAAAATATCTTCATAATTCGATATGTAAATAAATCGAAAATCAATAGTATGCAAAAAGTGTTAATCCTTTTGAATCACCGACATAAAATAAGTAAGATCGAAACAAGAACACGTCATGTTGAGTATTTGAGATATTGAAACTGATTTGACATATTTGGTTATTTAGGGATGCATATTTTTTAGGTTTAATCATTTTATGATTCCCTACAGTGCCTTTACAGTAGAACTTCTTCACTGAGCTCTTCTAAGGAATTGGTTTTATATTAAGGCATTGGTTTTATATTTTTTGTAAATATTTTATGTTCCCTATAAATAATCATTAGACTAGCTTTTGTTTAAAAGCTTTTTCTAGATTAGGGTTCTGTTTGTACATTCATATCATAATCAATATACACAAACCCTTTATCAGATTACTTGCATATTACGGTGATTGATTCTTGATTGTTCTTGGTATTCTACATTCGTCATCTTGGAGTTATTCTCAACAATTGGTATCAGAGCGGGTTCTTGTAGATCTCAGCGATTATTGCAAGAATTGATCTTGTTTATGATGATATTTTATCATGAATATCACATTGTTCTTCAAGTTTTGTAAGTTTGTTGAAAAGAAAAAGTTTAGTACCTCGTTTTATTGCAAAATCTTGTTCATATCTGTTATATTCTACTCATTATTTCCTCTTATTTGTTCTTGAATCGTGGTCTGGAAGAGTACTAGAAGAAATATTTTGTGTTTATTCAAATTTTGTGTCCGGATCTACTTTATCTCTCCAAAAATCGTTTCAAAACTGTTTTCTCTCTTTAGAAACCGTTTCGGATCTGTTTTCTCTATCTAGAATTCTCATCAGTTCCACTTTCTCTCTCTTCAACTTTTCTTTCTTGTTGAAGATTTAATGGCGAATTGGAGGGTGTTAAAACCAATAAAAGAAATTGGATTAAAGGTTACAAATCCAAAGTTTCGTCTTAAATAAGGATATTTGTTTTGGGCTGTTCCTGATCAATCTATGTTGAACAATGCCATTGAAATGTATAATTTGTATGTTGATGAGAATATTGATGATCTTTCATGAATTTCTTATGGTGGATTGGAAAATAATTGTTTAGATGAAGATAAAGATTTGTTAAAGCAATTTTCCATTATCAAAGAATATTTACTTTTGAAGAAAATACAACAGAAGTTACTGAAAGAAAGAAAAGAAAAAGAAGATGTTATTAGTGTTCTTGGAGAAGTTCATGATGTCCTTCAATTTTTTGTTGAAAAAGTGAATCCTGATGTTCTTGTTGAGGGGGAGTCAATTGTTTCAAGTTTTTCAGAAGCTTCACAATCCGAATCTAGTAGTTTTGAAGACAAATCTAAATGCAAAAATTCAAAAATCGTGAAAGTGAAGGTGTTTTGTTCTATTGGAACAACATATGTTTTTTTGTGTTTTGATGATGTTTTTGAAGGAAGGGTTCCCTACAAAAAGACCATAATTCAAGATGTTTAGATTTACCAAATTCCTAAGGATTGTGTTCAAAAGTCTTTAAATGTTCAGATTCAGAAAGGTGAATAGGTTGTTCAAATTCAGAAAGGTGAATAGGTAGTTCAGATCCAAAATTTGTTTCTGAAGTTTAGAAATCAGAAAAGGAAGAAGAAGAAGAACAAGAGTAAGTTGAAGAAGGTTTGGATGCCCAAGGTATAAGTACCTAAAGCATGTGAAAAGGTTCAGAAAGCTGAAGTCAAGAATGTTCGAAGGAAATTCCATTCATATTTTTCTTCAGATGGATATGTTAAAAGTGGGAGAAAAGAGAAAATAGTATTCGGTTGGTTTAATGAATTTTTTTGGGAAATTTTTGTTTTCCAACTAAAATGTGGTTATTATTTTCAGAAGATGATCGATTCTCTTTAAATAAATGGGTGTGCAAGAAACCAATTTCAATCTTGAATCTTAAATGGGTACCAAAAGTGTCATAAGAGTTTTGACCTTTATAAAAAAAATCGAAAATTGGGACAAAATCTGGTGATAATTTAGTCAAAGATATGAAATTCTGTTGAAGAAATCAACTTTTATTGATTTTTAATGGTTGGTAATGACAAAAAGGTGAAAAGTTGAAAAAGTGGGTGAAAATGACATTTTCTGCAAAAAGAAGGCTGCAATCTGACATTTCAGCAAAAAGTGGACTGAAATTGTCAGTGTCTTGCATAAGGAGGGTCAGATTCGGAATTATACACAACATTGGTTAGTTTCGCAGTTAAGGGCATATCTTGTCATTTCTTTAAAATGTGAAGGTTGTTTTGGGAGGATTTGATGAACAGCTCATGCTCGTTCCTTTGAAATGGAGATGACGAACAACCAAGATGCGAAAGTCAAGATGCGAATGTCACAAGATGCGAAAGTCACAATCGGAATCCGAAGCTACGAATGCGAATCTACTGTTAATCTCCGAGCACTCGCAATCGTTTGTAGCTCTATCGTTCGCAGTTCTATTCTCGGATGGAATCAGATTCGCAACTCAAAACTTTCGTTCAGAGTTAAATATTGAATAATAGAGTTCTGGAATCAGAGTTGGAATCCATTCATCGTTATAGACATCAAAGTTTCAAGCATCAAAATTGAATTCAGAATTGGAATGACTCGGAATTGGAGTTTACAAATCAAAATCGAAATTTGATTTCTTTGGAACTTGATATGGTAATTGGAACTACTTAGTTGAATGATGTTCGTATTCGTCTGCAACTTCAAAATGGAGCTTCAATATAGGTTCGTATTACGAGTAAATTTCCAGTCGGAATTTATTTTGACTTTGTCAAAGTCAAAGAAAGTGTCGTTATTCTGAATAATTGGAGAAGATGACTCCATTTACAATTTCAGCCCTCAAAGGTTACACAAGTTAGCATAATTAACCCCATATTCTAAATTCTTTCCAATTTTTATAAGTTTTACCATTTTTACCCTTTCATTCCACAATTATTTTCACTTCTTATGCTTTTCTTTGGTCTTATTCTTTTCAAACCCTTCTAAATAATTGCTTCTTAATCCATTCTTTTTGTCTAATATTTAAAAATCGAAAAATACAAAATTAAATTTTGTTATTTTTCTGATTTGAGTTTTTGAGAATTGGGTATATTGTAAAAGGATTTATTTCATCTAATCTGATGGGTTTTGAAGATTATTGGTGATTCTTCTTAACTTTACGGATGCTCTCCATGGGATTTGTTGAAAATTCAAGGGGGAGTTCGTATTTGGAAGATGATATTTGTTTCTCTCGCTTTGAACCCCCATGTGCTAATGAGTCTCACAATTTAGGGGGAGAAATGCCAAGAAGATTTAAAATCATGAACTTCATCAGTTTCAACATCTATAGGGAAATTGTTGAGTATTTGAGATACTAAAACTGATTTGACATATTTGGTTATTTAGGGAAGCCTTTTTTATGGTTAATCGTTTTATGATCCCCTACAGTGCCTTTACAGTAGATGTTCTTCATGGAGCTCTTCTAAGCCATTTGTTTTATATTAAGACATTGGTTTTATATTTTTTGTAAATATTTTATGTTCCTTATAAATAATCATTAGGTTAGCTTTTATGTAAGAGATTTTTCCAGATTAGGCTTTTCTTTGTACGTTCATATCATAATCAATATACACAAAACCTTTATCAGATTACTTGCATATTATGGTGATCGATTCTTGATTGTTCTTGATATTCCGCATTCGTCATATCGAAGTTATTCTCAACACGTCAATATACGAGGAAAGCCCTTAATCTTTTTGAATCACCAACATAAAACCTTAGGAGGTGATAAACTCACCTTCCTAATAACTAATAATAAATCATAAATCAAAGTTATAGGTGTTAGTTGATCTTTGAAAGAACGTATTCATGCTCAAGTGTCGATAGAATCAAAGAAGAAAAAGAAGTGGACGTGTCTGTGTGCATATGATCAACTAGTCTTTTATACATAACAATAATAACTAAATATCCAAGATTCCTTGGATTCTCCTTGACTTTTTCTTGACCCGACTTTCTCGAGCATCTTTAACATTGATGATTCATTGACTACATGAAGTTGACTTAGTCTATTTCTTTTTCCTTAAACCTTGAGTCCGTGCACATGATTTTCCAATTAAAACAATAGCAGTCTAAGATACCAAATAAATCCAATATCTTGAGCTTGCATGAGATGTTAGTTTGAACCAAATATTTGGAAATAAAAAGTTTTTAAAACTTAATTCTCTAGAAAAAAAGCATTGTAATGAAAATTTGAAGAAAAAATATGACACAACTCCTGAAAAAAATCTCAAAAAATCATGAAATTTTGATAAAATACTTCTAATTCTGCTTACTACACTAGAGATTTATTAGGTGAAGGTTAAAAAAAATAAGTTGTTTCGGTGTTGACATTTTAATTTAAGAAATATTAGTTTCTATAAAATATAATGAAAAATTTCTTTTCCTAAAATTAAAAATAGCAAATGAAGGAGTATATGATCTTACTATTTCAATAAATTTGTAATAAAGAATCTAAAATATTACTATTATGGGTACATACATTTTTTTAAATGAATCTACGATTTTATAAAAAAAATAAGACATAAAATATTTTGTTATCCAAGTCAAAAATCTTTTTAAAGTTCTGTTATATATATATATATATATATATATATATATATATATATATATATATATATATTCATATTTCATGGTCACATGGATTGTCTAATGCAACACTATTTGTGAAAAACAACTTCTGGTATGGAGTTGTTTTCTGACGTATCATTCAATTTATTGTGCCTTGAAACTGTATTGTAACCAATTGGCATGTTCAGCTACTCAATAGTTGATGTTGATGTTAGTTATCTATATAAATGACACATGGGGTGTTTCAGTTGTCATATACATGTTTTGTTAGATATAGTTGTTAGAACTATTGTAGTTTTTGATATGGGTTCACAATATCAGTTGATTAGTGAGATCGATGGTTTGAAGTTTAAAGGAAGTGTTGTTGGTTTTTGGAAGAAACATGTTTACTTGAAGCCTTATGAGCTAAACAATATTGATATGGTATAAATGGACAAGAAGGTATCAATTTGTCATGGATAAGTTGCCTATATTTTATTTGAATAGGTATAGTTCTTTAAGCTTCGTTTAAGTTTTGGTGATAATTTAAGGGGAACCAGTATCTTATCCACCATCAAGATGGCTTTAATTCGCAAGTTTGAAGGAAGGGACTGTGTATGCTTTTTCGGATTTCATTGTTTATGATAATCTTACCCGTTTGAAAGTGGAAGATCACATATTTAAATTAAATCTTCACAAAAACTCATATGTTAAGGCCATGACATATGGCTTCTCTCGTGGTGCCAAATCTATTTATTTTTTCAAGTTTGGAAACACTATTTTGGGTCATGTCGGTGAGGATTATGTAACTGGTAAGTAGGCTCTCATATCGAAAAAAACTTGCTCTTATACTTGTCTTGTTTGTCCTGTCATTTTTGATATACTTGGTGTTTCATTTTGTAGATGTCATTGGGGTAGTGACATTCTATGTCATCTTGATGCTTAACATGAAGGATGATCGGTATACTATGAAGGTTTTATTTTACTTATAAGATCTTGAGTAAGACACAATTATGTAAATTTTCATAAATAGAACTATGTAGGTGTGTGAATACTAATTGGTTTTTTGTCTAGTTTAAATTGCATCCGTTGTAGTCTTTGGTTGAACATTTAGAGGATTTTTCATATGGGATTGGTAACATTGCTTTTAGTGAACCTATGTTGGTTATCATTCACCTTGGTAGGATTCAATAAGGGCAAGGTAAGTACTATATATGTAACAACCACTGCGTTGGTTTAAATAATGGAGTCTGAAGTTCTCTTTTGTTCTGATAACTTTCCGTTGGTATATGTGTTCATGGGTGTTATAGGTTACCTTATAGTTAGTAAATTCTTTTTTGGGACAATGATAATTTTCAATTCAATAGTTGACGATGTTGTGGTCTTTAAAAAACGGTACACAACATGTTAAATTATAGCGATAATTTGCGCGAATAGTTACCTAATAGTATTGCATTGCACCACATATTGAAGCAATGGTTTTTGGACTGAATAAATTTCTGGATGTGGAAGGTATAAAGTCTAATCTCACACTAGTCAAATTTTTTCCTAGTTGACCAAGAATGTTGTCGAGTTCTCTTAGGGACATAGTGGAGGTATTTGTTGGATTAAGGTATCTAAGGTCTTAACCAAATTGGCATAATCTTAGTGAACAAAAGTAAAGTCCTTTTTGGGTTGTCCTCATAACCATAATAGCTACAATTGAAATTAGGAGAAAGATAAAATGATTTGTTAATATAATGCATGATTAATATATTAATTAGAAATAATAAATAATTTATTTTCTATTAATTAGAAATAGATGGAATTAACTAGTTATTAATAGAAATTAATCTGATGTTAATTCGGGATTAGTTAGAGTTAATTAAAAGTGTTAGGGGTGAATTGTACTTTTTTAATAGTTAAACAAGAGAAGCAATTGTAGGACCTCTGATAGTAAGGACAATTTTAAGGAGCCTTCTTGGGTTTCTAGAATCCTCCTAGTAGCAGGTAAGGAAAAAATTTAAATTGGGGATTAAATCTAATATTTAATTGTTTAAATCTGGATTGATTTGGAGTTACCTAAACTATAAATAAGATCCATGGCCTTGTAAATTTCATACATACACTTCCTAGAAAGATGAAAACTGATTTTCATCTTGTCTCCTCTCTCCTCTTCAATTTCTTATGTTCTAGGGTTTAGAGTGTGATCCACTAGAGGCGTTCACATTATTGACGCTTGCTTTCCATGGAGCATTTGAACAACTTAAAACTAGGTTGCCATACTTGATTATAAAAAAGGTATGTGTTTCTTTCTATATGACTTTCGATTTACATTGATTACTTCGGGTTTTTTCAAAGTATGTTGCTATCAAAGGAAAACCATAGATTCATAGGTTGCATGTGCCTGTAATTGTGTATATGAAAATTCTGAAGTGCAAATCGTATTTGATTATTTTATTTTATTTTGTAACCTAGCAAACCCATTAGTGGTATCAGAGTGTAGGGATTTATCTATAATATGCACCTTAGTGAAAACCCTAACAGAAACAAGAATTTCGAAAATTCTTGGTCCTCTAGTGTTTTCGATTTCTGCCTCCTACTTGCCTTTTTCAAAATTTTATAAGGTTTCCCTAGTTTTTATATTTTTTATTTTACTTGCCTAAAATTTGGACAAATAATAACTAGGAAACCTAAACCTTTATTTCGAAATTTAGAAATGGAATTAAAATTAAATAGATTAATTAATTATATATTATTATTTAATACTTAAAAAAGATTTAATATAATTTTAATTAATTTTTTAATTAAAATATTAAATCAAAGATGGTTTAATTGATTAATTAATTAAATTTTAATCATGATAAATAAATTTAGACCTTATAATTTCAAAAGGCTTTAAATACACCTTATACATATATGTATAAGACTTATTATATTATATGTATAACATAAAACTCAATCAAATCGTTAGTATGTCTCATTCAAGAAGCCACACTATAAGATATGTATAAGAAAACAACCTATAAAATGACCATTAAATGGGTGTCCTTTTCACCCACCTCTTCTTTTTGTGGTGGAGAGTCGATAGCTGAACGGAGTTGATAGGACACTAACAATAGTAAAAGTATTAGGGCTAATCCATGAGAACGCACATTGGTTCTTTGTTAGTCGTTACTGGAGTGTGTGTGGTTAACCAACACACAAATTGGGGATTACAAAGTCGATCAATGGTAAATAACAGGTTTATGGTTGTTGATTGAGCATGTGTGGTTAGCCGACACATGAATGTGAGATCATAAATGAGAACGAGGATGTCACGCGAGTTTGCATGGTTATTCACATCTTGGTTATCATCCTTGACATCCTAGTCACACATCGAAGAGCATAATTCAAGATCAACATGTCGTTGATAGTATACTGAATCTTAAAAGATCTAGGAGTTTCATTGTGATTAAAATTAGTAAATTGTTTTACCTACCTAAAATAGGTTTATGATGCGATTAGGACATCTCTGTTCATGTTAGGAATCATATTTATAGATCATATACTGAATTTAAAATTAGGTTAATAATTATAGATTGGATGGAATTATTTAAACCTTTTCTTTTAGGTTAGATGGAATCCTTTCCCACCATCTCTTGTACTTTGAAAATTCTATCTTCTCTTTGTTCTCCCTCAGGAATGACTCATATGTTATGCGATCTTCGTCGATTTTTGTATTGAGAAAGATGTCCATGATTAGCATCTCCCTTAAATCAATAATGCGTCAACTATAAGTAAGTTGTTATTGCCATAAAATATAGTTTGTCAAATAAGCTCTCTTGCGTCATTATGCCTATATCCTCGATGTTCCAAAAGGATCATTTATGAAAATGTAAGCATAAGAAATGAATTTGCAATTGAGTGAAATCTTTCACCAAATGGCAAGGAAAGAGTAATTTGAAAATCATCAAAATTTCCTAATTGCATACAGATTAAAGAAAAGAGTTTTCTATGTAACCAATGATAGTTACATACACAAACTTGAGAATCTCAATGTTACGTTTGACAAGAGTCTTGCTATAGATCTTGTGTATTGATCTTTCATTAGTTCTTATGATAATTTTGACTTGATTTATCATATGAATAGTATGAAGAAAACATTGATGGAATTCATAAATCTTCTTTAAACAAAGGAAAATGGAAAGGAATTAGATTTCTTATCTAATCTTAGTCGTGGACTTTCTAAATGTTGGTGGAATGAAGAGGGAATGTTCGAATCCTAAATGGAAAGGATTGGTTTCAGCCGAAACTTCCCATTATAAAGGATTAGAATTGGTGTGTCCTCTATTCCACATAATAACAATACAAAAGAGAAAAGTCTTTATTAATACAAAGACAAGTATCATAGGAAATGAAGTTCCCTAAGTACTTTGAAGATCTCTGATATGGTAAAGTCAATTGTTTTACTCTAGATCATGTACTTAAACAATCAAACTCCAAATACATCCATATTTTTGGTTCTTTGATGCATGATGTGATGATTATATATGGATAGAATTGTAGGATCTATACAAAAGAAGGAAGCAAAGCATCAAAAGCTAAACCTAATCATTAGAATGGACGAATGTCGCATGTCTCAATGATTAAGGATTTTGAGATTGTCCTTAGTATTGGAGCTAAAATAATTTTTATTTTATTTTCTATTACTCTTGGGAGATGTCTAGAAAACAAATGTTCATTTTATGTGTTGTATTAACATGAATATCAATTTTCATTTGATAATGAAAATGTGACAATTCAAGTTTATAATGATGGTTATTTATGTTTAAAGCTTCTTCTTGAAATTGGAATTCATGAAATTACAGTTTGTGTTTTTTATAATAGCTGTGATAAATTGAGTATTAATTCCTCTAATAGTTTAGATATGACCGCGCTTGTCACATCATCGCCTTAACCACATAAGTAAAAATCCTGTCACCAAGCTCCAATTGAACCGAACTTGGAATCATCCGACTATGAGTTGGATGATATATGCAAGTCTTGTATGTTGTCAATACAAATTACTCACCATTTACTAGAAGATGTAATGGAGACAAAGGATTTTTGGATCTTGTACACACTAACGCGTGTGAAACTTTTAAATCCATCAAAAAGGACGACATATACTACTATGTCATAATTATTGATAATTTTGGTAAATGTGATTATGTTTATATGAATAAGCATAAGTCTAATACTTCAAAAAGTCTCAAAGAGTACCATAACAAAGTAAGGAATGAATTGGGTATGGAGATAAAAGATTTCTAATCTAAAAGGAAAGGATATTTCCTTAGTATCGAGTTCTACAAGCATCTTAGAGATTGTGTAATGGTTTCCATAATTGGTTTCTCCAATGACACCATAATGTAGTGATATTGAAAAGGGAGAATCGAATGTTATATGGTTCAATCTATGATGATTCGTTCCTTGATAAAAATTACTGTTTTGGGAATATACACTTAAAATAGTAGAGCGTTTTGAACCTTATAACCAACTAAGTAGGTTTTGAAGACACCTCATGGAATGTGGAGTTGGAAAGTTCCACCACATTTAGGTTTGGTGTTGTGAGGTCTTTCATTCTAGTAAAAAGTAATGGCCAACGTGAATTAAGATTTAAGAAGTGTTACATTGTCGGCTATTCTTTGAGTGAAAGACCATAGACATATCAAGAAGTCATAATGACCTTTAAGAACTTCAAGATTTGAACGACAATGAACCTATAGTCGGAACTAGCTCTCAACTTGAGGTTGATATACTAGTTGAGTCAAATGACATAACCTTGCCTATTCAAAAGATCTTGTGGAGTCATAGAACATCCTAATTTCTATGAGTTTCATCTAACTATGGAAGGAGATACATTGATTAGTGATAAAACATTGATCAATTTGGATACTCCTAATAGCTACTAGGAAGCAATGGCGGGCCTTGAGGCTTCCAATTTGAAGAGTCTAAGGATAGCAGAATTCAGTCCATAAAGGATTGTTGGATTAGTGTCTAAGCCCGTAACTACATTTGGTATGTACTTGACCCGGTTGTGCATGGTCCTTTTGGGTTGCCTTCACCAAAGCAACTTGACAAGGTAATTTGATGAGAGAGAGAGAGAGGATAATATTATTTATTAATGTGTTATAAGAATATTATATTAAAGGAGAAATCATATTTATTTAATTCGTATTAGTCATAAGTTAATTAGGAATTAATTTGGTGACTAAAAGAGATTAATTAAATAAAGGGGCATAAACTGTCAAATGTATGATAGTTAAGTTTTGGGCTGGGAAACCTAATGGACTAAGAGGGAACGAAATTATGATGAGGGATCATCATATTTTCGTCCAAGGGCCTTATTCCAAAAGGTTCCTTGGGTTGGTTGGTGGCTAAGTTGTCCATTAGGGTTTAGACTGAAACCATAGCAGCCTGCACTATAAATAAGACCCCAAAGCTTCAATTTTTGGCCACTTGCTTCCCAAGAGAAACCCTAGGCCGAAATTAAGCATCCCCCCTCCTCTCTCATAGTTGCCTTCTTGCTTGTGGTGTTTGTGATCCACTAGAGGAGTTACAATTGTGACTCTAAGCTCAAGAGAAGAAGATTCAAACCACTATTTGAAGAGGTAAACATCTAGATCTGATTCTATATGTTAAATAATGAAGTATGTATGCTAGTTTAGAGTTTGTAAGTCTTGGATTCATTGCATGTACAATAGAGAAACCTAGATCCAAGCATTAGGGTTTGTATGAGTACATAAGATTGTTCTTATGCATAAAACTCATCAGTGGTATCAGAGCCTTGATTGGTTTCTGTTATATGTGATGTAATTGTCGTATTTTTGCTGAAAATTGATTTTTGGCCTCTGCCCGACTCAACTCGGCGAGTCAGTATCTGGACTCGACGAGTTGGCCCAACTCGGTGAGTCCGGGATTCAGACAGAGTATGTTTCGGGATTTACTTGCTGTTTTCCTATAGGATTGATGCCAAAATCATTTTTTGATAATAAAATCCGAATTTTATTGTATGCAAATGATTATCCTTACCAAAACAAAAGATAATTTCAAATCTTTTGAATAATAGTTTCTTTATATGATAAATATGGATTATTTAAATTATTTGGTAATTATCTTGTGACTAAAATTGGATTAGGTCAAATATAGATAATCATAAAATTAATTGTTTAATTTATAATATTTGTTATTTGATCCCTTATGTTTTCAAAAGTTCAAAACTTGTCATCAAGTTTTGAAATTTAAATTCTATGATTAAAAGTTTAATTTTGAATGATTTAAATTTCAAACCCTTAGAATTTTACAAGTTTAAAATTCAACCCTATACTATTATATTATTATAAGATTAATTAATATATATGTATAAGCATAAGCTAGTCTTATCGCTAGTAGGCCTCATTCACGAAGCCAGTCTATAAGGTGGGTATAAGGTTGCTGCCTATAAAATGGCGTTCAATGGGTGTACACTCACACCCACCGCTTGCTTGATTGGTGGAGGGTCGTTAGCCGAATGGATAGGATAGGGCACTTAATATCTCATTATAAGTATAATGAATATTGCAAAGTAACTAACATTTTTTATTTACAAATTCCCAATCTTAGTTACTTTAGGGTGAAATGTGAAAATGATGCTATTCCATGGAATTACACTTTGCACCCTTGTCAAACGTTAGTGGAGCGTGCGTGGTTAACCGGCACACTAATTTGGGATTGACATTGGTGGCGAAGGGTGGCTCGATGTGTATCATAGATCAATGGAGCGTGTGTGGCTTACCGGCACATTGATTGAGTGATAGAGACATTGAGTGCACCGTGTTGGTTCGCATGGTTCTTCACAACTTGTTTGCGATCCTCGGTATCCCAGTCACAAATTTGAAGTGTATATCGAGATTTAAACATGCCATTGAAAAGTTCAATGAATCTCAATGATCTAGAAGTTTTCAAATATATTTAAAACTTAATCTTCTTTTTTCGATTTTCATGGTGAAAATTAGTGAATCGTCATTCACTTACCTTCAAATTATTTACTTTTAGATTACGGCATCCCTTTTCTAAGTTGTAAATAATGTTGTTGGATCCTAGCTCTAATTTCTCATTTGGGTGTTTAATTGGAGATTCATTTCTAATCAAACTTTGTTCCTTTCTATTTCAGAAGTCTAACGCGAACGCTAACAACAACGCTTCTGGGTCATTCTCGCTAATGAAACTATGCCAAAAGGTGACATTTGATGGGTCGAATTTCAATGAGTGGATGAGATACATTCGTATGATCACTCGTTACGAGGACAAATAATATGTCATTGATGAGAAACTTGAAAAGACAACCCAGATGTTGCTACTCCTAAAGAGTTGGCCGCCTTTGAGGCCCACGAGCGTGATGCTATGAAATTTCATTGCATCATGCTGGCCACCATGAACCTCGAACTCCAAAAGTCCTATGAGAACATGTATCCATATGAGATGCATCAAGATTTGCTGGACAGATACCACCAAAGCGCAAGGAAAGAGCGTTATGAGATCATTACTAACATGATCACCGCTAAGATGGGGAGTGGAGAATGTCACACCCCCGAACCAGACGGCGGAAACGTCCGAGGGCTCGCATGACTTTAATTGAATACCATCACAATGATTATACATGAATCATAACATAAATGTCACCATGCATCAATATATTACAGCCGGAATTGTTTTACCTCAAGTACATTGTTTTAACATTACACATTCATAACATAAATAGTTTGAGTGTTTTTAACAACATAACATCTAACATTACTTCATAATACTCTTCCGCTTACCTGTTACCTGAGAATACAAGTTATTTTGGAAAAAGTCAACATATGAAATGTTGGTGAGTTCATAAGAAATGTTGTGATAAAATGGTTTGATTGGTTTTGTAAAAACCCAGAAAATCCGATATTTTCTAAAAAGACTTTTGTTTATCAAAGCGTGAGATCCATAAGTTGATGCATGAACGATTTTAAATATATATATATATATATATATATACACACACATACGAAGGGTATTTGGTAATATTGTTATAAAGTTTCGAACGAGTGGTGTTAAATTCCCCGGAAAACCCTATGTTTTCCGATGTTGACATGTATTCGTAATTACTGATTTTTGTATTGTCTTAATGAATGAGTATTGATTAATCCATATTGTATATCGTCCTAATTATTGTCTACTTTGATTTCCCGTAAGCCTTAACAAATGAAGAGAAGGGTTGTATTATGTCCCATCACTATCGTAAGAACCTTAGGCTGTCGTGGATGCGAAAGACACAATGGTCCAACTCGCACTTGATTACTGTGACCTTACTAGCTTTTCTAATGGGACACTTTGGCCCACTAGCACATAAAACTATTGAAAGTCCTTTTATAAAATATTGGGTCATTGAAGGCCCAATAACATATAAGTGTTATCCCTTTAGGCCCAAAGATCATGTTGGTGGGCTTGCAAGGCCCAACAAGTATGATTTGAAACTCATAAGCCCAAAGTTGGTAGGTTTATTCCTTTTAGTCATCACATATCTATTGGAGAGTTTTGTTTTCGTGATTGTTGTTTTGTATTGATTCGAGACCGAATCAATTCGTTTATAACGATATTTGGTATTGAAGATGTATTTGTTTTTCGTTTTGTCGCTAGTCGAATATCTTGTATTTTATCTTAATGAATTAATTTGTTTAGAAGTATGACTTTGACCCTTTTCACTACCTTTCTTTTATAAAAATAACACTTTTAGTCCTTTATATAAAAGAATTTCATTTTTAGTCCTTAAAAAGATTTTCTTGACACTTTTGTATCATAAACTTGTTGAAAAGACATTTTTAACCCAAATTATATTTAGTAAACAGTTTTAGCCCTACAGAATGGTATTTCTCGGTTAGAACCCCAAATTTCTCAATTTTTATAGTTTTGGCCCAAAATACAAAAAGTTTACATTTTGACCCTTTTTGGAGTTTAAAAGCATTTTTGACCTTAGAAATAGTTTTATTACACTTCATGTCCCCTGTTTTACAGAATATTACAATTCAGCCCTTTAAAAACTTCAATTTTCGCAATTCTGGGCTTGTTGGGCCGAAAAGCCCGTATTTAGCCCAATAACTCAAATATTTGCATTTTAAGTCCTTTGAAAATTCTAATATTCAGAAAAGGGATTATAAAAACTGTTTTGACTCATTTGACCCTCAAGAAACCGTGACTTAGCAGTTTTTACCCCAAGTTTTGTATTTTTAACATATTAAGCCCTAAAATGAGTTTTATGTTAAATTTTGTTCCGTATAACCTTATAAGCTATTTTTCTTGACTTGATTAGTGTAAAATAACTTAGATTATGTTTGTTTCCTTTCTCATGTCATAGATCTCGAATTATCACTCTTTTTGTTACACATTTGTCTCAAAAACACATAAAATCACACACATACATGCATAAAATCACACATAGCATACACATACACATAGATCTACACATTTTGTTGTATTCTCCCCCATAAAACATATGAAAAACGAAAATAGAGGGGTATGAAACTCACCTTGAGTTGTAGTTTTGGTTTTGAAGAAGACTAGAAGAAGAAATTTCGATCTTAGCAAGTCCTCTTGGTAGATCTCGAGTTTAGATGATTTCTAAGAGAGTGATCATGATTTTGTATGGATTAGGAAGAGGTTTTTGATAAAAAAAAGAGTCTAGGTCATAGATCCAAGAATGAACTTACCTTATATGATGATTTTGTGGAAGAATCTCTTTGAAAGCCTCTTAGATCTCAAAAATATGGAGAGGAGTGGAGAGAGTTTCCTTGAGAGAATTTTAAGTGAAGTGTGTGTGTGTGTGTGTGTGTGTGTTTGGGTGCAGAGGTATGTTGATCGTCTTCTCAAACTTAATGTTAAGTTTGATGATGATTTGGCTATTGACATTATCCTCCACTCCTTGCCTTCCTACTACAACCAGTTCATAATGACCTACCACATGAATAAAGAAGAGGTCTCCTTGAGTAAGCTTCAAGGACTGCGGAGGATTGTTGAGAGTAACCTCAAGGACAAATATGTTGCATCATCCTCTACTGTGGCTGCTCCCGTGTTGGCAATTAGCCAAGGGAAGGGAAAGAAGAGGAAGGCTCCTTCAAAGAGCTACCAGAAGGAAAAATACCATGATGGTTCATCCTCTAGTGGGAAAAAAGTAGGTTCTGCTAAACCCTCCTCTGACCCTAAAGAAGCAGAGTGCTTCTATTGCCACGAGAAGGGCCACTTGAAACGAAGTTACCCAAAATATCTACATGACATTAGAGATGGGAAGATAAAGCCCACCAATACAGGTATATATTCTGTTAAATCTAACAACTCATCACTTGCTACTTCATGGGTTCTTGATAGAGGATGTGGTTTCCACATTTAATCTGATTTGCAGGGCCTAAGAAGAAGTAGGGAGGTGGAACATGGGAAGATAAACCTGATTATGGGAAACAGAAGATCGTCTCCTGTGACCAGAGTCAGAGTTTATTCTTTAGTGTTAAGTAATGGGTTAGGATTAGATTTAAATAATTATTGCTATTCGCCAGATATGGCAAGGAACATCATTTCTTTTAATGGATTATATAAACAAGGTTTCAGATATTCATTTGATAATATTAATGGTTCTATTAATTTTATTTGAATGGTGTTTTTTATTTCAATGCATTACCTTGTAATGGGATTTATGAATCTGTGTTAGTTGTTGATAATTTGGGAAATGATGTGTTGAATATTGATTCGTCCAATAGTTTGGACAAAGCATGCTTGTGGCATTGTCGCCTTGGCCATGTATACAAGAAACGCATAGCCCAACTCCAAAAGGATGGAGTCTTAGAGTCATTTGACCTTAGGGATGATGACGTGTCTAAATCTTGCTTACTTGGGAAGATGACTAAGTCACCCTTTACTGGCACTTGTGAAAGGGGTGAGAGTTTATTGCATCTCATACACACCGATGTGTGTGGGCCGTTTAGATCCACCACAAGGGATGCTTGCCGCTTCTACGTGACTTTTACGGATGATTATAGCAGATATGGATGTATCTACTTAATCAAGCAAAAGTCATAAACCTTTGAAATGTTCAAAGAGTTTAAGAATGAAGTGGAGAATCAGCTGGGCAGGAAAATCAAGATGCTTCGGTTAGACCGAGGAGTAGCATACCTAAGTCTTGAGTTTCATGACTATCTAAAGGAATGCGGAATCGTTTCTTAATTGACACCTCCGAGAATGCCACAAACTGAATGGTGTGGTTGAGACACATAATCAGACCTTGTTGCACATGGTTCGTTGTATGATGAGTTGGGCCTCATTACCGACAACTTTCTTGGGGTACGCCTTAGAGACGGTCCATATCCTAAATTTAGTTGCCACCAACAAGGTCGCAAAAACACCTCATGAGATGTGGACAGGGAAAGCTCCCCTATTGGCACATATCAAGGTTTGGGGTTGCGAGGATTTTGTACGACGAGAGACTCACGAAAAGCTCGAACCTCGTAGTGAGAAGTGTTATTTCATCGGCTATCCAGAGAAGTCCTTTGGCTATCTCTTCTACAGACCGAGTGACAATGTTGTCTTCATTGTGAGGAGAGGGATTTTCTGAGAAAGAGAACTTATAAGCCAAGGAGACAGTGGGAGGCAAATTGATCTTGAAGAGATTCAAGAGCAAAGCGATGAAGGAACTTCTAACATTGGCACACAACCTGAGGAGGAAACTCCTGTTAAACCTGTTGACGAGTCCTAACCTCTTAGACATTCCAGTAGGGCTAGTGTTCCAACCCAGTTGTATGGATTCCATATTACTACTGAAGGGGATACATTTATTAGTGATAGTACACTAGTGAATTTGGACGAACCTAGCAGCTACAAGTAAGCCATGGCAAGACCGAAGTCTGCCAAGTGGAAAGAGGCAATGGACAACGAGATTCAGTCCATGTACGACAACCAAGTTTGGAATTTGGTTGATAATGTACCGGGTCGTAAGACAGTCAGGTGCAAGTGGATCTTCAAGAAGAAAACATACATGGATGGGAATGTGCACACTTATAAAGCATGATTGGTTGCGTAGGGCTTTACTCAAACTCCTGGAGTTGACTATGATGAGACCTTCTCGCCAGTTGCCAAGATAAAGTCTATTAGGGTGATGCTCGCAATAGTTGCGTTTCATGATTAAGAAATATGGAAGATGGACGTGAAAACCGCTTTTCTTAATGGAAAGCTGGATGAGGATGTTTACATGAATCAGCCAGAGGGTTTTGTCGATGCGAAGCATCCAAATAGAGTGTGTAAGCTTGAGAAATCGATTTATGGATTAAAGCAAGCGTCTCGTAGATGGAATCTTTGTTTTGATGAAAAGGTCAAAGAGTTTGACTTTCTACGAAGCGAAGATGAGTGATGTGTGTATGTCAAGGCCAGTGGGAGTATAGTGAGCTTCCTCGTATTGTATGTCGATCACATACTGCTCATAGGAAATGACATCCCAACATTGCAAGAGGTCAAGTCCTGGCTTGGGAAGTGTTTCGCTATGACGGACCTCAGAGAGGCTGCGTATATTCTGGGAATAAGGATAGTAAGAAATAGAAGTAAAAGACTGATAGGACTCAGTCAAGATACATAGTTGGAAAAGGTACTAAAGCGTTTTAGTATGGAAAATTCCAAGAAAGGGCAGTTGCCAATCCAAAGCAATACCAAGTTGAGTAAAACTCAGTGCCCGAGTATAGAGGCAAAAGTAGTTGATATGAGCCGAGTACCTTACGCTTCCGCAGTTGGCTCTATCATGTACGCTATGACTTGTACTCGCCCTGATGTGGCCTTCGCTTTGAGCATGGTCAGCAGATGTAACATCCCCATCTGGCACGTATCACAATATTGTCCGCTTTGGGCCACTCGACACGTGGACTTCCCAGGGGGTCACCCATCCTGGTACTACTCCCGCCCGAGCACGCTTAACTGCAGAGTTCTTATGGGATCTGCTGCCCTCACGGCTTTAAAACGCGTTGTGATAAGGAAGGTATCTACACCCCTTATAAGGAATGCTTAGTTCTCCTTCCCAGCCGATGTGGGATCAGATCTAACCCACTTTAACTGTGACATCCCCATTTTCACGGCCAGAAAAGGCCGATTTTGTTTATGATTTATAAAAATCAGAGTACCTCTTTTAATAAAAATGTTACGGAATTTATTCCCAGTAAAACATGATAAATACGCTATCAAAGCATTTCCGAAGAAAAGTATTTTTACTCAATTGAAAACATTTGGGATGTCATCGTCAATACAGAAACATAAGCATAAACAGAACTTACATTCATTATCACTAGTGATCTATATCTCCTTAAATCTCTCAGTGTAATGTCACTTCATATCGACACCTGTGATATAAATAAACTGAGTGGGTCAGGTTGGGAAACCTAGTGAGTACATAGGTTTTTCAACCCACAATAATATAATTATTATGTTTAAACAATCAAACAATCAACCCAATTACCCATCCCGATTATCTTCTTTAGTCTTAAGGATCTACCCTAAGAGTCATCTATTCCTCGTTCATTCATTCCTAAGGATCATCCTAAGGAATCGACACGAAGTCCATCATTGCCATGGTTTACACAATGGGCACTAAGTCTTCATAGTCGCCCGGGCTTAGGCACTAAGGCTGCATAGCCGCCAGGGTTTAGGCACTAAGTCTGCATAGTCGCCAGGGTTTAGGCATCAAGTCTACATGATCACCATGGTTTAGGTATCAAGTTTGCATGATCACCAAGGTTTAGGCATCAAGTCTGCATGATCACCAAGGTTTAGGCACCAAGTCTGCATGGACGCCAGGGTTTAGAGTACACCGGGTGAACACATCGTTCACAACACCTACAGGTTGTGAGCCTGCTAGTGTTCCACTGGACTGTCTAGAATAGTCCGTGGTTGTCATCCGTACTCTGTTGAATGACGGGGCCATCATTTGGGAAAGGCTTCTCACATCGTCCACCTCTCACCCTCACCTCGTGGTCTATAACACCTCTCAACTCATCATCCAACTCATATTCCATCTATTACATCTACCCATGTTTTACCCCAACATTATCGTAGATATAAAATACATATACAGTTTAAATCATTTAAAACATGTATAAAATCGTTCATCTAGCATAGACAAAAAGTACTCAGATAATATGCACACATAGCACATAATTTATATAAAATACTTCATATCTATGTGTAAGATGAAAGTAACTATGCACTCACTTGAAAAGGTGGTGATTCCGAACTCAGACAGTGCTTCGCTTCTTCAAAAAAATAATTTCCTTCGACGAAACCTAGTATTATTACCAATAGAGTTTAGTCTATTATTTGCCGAGACTAATTAATAGTCTAACTATTATTACTATTATATAAGCGTTAAATAACACTCAATATAACTCATAATAATAGCCCAAATAATTATTTAAGGTCCTAATAATGTTACTATAATTAAATAAAAGCTATATTAAATATAGTATAAGCGTAGCTCACTTACAACGGGTTTTTATTAAAAACCGGGCTTCGCTGGAGCAGCGTTTCCGAGCCGAAAGCTTTTCTTCTCGGAGCCGTCGGGCGCTCCGGGGCTTTCTTCTCATGCTAGGGAGGTTCCCTAGACTTGGGAGGGGTTTAGGGAGGTTAGAGAGAAGTTAGAAAGAGAAAGAAATGCTTATGGTGTGAAGAAATAATGAAGGGTTCACCCTTTATTTATAAGGATTTTATAGTAAAGTAGCCGCTAAGTTTCGTCCGTATCTTCCGCGTATGAGCTCCGTTTTCTATGTTCTTTATATCCATGTGTTGGTATTTGCGAGGACTACAACTTTCATTTAGACCTCGTCGGCTAATTCTCCTTCTATCTCAGACAAGGTTCTAAATGGCGTGAGGCGTGGCGTGGCGGCAAGGCCAAGCCTCAAGCTTAACGAGCCATGGCGAGCCACGGCGTTTTTTAAGGCGTGATGTAAGGCGGTGATTTTGTATTAATTTAAAATTATATTACCACATAAATATAAATTTATATTAAATACAACTACTTATTAGAAGTGTTAGATCAATAACTAATAACAAAAAGTTAACAAAAACCACAATACTTGTATCTCCGATTTGAAAAGACATAACGAAGAGAAAAAAACTATGTCTCAAACGAAAAAACACGCGCCATAACACGCCATAACGCGCCATATCACGCCTTGCCACGCGTTACGCCTAACAGCAACGTTATGAAGCT
Organism: Lactuca serriola; assembly: GCF_051521515.1. NCBI lineage: Eukaryota > Viridiplantae > Streptophyta > Magnoliopsida > Asterales > Asteraceae > Lactuca > Lactuca serriola. The sequence goes on along the minus strand of NC_136413.1, from coordinate 22,552,802 downwards.
TTTCGTAACGGCGAAGCCACGCCTCACGCCATGGCGCGCCTTGGCGCGCGCCATGGCGCGCCTTTTAGAACACTGATCTCAGATTTACAAAAACTATATCGTATTTATCGCGGTCGAAGAGTAGCGACTAAGCTTCGTCCATATCTTTCGCATACGAGCTCCATTTCTGAAATTATTTATATCCACGCGTTGGTATTTACGAGTACTACAACTTTCATTTAGACCCTGTTGGCTAATTAACATTCTATCTCGGATTTATAAAACTATATTGAATTTATCGCGCTCGAAGAGTAGCGACTAAGCTTCGTCCATAACTTTCGCATACAAGCTCCGTTTTTTTACTGTCTTTTTATCGTTTGACTCCTATTAACGATATCTTCATTTCTCGTTTAGATTATTTTGGCTGAAAATCGAACGATCTAAATGTAAAGTCCAAAATCGGATCTACCAATGATCAAAAGCAAATAACAACCACACAATGTGAAATAATAAGCAAAGAAATAACAAACCAAGCTTGCATACGCTTTATAGCTTTAAAACGTTGGATACAACTTGGTGGAACTGGAAAATACGAAAGGCATCAACAACCTAAAACATATGACACAACACCCTATTTATAGTCCTTATGACCGTGAGCAGTTTACGGCTGTAAGGAGTTTACGACCGTAAACTCAAGTACAACCGCAAACTATTACAAAATCGTTTTTCATACACAACCCCTATCACTAGCTACTATACCTAGACCAAACCATTTTACACGACCTTTCAATCTCCCCCTTGGTTTGGACTAGCACGAGGCCATCCCCTTGTTAACAATCATAACGTCCATTTTTCCCATGGCTCCATTCCACATACGCTTGCTCAAAATCCCAGCCACCATCGTCGTGTACACTTTAGCACCTTCTTCATATATATCTTCAACAACCTTAATCTAAAAGTTGCTGAGATAGTGAATATCCCACTTCCTGAACTGTAACAAGTCTCTGCGATCGTAGAGCCTGATGCACCCATTCTTAAGCTTAATGACGGCACCAGAAGTAGTTTCATCATAAACCCAACACTCCAATGAACTGAGAGACCCATCTGAATAGCCTTGAAGCATAGGAAACTGCTTGACTTGTTTCGTTGTGGGCCACATCACTACTTGTAACAGCTTGTCAGTGGACGGTTCCAAAACATCTGTATGTTCAAATACAACAGATTCTGCTATTGGCATAGACGGAAACCCCTTTTTCTCTTGATCATCAAGGAAGTGCTTGAATTGAGTAACTTGTGGGTCATTCATTAAATTGATGACGGGAGCTCAAGACAGCTCTGTCAAATCAATCCTTGTGTACGAGCTAAAATCATGACTATTCTTGTACAACTCAGAATTACTGCTCTTGCGAATGACTATCCACATCTTAAGGGGGTCATGGAATCCCTAAGAAGCAACTCCTGATCTGTCGCCAAACGTATCTCAGAACCGAACTACTTCATGATCAGTAACTGTGATTAACGGTTCGCCCCGAGAAGCATTCACATTAGTATTCCTCTTGAACAGCAACTAACCTTTCTCCACTTCTTCTTCTTGACCACGATTAATGATTTCTGTAATATGAGGAGCCAGAGGAGGTTCATCAACACCACAATCAGTAGTACCAAAAGACTGACTGACTGGTAGGTCAACCGGGAAAGCTTGTACGTGAAGATTAATCCTTTGTTCTTCAACAGACGTTTGATATTTGTTCCAAAGTCTACTTCAAGTTTCTTCTTCAGTTCAAAGTAGCTTGAAGTTAGCAGATTGAAATGATCTTGCAAGTCAGAAATCTGCTTAGACTTCAGCTTTTTATCCTTCTTGAGCTCGGCCACTTGTACTCCAAGATTAGATTTATCTGATTGCAACTTAGAAACTTGAATACTAAGATTGACATTCTCAGCACGAAGTTCCGCTACCTGAATATCTAGCTCAATATTCTTCTGGCTTAGAACTGAAATCTCCTTTTGCAACCCAGAAAGAGTGAGATTGTCATCCCTAGCACCACCTTCTTCAATGGAAACACCTTTTCCTCGAGGGTCTGGCGACAGAAGTTGTTCTTCAGCCATGTGCAACGCCAACCTTTCAGAAGCAACATCCCGATTATACCTTGAAACTGGGAAACCAGGCGGTGCAGAGGGACCACCCACAACAAATGCTGAACTCGGACCTGTTGAAAACATCTTGGTGGTTGTGAGTCTAGTGGTAGTAGTAGTGACAGGAGGGGTAGGAAGACCGCTAATCAAGTTTGCAATTAGCTCAGATTGCCTCACCTCTAGTCTTTGTCTCTTAGACTGAGGTTGGTCAGAATCTGGGGTAAATACACTCATAAATGGTTCAGATGTAGGAGAAGTGGATATCGGAGGGGAACATCCTATAACCATCTTCATGGGAACTGTAGCAGACACCATTTGTTCTGATGTTGGAGTTTGAGTTTCTAACGTTTCACTTGACTTCCTGGTCTCGGTTGTTGGCAAAACAACGTCATCGACATTGTTGAAAATCGTGTCAAGGTTTTCATGCGACACAACATTTGCACTGCTAGCTAGGGAAGCTGCAATGTCATCACGATCAAAACCTGTTAAATCAAGATCACTGAATGAATCATTTCTTTCTTCACCGACATGCATTTCCGCATCATCTTGATCTTGGCTCAACTCTTTTTCAAGTTCTGTAGCGAATTGAGCGTCAGGAGTTGGTGAATTATCCCTTTCAGTTCCTTCATCCTCAGATACATCAATAACTATGTTGTTTGGAGTCGATTTTTCTGCAGATGCCTGCTCTGACGAGGTTTGTTCAGACGAATCGTATGACTCTGTCGGTTCATCCAACTCGGTAAACTTTCCAAACTTCTCTAGGGGATACAGTCCTTGAAAGATAACCTTGCCTTTACGATTTTGTTTGATGAGTCCCACCGTGTGGGGACCCAAGGACTTCATATCAAGAGTCTTGCCCTCCTTCCTTACATCAGAAAATTGAATGTTGATGAATGCTTGGATAAAACGAGGATACAGAATAAAAGTATCTCGGGTAGAGGCTCTGATGTTAATAACAAATTCATCCAAGATGAACTTCGAGAAGTTGAATCTTATGCCAGCAGCAAGGGATACCAATGCACCAGTTGTGCGCTGTGAAATCTCATCGGCTCCAGACCTTCTGCCCGAAATGCAACTAACAAAAACATGCGCTAAGAACCTCCAGTATGGTTGCAACAACTTTTTTAGTGTCGGCGGAAAAGTTCCCTCGTAGCTCATTCTGCGTAGAATCCGTTGAGCGTCTTTAATTCCGATTTCAGTTGGGGAATTGGGTTGATCGTCAATAAGCAGCGCCTCGCGAATGAAACCTTCATCAATCACAATCTCCCGTCCCTGAACTTTGGCTTTCATAGTAAAATTGCCATCATCATCCATGTTTGACTGAGCGGTCGCCCAAAACTCCCGAATCAGATTTTGATACACCACTGGATTGACTGTGATCGCGGATGCTAAACAACATTCCCGCAACCGATGAATCATCGAGCGCATATGCTGGTGGGTCTGCAAGTACGATTGCAAGGTTGTGCATGTCTGCAAATTTCAAATTCGCCATTTTCTGCACTCAAACACGAACTGTGAGAAACCTCAAAATAAAATTTTATTTTGACCAAAAAAAATATTCTAGTTAAAAATAAGATCAAAACAAAATTTCTATGAAAAATTAAGTTGGAAAAACAAGTTTACGGCCAAAGATATAAAAGAAATCATGAATTTTTTAATTTAAAAAAAACAGTAAACTAAGTTCTTGGGCCATAAACTCGAAGTTTACGGCCTAAGAACCATTTTGTAAACTCATCACATTGCAATTCCTTATTTATTTAATGCAATTTCGAGGCAGTAAACGGATTGTTCCAGGGCTGTAAACACCGAGTTTACGGCCGAAGAACATTTAGTCGAAAAAACCACGAAAAACAAACCCACACGACGAATTGATGTACAACATTTAGATATATGCAAATGTAGGGATTAGTAGCATCAAAATAAATTTAAAACAAGCCCAAACAACAGCCAAACGGAGTTTACGGCCGTAAGTTCCGTCGAACACCTTTTCGTGATTTCCGATAAAATGGCTCGGTGAAAATTGAAACAAAATACATATTCGTGATCTAGAAGTGATTACTTTTGTGATGATGTAAACGGTTTTCCGAAAATCAAAGAAATTGTTTTGAGCATTTTGAGAGGGTTTAAGAGGTGTTTGTGGCCGAAATCTCGTGAATGAGGAGATTCCGACAGTGAACTCATTTTTACCATTTTTCACCCTCACTTACCCTCTTACCTGATAACTACCTAGTATTTTTCAACTTCCAACAATAATTTGTTTTTTTTTTTTTTAAATTTGAGGATTAATTTTAAAATAACTTCGAAAAAAATAAAATAAAATAAAAATAAAAGTTAGCAAAACAAAATTTAATTGCTAGAAAAATAAAACTAAAATAGTAAAAATAATAAAAATAAAATTAAAAGTTAAAAATAACATTTTAAAAAAAATTAAAAAATAAAATTGAGAAAAAATATTTTAACTAAAAATAATTTTACACAACAAAACTTAACCACTATAACTTTTGTGATGCTTGGATCAAAGTTGTTGGATGGCCTTATTCCACTTGTCGGTACCCTTATCTTCACATCTTTGTCTGACCGATTGCCAGTATTGTGGTCCACTTAAACACGAAAGATTTGTGACAAATTTGGACATGATTCAGGCATATATCTAATTGTAAATTTCTATAATTATGAAAACTCCTAAATCTTAAATAAATTCACCTTATGACCATTCAACTGACTACAACCAGGGATATTGTTGTCCACCTAAATCGAGCAGCGAGATCTACAGACAATCTGTATGAGTTCAATTTTAAGTGTACTGGAACGTGTTTCCCGCTTCCTGATATGCCCCAGCCATCAAGAACTTCCAGAGTACTCCTTACACTGGGTGAGCAGACAACCATTCAGAGAAAGAAGAGATTCAGAATTCTATTGCTAACTACTTCAAAGGGGTTGAGAAGTAGAAGGTTGCATATGCTGTGTACCAGGTTGGATTAGAAGTCGCTCAAAGGAGACAACATATGGCTAACAGATAAGAAGTATTTCACACAAACACAAACACACACACACACACACACACACACACACACACATATATATATATATATATATATATATATATATATATAGCCTGCAGAGAAATAGAGTTGCATATGTTGTGTACCAGGTCGGATTAGAAGTCGCGCAAAGGAGAAAACATATGCCTAACAGACGGAAAGAAAGAAAATGATATTCTACAGACCTAATTTATCGGAATTTACCAGTCGCCCCATCCAACCAGAATTAAGGACAGAATCCGCACATCGAGGAAAAGTTAAGCCACAGTTCCAAGTACGGGTTCAATTAATGTGACTGGTAAGATTCTCATGTATGTCTCCCTGCTCAACCTATCCGAGCGTCGTGACATCAGGTTAAATAGGTCTAACTAGGTCAGAGTTTGTCAAGTCCTTAAATTCATTAGGTTCAACTTTCCTAGTCAAGTCCATTTAAAATCTTTCGTGCCTACCAGCACATCGAGTACAGAGCGTAGACGATTCAACTTAGGTACGTTACGCCGATTCAGGTTGCCCTTTCTCACTTGTTAATTTCATCTCCCATCATAGTACCTACAACCGAAGAAATGACACTATTTTTGGATTTTTATTTTCTGATTTTTTGTTGTTTTTGAATAATTATATTTCTCCCCCTAAATTTGTGCATGGGTGAGAATACGAAATAAAAATTAAAGAAACTTAAAAATGCGCAAATTTAAACTATCCTAAAACAAGAAATCAAAATGAAAATAAATAAAAGGTAAAATAGAATAAGATAAAATAAGAAAAAAATAAATTAAGAAAAAATAGAAGACTTGGTAAAAAAAACTTAATCCTCAAAACGTATCATTTTCAGAAATCCCACAAGCACATTGAAGGGAGCTTTGTTAAAAGGCTTTGTGAACAAATCTGCCACGTTATTATCAGTGTGGATTTGTTCTAGCCGGATTAAAGATCGTTCATAACAGTCTCTGATAAAGTGAATTTTAATGTCGATGTGCTTGGTTTTAGAGTGTTGGACTGGGTTTTTAGCAATTTGAATTGCCGCTTCATTATCACAATAGATAGGGGTTTCAAAGTAATTCAAACCGTAGTCCAACAGCTGATGTTAGATCCAGATAACTTAAGAGCAGCAAGCTAATGCAACAAGATATTCCGCCTCTGCTGTTGAAGTCGATACAGTGTGCTGCTTCTTGCATTGCCATGAAACTAATCTGTGACCTAGGTACTGACATCCTCCTGAGGTTGATTTCCTGTCAAGCTCACCGCCTCCATAGTTACTGTCAGTAAAAGCATAAAGATCAAATTCAGAATTCTTCGGATACCGAAGACCCAATTTAGGGCTTCCTTTGATATACCGAAAAATTCTTTTTACAGCAATAAGATGAGAAAGTTTAGGATTAGCCTGATAGCGTGCGCATTGACAAACTACAAACATGATGTCGGGTCGACTTGCAGTAAGATACATCAGCGATCCGATCATTGATCGATATAGAGTTTGATCTACGGACTCGCCTTCAGGATCTGGAGTCAGAAGAGGTCGTTCAGCCATCGGTGTTGATGCAGGTTTAGCATCATGAAACGCGAACTTCTCAAGAATATCCTCCGCATACTTGGCTTGATGTAGCAGGATTCCGGTTGAATTCTGTTTAACCTGATGTCCCAAAAACATTGTCATTTCTCCCAAAGAACTCATTTCGAATCGTTTCTTCATTACACCTTCGAACTCCTTGCATAGCTGTTGACTGGTTGATCCAAAGATGATGTCGTCGACGTATATCTGTATGAGAATTTGATCCTTGTCGACGTGCTTTATGAAAAAGGTTTGATCGATAGTGCCGCGAGAGTAACCATGTTCGAGCAAATGCTTTGTTAGAGTTGCATACCATGCTCTAGGAGCCTGATGCAGCCCATATAAAGCCTTGTCCAGCTTGTACACATGATTAGGATACTTTGAGTCAACAAACCCTGGGGGTTGATCAACGTAGATTTCTTCCTTCAGCTTGCCATACAAGAAGGCAGTCTTGACATCCATTTGAAAGACGGTAAAGTTCATATAAGAAGCATATGCTAGGAAGATACGAATAGCCTCCAGGCGAGCCACTGGAGCATAAACTTCAGTGTAGTCAAGACCCTCGACTTGTCGAAACCCACGAACTACCAATCGAGCTTTATTTCACACAATAACCCCTGAATCCTCCTGTTTGTTGCGATAGACCCATTGTGTGTCAAGAGACTTCTTGCCCTTCGGTAACTCAACTAACTTCCAAACACCGAGTTTTTCAAATTGGTACAATTCTTCATGCATTGCATCCACCCACAGCTAGGTTCGTTTAGAGCCATTTCTACATTCTTGGGCTCAATTTGAGAAATAAAGCAAGAGTACAAACATGTATTCACGTCTCCACTCTGACTTCTAGTTTTAACACCATCATCTAGTTGGCCAATGATGTTTTTGATCGAATGGTCCCGTTGAACCCTAGAAGGTATTTCTTGGCTGATGTCATTAAGAGAAACAGGTAGAGTGTGAATGTTGAGACCTCCTTCATTTGCTAGTTGAGCAGCACCAGATGGTTCTGCGACATACTCATCTGCAATAAAATCAGGAAAGAGTAACTCCATAAAGGTTGAAGAGACAGCTGAAGCATCATTTGGAACAAACTCTTTCTCTGTAGATATGTGAGGTGTCATTTCAGCATCAAAAGAATCAGAATGGACTGATTGAGGACTATCATGTTCCAAGAACGGCCCCCCTTAAGGAGTAGCAGAGGAATTTCCCGAAGATGTTGCAGAAGACTCCCCCTCAATTGCAGCAGAAGGCTCCCCCTCAGATGCAACAGAAGTCTCCCCCTCAGATGCAGCAGAAGACTCTCCCTTGTGCGAGTCAGAGGACTCTCCTTCAAGTGAAGCTTTAGATTTTCCTTTCGATGAAGCAGAGGATTTAGATACAGGCTTGTACACAACTTCTTCGTCTTCATCTTCAGAGATACTCTTCCAGTGCGAATCAGTTCTAGACATACCACTTGAATACACGTTTAAGGATTTAAAAAGTGATGTGTAATCAAACAACCAGTCCGGACCCACTCTAGCATCTGTCTCATTCTCTTCCAACCAACACACCTCATAGGATTCCACAATCTGTTTGGTTTTCTTATTGTAGACTCTATAGGCAGTGCGAGCAGCATACCCTACAAAGTAACAGTCATCGGCCTTGGCATTAAACTTCGGGTTGGCATCTAAGTGAAGGAGGGTGCAAGGACAGTCAAATACACAGAAATGACTGACTGATGGCTTGTGTCCATAGTAGATTTCATACGGAGTTTTCATCTGAGCTTTGTTGATAAGCACTTGATTCTGAACATAACAGGTAGTGTTTATTACCTCAGCCCAGAAGAAAACTGGCAGCTTTGAGTCACACAGCATCGTTCTTGCAGCATCTTTTAGTATTCTGTTCCGCCTTTCAGCAACACCATTTTGTTGAGGTATATGAGTTGAACTAAATTAACGCAAGATGCCCTTTTCCGCACAAAAATGATCGAGTACAGAATTCTTAAACTCTGTCACGTTATCGGTACGAAGCGCCTTCACCCGATTGTAGGTCTGGTTCTCAACTAGTACTATGAACTTCTTGATCAATTTAGAAACGCCAGCTTTGTTGGAAAGAAAGAAGACCCACGTAAATCGAGAGAAGTCATCAATCACAACCAGACAGTAAGAGCTTCTGTTTATGCTTAGAACATTTACTGGACCAAACAAATCCATATGAAGTAATTGAAGAACCTGGCTAATTGAATTGACCTGTTTTGGCAAGTGCGGCTTTCTATGATGCTTTCCTTGAGCACATGACACACATTTCCCAAACGTAATGAAGTCCTTGACGGGCAGCCCACGGACCATCTCATTCTTCGCAAGACGATTTAGGTTCTTGGCATTAGCATGACCTAATCTTCGGTGCCACAGCATGGAAGTTTGCTCGGAGATCTTGGAGAAAAGACACGTAACTTGTTCTGGAAGATTGCTATTCATGTCAATGATATAGGCGTTCCCATCCCTTTTTGATTTTACAAGAATCCATTCTTCTGGGATGACAAATCCTGGCTTTAGAATCATGCATTCCTTGTCAGTGAAATGCGTAGAATCTCCCTTGTCACAGATCTGAGAAACACTTAACAGACTATGTTTCAACTCGGGAGCAAAATTCACATTTTCGAAACTTAAAACTCCATTTAAGACGGTTCCTCTTTGAGTGATTTTACCACCATCTCCACCCGCAAAAGAGATATACCCCCCATTAAATGATTGAATGTTGTGCAGTTGGGCGATATCTCCCGTCCTATGCTGGGAACAGCCGCTGTCGACGAACCAGGGTCTGACGACATTTCCCCGCAACTGTCCCTGCAAAATGTGCGGGTTTAATTAGATTTGGGTACCCAGGTCATGACCTTCCTGGGTGATCCCGATGCCATTTCAGATTTAACACATTTATAATTTTCTGAGGACACACATGATGTATTGGGAGCATGTTTAGGCAACCATTTATCATTAGGCTTTCTAAATGTCCCAGTTGATTTAGGCCCCGTTTGATAGTTGCTGATCGAGAAAGTGCTGACTGAGAAAGGTCTGTCTCAGTAAGAAATTCTGACTGAGTAAGAAATCATGCTGTTTGATTGAAAATCTGACTGAATGTGCTGACTGGTGCAAAATGACCATTTTACCCTGATGTTCTACACGTTTCTATGCAATATGAAGATGATGATAATAATAATAATAATAATAATAATAATAATAATAATAATAATAATGATAATAATAATAATAACAACAACAACAACAATTATAATAATAATAATAATAATAATAATAATAATAATAATAATAAACATTGATAATAATAATAATAATAATAATAATAATAAAAGACATTGATAATAATAATAATAATAATAATAATAATAATAATAATAATAATAATAATGTATAAAAAACTTCCAGCATAATAGACATTAAATATATTATTTTAGAAATAAAACACAAAAACTCATTTAGCTTGCTGGTAAATATCATCCCTTTTACAAGGGAGACTTAAGTTCTAATCTTGTAACCTTCATTAGCTATGAATTTTTATCCAAGCCAAGGGTACTATTGGAAACCCTCACTTTCTTTCTGGGTCAGCCATCTCCCAACTTCTTTCTCGGTCAGACCTTGCTTTCCGAGTCAGACGTCAAGATTTTGTCTATCAAACACCTTTCGTCTGACCGAGTCAGCCAAAAATGTCTAACCTGACTCGGTCAGATGCATATCAAACAGGGCCTTAGTCATTGAGTGTTTGACAGTCTGCTCAAAACACGTGTGACTTCTACTAGAGTTGGTTGAAGACCCACTGCTGCTTCGTGACGAGCTTGACCTTGGTTTGGCTTTGCTCTTTTTCGGCAGACTGCCTGGGACAAGGTGATTAAAAACCCTTTTATGTCTTTGAAAAACAGCCTATTTTCTATTTCGTTCATCTGCCCAATCATCATTTCGAGAACGACTTCTAGAGGAGTTTCTATTTAAAGGCCTTCCTCTGATCTCGTTCTCCCCTCTTGGAAGATTATAACTCACAAACATACGATTTAGACAATTTCTAGCAGTATGACCACTAGTGCCACAATTAAAACAAATCTGCTTGTTAATTTTAGAACTTATACTGCATTGATCAGATTTGTTTTCCCTATCTGCACCCTTGCTTTTCTCACAAGAACAAGCAACATTATTAGGTTGAGAGGCAAGTGAGGGTGCGTTAGATGGGGAGGGTTGTGAAACTAGTGGTGTTTCAACATCTTTATCACAAACATTAAAATTATCAAACACAAGGTTCAAACCAGACTTTTTCAAAACATTCAAACTAGTGTCAGAAGTCATAAAAACACCATCACAAAAAAAATTGTCTTTAGAAATATCAGAAAACGAATTGTCTTTATTAAAAAACTAAAGCATCAGGTTTAGACTCGATTTTATTATCAGAAACACATCCTTCAACTTCATGCTTTGACTGATTCAAGGATTGATCTGCAGGAGAAGTAGAAATGTTAGTACTTTCAACATTAATAAATCCTCCCGAAATAAAACCGGAGGGCTTGCCATAAACCATAAATGATTCATTGGCAATCTCTTCTTTGGACAAAGGCTTGGACACATATGAATGATTGAAAGGAGGGTGTACATGGTTATACCCTAGACCTTTCGATTGATTCCTTTAAAACTGCATACTTTGGTCTATCATGTTTGCAACCACCTCACTTGAGAAATCATATTTTCTAACATCAAGTTTGGCGGTTTCAAACTTTCCTTTCAAAGATTCAACTTTAGCCACTAGCTCGGCATTTTGTTTGACTACATAATCATAGTTTTCACATTTGTTACTGTAGTCTTCCTGGAGTCTCCTAAAGTCCTTAATTTTCAATTCTAGTTGAGCTTTAAGTGGTTTTTTTCCTTTTCGAAGTTGATACCCTTCATATCTAAGGTCTTCTACGTCTCTTATTAATTTTTCATTAAGTTCACGAAGAATCCTAAGATTTTCTACTTCATTGCCTAATGTCTCAATTTTGTCATGTAGAGTTTTTACATAATCTATACAAGCCTTAGAGCATGATGGGAGACTTAGCTTGGATGAATTAGGTTCATGAGAAGAGGATACCATCAATGCAAACTGTAGCTCCATCACACTGTACTCTGCTGCTACAATCCCTGTTGGAGCATCATCCCTTACCTGTGCCAAATGAGCATTTTATGTTCCAGATAAGTTGAGAGCTTGTATTTGATCATCCCAGTCGAAAGATTGTGCAACCATAGCCTTTTCATTGTTTGCTTGACCACTGCTTCGGCTGTTCCCAACTATAACCATTGTTCTGTCATTCTTAACTCTTCTATCGGGATGTTGGCAATCACGAGCAAAATGCCCTGGCTCGTGGCAATTGAAGCACCGAAGTTTTCCCTTGTTGAATCCAACCTTCTTATCAGCGTTCATTCCCCAGTTATTCTTCCCTGTCTTTTTGGAAAACTGTTTTGCCCTAAATACTGCCATGGCAATTTTCCATGTGATGTCCATTTCCTCAACGTCCTCTAGATGGATTTGGTCAAGATCTGCAAAAGACAATTGAGGTGGAAGCTCCCCAGCTACAAGTGCATTGTAGCAATTAACTAGCCCTGCTGCAAAGACAAGGTTTTCGTCACCCTCCTTTCCTTTTGAAGAAGAGGCCACATTTGAAGATGGAGCGGTTTGAGTAGACAGAAATGATTGACTTTGTGGGTAGGGCGTGACTGGTGCAGAGGAAGATAAACCTGCAGAGGAATAGGAGAGAGAAGAAAGAGCATTGTTAGTTGAAATGCCAAGGTTGGCAGCTGAGTAGGAGTTCACATGATTGATCTCTCGCTGCTTATCATCAATATCACATGCTTTGATGACAGCCATCACTTCAGCTAGAGAGAGACGATTGAGATCCTTAGTCTTCTTAATCACAGGTACATTCATGTCCCAAGATTTTGGGAGAGCATTTAGTAGCTTCTTATTAACTTCTGACTTTTTATAGAAGATCCCTGCCACAGTCATCTCCGTGTTAAGAGTTGTGAATCGCTGCAGCCGAGCCTCAAGAGTCTCTCCAGGCACATAGTTGAACATGTTAAACCATTGCCTCAGCATATCTTGGCGACTCTCTCGCATGTCTTCATGTCCCTCATACACCTCAATAAGGGCTTCCCACAGAGCCTTAGCAGAGGTATACTCTCTGAACACTTGAGCAATATCTGGAGATAGGGCCATAGTCAAAATCGCCAATGCCTTTTCTTGTTCTTCTACACTCTCAAAATCTTCATCAGTGTAGTTTTCGATTTTCTTGTCAACCACCTGCCCCCAACTATAGTGGTGATTCTGACTGGATCCTTTATGACACATTTCCAAATCTTGAAGTCCTTCATCTTTATATATTTCTCAATTCTATATTTCCACTCAGGGAAACCATCAGCGGACATAAGCCTTGGAATGCGCGTGGTTGTACCCATCACAGCATCGAGTTCTTGATATTGGTTGTGATTTTGTGATTCCATTTTTTATTAAAATTTAAATTAATTAATTATTAAATAAGAATAAAATTGAAATTAATAAAATTTAATTTGCTGCTACAAAAAAATTTTAATTTTAACTTCCAAAAATTTGTTTACTGTCGAGCAAAACTTAGTTTACTGCTGAAAAATGATTGCGGCCGTAAAGTCCTTGTTTACGGTCGTGAACTCGACAATTTTCTGAACAAAATTTTCAACGGTAAATAAACTCATAAATGGATTTACTGCCAATTGTTTACTGTCAAAAATTTACTGCCAAAAATTTATTGTCAAAATTTTATTTTAAATTTTTTTTAATGATTAAATTAATTAACTATGATCTTTAATATTAGGAGTCTTAAATCAAAACTCGATTCACTGGTAAAGAGCTCTGTTTGCGGTGAAAGAACTTGAAGAGATTGCATCCGTGAACTCGATGTTTACGGCCGTAAGCTTGGACCGAAAGCTTCTTAAAACTCAGATTTCGACTGGAACAAAAAACCTTTTTCGCTGTGAAGAACGATAAGCACAAAACCGGATCTACCAATGATCAAAAGCAAATAACAACCACACAATGTGAAATAATAAGCAAAGAAATAACAAACCAAGCTTGCATACGCTTTATAGCTTTAAACTGTCGGAAACAACTTGGTGGAACTGGAAAATACGAAAGGCATCAACAACCTAAAACATCTGACACAACACCCTATTTATAGTCCTTATGACCATGAGCAGTTTACGACCATAAGGAGTTTACGGCCGTAAAATCAAGTACAACCACAAACTATTAGAAAATTGTTTTTCATACACAACCCCTATCACTAGCTACTATACCTAGACCAAACCATTTTACAGGGCCTCTCACTAAAATTCAAATTTTCGGGCTGTGCACTGCTACGCTAAATCTTAGAAAAATCATAATTTCCTCATATGAAGTCAAATTTGGGCATTCTTTTTATGGATACTCTTGGTTTAACATTTTCTATGACTTTTGTTTAGATCGTTAAGGCTAAAAGTCGCTCTATCGTAAATTCACTATTCACACTTCCCGATGCCGTGCCGGTTCCGTCGCGAAACTTTGACGGGTCATAACTTCTTCGTTATAACTCGGATTTCGGCGCTCTTCATATGTAAGGAAACCTTGTAACATATACTACAACTTGGTTAAGATTATTTATTCTAAATAATCTTTTGCCGAAAAGTCGTTTTCAAACCCTATTATCTCTAAATTGACTAGCCCGGATCTACGGGCGTTACAACAGATATCAAGGGCACCCTGGTAGAGCACATTGGATTGCTGTAAAGAATATTCTTAAGTACCTACGAAGGACCAAGGAATGGTTTCTAGTCCTCGGTGGGAGTGATGACTTAAGGGTAGGAGGGTACAGTGACGCTAGCTTTCAGACAAATCAGGATAATTATCTATCGCAGCCAGGTTGGGTCTTTACCCTGAACGGAGGAGCAGTGACTTCAAAAAGTTCCAAGCAAGAGACCGTGGCTGATTCATCGTGCGAATCAGAGTACATTGCGCCAAGAGAAGCGTCGAAACAAGCTATATAGTTGAAGAACTTCATTGGAGACCTTGGAGTTATGCCTTCCATAAAGGAGCCCATGGAACTTTTCTGTGATAATGAAAGGGCGGTTGCCTTAACCAAGGAACCAAGGGATCATGATAGATCTCGACATATCGACAAGAAATACCACTTTATTAGACATCAGGTAGAAGAGGGACTCCTCGTTGTGAAGAGGGTATCATCAGAAGATAACCCAATAGATCCCCTTACGAAGGGACTGAGTAGGGTCAAGCATTTGCAGCACGCTAGGAGCGTTGGGCTAAAGGACGATATTAGTTTAGATTAGATAGGTAGGAAACTTGTAATAGATAATTTTGTATTCAACATTTGATGATTAAATAAAGGTGTGTTATTTATAAGAAAGGTTACTATCTTGTGTTGATTATTAATCTATTGTTTCTAATTTGCATGTTTTGACTTCCCAAATAATAAGATTATTCAAACAGTCCACAATCGTTCAAATGTTGGAAGTAGATATGAAGTAAGATTGTCATGAATTTTTTTGTAGATTGTCTAAAAGGTTTTAACATTGCAAAGGATTGCTACAAAGTTCATGAGTGCTTATGAAATATGATTTGAGCATTGGAATAAACTCGCGCTTGCTGGTATCACTTCATGAAAGGTATCACGAGTGATCGGAAGATGATAAAATCATATAATCTTTAAACATAGAGACATGGTTATTGTTTGCTAGTTGATTATACATTAGTAATGGAAAACTGCATCAGTAACTTGATGTTATAAAACGCATTATTGTGTGTGACTTAACTAGTGAATGATAAAAGCATATAAGTCAAAGTTTTTCTGTTCCTTTTATTCAATGAGGATAAAAGCGATATCTGGCCACTCGATGATTTGATTTGACTTATGTGTCGGGCCTGGTCCAGATGAAGTTGATGTGTTCAACTAATTCCTATTTCAAATAAATCAGGAATCGAGGAACAAATGATGGATAATAAGTATTGTCAGCATGATATCTAGAACAGAGGATTGTATGATCACTTATCTGAAGGACAAGATTTTGATCAAATTTGACAACGGCGTATAAGAGCTATGATTGCTAATCGAATCCTTAAGGCATATATCAGATATAGTTACTAGAATTATCCAAGTGGGAGACTGTTGGATTAGTGTCTAAGCCCGTAACTATATTTGGTATGTACTTGACCCAGTTGTGCATGGTCCTTTTGGGTTGCCTTCACCAAAGCAACTTGACAAGGTAATTTGATGAGAGAGAGAGAGAGGATAATATGATTTATTAATGTGCTATAAGAATAATATATTAAAGGAGAAATCATATTTAATTAATTAGTATTAGTCATAAGTTAATTAGGAATTAATTTGGTGACTAAAAGAGATTAAATAAAGGGCATAAACTGTCAAATGTATGATAGTTAAGTTTTGGGCTGGGAAACCTAATGGACTAAGGGGGAACGAAATATGATGAGGGATCATCATATTTTCGTCCAAGGGCCTTATTCCAGAAGGTTCCTTGGGCTGCTTGGTGGCTAAGTTGTCTATTAGAGTTTAGACTAAAACTCTAGCAACCTGCACTATAAATAAGACCCCAAGGCTTCAATTTTTGGCCACTTGCTTCCCAAGAGAAACGCTAGGCCGAAATTAAGCATCCTCCCTCCTTTCTCATAGTTTCATTCTTGCTTGTGTTGTTTGTGATCCACTAGAGGAGTTACAATTGTGAATCTAAGGTCAAGAGAAGAAGATTCAAACCACTATTTGAAGAGGTAAACATCTAGATCTGATTCTATATGTTAAATAATGAAATATGTATGCTAGTTTACGGTTTGTAAGTCTTGGATTCATTGCATGTACAATAGAGAAACCTATATCCAAGCATTAGGGTTTGTATGAGCACATAGGATTGTTCTTATGCATAAAACCCATCAAGGATAACCAATTATGGGATTTGTTGATTCAAATCCTAGTCTTATGACAATGGGTTGTAATTAGATCTTCCATGTGGAGAGTAACATGGATAGGACATACACAAATTCGAAGTTAGTATAGTAGAAATGGGTTTCGCTCAAAACACAAGAAATTGATTATAAGGAAACATTCTCACCAGTAGCTGAGAAAACGGATGTTTAAATGACTTTCCTCAATAGGAAACTTTCAACGGATGTATGACATATTCAGAAAGGATTTAAACGTACAAAGTATCCAAAAAATGTGTGTAAGCTTGAGAAATCTATTCGTAGATTTAATCAAGCATCACATATAAAGGAGTATGTTATTCCAAGAGAAATTCAGAGAGTATCGTAGGATCTATATGAATGAAGGAAGCTAAGCATTGAAATCTAAACCTAATCATTGGAATATAAAAATGTCACATGTCTCAACAATTGAGCTTTTTGAGCTTGTGTTTAGTAACTGAGTTAAGATAAATCTAGTTATTTTCTATTACTCTTCGTCTATATCTAGAAAACAAAATTTCATTTTTTGCGTTCTACAAACATGAATAACAAATTTCATTTGATAACGGAAATGTGACAATTCTAGTTTACAAAGATGGGGTTTTGGAGGTAAAAACATACAATATTTTCTTCGATGAACTTGTTTTGTTATGTTGATTTAATGGTGTTGGCATTAGTGTTAAATAGGGTGATATGAATGTTGAAGATATATATGGTAGGGATGAAGGTAAAAAAACAATGTATTTAATCTATAAGGTATGTATTCATGGTTGGATGTTTTGATCAATTGTTATATTGTATGTACGAGGTGTTGAAGTATACGAGATGATGGAGTTTCTGAGTTAGCAAGGAAGATTTGCTGTCAGATGATTGAATGATTGTGTTGAACTATTGTATCTGAGATGATGGAGTTTCTGACCACCCATGTATGTTTCAAAAAGCAAATTTCACCTTTTTACTTATGATATCCTATCAAGAATCATTCAAGTCAAATCAAAACATTCTTCTTGTGATTATTTTATAGCTTATCATATTGAATACTTTGTTGACCATCTATCTTCAAGACTTGATTTATTTACCAGACTTGACTGGAACCCTATTATTAGCAACTATTATTGTTGTGTTTAATTCATGGCTTGAGTTTTAAAACCTTGTCCATGAAGTTATTTTTTCTCTCAACTAATATCAGAGTGGGAGTGGTTTTCCTTTGAATCCATAAGATCATGTTATAGTTGTTTGAGATTACCTTGGTGCCTTAATCATTTTTATGTTCGGATAAAAGTTCTTCTATATACCACTTCTTCTCTGTTATCAAACAAAAATGGATGCTCGTAATGAAATTCAATCTAAAAAAAATGTATTCAATGCAAATAGAAAATAGCATGCGTTGCCCTTCCAGAGCCCCATTGCTGGTTGTTTAAGAATATGATCACTGGAAAGTCAAAATTGTAAGATTTTTTATTGCAAAAGAAAATTGTGAAGAAATATGGAGTTATGTGAAAGAAGTTCCTCATGTTAATGTCAAGAAAATTGTTAGAGATGGTGATGCCACTCTCATGAGGCAAGAAGAGATCTGACCATCGCCTCTAATTGGCAACAACATAGAGAAACTCCATGCAGATCAAATATTGTTTTCCAAAATGGTGTTGGGATTCCCTCCATCTCTCTTTGAGCACATTAAGATGTGTAAATATGTCAAAGATATATAGGACATCCTTGAAAATCTTATTGAAGGCTCGAAAAAAATGAAAGACAAGTGGTTTAGCTCTTTAGTAAATGACTTTGAGACATTCACTACAAATGCTGGGGATTCCGTAGCCTCGTCATAAAACTGATATAGAATTGTGGTGAACAACATAACTGAAGGTTTGTATCGGTTGGATATAATTCAAGTATAATTAACAAAGAACAAACTTACTTTAGGTTATTAGAAGTGGAATCAGTAAGAGCAGCAAAAACAATCATCATATCATGAGTTCCAGTAGAATGATAGAATGTTGATATACCCCCCTCCCTTATATTTATAACATCTAACATTTGCTCCCCATGAAAATGGAAACTTCCTTTCTTGAAACTGATAGCATAGTTTATTCTTCACTTTGAGATATTTTCCCACTCACACATGATGGTATATTGAAGTCAACGTATGATATCATGATACCAATTGAAATTTTGTATCGATCGAATACACTTCAAGTATAATTAACAAAGAACAAATTAACTAAACAAAGAATGAAAAAAGTGAAGAACATGAGTAATCACACAAATGTATTTCACCAAGAAAGGGGTTGTTCTTACCTAAAGAAAGAAGGTTACCAAGACGGTCACCAATACCTAAAATTAGGGTTTTACCCTAATGTTGAGTATATTTCAAAACTATTCTAGTGAATCCCTTCAATCATGGGAGTGTATCTAATCTATAATACGAACTGATCCTTATCACCAAGATATCATATTTGATATATATTCTATATATATATATATATATATGTATAACTACTTAATGTACAAAGATTACATAAGATCATTATCTTCACATTTGACTCATCAAATCATAAGGTGTGACCTTACAATCTCCCGCTATCTGATGATCTCAAAAATAATCCTCAACTAAGTATTCAACTTTTCCACCCTTTGAGAAAGTGTATTGGATTTTCCTTACTTTTGGTTATCAGTAGTGGAATTGTAAGAGAAATAGAAACAATCAGTGCATCATGAGTTGTAGTAGAATGATAGAATGTTGATATACCCCCATTAGATTTATAACATAAACATTTGCTCCCCTTGAAAATCGGAACTTCCTTTCTTGAAACTAATAGCATAGTCTATTCTTCACCTTGAGATATTTTTCCCGATCACAGATTGTGACAACCCATAATTTCTATCTTGCGAAAGTCAAACTTATCCATTAAAGGTCAAACTTATTTCTTCTATTATTTTAAGTTAGTTAGATTATTGAGTTATAAGTATATAAGCCTTGTAAACTTGTGTGTTATGCTTTGTATGAAAAATCAAATGGATTGAGAACCTTTTTGGCCCGAACCGGAAACCTCGCAGTTGCATATTGGCCGTGAACACTTCGGAGCCAGGAACCCTCGATAGTGAACCCTCGGCAGTGAACTCCTCCCCATATATATATATATATATATATATATATATATATATATATGTGTGTGTGTGTGTGTGTGTGTGTTTGATCGATTTTATCCTTATTTTTTCACTTCTGGCCGTGAACTCAAGCATTCTCTCTCAAGTATCATCAACCTAAAACCCTCCTCTCTCCTTAAGATCATAAGAAACACCTTCCTTCTTGTAATACATATGAAGCTCTCTTGATTTCAACCTTGATTCATCATCATTTGTCAAGATTCTTGGGCCGTGATCACCCAAATTTGGCTGTGAACTCAAGAACAACAAATGTTCTTGGGTCGTGGACACACAGCCTGGCCGTGAACTGCAGACAACCCTCCATCTTTGCTTCTAACATCCTTATTTGTAAGTTAAACTTGCAAATTAGTTCGTTTTCCTAGCATTCTTATGAGTATATTCATTAATAGTACGCCTATATATTACATAAATTGTTTTTAGGACCGGTTTTGTTAACAAGACTTCACTTGTGGAGCTATGTCCCTTTACCAAATCTTCAATCAAATCCACAACATAAGGTGGCTTCATAGCCCCATATTTTCCAAGCTTTTTAATGTTTTTAGGGGAGAGGGGAATACAAGTAAAACATAAGAAATGTTGTGTTTTAAAAATATAATTTGTATATTATGTAGTTCTTACCATTGAAATGTATTTAAAACATGAAACTTATTAAAACATTGAAATAAGCTTATAAACTATAATAAGTATAGTGTATGGAACAAAAGGATATTTTTATAAAGTTACCTGTTATATATAAAAAGGGTTTTTCTCATTATTACTTGTAAAAATTCATTAGTCTGGTTTGTGCGACACGTCTTCGAGTACTTACATAAGTACCAATGGAAGTCTACCCTTATGAACTAGAGTCTCCTGGAGGGAGAGCGTGAGTTTATGTATAGATCTATACGGGACTGACAATCCCATAGCTCGCTGTTAGCTATAGTGGGACCGACAGGTGTATGGGTGACAAAGGTCATATCTTTTTTCGACACATACAGGGCGTCGTGTTTAACCGGTCCAAGTAGTATGGTCATAAAACTTACAAGTAGGTAACACCTACATATTTACATAGTAATATACTTTTTCATGAACAATCTCAAGGGATATTAACTATATGATTACTTAATATATACTTCTTGTTCCTTGTTTGGTTGTGGGCTTTGGGCAGATTCACCCATTCAACTGTCTGTTCGATCTCAGTTATATACAACTCGTACGTATTAACTGATCATAGGAGGGTACTATCGTCGCATCAGGTTTTTTAGAACAACCACGTCTTCGGCCAGTCTAACTTATCAACAAAACTAGATATCATTAAAGTAAGTATTGTATTTATACTTGTGCTTTTTGTTCTTGGAATGAGTAAGACTACAAATCGATTTTATAGAAAATATAGGATTTTCTATGGTAAACACCGTCATTTCAAAGATAAACAACTTTAGATTGAACTTTCTGAAAACAATAAAAATTACTCAAACAACGTTTTACATTAGAGTAAATCGAATTAAGAACCTTTTTACAAAAGGTTCAATACTTGTTAACAAATTAGTATAACATAAAGGACCTTTAGTGGTTAATTCTATAATTCCTTAGTTTATATATCAAAGTTATATATCAATAATAATATCAGATAGGCAGTGGAATGAGTGACTTCTGCCTTACTTCCTGTTCCTTGTTTGGTTGTGGGCATAGGGCATATTAACACATTTAACTGTCCGTTCGATATTAGGTTATATATAACTAGTATAACTAAGTGATTATAGAAGGAACTATCATGCTTATCATTTTTATAAAGAAAATATAAGATTTTCTTAAAAGAATATTTTCATCACATTTCAAAGAACTAATACAGTTAACTCCGTAAGCATTTGGTGAATACATCAGGGTTATATACAATGACGATCTAACAAACAATGAGATGTGTGACTTCCGCCTCATTTCCCGTTCCTTGTTTGGTTATGGGCTTAGGGCAGATTCACACAATCGATTGTTTGTTTGATTTGGATTGTATATAACTTGTATTCATTAAGTACTCATAGAAGGAATTGTAACAGTCATTTTTACTTATCATTCATCACATCAGAAAATATAGGATTTTCTGGAGGAACAGGAGAACTTTTCCAAAGAACATAGAGTATACCTTTTATAACAAAAATACTTATAAACTCACCAACTGAAATGTTGATACACTTTCAAAATCACTTGTATTCCCAGGAAACTAGTAGACAGGTACACGCACAAGGATTCAGAAGATGGAGCATAGTAGCATCATATCTTTGTTTTGTTATTTACTTTTGGTGTCAATCTTTTGTGAATCGAATACAATGTAAACACTTTAATATTAATGTGATGGTTGTTGTTGCTTGTTTTACTATTCTACATTTGTTGTGATACTGAGCATGGCGTCCTCCGCCCCCGAACGTTTCCGCTGTTCCGGTTTGGGGGTGTGACACAGATGAAGGTATATTTAAGATAATGTATGATGTCATTAATTCGCCTGTGTATTTGATTATTTCTCTACCTTTTTGACATCAACACCATATATGGTACTGGCGGAAGTGATTAATGTATAAGAATTGCTCAATCAAAGGATCAAGGATGCAACTTATTATTAAATTAGATTGTGATGTCTACTAATAGTATGGGTTTGAACTATCATTCAATGACATAATTTTGCAAGGTCTCATCATCATGTGGTTCTAAATGCTGAATCATTAACTTCTTTTATTAGAAGAATAAAGGGCAAGAATGGAATGATGTGTGTAATACATTCAGTATGAAATGTACCCATCATCAAATAGTGTCGAAGTTTGATCCGTGTATTGGTAGTAAAGTGAATCGTTAACCTCTTAAATAGAAGCATTTTTTGGGAAAGAGTGGGTAGGTGCATGTAATACATCATGGACAATGATATTTCATCAACACATATTTTTTGAATTCTCATCATCGTCCGACTTCATATGCTGAATCATAAGATTCAACAAAAGAATATATGGTGAGAATGGATTGGTGTGTGATAAGTTGTGGTGTTTAGCTTAAGCATTGGCATAGATTTTTCAAGCTCTCATCAGCATATGGTACATGACGCTGAATCATAAAGCTTTAAACAAAAATGTAACTGTAAGAAGGGGTTGATGCATGTGATAGTCTATGGTACATAGATTAACCATCGACATAGAGTTTCAAACTTTTATCAATGTGTGGTCTATCAGAGTGAATCGTAAAGTTCTATTGAGAAGATATTAATTAGAGAATGGAGTGATTTAGTCACACTGGGGTGGAATTAGCATGAATCATAAACGATATCTGCTCATCAACAAGAAGTGGTTTAACTTCTGTATCATAAAGTTGAGTTGCAGTCTATAACTTTGAAGTTCATCATCAATTCAAAAATGGCACAAGTCAAAATAATAAATAATATAAGAAAAAAAAAACAAAAAAGTGTTAGTCAAACAAGGAAATATTCTAAAAGAAATATTTGTGCAACTTTTTCACAAGATGTGGACATAGGCCTTTATCAGTAGAGTCATAAAGACAGAATCTTCTGAGTAGAATTACTAAAGAGAGATTTTTTGAAATAAATACTCATTAATCAATTTACTTTCTTCGAGACATCTATCCTTTTATGTTGTCTATAAAAGAAGACACAAGCAATACAAAACTCATTAATTTACAATACAACTCACTACAAACCAAGAATCATGAGGCCATTAATTGTTGAGATGTTGTAGATAGATTCTGAGCTTCATGTTCCCTGGAGCATGACAAGAACAAAAACTAGTCCTTGTAACCTATGAATTAACTAGCTCAAATCTATGTAACCATCAAGTTGACAAGATTAACATGAGGGCACTCGAGGTTTTATCGGATTATGAGCCAGTGGATGAAAGTAAGACTTATTGTATTGATGGTTGCATCTTGAATCCATAAAAATGAGTGGAGGAGGGAAAGGCGTTGGATTAGGTGTATAAGCCAATAACCAAATTAGTATAATCTTGAATTATTTGCAGAGTCCTATTAGGCTGATTTCTAACCTAGTAATTGACTAGAATACATTTTGGAGAGAGAGACTAATTTACTAATTTATTATTTCATTAATAAATTAATTAGAAATCAAAATAAATACTTTTGTAGTATATTATGAGAATAATATATTAATTAGAGATGATATTCTTTAATTAAAAATTAAGTAGAAATTAATTGGAATTAATTTTAGGATTAATTGGATTAATTAAAAGTAGAAAGACTAAATGTGACAATGTTTAAAAGTTGAGCATTAACCAATAATAGAACCTCCCATAGAGGGGATGGTTTCTAGAGGTATTCTTGGGCTCTAAAGAGTCTTGGAATGTCTTAAGGAATAAGCAATGTGGCAATGGTTATTTAAAAGGAACCTGCCTTACATACAACCTTCCTAACACCAGTATAAAGCGCTAAGGGTTTAGAATTTCGAAATCCATCTCATTCTAAGAGCTTAGTTTCAAAATTCTTCCTTCTTTTCCCCCCTCCTTTTTATCTTCCATTTGCAAGGGTTCGGGTGTGAACCATTAGTTGCACGAGACCTCTGGTACTTGCTTTCCAAAGACCAATCAAGAAGGAATATTTGTTTATTTTCTATAACAAAAAAAGGTATCTTTTTCCAATAATCCCTTCATTATTTCAAAAATAGCAATGTATTTTAGGGTTCTTGATATTCAATTGTTTGTTGAAAATCATAGTGAGAACTTAGGGTTTAAGTTTTTCCGCCAAAATAAGATTTTCTAATATATAAAACCCATCAAAAGAGTATTTCCAACAAGAAGAAGACTTGAGGATCCTTTTTAGGGTTTGACTTGTTTCCTTATTTGTTAATTTAAAATCCTTAAAATATGAACAATTAAACCCTGATAAAACCTAGCTTATTTTCAAAAATTATGAGGCTTAGGATTATGATTAAATTTGAATTATTTTATTAATTGGTTAATTGTAAATAATTATTTAATTTATAATGATTTAATTAACTTAATTAAATGTTTAATTAAAAGATAATGATAAAGATTAAATCAATTTTGTCTTAATTTTAAGTTAAATTAATTTTCATATTAATTTCGAAATTTTGAATTTAAACCTAGTATTTTAGAAAAGTTTTAAAATACAAGATTAATATATTATATGTATAACATAATTCAGTCAAATCGCTGGTATGCCTCATTCACGAAGCCATACTATAAGGGGAGTTTAAGGAAGCGACCTATAAAATGACCATCATTGGGTATCCACTCTTACCCACCGCTCCCTTTTATGGTGGAGGGTTGTTAGCCGAACATATGTCATAGGACATAATCTCATTAATAAGTATAATGATATAAAAGTACTAGAACCTTCTTTAAAAATCTCACTCTAGTTACTTATAGATATTGTGTGAAGTAGTATGATAATCCATGAAAATGCATATCTTACTATAATATGTCGTTAGTGGAACATGTGTGGTTAACTGGTATACTAGTTGGGACTTTAAAGAGAAATGATGGGAATCTTGAAAATTATCATTGTTGATGGAGTGTGTGTGGTTAACCTACACATCAATGTGAGATGATAAATAACATCGAGGTTGTCAAGTGATTTTGTATGGTTATTCACATCTCATTCGTGATCCTCAGCATCTTAGTCAGAAAAGGGAGAGAATAATCTTAGATTAAACATGACATTGAGAAGATTCAATGAATCTCAATGGATCTAGGAGTTTCATAAGATTGTAATTGGTAAAACCCTTACCTACCTAAAATAGATTCAAATTTGATTATGGCATCCCTCTTTAAAATTTTAAATAAAAAATATGGATCCTAGCCTGAATTTAAATTTTGGGTTAATAATTAAGGATTAAGATCAACTAACTTGAATTCTCTTTTCTCCTAATTTTAGATGCCTTATGTAGATAGATATGGTCTTCCTCGTTCTTTTGTAAATGGTTTTCCTCTTTGTTCTAAAGATGATTTCCCAAATTCTGATCAAGGTGAAAATGTTTTCCCTTCTTCGGTAAATTGCTGGAACTGGACATCATGCTTCTTCAAATCTTCCACCTTCTCTTGTGACCCTCCCAACATCATGATTTTGTCAAGTTGAAAGATATGAAACAAATCTAGACCTATTGGCATGTAGAAATGAAGATGGAAATTATGTGCGTCATATTTTCTACAAATGAAATCACACATTCACCATTTGGATAGAATATGTGTCATTTTCCCAAGGGAGCAAGCCATTGACATAGCTATTCTCTTGCTTCCAAAGTCATACGATTAGTTTATTGAGAACTTTTATATGAGGAATATCGACATGACCCTAAATAATCTATCCCAAATGGTGATTTAGTTTGAAGCAGAAATCCTTAAGAGAACATCTAAAGAAGAGATGTTTGTTGGTCTATTTATAATGTTTCCATTGACATTAACAATGGTAACAATGGTGGTCCATAAAAAAATCTCTTCCTAATAGAAATTGGTTGTCCAAGATCAAACAATTTTATCATATGGTAAAGTGAAAGGCTAGTTCTGGGATCATTCCATGTGTTGATATCAAAGTGTCCATTTGTTTTTACTGCTAATTGAGGAGACATTGGTTGCGAAGCTACCCAAAGTACGTGAAAGATTCAGAGATGGTAAGGTCAAGTCGAATGACACTACTTCAGTTACATCCATTATCTAACTACATTATTTTTCCAAGTTCCTATTAGTAGACTCTTAATACATTTTATGATGATCACATTTGATGTTATTATAGGATTTATGATCACATTTGATGTTATTATAGGATTGATGATCACATTTGATGGTAGGAAATAGAATTCGGTTACATGGTTCGATGATAGGAATTTGGAGATGCTAATAAGGAGTTAGGATAATCGAATGTAAGGACAAGTTCGAAATTTTCATTTATAATCAATAAAAGTAAAATTTTTGTTTATCTGGTTGTCTTAATTATATTTCCTTGCAATGGCTTTCTAAAAGTATTGGTTATGTTTCTAATATTAATAATATTAATTGTGGATTTGATCCTTATGATATAGCATGTGGTATTGTCATAACTGACCAAGTGAAAAGAAATCTCATCACCAACTGCACATATACTTGGTGTTGTATAAGTTGCATTGCATATTATATAAGAATCTTGTTCTTTGGAAAATTATAACTAATTCATTGATCACATCTTTATGTGGGGATGGATCCATTACATTTTGATATGGACTATTCAGATCCGCCATAAAGGATGATAAATCTATTCATCATGATTTACTGGTTCTTCAGTAAATATGGTTGTGTTTATGAGATTAAGAATAATTCTAAAACTTTTGAAAAGTTCATAAGTAGACAAATGAATGGAAGAATCTATTAGGTAGAAAGATAAAAGCTTCTCCAATATGAAAGGAAATGAGAGTACTTTCGTATCATGTTTTATGATCATCGTAGTGATTTCGGATTTATATCACAACTAATACTTAAAAATATCTTAGTAAAGTTGTATGACTAAGAAGAGGATTCAAACATTGTTGTAAATGGTTCGATCATAGATGAGTCATACTTCATTCCACACAAGTTTTAGAGCCATGCTCTAGTAACTATGAATCATATCTTGAAACTATTTTTGCAAACTAAGAAGATTGAAACACTTCAAAGTATATGGAGTTAATTTTTTTTTCTTACTCTAGCACATATAGAATTGGAGTCATGATGTTTTCGTTAATCAAGAAACAAAAGATAAACTGAGACATATTGTATAAAGTGTTTTCTTGTCGAAAATCCACACGGACTTTTGAATATTTGTTTTAGCTCGTCAAGGGATGTTCATTGGGAGAAAACTCATATGTCAAGAAGTCAGTGGGAGTCGTATTGATCTTGAGAGTTTCAAGACTCAAGTGACAATAACCTTTTAGTTATTACTAGCACGTGACCTAAGGTTGATAACCTATTGTGTTTGGTTGAAACATTCTTATTTATGTTCACTTCAAGTTGAGTTGGCAATGCTTATGGGTTCTATGTTATAATTTAACTACAAAATCAAAGGCTTGTTGGTCAGTGAAATTACTTTTATTAATATGAGTGAGCTGCTAACAACATGAAGGCACTGGTAGGCCCTTGTGCTACTAGAGGGAAAGAAATTTAGAAATAGAGTAGCTCAGTCCATGAAGGAAAGCTAAATTTGAGTTTGTTTTTGTCCAAAACCGTGTCTTATAATTATAGGTTGGAAATGATACCTTCAAAAGGATGGGAACATATGCACCATAAAATCTACGTGGAAGAGGTTTCACTCTAGTTCATGAGAATAATTGTGAGAAAACACTTTTGTTGATAGATTATCATATCTAATAAAAAGCAATATGGATATTGGTTGTGTTAATTTCATTCTCAAATTCATAATATCATTACGATGTCCCTCTTCATATTTGGAATTGTGAGGAATGGCAAGGAATTGTTCGAACTATTATGAAATATATCTATAAGTTCTGAAAGGGTTTAAACACATGCATATGATATCTAATGAAGGTTTTTAAGTTTAAGAAGTCTAGTTGGAGACTTATAAAATCATCGCGTAATATAAATAAATACTTCAGTAAGAAAGTCAAAAGTATCATTTTCTGGAAGTCTATTTGATTTTTGGGTACATGTCAAAGCTAGTAGGGACAAAATTTTTATGCTAGTATTGTATGTTGCCAATACTATTCATAGGGGACAAAGTTTTCAATTTGCAAATTGTAAAGTTTGGGAATCATTTTGCTATAGTAGACTTAAGGGAGCGGGAACTCATACTTTTTTTCGATTCCAAAGGTTTAGATTGCATAGTTTAATAGAGCTTAGTGTAGCCATATATAAATATAATGTTGAAATGGTTCAACATGGGAAATTCGATATATAGAAATATTATAGAAAGAGACTGAACAAATATAAAAATTTTATGTGAGACATAATGAATAGAGTGCCATATTCTTTGAATATAAGA
Organism: Lactuca serriola; assembly: GCF_051521515.1. Classification (NCBI taxonomy): domain Eukaryota; kingdom Viridiplantae; phylum Streptophyta; class Magnoliopsida; order Asterales; family Asteraceae; genus Lactuca; species Lactuca serriola. Next base: position 22,523,975 of record NC_136413.1, on the reverse strand, counting down.
CCAGTTACATATGTTATAATATTCACTCATTCTAATTTTTCGAATGCTCTGAGCAATTTAAGGTAAAGGACTAGAATTTTGTGTGACTAAACTTGTTAAACAACTATCAAGAACATTCTAAGGTTATACCAAAAGAGTGGTTGCTTGTGGACGATTAAAAGTATGATATTAATCTGGATGGACCATAGTGACATGATTCTGGATTAAGATGGTTCTTGATCTAAATTAAGGGTCATATTGAAATATGGAATTGTTTCCATAATGGGAGATACTTGAAAAGTCTACATGTGAAATGGAAACCTTAATGCAAGAGAAGTTTCCAAGGAGTATGCCTTGAATTTTAGACTTCATTACCATAGAATTGTTTCTACTAACAAAGTTCAAGTGGAATAGTCTGTAATATCGAAGACTCTATCTTTGAGACTTTGGAATCTTGATATCACAGGAGATTAATGCAAGTTAAGTTGGAATTCCATCACATCATGAATAGTTATAAGAATTTGTAATTGTGAAATGAGCATCATTAGAATAATGTCCAATTGATCTATTCACAAAGGAACGACCATAAAGAGACTTATTATTCACGTTCTTGAGATGGCATGGCTGATGTATAATTCAAGTGATTAGTTGATTACTCAAAAGCTTATACAATGAATAAAGTCACAATTATTATGGTGATTAAATAATAAAGATTATTTATATTTAATAGTTTTGAGACCATAGTTAGTTAGTTTATTACTGTGTTTCACTTTGCATTTTTTACTTCATGAGTAAGTTGATTATTCAAAGCTCCCCAATCGTTCATACTCTAGGAAGTATGTATTAAATGAAATGTTAGATTAGGTGTCTAAGCACATAAATATAATCCGTATGTACTTGAATTGATAGTAGTATGGTCCTTTTGGGTTGGATTCACACATGCAACTAGATAATATGATTGATTGAAGAAGAGGAAGAATTTATTATTTGACTAAAAATGGGAATAAATGATTTATTGATATGTTATGGTAATAATATATTAACTGATAATCATATTATTGATTAATATTTAATCAAAAATTAACTTTGAATTAATTTTGGGATTAAAGGAATTAATGAGAAGTGTAGGCACTAAAAGTGCAATTGTTCAATAGTTGAGCAATAGGGTCCAGAACCTTCCTAGGGGAAGGGTGGATGGTTTTTAATATATATATATATATATATATATATATATATATATATATGAAAGATTATTCTAGAGTTTCTAGAATATCTTGTCACATATGGATAATCAAAGGAGGTGGATAATTACCATAATTGAGATTAGGGTTATCCATTTTATCTTTGGTGCACTATAAATAGAATGCTTAACCCTATCATATTCAGCCACTCTTTGGAAGAAGCAAGAACCAAATTTTTGATCATATCCTCCTCTCTCATATCATTCTCTTGCATTGCGTGTTTATGAGCCATTAGAGTTGTTACACTTGTGACACTAAATTCTCAAGATTCAAGATCTACAAGTGAATCATTGTTATTACAATATAACAATCAACATATGTAACCAAACCCTAGTTTTATATAGATTTCGAAAACTATAAACACTTCCTAGGGTTTCTCCTTTTGTATTCAAGTTTGCATGTTCAATTAAAGAAAACTTAGATTCAAAGAATTAGGGTTGCGTGCACACATAGGAATTGTTGTTATGCTCAAAACCCTTCAGGGGTATCAGTGCCTAGGATTAGTTAATATGATGCAATTGTGAATTGTTCTGTCACAACTAGAAAATTTTGGGCCAAACCAAGCCTTAGGAGTCTTGTATGTAAGTGTATCTACGTAACTTTGATGCAATAATGTTATTTGAAATCCAAAAGGTCACCATTTGTATAATTAAAAATAATATACACTTGGAAATTGATGTTGAATTAAGCCTTGAAAAGTTCATGCAAAACAATCAAGAATCAATAGTTTTAGCATAAAACATGCAATTATGTCATGACCTCAAATTCTTGACATTAAGACCACCATCTTTGTGAATTCTATCACTCAAGACCGAAATCATAATGTCTAGGAAGTGTTAAGACCGAAATCAACCCTAAGCTAGCCCATTAGGTCCGAAAACACACACTAATGACCCACTAAGGCTGAAAACACCTTTACAAGGGGGATAGGATTGAAAACAATTATTCAAGCCATGCCTAGGACTAAAATCATGTATTATTGCAGTCATCCTAATGTAATTAAAAGTGCTTGCGGTCATGGATGAGGATAAGACAAGAAAGGTTGACTTTAAGAGTTGAAAGCTCACCCATTTCCAATGCAATCAGAGTAAACCACGTAATAACCACCAAATAACAATGCTTTAACCTCTGTACTTCCACGTAAATATCTTATCATCACCTTTCTTTATTAAACACGAAATCAAACCCTCACATACCACAATTCCATTCTACTTATTGTGAAATTCCAATATCTCTCAAGAGTCCAAACTTCAAGCTTTAAAGAGACTTATTTCTTCAAGCATATCCTAGGTTTGGTAAGTAAGTTCGAGAATTATAAACATCCTTTAAAATCCAATGTTTAGTTCATTCCATTTACATACTCTAAATGTGTTAAAACATTTAGTATAAAGCCATCTCTAAGGAAGTTCATCCATTCCAAACAAGAGTTTAGGCTTGAGATCATCTCAACACCCCTTCGAATCCACCCATCCAAACCACTCAAGGTGAGTTCATACCCCCACACTTTCAAGCTTTTTCATGTTTTAAGGGGGAATAAAAGCTAAAAATCTATTTACTACATGAATAATTGTTGTTACTTCTTGATGTTGAAGTATAACCATTATTTGTTTAAGATAAGATTACCACTACTTTTATACAACATTTGTGATAAAATAGTTTTGATAAGCAAAGTTAACCAAAAAATGAATTATATTATGTTACAATATCATCAAGAAAATATTATTGTAAAATGTGAAGGTTTTGGAAACTTTTCACCTAAAAGATACTTTTTCTAGCAAAAATGGTTACTTTATAGTAACGTACTATTTTGGTGGGTTTCATCCCAATGATATCAAGTTTTACTTTCATATTTTGACACCAAATAAGTAAATATCTTTATATTTATATAAAAGATTATATAATGGTCTCAATAAACATATAAGATAAAATATAATTGGTATAGTTTGGAGAGTCACAAAACTTCACTTTCATTTCAGAGTAAACATTTAGTTTCCAAAGGTATAATTACTTTTAAAAGAAGAAGGAGTCATAGTTCAAATAAATCTGTTGATGCTCTTGTGGGACATTCCTTCACCGTACTTTACCTAAAGTACACCTTAAGTCCTACAGTATAACTAGAGTCTTTTGGAAGGAGAGCGAGACCATTTTTGTAACATCCCGAAATTCAGGTACAACTATTTAAACCTTCTCCTTTGTCAAGTTGTCAAGAATGGCCCTTGAGTGGGAAAGTGTTGCAAATGAGTACACTGGGTGTACTGGAGAGTACGCTGCACGAACTCATGCGCTTAAGTTGGACGCATACTCGCCTAGGTACGCTGGGCGTAGCGGGCCCAAATGCAAACCCTAATTTAAGGCTTGTGCACTATAAAAGGAATGCTAAGGCCTTATCCTCAGCCACCATTTCAGAGAGTGAAACCCTAAGAGATCATTTCCTTCGTCCTAAAGCTTGTGTGTAAGTACTTTGAGCTAAAGGTGCCTTTGTGTGTTACTGAAGAAGGAGGAGAGGAGCTTGTGGAGGCTAGGGTTTGAAGTTCCAGCTTGGATCTGAGTTTTTCAGAGGAAGGAGCTTCAATTTAAGGTAAAAAGCTCAAAACTTTCATCTTTATTTTGGTTTGGTTTTTTATGGTCCATTTCTAGGGTTTAAGTCCCAAAGGTGGAGACTTTATGAGCAAGAGGGGCTCCATGGACCTAGATTTGTCCCATTTCAGTGTTGTGTGTGATATTGATCCATAAAAATCCCATCTTGGTCGTTGTTATGGAGTCATGATTGAGTTATGAGCTTTAGAGTGTTGAAAGTAGAGAGATTTGGGTGTTGCTGACTCTCACAGCCATGCAAAGGCTTAAAGCCAGCAACTTTATGGATTAAGAGGCTTAGAAGTGGTCAGATCTGAAAGTTGGTCATGGGTCTTAACCGTTTAAGACCCAAAAGCTAAGGAGTTTGAAACTGGGAGTTACGCGGGGCGTAATCCCAATACGCGCAGCTTAGGTAGTCGCGTTCCCTGTTTCTGTGAGGTTGCCGAGTATGCCCAACGTACAGGTTTGGTATTACGCGCAGCGTAACTGGAGAGTTGACTTTTGGTTGACTTTTAGGGTTTGGTCAATGTTAGGGTATTTGAGCCTTGAGAGGTGTAAAATGGTCTTTTACCCTTCTAAGAGTGCTAAGAGAGGGATCTAGTCTAGCCTTGAGTGTTGTATTGATCATAGTGCTTATTCCATGTGATTAGGCGGAGGCTAGACCGAGATTTACGGAGTTCGAGATTACCGAGTCACCCGAGGTGAGTCTTCTCATTATATTGTACCTGGAAGGGTACCTATGTGTGACCGGAAGGTCTTATATGCTATGAGATATATGTGCTATATGTTGATATGTGATATGTATGTGTTATGTATGCGATGTATGATAAGGACTAGAAGGTCAAGATGATATGGATTAGAAGGTCAAGTGGACATGGACCGGAATGTTAGGAGGTTATGGACCGGAAGGTCGATACGGGTAGGACTGGAAGGTCTACCGGGATTTGGGATGGAAGTCCCCTGAGTCACTCGGACCGGAGGGTCCCACAGAGTTATGGCCTGGAAAGGCGTTTGTGCTGTATGTGGTATTTTGGGGAAGTCACTAAGCATTTATACTTAAAATTCTTGTGTTGTGTGTTTCAGGTACTAGCGAGGACCATGGGAAGGCGCCAGCATGATCGATACACACTGTGAGAATTTTTGTATTTGATATCTTTTGAGATTCTGGGATTGTTTATTATGATAACATTTGATACATTTGTTGGATATTGTTTTAGGTGATTGAAAATATGATTTAAAAATGAAAAATTGTTTTTTTGAAAAGTTTGTCGTTAGAAGTTGGTATCATAGCCTTGGTTTGAGGGATTCGGGTGCAACTTCGGATGTATCTGAACTCAAACTGAGGATTTGAGAAAGTTTTTCATAAAATAAACAATTTTTCTAAGAGAGTAAAGAATTTGGAAAAAGGCAGAACGGAGCAGTGTGTACGATTAGTCAGTGCCGGAACGGTGATTTCCCAAAATACCCTTACATTATGTGTTATGAGATATGTTATGATATGATGTGCATGCTAGAGTAGGCTAGGTATTCATATTAGGACTAGAGTGGCCTGATTTGTGCTGCCTTAGCCTAGGAAGATTTTTGTTGCTATTAGATGCTTGAGAGTGAGTATGTAGCAGTGAGGAGGTTATGAGAAGGTTTACTTGTGAACTGGGATCCAAAGAGGAGGACTTGGGGTGAATACTGATGCGGTGTGGACGGTAGTATAAGGTTCCGTACTACCCAAGACACCGTATCAGTGCGCAATCCAAGTAAGAATACTTAGGGTACTAGGGAACAAGTAAGGATGTGTTATCGAGTGCGAGTATGCTCGAGCGGGTCTCTAATATTTTATTTTGTATTTTAGAGAGACATCATGGTTGGGACACACCACACACCTGAGAGCAGTGGTGTTAGCGAGGAGGAGATCCGCAGGTTGATTCATGAGGAGGTGCCTGCTGCCATCCGAGCCGAGATTCCGGAGATGTTTGGGTCTATCAAGACCACATTTTTTGAGATTTTCGATGAGCGATACGCAATAGTGACCGAGACTGCGGCTGCTGCAGCTACTGCAGCTGTGGCTACTGCCAGGCCGCAGGGAAATGACTCGTTGTTGTTTTGGGAGTCAAAGTCCATAACTATTTTGGTATGTACTTGACCCGATGGTGCATGGTCCTTTTGGGTTGCCTTCACCAAAGCAACTTGATAGGATGAATTATGGAGAGAGAGGATTAATTATGATTTATTATTATATTATGAGAATAATATATTAAAGGAGAAATCATATTGTTTAATTAATATTAGTCAAGAATTAATAAGAATTAAGTTTGCGGCTAAAAGACATTAATTAAACTTAAGGGACTAGAAATGTCAATTGTGTGATAGTTGAATATTGGGCTAATGGACTCCATATTAGAGGGGTGGACGAATTCTATGGGGAAACCCATTAGAAATCGTCCTAGGCGTCTAAGGAAGAAGTCCATGGGTTGCTTAGGGCCTAAGCATCCAAATTAGGGTTTCCTTGTTAGATAACCCTAATAGCCTCACTATTTAAAGGACCCTTGAGACTAAAAAACGTGGTGAACTTATTCCTTAGGGTTTTCCACACATTTTGGGTAGCCTCCCCTCTCCTTATTCTTCATCCTCTTGCTCTTGGTGTTTGTGAACCATTAGAGGAGTGACATTTGTGACTCTAAGCTTTCTAAAATCATTACAAGGAGGATTTGAGATTGTTGTTACTACATAACAATCAAGGTAAGATCTAAAAACCCTTTCACATGTTAATATGATTAATTGTATGCTAGAACTAGGTTTTAAAGTCTTGGATGAACTGCATGTACAATAGAGAAACCTAGATCCAAGCATTAGGGTTGCATGAGCACATAGTATGTTCTTATGGTTAAACCCATCAGTGATATCAGAGCCTTGATTGGTTTCTATTGTATTGATGCTTATTTGATCGAAATTATCACTGAAAATCGAATTTTTTTGCTTCTGAGTGTTTGACTCGCCGAGTCACTTGGTGAACTCACCGAGTCAGCTGTACTCGACGAGTCAAAGAGTCTGACAGCTTGTTTTCGCGATTTTCTTCCTGTTTTGGCTTTGGATAATTACCATAAACATGTTTTTGTAATAAAATCCGAATTTTAACAATATTTGGTGATTATCCTTACCAAAATAGAAGAGAATTGTCAAAATTTAGATAATCATTTGTTTTATTAGATAGAGTTTGATTATTTGTATTTTAGATTTGAATTATCTTGTGAAAAAGTTTCAATTTGCTCCCTTTAGGTTTTATAGTTTAAATTTGAACTTAAAAGTTTTGTTTTTGAAATTTAAATAAGTTAAACCCTAATGTTTTGAAATGTTTCAAAACTTGCCCTTATGTTTTGGAATTTAAAAGTTGATTAAAAGTTTAATTTAGAAATGCTAAATTCTAAAACCCTAGTATAGTTTTTGAAAAGCTCAAATCACACCCTTATAGTTTTATTAATTAGTTAAAGTGTATAATTAAAAGAGATTTAATAAATCCATAAAGTTTTGGTTTACAATTTAATTAAATTAAAAGTATAATTATTAAATTTGACCACCTAGTATTTTAAAAGTGTAAAATACACCCAATACTATATATATAAGATTAAAAGTCTAATATTATATATGTATGAGTAAAAGTCAGTCTTACCGTTAGTAAGCCTCATTCACGAAGCTGGTCTATCAGGGGTGTTTAAGGAAATTGCCTATAAAATGGCGATTGAATGGGTATGCACTCTTACCCACCGTACTCTTGACTAGTGGAGGGTCATTAGCCGAACGGGTACGATAGGACATAAACCTTCCATTATAAGTATAATGAAGTACAAAAGTAACTAAATGCTTTTACAAAATTCCCAATCATAGTTACTTTAGGCAAAAGTAAATTGATGCAATTCCATGAAATTACACTTTGTACCCTTGCAAAGACGTTAGTGGAGCGTGTGTGGTTAACCGGCACACTAAATGGTTCTAAGCAAAGGTAGCAAAGGGTGACTCAATGTTTGTCATAGTTCGGTGTAGCGTGTGTGGTTAACCGGAACATCGAATATGTGACTGTAACATGTGGGGGCGCCATGTAAGTTTGCATGGTTATTCACACCCGCTTTGTGATCCTCGGTATCCCAGTCACAAACTAGAGGGGCATATCGAGATTTAAACATGCCATTGAAATGTTCAATGAATCTCAAAAGATCTAGGAATTTTCAATAGATTTAAAACTTAAATTTCTTTTTCGTTTTTCATGGTGGAAATTGGTAAATCGTCATTTACCTACCTTCAAATAGTCTGCAACTAGATTACGACATCCCTTTTCTAGGTTGTAGTGTATTGTGTTGGATCCTAGCCTTGATGTTTCATTTGGGTGTCACATTGAGGATTCTAATCAACTAACTTGAATTGTCTTCTCCCATTTTGTAGATGTCAAAGTATGACAACTATGGTATTCCCAAATCCCGTGGAACAAGCTTTCCACATGAAGATGATATTCCACGATCCGATAGAGGAACAAGAGATCATGCTTCACATCCTCCACCTCCTCCAATTATTCTCCATAACCCACAAGTTCGAAGGCTTGAAAAGTTAAAGCTCACTCAAGCCCTTTTGGCAAGTAAACATGAAGAAGGAAAGTCGGTGTGTGCACACGTCCTAGAGATGAAGTCACACATTGATAGGTTAAGAATGTTGGGATCCGTTGTCTGTGAGGAGATGGCTGTTGACTGGGTTCTTCAGTCACTTCCTAACTCGTATAGTGAGTTCGTAAGAGAGTACTATATGATGAACCACGATGTGACCCTTATAGATCTCACCTACATGCTTATTGCTGCTGAATCAACGATGGTTTGGCGCACTGGAAAAGCAAAATTGATTGGTGAATCTACGTTCGAGACCTCTACGGATATAGGCAATGGAAACGAAAGGCATTCCATGATCGAAAAGTTTGATCATAAGAGAAAGACAAAGTCTGAAGTAGTTCCATGTGCTGTTCCAAAAGAGTAAATTTGCTTTTATTGCCAAGAGAAGGGGCATTGGAGACGAAGCTGCCCTATTTACCTAAGAGATATAAGAGATGGGAGAGTCAAAAAGTATGGCTCTACTTTAGGTAAAATCCATTAACTAACTCTTTTAAGTTCATATTCTAGATTTTTAATACATGATGTGATAAGATTACAATTGATGTTTTATAGGATCAAAGAAAAGGAGAGGAAGCTTAAGGGAAGAAGTGAGCGGAATCTAATTGTGAATAAATGGATTTCGATCGCATTGCTTGAAGATTGAATTCTTGAGCTACTACTTAGAGTTAGAAAAGATTGCTAAGAAATATGTATTAACATAGTTTTTCGATGAGTTGCATTGTAAGGACAAATTTTTCCGCAATAAATTAAAATTTTGTTTTATATTATTTATTCATCCTTACAATGGCATGCATGAAAAAATTGATGTTTGAAAATTTCTATTATTAGCAATAATGGATTTGATTCTTAATTATGTTATTTGTGGAAATGTCGAGAATTTACCAAATAGGAAGAGTTTCTCATCACCCAAGTTTCAATTGGACAGAAACTTGGAATCATGCAACGTGTATGATGAATGAAAAACTTTCACATTTGGAAATTAGACTAATTCGTTGACAAAGTTTCAAGTGAAGGACTAAGAGATCGAGTACACAAAGTTGTGTGTTGATCAAGTACACCACAAGAGTAACAAAGATATTCATCATGATTTACTGAAAGTTTAGTAAATATGATTATACTTATAAGATTAAGTGTAATTCTGAATTGATTGAAAGAGTTTAAATCAATAGCAGAACGAATAAGAAGAATCAAGTAGGCAGAAAGATAAAAGTTTCTCTATTCTAAGAAGAAGGGAGAGTACCTTTTATTATGTTTTATGATAGGTCTTAATGATTAAGAACCATATCCCAATTGATCCTCTAAGTGAGTCTTAGTACAAATGTATATCTGAGAAGAGGAATCAAGAATTGAAGAAATGGTTAAATCAAAAAGTCAATCATACTTCATTACAAAACAAATCTTAGAGTTAAGATTGTGACATTGAGTGACAAGTCTTAAGAAGGTTTATAACAATAATCAAATGTGGAAAGTTGTGATGTCTTGGATAAGACAAAGACCAACTAGGACCAATTTTATGAAGTGTTCTGTCTTGATAAAAGCTACACTAACTCTTGAATATTTGTTTGTCAAGAAATGTTTATTGACAAGAGAATCTTATATGTCAAGGAGTCAATGGGAGTCTTAATGGTCTTGAAAGGGTTCAAGAACAAATCAAAATAAATTATCGAACATCACTAGCACACGACTTGAGGTTTACAACCTATCGTGTTGACACTATCTTGTTTCTGTGTCGTTCCAATCGAGTTAATTATGCATATGAGTTCTATGAGTTCTCATTTGAATGCATAAAAGGCAAGCACCTTGATCAATGAAAAGTACATTGATAGGAAAGGGTGAGCTACTTAACTACTTGGAAGACATGGTGAGCACTCGTGTTACCATAAGGCAAGAAATCAAGATTGAGAAGGTTCAGTCCATATGAGTTTGAATTTGTCGTAAACTTTGGTTTTGACAAATTCACATGGATAGCAACACATAGACCATTAAAATCTAAGTGTCATAATATTCTCTCCTTCATGAAAATGACTGTGATGAAATGCTTTCACTAAGAGAGATTTTAAGAAGATAGTGATTGTGAAAATTGGATTCTCGAATTCGATTATGGTTACGATATCCCTTTCCATGATTCGAATTGTGAGATTTGGCAATTAGTCTGAATTGTTTAGACACACATGTGAGCTATTGAAGGCAAAAGTATATAAGTTTGAGAAGCTTAGATAAAAGGATTATCAAAGCATTAGGTATTAGAAACATGAACTTAATAAATTCAATAGGTATTGTTTGTCTAGAAGTTAAGCTATTTTCTAAATACATGTCAAAGCTAGTGGGAGCATAAGTGTTATGCTTATATGACAATAATCATCATGATAGTGGGAGCATAAATGTTGTGCTTATATGATTATTAAGGTAAGTATTGCAAGTTAGCAATATTAGTTATAGAAAACAAGAGTTATACCTTGCAAAGTCGTAAGGATTGAAAAGTTGTTTTGCTATAATTAAGGGAGAGAATATTATGCTTCATTTCAAATCTAAAGGCTTAGGTTGTGGAATGTTAATAAATTCAGTCAAGGATACATAGTGTGTTCTTAAATTTCGATTATGATCATGGCATCCCTCTTCATAGTTCGAATTGTGAGAACGTGACACATTAAATACTATGGCAGAAGATTGATAAATAATCATATCTTTATGTAAGACATTATGCATCGTGTCTCATACGCTTTGGGTATAGGATCAATTGCAAGGGTTATAATATTTAACCATTCTAAAATTTTCCAAATGTCTAGCGCATTTAGAGGGAAAAAGGACAAGAATCGGTTTTGACTAAGATAATTAAACAACTATCAAAGGACGATCCAAAGTTCACCAATGATTGGTCGCTTGTAAGTAGTTGGAAGTATAGTATTGGATAGACCATGTCGACATTATTATGAATAGATAAGATTCTATTAAGAATGAGTTGTCATATGGAATATATGGAAATGGTTCCATATTAGGATTTGGATATTGAGAGTCTATGTCTAGATTAGAAAATTTTATGGAAAAGGATGTTCAAGAAATGTACTTTGAGTGAGAGACATCATGTCTATGGAATTGTATTGTAACAATCTTAGATAGAGGACTTTGTAATTTCATTGGCAATACTCATTGTGACTTTTGTACTATGACATTATGAAAGGATCATTGCATAAAATGTTAGAATCTTGCATATTCTATAAGTGGTAAGAATTTGATATTCTTTCACTTGTGAAAAGGATTAGGAGTTGTGAAATGAGTATGATTGGAAATGTGTTCATTTGATTTATTTCACAAAGTAAGAACCGTAGGTAAACATTGTGTGCATGCTAAGTGCATGGGACAAGTGTAGTAATAATTCAAGTAAGAAGTTGATTACCCGAAACAATAAAATAATGAATAATCAATATGGTGATAGATAAAAGGTGTTTTATTTATACTCAAAAGTTTGGGGACATATGGGATTAGTATTATTCTTGTGTTTCACTTTGCATGTTTTGACTTCCTGAATAATTTAATTGGTTCAGAACAGTCAAATTATTCGAACGGACCACAGTCGTTCATATGTTGGAAGTAGGTATGAATGAAGACTGTCGTGAATTGGTGTGTGGATTGTCTAAAGTGTATTAGACATAAGCAATTGTTTGCTGCAATGTTCATGAGTGCTTATGAATATGATTTCAGCATTGGATTAAACCCACGCTCACTTGGATCACTTCATGAATTGTATCACGAGTGATTGGTGAGACGATAACATCTTATATTCTTGAAACAGAGATGTGTGAGTTGTATCTTGCGAGTCAGTTGCACATTGATAATATGTAAACGCACCAGTAACTTGGTGTTATAAAACATATTATTGTGTGTAATTCGGTAAGTGAGTGCAAGCGAGCATTGAGTTAAAGTTTATCCGTTCCTTTTATCCAAAGTAGGATAAAAGCGATATCTTTGGGCCCCTCGATGATTTAGTGATAGCACCTAAGCGCTTGGCCGAGACGGGACTTATTTGATGTGATCAATTGTAGTCTGTTGTCAATCGTCATAAATTAGAAGTTGGGAAATAGTATAGAGAGACTGATTAGAATTCATGTCTTATATCTATACGATATCTAGAATGGAGGAATATATGATCTCTTATCTAAAGGACACGCATATCTGATAAGATCAGAGTTGACAGCGGCTTTGGAAAGCGACGATTGCAGATCAGGATCTGAAGTCGTACGCAGAATAGTTATTAGACTTATCCAAGTGGGAGACTGTTGGATTAGTGTCTAAGTCCATAACTATTTTGGTATGTACTTGTCCCGATGGTGCATGGTCCCTTTGGGTTACCTTCACCAAGTTAACTTGATAGGATGAATTATGGAGAGAGAGGATTAATTATGATTTATTATTATATTACGAGAATAATATATTAAAGGAGAAATCATATTGTTTAATTAATATTAGTCAAGAATTAATAAGAATTAAGTTTGCGGCTAAAAGACATTAATTAAACTTAAGGGACTAGAACTGTCAATTGTGTGATTATTGAATATTGGGCTAATGGACTCCATATTTGAGGGGTGGACGAATTCTATGGGGAAAACCATTAGAAATCGTCCTAGGCCTCTAAGGAAGGAGTCCATGGGTTGCTTAGGGCCTAAGCATCCAAATTAGGGTTTCCTTGTTAGATAACCCTAATAGCCTCACTATTTAAAGGACCCTTGAGACTAAAAAACGTGGTGAACTTATTCCTTAGGGTTTTCCACACGTTTTGGGTAGCCTCCCCTCTCCTTATTCTTCATCCTCTTGCTCTTGGTGTTTGTGAACCATTAGAGGAGTGACATTTGTGACTCTAAGCTTTCTAAAATCATTACAAGGAGGATTTGAGATTGTAATTGCTACATAACAATCAAGGTAAGATCTAAAAACCTTTTCACATGTTAATATGATTAATTGTATGCTAGAACTAGGGTTTAAAGTCTTCGATGAACTGCATGTACAATAGAGAAACCTAGATCCAAGAATTAGGGTTCCATGAGCACATAGGATGTTCTTATGGCTAAAACCCATCAAAAGCCACCAGAGTTAGATGGGACACGGGATCCGATCGCTGCGTTGAGATGGATTTCTGATATCGAGGGATGCTTTTATACGTGTTCATGTCCGGAGCATCTAAGTGTACGGTTCGCGCTGAACCAGCTTCGCTTGGGAGCGAAGGACTGGTGGAAGTTCGTGACGGCGAGCTTCACTCTTGTAGAGATTTCTGAGGTGACCTGGGAGAGGTTCACCACCATTTTCAGAGACGAGTATGTTCCCTCAGTGGAGAGGGAGCGGTTGGCTCAGGAGTTCTTGACCGTCAAGCAGGGTACTGATTCGGTTACTGTGATTACTAGGAAGTTTCATGAGAGGGCGATGTTCTTCCCTGAGCAGGTGTCTACCGAGCAGGCACGAATGAGCCGATATTTGAGCATTCTGAGGAGGGATATTCGGGAGTTCATATCGAACTCGACTTATCGGACATTTACTTAGCTTCAGGAAAATGCCCGGAAGAGGGAGATTGAGTTGGAGACTCAGGCTAGCGTGGAGGCCGAGTCTCAGGGGATGGATCGGCGGCCGACACAGTCTCAGCCGGCAACCAAGCGGGCAAAGCCCGCCGATTCAAGATCTGGAGGCCAGAAGGGCCGCACTTGCGGAAAGTGAGGCAAGGTACACGACGGGTTTTGTCGATCGAGTGCTTGCTACAAATGTGGCAAGGAGGGGCATATAGCCAACGATTTCCCCAAGGGATTCATGGTTTGCTTTCATTGCAACCAGACGGGCCATCGAAAGGCCGAGTGTCCGCAGCAGCGGGGGACAACATAGGGAGCACAATAGGGATCTGCCCCTGCTGCCATGCGAGGTATTGAGGTTCGACCGGTAATGGCCGAGGCACCGAAGGCTTGCACGAGAGCCTTCCAGTTGACAGCGGTGGAGGTCCGTGCAGCGCCCGATGTCATGGCTGGTATGTATTCTTTCATTTATTTATGTTCAGTTTGAGGTGTGGTGCTTATATTATGATATGCGGAGGTACTTTTCTTGTGAATTCTGTACCTTCTTTGGTGTTATTTGACTCGGGTGCGAGTCGGTCATTTTTTTCCTTGGCATTTAGTCAGCACATCAGTATCTGACGAGAGGCGCGGAGTCGACCTCTGCGTGTTTCTATAGCTGACGAGCGAGTGGTGTATGCTGCGGATGTGATCCGAGGATATATACTCGAGATGTTCGGTGTGGAGTTCCCGATAGATCTGTTCCCGATTGCGATGGGGGACGTGTGTGTCATTGTGGGGCACGGATTGGTCGAGCCGATTTGGGGCTGTTATAGACTGCGAGCGTCAGTTGTTGACGATATGAGACCCTAGTGGGGGAGTACTTACGGTGTACGACGAGGGTACCCGATGTGGGTCAGCGTTTTATTCGGCTGCCGGAGCGAGGAAAAGTTTGTAGTAGGGCTGCAGCGGGTTTGTAATCTATGTGATGGACACAAGAGTGGCCGCTGGGAGGCCAAGTTCCAGTGATGACGTTCCGATAGTGTGCGAGTTCCCGAATGTTTTTCCCGAGGAATTGCCGGGTGTGCCTCCCGAGAGGCAGGTAAAGTTCCGTATCGATTTGGATCTGGGGGCAGTGCCTATCGCCAAGGCGCCTTATCGCAATGTGCCGCCAGAGATGCATGAGTTATCCTCGTAGCTTCAGGAGCTACCGGGGAAGGGGTTTATTTGACCGAGTAGCTCACCATGGGGAGCGCTGATCCTTTTTGTCAAGAAAAAGGATGGTTCAGACCGGATGTGCATTGATTACCGGGAGTTGAACAAGTTGACGGTCAAGAACCATTATCCTTTACCGAGGATCGACGATCTTTTCGATTAGTTGCAGGGGGCAGCTTGGTTCTCCAAGATAGACTTGAGGTCGGGATATAATCAGATGAGAATAAGGGATGAAGATATCCAGAAGACGGAGTTCAGAACTTGTTATGAGCATTACGAGTTCGCGGTGATGCCTTTTGGGCTCACCAATGCACTGGTAGCATTCATGGATCTCATGAACAAGGTATGCAGGCCGATGTTGGATCGGTCGGTGATCGTGTTCATTGATGATATTTTGGTGTATTCAAGATCTAGTGAGCAGCACGAGGAGCATCTGAGAGAGATTCTCGGGGTATTGAGGTCGAAGAGGCTTTTCACCAAATTCTCCAAGTGTGATTTCTGGTTATGAGAGGTCCAGTTCTTGGGACACCTTGTTAACCAGGATGGGATACTGGTCGATCCGGCCAAGATTGAGGCGGTTATGAGATCGGAAGTGTCGAGATCACCCACCGAGATCATATGTTTTCTAGGATTGGCTGGATATTATTGGAGATTTATCAGGGATTTCTCCAAGATTGTCGTGCCTCTCACCAGGTTGACCCGGAAGGGTGTTGCTTTTTCATGGGGTCCGGAGCAGCAGACCTCATTTGAGACACTTCGCCAGAGATTGTGCGAAACCCCGGTGCTAGTACTCCCGGAAGGGATGGAGGATTTTGTGGTGTATTGTGATGCATTGATATCGGGGTTGGGTGCAGTACTTATGCAGAGGGGGAATGTGATAGCATATGCATCGAGGCAGCTGACGCCTCATGAGACGAGGTATCCCACCCACGATTTGGAGTTGGGGGTAGTGGTGTTCGCCCTCAAGATCTGGCGTCACTATTTGATGGTTGAATTATTTGATGGACCACAAGAGTTTGAATTATTTGATGGACCAGCAGAATCTGAATATGCGCTAGAGGAGATGGTTGGATGTGGTAAAGGATTACAATTGTGAGATCCTGTACCACCCGAGCAAGGCTAATGTCGTAGCTGATGCCCTGAGCCGTAAGGTGGAGAGCGCCCCGATTCGAGACATTTGTATGCAGTTGATAGTGATGAATCCGGTGTTGGACACCATTCGGGAGGCCCAGGCAGAGGCCGTGAGACCAGAGAACCATAAGAGAGAGCGGGTGATTAGGTAGGTGCCAGAGTTCATTACCGATAGTCGCGGGCTTATGACCCTTAAGGGTCGGATTTGGGTGCCGTATGCAGGCAGGACGCGCACCACTTTGATGGAGGAGGCACATAGATCGAGATTTTCGATCCATCTCAGGGCCACTAAGATGTATTTGGATTTGAAGAAGGATTATTGGTGGCCATGTATGAAGAGGGATGTAGCATGGTTTGTTGAGAGGTGCTTAACCTGTCGGTTAAGGTCGAGCACCAGCGACCGCATGGCATGTTGCAGCCACTTGAGGTTCCCCAATGGATGTGGGAACAAATTTCTATGCATTTCATCACCAAGTTGCCAAGGACCGCGAGGGGTGTTGACGCAATTTGGGTGATCGTCGACCGGCTGACAAAGAGCGCTCACTTTCTTGCTATTAGTGAGAGCTCTTCTGCTGAGAGGCTGGCAGAGTTGTATGTGAGGGAGGTGGTATCGTGACATGGAGTGCCGATCTCGATTGTATCAGACCGGGACATACGTTTCATTTCCAGGTTCTGGAAGAAGTTCCACAAGGAGTTGGGCCCGAGGCTGCATTTTAGTTCCGCTTACCACCCTCAGACAGACGGACAGAGTGAGCGGATGATTCAGACGCTCGAGGATATGCTTCGGGCATGTGTGTTGGACTTCGGAGGGAGTTGGGACACGTATTTGCCATTGGCTGAGTTTTCCTATAACAACAGTCACCATTCGAGCATTGGTATGCCTCCCTTCGAATTGTTGTATGGGAGGAGGTGTCGGACTCCCATCTATTGGGGAGAGGTAGGGCAGCGAGTGATGGGAAACACTTAGATAGTGCTTCAGACGACAGAGCAGATACAACAGGTCAGGCAGAGGTTGTTGACTGCTTAGAGTCGCCAGATGAGTTATGCAGATAGGCGACGATCCGAGCTCGAGTTTCAGGTCGAAGACTCGTACTCCTGAAAGTGTCTCCTTGGAAAGGAGTGATTCGATTCAGAAAAAGGGGCAAGCTGGGGCCCCGGTATATTGGTCCGTCCAGGGTGACCGCAAGGGTGGGCAGGGTAGCTTATCGGTTGGAGCTACCCGTGCAATTGAGTCAGATACATGATACCTTCCACGTGTCTCAGCTGAGGAAGTGTATAGCCGACGAGTCGGCGGTAGTACCGCTGGAGGATATTCAGGTGGATGCAGGCCTGAATTATGTTGAGAGACCGATCGCAATCTTGGATCGGAAGATCAAGGTTCTGAGAAATAAGGAGGTGCCCCTAGTTCAGGTCCAGTGGCAACATCGGAGGGGTCCAAGCTGACTTGGGAGCTGGAGTCGGACATGCGTCAGCAGCATCCGGAGTTGTTTTTAGCATGAGACTTCGAGGTCGAAGTATGGTTCTAGTGGGGGAGAATTGTAACATCCCGAAATTCAGGTACAACTATTTAACCCTTCTCTTTTGTCAAGTTGTCACAAATGGCACTTGAGTCAGAAGGTGTTGCAAATGAGTACGTTGGGCGTACGGGTGAGTACGCTGTGCATACTCATGCGCTTAAGTTGTACGCAGACTCGCCTAGGTACGCCGGTCATACCCAGGGTTATGCTGGGCTTAGCGGGCCCATATGCAAACCCTAATTTAAGGCTTGTGCACTATAAAAGGAATGCTAAGGCCTTATCCTCAGTGACCATTTCAGAGAGTGAAACCCTAAGACAACATTTCCTTCGTCCTAAAGCTTGTGTGTGAGTATTTTGAGCTAAAGGTGCCTTTGTGTGTTAGTGAAGAAGGAGGAGAGGAGCTTGTGGAGGGTAGGGTTTGAAGTTCCGGCTTGGATCTGAGTTTTTCAGAGGAAGGAGCGTCACTTTGAGGTAAAAAGCTCAAAACTTTCCTCTTTATTTTGGTTTGGTGTTTTATGGTCCATTTCTAGGGTTTAAGTCCCAAAGGTGAAGACTTTATGAGCAAGAGGGCTCCATGGACCTAGATCTGTCCCATTTCAGTGTTATGTGTGATATTGATTCATAAAAATCCCATCTTGGTCATTGTTATGGAGTCATGCTTGAGTTATTAGCTTTAGAGTGTTGAAAGTAGAGAGATTTGGGTGTTGGTGACTCTCACAACCATGCAAAGGCTTAAAGCCACCAACTTTATGGATTAAGAGGCTTAGAAGTGGTCAGATCTGAAAGTTGGTCGTGGGTCTTAACCTTTTAAGACCCCAAAAGTTAAGGAGTCTGAAACTGGGAGTTACGCGGGGCGTAATGCCAGTACGTCCAACGTAGGGGGTCGCGTTCCCCATTTCTGTAAGGTTGTCGGGTATGTCTAACGTATAGGTTTGGTATGTGCAGCGTAACCCGTAGAGTTGACTTTTGGTTGACTTTTAGGGTTTGATCAATATTAGGGTCTTTGAGCCTTGAGAGGGGTAAAATGATTTTTTACCCTTTTGAGAGTGCTAAGAGAGGGACCTATTCTAGCCTTGAGAGTTGTATTGATCAGAGTGCTTATTCCATGTGATTAGGCGGAGGCTAGACCGGGATTTACCGAGTTCGAGATTACCGAGTCACTCGAGGTGAGTCTTCTCACTATACTGTACCTAGAAGGGTACCTATGTGTGACCGGAAGGTCTTATATGCTATGAGATATATGTGCTATATGCTGATATGTGATATGTATATGTTATGTATGCTATGTATGATAAGGACCAGAAGGTCAAGATGATATGGACCGAAAGGTCGAGAGGACATGGACCGGAAGGTTTGGAGGTTACGAACCGGAAGGTCGATACGTGTAGGACCGGAAGGTCTACCGGGATTTGGGACGGAAGTCCCCTGAGACACTCGGACCGGAGGGTCCCATAGAGTTATGGCCTGGAAAGACGTATGTGTTGTATGTGGTATTTTGGGGAACTCACTAAGCATTTATGCTTACAGTTGTTGTGTTGTGTGTTTTAGGTACTAGCGAGGACCATGGGAAGGCATCGACATGATACATACACATTGAGAGGATTATTGTATTTGAGATCTTTTGAGATTTTGGGATTGTTTATTATGATAACATTGGATACGGTTGTTAGATATTGTTTTTGGTGATTGAAAATATGATTCAAAAATGAAAAATTGTTTTTTGAAAATTTTGTCATTACAGTTGTGTATAGATCTATACGGGATTGAGAACCCCGCACCTCAGTTGTTCGCTACAGTTAGACCAGCAAATCTAGGGTGACAAAAGTATACCCGTTCCGATGCCTGAAGAACGTCGTTTAGGCATATCAGTCGTATTAAGTGTGGTTATAATAACTTACATGGGGATTAAGAAAACTACTTGGTTTATGGAGTAACTCACACTTCATTTGTTTTATATAAAAATAAAACTACATATTATTTCCTGGTTCAGTATAACTTACATTTTTTGTCTTAGAGTTTAAGACTACATCTTACATTTAAGAAAATATTGGATTTTCTGGAAAACTTTACGCTATCATTTACAAGGAAAGACTGCATATTTTACTCATACAAAAATGCTTACAAGGAAAACTTTACGTTATCATTTAATGTTGATGCTTTTCAAAACTGCTTGTATTCTCAAGAAACCGGTGAGCAGGTATAACAAAATCATTTTTGAGGGCAGGCATCACAACATAATGATTTCTACTTTTCAATTGTTTGTACTTAATTTTTGAGTTAACAAAGTCTGTAAACAATGTAAACTTGTATTCTCAATGTATGAATGTTTGTGATGCTATGATTCATTTGTAACCAACTGTTATGATACTATACATGAAGTCACTCCATCCGCCCACATACGTTTCCGCCGTTCTGGTTTGGGGTGTGACATGTTCAAAGGAGAAGGGAACAAAATTGTCATTCGGTTGATCGAACTCGCCGAGTTCATATTTGAACTCGACAAGTTGACATGCAACTAGATGAGGTCATTTCCCAACTCGACGAGTTACAATGTCAAATCCAAAATTTTCGGTTTTGATAATTGTCTCATGGATTGATTAGGATAATTACCTTAAATTTGTTCTAATTGTTTAAAACTGGATATTTTAATCAATAATTTTGTATCCTTATCATGAATTCATGATTGGGTTAATGATTTTGATAAAGATAAAATTAATTTGGTAATTTAATTATTAAACATTTAACGTAGTATTTTTGAAAAGTTTTAAAAATACACCTATTGGTTTTATAATTTAAAATTTAATCAAATAATTTAATTTTTAAATCTTAAACTTTAGAACCCTAATATTTTAAATGTTTAAAATACACCCTTATATATATTGTAATATTAAAAGTTTATATATATATATATATATATATATATATATATATATATATATATATAAGAAAAGTCAGTCTTACCGTTAGTAGGCCTCATTCACGAAGCTGGACTATAAGGGAGTTTAAGGAAGCGTCCTATAACATGACCGCCATTGGGTATCCACTCTTTCCCACCGCTCCCTTGACTAGTGGAGGGTCATTAGCCGAACGGGTTTGATAGGACACTTAGTTCTCATTATTAAGTATAATGGAATATATAAAGTAACTTTAGGAAAATTTGAATTTCATGTAAATCAATGAAATTGCACATTGCACTTTATAAAAGTCGTTAGTGGAGCATGTGTGGTTAACTGGCACACTAATATGGGGTAATAAAGTGTGGTAATCGGTAGCTCGTAAATTATCATTGATTGATGGAGCATGTGTGATTAACCGACACATTAATTAGATGATAAATGACATCGAGAGTACCAAGCTGATTTTCATGGTTATTCACACCTTTTTTGTGATCCTTGGTATCCCAGTAACAAATGGAAAGGGCATAATCGAGATTAAACATGCCATTGAATTGTTCAATGAATCTCAAAATATCTAGGAATTTTATTTAAAACTAAATTCTTTGAATTTCTTTTGCCGTGGTGGTGAAATTGGTAAATCGTCTTTCATCTACCTTTAAATAATTTGCAATTAGATTACGATATCCTTATTCTGAATTGTGAATTATTTAGTTGTGTCCTAACCTCAATATTTCGTTTAGATGTTATATTGAGGATTTTCTTATCCAATCAAATCTTATCCTTTTTTATGTCAATTTTGAACAATGCTTCTGGTTCCTCCAACAACAACTCCTCAAACCACTTCTTGTTCTTGAGCATTTGTGCAAAAGTCACCTACAACGGGTCCAACTATAATGATTGGATCCGAAACATCAAGATCGCTTTGCACTTCAAGGATAAGGAATATGTTCTCAAAAAGGAGTTGAATGAGATTGATGAAACTAACTCTACTCCCAAAGAAGTTGTTGCATATAAGAGTCACTGCAATGATGCTACCATAGTGGCATGCCGATAATCATGGTGGGTATAATGACTCCCAAAATACAAGGGTTTTATGAGGACTTTTGGCCTTATGAGATGCACAAGGACTTGATGGAGAAGTACCATCAACGAGCCTGTCAAGAAAGGTAAAAAAAATAGTCAAGTCACTCATAACCCACAAGATGAAGGATGGACAGTCTCGTAGATGGAATCTTTGCTTTGATGAGAAAGTCAAAGAGTTTGGTTTCTCTATAAGTGAGGATTAATCTTGGGTATATTTCAAAGATAGTGGGAGTATAGTCACCTTCCTGGTATTGTATGATGATGACATACTACTAATAGGAAACGATGTTCCAACCTTGCAGGAAGTTAAGTCTTGCCTTGGAAAGTGTTTCGCTATGAAGGATCTGGAAGAGGCTGATTATATTCTAGGAATTAGGATTTTGAGAAATAGGAGTAGAAGACTAGATGGACTTAGACAAAGTACATATTTGCATATGGTGATAAAGCGTTTTAGCGTGGAAAATTTGAAGAAATGGGAGTTACCTATGCAAAGTAATACCAAGCTGAGTAAGACTCAGAAGCTTAGTACCGATGTAGAGATAGCAAAAATGAGTCAAGTTCCATATACTTCCACCATTGGATCGATCATGTATGATATGACATGTATTCGCGCTGACATGGCTTTTGCTTTGAGCATGGTTAGTCGATATCAGGGAAATCCGGGTAAAGCTTATTGGATAGCGGTTAAGAACATCCTTAAATACATGCGAAGGACCAAGGATTGGGTCCTTGTACTAGGTGGTAGTGAGGAATTTAGAGTTACTAGGTATAGTGACGCCAACTTTCAGACAGACATAGACAAGTTCTGTTCTCAGTTAGGCAGGGTGATTACCCTTAATGGAGGAGCAGTGACTTGGAAAAGTTCCAAGCAGGAGACGGTGGCTGATTCTACATTTGAATCAGAGTACATTACTGTGAGCAAAGCATCTGGTTGAAGAACTTCATTGGAGATCTTGGAGTAGTACCAGCCATTATGGTGCCGACAAAGATTTTTTGCGATAACGAAGGAGCGGTTGCCTTGACCCAGGAACCAAGAGGTCATGGTAAGACATATCGACTTAAAATATCACTTTATCAGACATCGTGTAGAAGAAGGAAGCCTCATGGTAAATAAGGTATCATCAGAAGAGAATCATGCCTATCCCTTCACAAAGGGTCTTAGTAATATTAACCATGTTCAACACGCGAGGAACATTGGTCTGAAGGGTGATATTAGTTTTAGTGATTAGATAGATATTTAGAAACTTGTAACAAATAAATGTAATTGAAATTTGATGACTAAATAATAGAAATTTATTTATGAGTCTTGTTTACTATCTTTTGTCAATTGTTTATCATTGTGTTTTATTTTGCATGTTTTACTTCCCAAACAATTGGATTATTCAAATATCCATAGTTAATCATACTTAGGAAGTAAGTAGTGAATTAAGACTGTCACGATTTGGATTGTAGAATTTCTAAGTGTTTAGACATAGCAATGGTTTGTAGCAACATTCATGAGTACTTTTGAAATGAGGATTTAAGTATTGGATTAAAGCCACACTCAATGAATTACTTCATGGAATTTATGACGAGTAATTCTGAGACGATAATATTGTAGATTCTTTAATCCGAGATGTACGAGTTGTTGTTAAAAATTTGGTTGTGCATTGATAATGCGTAAACTCATCAGTAACTTGGTGCTATAAAACGTATTGTTGTGCACGATTTGATGAGTAAAGAGTACAAGCATATAAGTCAAAGTTTATGTGTTCCTTTCTCCCTAAAGGGGAAAAGCAATATCTTGGGCCCCTCGATGATTTTGTGTTGACTTATGTGTCGGGTCTGGTCACGATTGAATTGATGTGTTCGATCAGAAATCGGGAAACAAACTGTTGAACAATGCGAATGATTTTGTTCTATGTCATTTGTTCAAATGATATCTTGGATAACGAAGGATTATATGATCCCTTATATTAGTTCATGCAACTGACTAGGTCAGCGTTCGACAAAAGCTTTTAGAGCTCTGATTGCTTATCAATTTTTAAAGTCATACTTCCAACTATGGTTGTTAGGATTATCCAAGTGGGATACTATTGGATTAGGTGTCTAAGTCCATAACTATAATTGGTATGTACTTGAATTGATAGTGGCATGGTCCTTTTGGGTTGCCTTCACACGTGCAACTAGACATGATGATTATTTGAAGAAGATGAAGAGTTTATTATTTTATTAATAAATTGGAATATATGATTTATTTATATGTTATGGAAATAATATGTTAATTGATAATCATATTATTGATTAATATTAAATCAGAAATTAATTTCGATGTAATTTTTGGATTAAAGGAACTAATTAAAAGTGGATGCACTAAAAGTGAAATTGTTCAATAGTTGAGCAAAATGGTCCAGAACTTTCCTAGGGGAAGGGTGGACAGTTATATATATATATATATATATATATATATATATATATATATATATATATATATATATAGATATATATATGAACAATTATTCTAGAGTTTCTAGAATATCTTGTCACATATGGATAATCAAATGAGGTAGATAATTACCAAAATTGAGTTTAGGGTTATCCATAGAATCTTTGGTGCACTATAAATAGAACGCTTAAGCCTATGAAATTTGGCAACTCTTTGGAAGAAGCAAGAACCGATTTTTTGATCATCTCCTCCTCTCTCATTAGAGGCGTTACACTTGTGACACTACGTTATCCAGCTTCAAAATCTACAACGGAATCATTGTTATTACAACATAATGATCAATGTATGTAACCAAACCCTAGTTTTATATAGATTTAGAAAATTATAGACACTACCTAGGGTTTATCATTTTGTATTCAAGTTTGCATGTTCAATTAGAGAAAACTTAGATTCAAAGCATTAGGGTTGCATGCATACATATGAATTGTTGTTATGCTCAAAACCCATCATGAATACTATCATGAACTGGATTGTAGTTTGTCTAATGAGTTTAGCCATATATTGGATAAATCCATGCTCACAGAATTACTTCCTGGATTATATTGCGAGTGATTTTGAGATGATAATATCTTATATTCTTAAAATGGAGCTATATGAGTTGTAATTTACAAGTCGGTTGTACATTGGTATTGTGAAAACATAGTTGTAACATACCACTCATAATGACATAAAGTTTTCATTTTTAGATTAATAAATTGTTAATACATAACATCTTCATAAAACCAAGGTAATCAAGATTTAGCAAAACATCATTAAGTGAGAGTAATTCACAAAATGCGGAAACATGTGGTGTGTGCTCTACACACATCTCAAGCCCTTCCATTTGAAAAATGAAGTACCTAAAACATAAAATGAAAATCGTAAGCACAAAGCTCAGTGAGTTCCCCAAGATACCTCATACCACACATACAAAAATAACATATTGGGCCCCTACCCTCCATCGGGCCTCGCCCGATCTCGAGTCCCACTCGACCTCAGGCCCCACCTGACATTGAGCCTCACTCGGATTATAGTTATTTTAATTACCTGGCCCCACCTGAAATTGGGCCCCGCTCGATACACATATACTTATATTAACATATAACCCTACTAACACATGCAATAATCAATTGGGTGTTGTTTTGATATTGACAGTTCGGGGAATCTGTCAGCCAACAGTCGGGGATTGTCTATGTGATTCGGCAGTGCGAGGTGAGTTTCCTCACTGGGTTTAGTGGATCGAACGCACTAATATCAGCCCATTTTTTTATGTTAGAGTGCTAGATGTATGTGTAACTCTTGCATGTGTTATGAGATGGGATGCTTACTAGGAAAGACGCGATGCCAGGTGGGGACTGATGAGTATAGTATATGGTAGGCTATAGTCTTTGTGATTATTCCATGTGTTAGTTGATGGGTTTTGGCCATATGAACATTCCTATGTGCACATGGAAACCCTAATGCTTGGATCTAGGTTTCTCTAATTAAACATGCATTGGATACAAGACTTCTAATAACTAATAGAGTATAAGAACAATACAAAATCAAAGTTAGAAGCATACCTTGAAACACTTGTTTGATCTTCTAGTTCTTGGAGCTTTAGAGTCACAAATGTCACTCCTCTAATGGCTTACAAACACCAACTAGCAAGAGGATGATTTGAGAGAGAGGAAAGGGAATAGAAATCGGTCAGGGTTTCTTTGCTTTAGCATAGGTGCCGATTTCCCTTGCCCCAAGGGTCTATTTATACTTGTAAGGCTCCTAGGGTTTCACCCTTAAACCCTAGTTGGATAATCTTTACTCAAAGCAATCCAAATCCTTTCCAAGTTAAGTCCTTGGACGATTTATGGCTTATCCCAAGCCCTAGAAATCGTCCAACCCTATCCAAGAAGGATTTACAACCCAAAGTGTAACTATCAAACAATTGACAGTTTATACCCTCTTATTTAATTAATCTCTTTGAGTCACTAAATTAATTCTAATTAATTTATGACTTATATTAATCAAATAACAATATTATTATTCCTTATATTATTCTCATAATATATTAATAATATTTATTCTCTCATAATAAATCATCCTGTCAAGTTGCTATGGTGAAGGCAACCCAAAAGGACCATGCACAATCGGGTCAGATACTTGCCTAATATAGTTCCAGCCTTAGACACTATTCCAACAATCTGCCACTTGGATAAGTCTAGTAACTATATGCACAAGTACAATTCGATTTGCAATCGTAGCTCTCAAAGACGCTGTCAAACTCTGATATAATCAATCTTGTCCTTTAGATAAGGGATCGTACAGCCCTCTGTTAGATATCATGCTGACAATTCTATGGAATAATTAGTCTAGCATTTTGGTTTCTCGATCTCCGATTCATTTGACATAGAACTTAATCGAACACATCAATTTAGTTCTGACCGGGCCCTGCACATAAGTCAAATCAAATCATCGAGCGGCCGAGATATCGCTTTTACCCTCTTGGGATAAAAGTTACAGATAAACTTCGACTTATATGCATTCACTTATTCATTAATCAACTATACACAATAATGTGTTTTATAACACCGAGTTACTGATGCGTTTTTCGCATTATCAATGTACAACCAATTAACAAATAACAAACCATATATCTAGGTTTTAAGACTATATGATATTATCGTCTTGCGATCACCCTTTTATATCATATTCCATAAAGTGATTCCTAGAGATGGCAATGGGGGCGGGGAACACAGGGGACCCCAATCCCTATCCCCATCCCCGAATCCTCATTCCAATCCCCATCCCCATCCCCATCCCCATCGGGGAATATAAATAAACCCCCATCCCCACCCCCAACGGGGACTGGGGATCCCCAACGGGGAAACGGGGATTTTTTTTCTCTTTTAACATGCAAACTTTTACGTAAGAAAAAACTCTATATTTCAATTTTACCAGCATAAGATTAAAGATTTTATAAAATATATAAGTACCCATAAATTGCAGAAAAAATATAAATAAACTTTCTACCAAATTTAAATACATACATCAAAAATCAAGTAAAAAAATTATCAGATTGATATTTAAGGTAAAATAGATCAACCAAAGAGAAAAAATATATATATACATGAGTTTAAATTAGATAAAAGAAAAATCAAAAAGTATAATTTCAACCAAGTAATTACTAATGAGTTAGGTTACTTAGCTCAAATTTTATGTATTATAAACTATACTAAATATATATGTTCTGAATTATTTTTATATATTAATATATGTCGGGGACGGGTCCAGGGTCGGGGATTAAGGGTATCCCCATCCCCATCCCCATCCCCACTTTTTTATTCGGGTATTCCCCATCCCAGTCACCATCCCCGGTCAACCTGGGGATTCCCCAGTCAAAACGGGTGCGGGTTTCGGGTTCCCCATTGGGTATGGGGATTTTTGCCATCCCTAGTGATTCCAGCAAGCGCGGGTTTGTTCCAATGCTCAAAACCAGTTCATAAGCACTCATGAACGTTGCAGCAACCCTTTGCTATGTCTAATACCATTTAGACAATCTACACAGCGATTCATGACAATCTTCATTCATATCTACTTCCAACATATGAACGATTGTGGACAATTTGAATAATTCAATTATTCTTAATAAACTCAATTATTCTGGAAGTCAAAATATGCAAAAATGAAACAATAGTTAAACAATTAACACAAGACAGTAACATTACTCTTAAATAATACTCCTTTATTTAATCATCAAATGTTAATTACATTTATCTATTATACGTTTCTACTACTATCTAATCTATGATAATATCATCCTTCAGCCCAATACTCCTAGCATTCTGCAAGTGCTTAACCCTACTCAGTCCGTTCGTAATCGGATCTGCTGGGTTATCTTCTGATGATGTCCTCTTCAATACGAGTTGTCCTTCTTCTACACGATGTCTAATAAAGTGATATTTTCTGTCGATATGTCGAGATCTACCGTAATCCCTCGGTTCCTTGGTCAAGGCAACCGCTCCTTCATTATCACAAAAAATCTGCATGGGCTCCTTTATGGCAGGTACAACTCCAAGACCACCGATGAAGTTCTTCAACCATATCGCCTCCTTCGACGCTTCGCTCGCTGCAATGTACTCTGATTCGCACGTTGAATCAGCTACGGTTTCCTGCTTGGAACTTTTCCAAGTTACTGCTCCTCCATTTAGGGTAAAGACCCAGCCCGACTGTGAACGGTAGTTGTCCCTGTCGGTCTGAAAGTTGGCATCACTATACCCTCGCACCTTCAAGTCATCACTCCCTCCAAGGACTAAGAACCATTCCTTCGCCCTCCGAAGGTACTTAAGGATATTCTTAACTGCAATCCAATGGGCTCTGCCATGATTCCCTTGATATCTGCTAACCATGCTCAAAGCAAAGGCTACATCAGGGCGAGTACAAGTCATATCATACATGATTGAGCCAACTGCGGAAGTGTATGGTACTCGGCTCATTTCTGCTATTTCAGCTTCGGTACTCGGACTTTGAGTCTTACTCAACTTGGCATTACTTTGTATCGGCAATTCTCCCTTCTTCGAGTTTTCCATACTAAAACGTTTTAGTACCTTGTCTAAGTAAGTGTTCTGACTAAGTCCTATTAGTCTCTTACTTCTTTCTCTTACTATCCTTATTCCCAAAATATAAGAAGCCTCTCCGAGGTCCTTCACAGCGAAGCACTTCCCGAGCCAGGACTTAACCTCCTGCAGAGTCGGGACGTCGTTTCCTATGAGTAATATGTCATCGATATATAGAACGAGGAAGCTTACTATACTCCCACTGGTTTTGACATATACACACGATTCATCTTCGCTTCGAACAAATCCAAACTCTTTGACTTTCCATCGAAGCAAAGATTCCATCTGCGAGATGCGTGCTTAAGTCCATAAATAGACTTCTTAACCTTACACACTCTATTCGGATGCTTCGGATCCACAAACCCCTCTGGCTGAGCCATGTAAACATCCTCACCCAACTTTCCATTAAGGAAAGCGGTCTTGACGTCCATTTTCCAAATCTCATAATCATGAAATACGGCAATAGCTAGCATCACTCTAATAGACTTTATCTTCACAACTGGTGAGAAGGTCTCGTCAGAGTCAACTCCTGGAGTTTGAGTAAAGCCCTTCGCAACCAATCGCGCCTTATACGTGTGTACTTTTCCATCCACGTCGGTCTTCTTCTTGAAGATCCATTTGCACCGAACGGTCTTACGTCCGGGCACATTATCAACCAAATTCCATACTTGGTTATCATACATGGATTGGATCTCGCTATCCATCGCCTCTTTCCATTTCGCAGACTCCAGGCCTGCCATGGGTTCCTTATAGCTATTAGGTTTATCAAGGTTTATTAGTGTACCATCACTAATATATGTGTCCCCTTCGGTAGTAATATGAAAATCATAGAACTGGGGTTGAACTCTTACTCTTTCGGAATGTCTAAGAGGTAAGGATTCGTCAATCGGTTCAACCGGAGTTTCCTCCTCGGGTTGAGTGCCAGCGGTAGAGGTTCCTTCATCTATCGATTCTTGAATCTCTTCAAGCTCGATTTGCCTCCCACTGTCTCCTTGGCTTATGAGTTCTCGCTCTCGGAAAACTCCTCTCCTCTCAACAAAGACAACATTGTCCTTCGGTCTATAGAAGAGATATCCAAAGGATTTCTGCGGGTAGCCGATGAAAATACATCGCTCACTACGAGGTTCGAGTTTGTTGTGAGTATCTCGTCTTACAAAATGCTCGCAACCCCAAACCTTGATATGTTCCAACGAGGGAGCTTTCCCTGTCCACATCTCGTGAGGTGTTTTGGCAACCTTCTTTATAGGGACCCGGTTAAGGATATGGGCGGCAGTCTCTAAGGCATACCCCTAGAATGAGATAGGTAGTGAAGCACGACTCACCATAGAACGAACCATGTCCAACAAGGTTCGATTATGCCTTTCTGCCAGACCATTCAATTGTGGTGTCCTAAATGGCGTCAATTGTGAAACTATTCCACACTCCTTGAGAAAATCGTGGAATTCAAGACTTAGGTACTCTCCTCCTCAATCGGATCGAAGCATCTTGATTTTCCTGCCCAATTGATTCTCCACTTCATTCTTGAACTCTTTGAAGTTTTCAAAAGTTTCTGACTTTTTCTTGATTAAGTAGATATACCCATATCTACTATAGTCATCGGTAAAAGTCACATAGAAGCGGTTCCCATCCTTCATGGTTGATCTAAACTGTCCACATACATCGGTATGTATTAGGTCCAATAGACCCTCACCCCTTTCACGCGTACTTGTGAAGGGTGACTTAGTCATCATTCCAAGTAAACAAGACTCGCATGTGTCATCTTCCCTAAGGTCGAATGACTCCAACAATCCATCCTTTTGGAGTTGGGCTATGCGTTTCTTGTTGACATGTCCATGACGACAATGCCACAAGGATGCTCTATCCATACTATTGGAAGAATCCATGCATAAAACATCATTTCCTAAGTTATCTACAATCATGACGGGTTCATAAATTCCATTACATGGTATAGCTTCAAAATAAAAGACACCATTTAGATAAGCCAAAATAGAACCATTCTCATTATTTAAAGAAAATCTAAAACCTTGTCTAAACAAACCATGAAATGAAATGATATTTCTAGCCATTTCTGGCGAATAGAAACAATTGTTTAAATATAAAGATAAACCATTCCTAAGCACTAAAGAATACACTCCAATCTTGGTCACAGGCGACGATCTTCTGTTCCCCATGATTAGATTTATTCTTCCATGCTCCACGTCTCTATTTCTTCTTAGTCCCTGCACATTAGAACAAACGTGGTAACCACAAACGGTATCAAGGACCCAAGAAATAGCATGAGATGAATCATTAGATTTAATTGTGTATATACCTGCGAAAGACGGCTTGATCCTTCCTTCCTTGACGGCTTGCAGATACTCTGGGCAGCTTCTCTTCCAATCTCCTATCTTGTGGCAGTGGTGGCACTCTGCCTCCTTTGGGTTAGGGCAGGGTTTAGCAGGATCAACTTTGGTCCCACTAGAAGAGGCACCATCTCGGTACTTAACCTTGTGATGGTTCTTAGATGAAGCCTTCCTCTTCTTTCCCCTTCCTTGTCCAATAGCCAAAACAGGAGCAGCGGGTGGATTGGGAGTTGGTGCAACAGACTTGTCCTTGAAGTTGCTCTCAGCGACCCTCAAGAGACCTTGGAGCTTGCTTAGGGTGACCTCTTCTTTGTTCATGTGGTAGGTCATCCTAAATTGATTGTAACTTGGAGGCAAAGAGTGAAGCACCATGTCGATCACCAAGTCTTCCTCAAAATCAACATTCAACTTGCGAAGACGGTCGACATACCTTTGCATGTTTTGCCGGTGCACGGTAAGAGACTCTCCATGACCCATTTTAGCGGAAATCATGTTAGTGAAAATCCTATAACGCTCTAGTCTCATGTTTTGGTGGTATCTCTCCAACAAGTCTTGGTGCATCTCGTATGGGTACATGTCCTCATAGGACTTTTGGAATTCGGAGTTCATAGTGGCTATCATGATGCAATGTACCTTCGTTGCATCACGCTCGTGAGTTTCAAAAGCGGTCATTTCAGCTGGAGTAGCAATTTCAGGGTTGTTTTTCTCGAGCTTCTCATCGAGGACATACTCCTTGTCCTCATAGCGAGCAATAGTGCGAATGTATCTTATCCATTCGCTAAAGTTCATCCCATCGAAAGTGACCTTTTGACAAAGGCTCATCAATGTGAATGAACTAGCAGCAGCGTTGTTTGCGTTCGACATCTACAAATAGAAAGGACAAAGATAGATGAGAATATGAATCCCTAATTATCACCCAATAAGAAAATTAGGGCTAGGATCCAACGACAATATTTACATATTAGAAAAGGGATGTCGTAATCTAACATGCAAACATTTTAAGGTAAGTGAATGATGATTCAATAATTCTCCACCACAAAACATAACTTTAAGTTCTAAATGTATTTAGAATTCCTAGATTTAGATGAGATTCATTGAAACTTTTCAATGGCATGTTTAAATCTCGATATGCCCCTCTTGTTTGCGACTGGGATACCAAGGATCACAAAGCGGATTTGAATTACCATGCAAATTCACATGGTGCCTTCATTGTAACGATCACCTATTCGATGTGCCGGTAAACCACACACGCTCCATCGAACTATGATAAACAATGAATCACCCTTTGCCACCTTTGCTTAGAACCAATTAGTGTGTCGTAAACCACACACGCTCCACTAACTTCTTAGCAAGGGTGCAAAGTGTAATTTCATGGGATTGCATCAATTCACTTTTCCTAAGGTAACTAAGATTGGGAAATTTTTGAAAAACATGTAGTTACTTTGTATTTCATATTATACTTTTAATGAGAGATGAGGTTGCCCTATCCTACCCGTTCGGCTAACGACCCTCCACCGATCAAGCAAGCGGTGGGTGTGAGTGTACACCCATTAAGCGCCATTTTATAGGCAGCAACCTTATACCCACCTTATAGACCGGCTTTGTGAATGAGGCCTACTAACGGTAAGACTAGCATTTTAGTTATACATATATATATATATATATATATATATATATATATATATATATATATATATTAATTCTTATAATATTATATTAGTATAGGGTTGGATTTTAAACTTGTAAAATTCTAGGGTTTGAAATTTAAATTGTCTAAATTAAACTTTTAATCACAAAACATAAATTTCAAAACTTAAGGGCAAGTTTTAAACATTTAAAACATGGAGGATCAAATAACAAATAATCTTAATTAACAATTAATTCCATAATTATCCATATTTGATTTATTTAATGATTTCTTGCAAAATAATTTACCAATTTAATCAAAATAATTAATTAATTATCACATAAGGAAATTAAATATTTTATTAATTAATAAATATCTTTAATTAGATCAAGATTATAGTCATATATGTCAAAAAAAATGGATTAGGGTTGATCTAATATGATAAAGGCAAGTTTCCATAAGATAAATATCAAAAATCCTGATTTTGGCCCTTCCTGACGATCGAACTCGCCGAGTTCCCAACTGGACTCGCCGAGTCAGGCCAACTCGCCGAGTCCACCATGGGACTCGTCGAGTTCATGACACAGAACCACAAAATTCGAATTTTGCAAGCAAGAAACAAACAATTATGCAACAATTTAATAGAAACCAATCTAGGCTCTGATACCACTGATGGGTTTTGGCCATATGAACATTCCTATGTGCACATGCAAACCCTAATGCTTGGATCTAGGTTTCTCTAATTAAACATGCATTGGATCCAAGACTTCTAATAACTAATCGAGTATAAGAATAATACAAAATCAAAGTTAGAAGCATACCTTGAAACACTTGTTTGATCTTCCAGTTCTTGGAGCTTTAGAGTCACAAATGTCACTCCTCTAATGGCTTACAAACACCAACTAGCAAGAGGATGATTGAGAGAGAGGAAAGGGAATAGAAATCGGCCAGGGTTTCTTTGCTTTAGCAAAGGTGCCGATTTCCCTTACCCCAAGGGTCTATTTATACTTGTAAGGCTCCTAGGGTTTCACCCTTAAACCCTAGTTGGCTAATCTTTACTCAAAGCAATCCAAATCCTTTCCAAGATAAGCCCTTGGACGATTTATGGCTTATCCCAAGCCCTAGAAATCGTCCAACCCTATCCAAGAAGGATTTACAGCCCAAAGTGTAACTATCAAACAATTGACAGTTTATACCCTCTTATTTAATTAATCTCTTTAAGTCACTAAATTAATTCTAATTAATTTATGATTTAGATTAATCAAATAACAATATTATTATTCCTTATATTATTCTCATGATATATTAATAATATTTATTCTCTCATAATAAATCATCCTGTCATGTTGCTATGGTGAAGGCAACCCAAAAGGACCATGCACAATCGGGTCAAATACTTGCCTAATATAGTTGCAGCCTTAGACACTATTCCAACATTAGTAAGGGTATATGTTTATATGATTATATGATTATATGAATATGTGTGTATTGGGCAGTGCCCAATGTCAGGCGGGGCCTGGTGATTGAAAGTTCTGTAATCCGAGCGGGGCTCGTTGTCGGGCGAGGCACAAGGTCGAGTGGGACTTGAGACCGGGCGAGCCACGATGGAGGACTGGGGCCCAGTATGTGATTTATGTATGTGTGGTATTAGGTATCTTGGGGAAATCACAAAGCTTTGTGCTTATGGCTTTCAGTTTATGTTTCAGGTACTTCGGTCTTCAAATGGAAGGGCTCGGGATGATTGTAGAGAACACACCACATGTTTCCGCATTCTGTGACTTACTCTGATTTAATGATGTTTTGCTAAATCTTTATTACCTTGGTTTTATGGAGATGTTATGTATTAACGATTTATTAATCTAAAAACAAAAACTTTATGTCATTATGAGTGGGACGTTACAAGTTGGGATTAGAGCCTTGGTTTAGGGGATTCAGACATACTCTCGAGTGCATCTGAACTCACACTGAGGAGTTGTAAAGTTTTTCAAAAATAAAAGAAAAATGATTTAAAAAGGGGATAAACAAGTCTTCTAATACAAGAAAATGTGTGGTGCATGCAATCGAACGAGCTCAAGTAAGTTTTCCCAAAATACCCATGCATGTTATATGTTATGCTTTGATTTGTGAATCTATGAATCGCATGCTAGTTAAGGCTAAGGATCTGCTCAGTTGTTGCATGCTAGAATGCAAGGAGGGATACATGTTTCAGTATGATTTGGATGTGTAGGGAAATCAGTGGCAGGAGTGGGAGCTCCTAGTATCAGTTGTAGTGTATGGGATTCGAGTTTTATTGCTCGAATGTTACTTGCTTTGTGCTTTGTGGAAGTCTTAGGTGATAGGAGTTAACTACTAATTGAAAATGTCAAGTCACATGTGACAAGGGTTGGATAATCTCAGAGTGAGGAAATTTGACCCTATTGTGCAGCTCTTGTTTGATTCCAACCATTGTAAAGATGAGTCTATTACTCGAAGGATTATTTAAGCTTTGTTGCATGTGTTTGTATTCATGAGGTGGGTGACTAACATAATGAGGAGTTCTTTAGCAGCTGATGGCAGGGTGAGGTCGAGAACCTTGGAAAGCCTAGCGATTGCTTCATTGGGTTTGGATGCGTCGGGTCGCCAGTGTTTGGTGTGTAGATTTGAGAAGGTGACTTAGAGGATTCGGGAGGATTCTCATGGAAAGTATGGATATGTGTGGAAGGTAGTATTGGGCCCGTACTACTGAAAGCACATGATCCGTACTCAAATCGGGGAGATTCTTGGAGAATCTAAGGATCCAATGGGATGCGTATTCTTGGGTATATTCAAATCTCTTGCATGTTGTTTCGGTATGGTGTTGAGCACTCAGGAATGGGGTCCAG
Organism: Lactuca serriola; assembly: GCF_051521515.1. Lineage (NCBI taxonomy): Eukaryota > Viridiplantae > Streptophyta > Magnoliopsida > Asterales > Asteraceae > Lactuca > Lactuca serriola. The sequence continues at coordinate 22,488,284 of NC_136413.1, read as the reverse complement.
ATTCTAGTTCCGTCTCAGTAGCAGGTACTGAGCCGATCAATGCGCGGTCGTGGGAGTTCATATAATCGGAGATTACTCGTGGTGTTTCAGATTGGTCCTTAATGGTCTTTGGTTCACCTAAGGAAGGGATTTTGGAGCTCCTGGATGTTCATCTCGGGTCCTTTCGAACTGAGGTTGTATTAGGGCACTTGGAGGCTCGTTTGGAGTCCAAAGCTTATAGATCTCTAGAATCCATTAGGAGGAAGGATCCTCTGGTTAGTTCTTGTTATTTGGGATCTAAGAGGAGTTTTGCACCATGTCCTCAGGATTGGTAAGGGTAACTCAGGAGGAGGTGGTCAGGACTTCTTCGGATGCGTTTGCGGGTATGTCATCTTTTGTCTTCTTTTTGGTTGTTATCGGGAATTTGTATTGCGTTGGGTTTAGGATGATTTATATCTTGGGTTGGTTCTCTGCTAGTGTCTGTATTATACTATCAAGGAATTTGATATGCTATTCTACATGTCGGGAGTCTTCGATGAATCTTCAGAGGGTCGTATCTTGTTGAGTGGGTTCAACGTGCTCCGTTGTTATTCCAGGTCTTTTTTTGGTATCAATTCAGGAGTAATGCGTGGAGGATATTTGGTTATGGTTAGCAGGTTAGTTCTCTTGTGATGTATGGGTTAAGTGGTTTTATTATTTGTTCGGGTATGACTGGCAGTTGAATATGGAAGAACTTTTGGGTTCAAGCACTACCGTTGTTAAAAGAGGATCGGTAGCAGGAAAATGGTGGTGTTAGTTACATGAGTTGTTTGGCCATTGGAAGTGCCAGGGGAGTTTTATATCAACATGAGTTGTAGACGGTTAGAGTCCAGTGATTATTTGAGAGTGGAAGTTAGGGGTGAAGATTCGTCAGTTCAGGGCAAGAGGTTGTCGTTTTTATTTATCGGCATAAGAAGTTAAGGAATCAGCATGGTATCATGGAAAGTGATTTGGGTTATCAGTCTGGTAAAGATTTTGAGAGTATTCTTCAGGATTTCAGGAATTGGGCAATCATTGATTTTAAGTAGTAATGGAGCATTAGTATTGATTAGTACAGGTCGTAGGGAGTTCAGGCTATTTAAGGTTGATGGGTTGGAAAGCCATCAAGTTTACAGGATGAGAGAGCATAGACGAATGCTTGTGAGGGAGAATCAATCAGGTTTTCTGGGAGGCCGGAAGGGTGTGAACTAGGGCAAGTTTCACATCCTATCCAGGAGGAGATACGACTCAAGTGCGCGTTTTGTATTGAGGTTGTGTAAGTGGGAGTTCAGGAAAACATCAAACCACTGGTCGACATCTTCTTTATTACACATAACAGGCTTGTGGTTGAGCCTAGCTTGAGGGCTTCAGAATTCGAATTATGAACCGGACACTTGATTGGATGTAGTTGGATGTAGGATTCAACTCAGGTGAGTGGGGTGTGATGATTAGGCCATGGGTGGTAACCATAGTTGGTTTGAAGTGCTGTAAGAATATGATGGATCATAGCATTCACCAGTCTGAAATAGAAAATTGTTGGAGGGTTCATGAGTGTAAAGGAGGAATTCGTTTGTGCCTTGGCTACGCCGACCATGATTGCCGAGGATTATTTCTCTGTTTAGGGTTGAGGAACATTGGGGTCTGTGGTAGTGCCAGGCCTGTGTTGCTTTAGGCGGGTAGGACTCGTGGGCGAGGCCGCTCCATGGTTTGTTTGGGTGCGATCCATGGGCGAGGCCCGTGTGGTTTTGGTAATTCAGGTGGGACTTGGTTGATACATTTGGGTTAAGGATTTTGATCTTGAGTTGCAGGGTCAAGTGGGTGGTTAGTAGGTGGTTAGTGTGTGGCATAGAGGGATTTTAGGCAGGATGACCTTATTATTTGAACTCTTAGGAACCTGGTGGTTAGACGAGGTGCGAGATTGGTAGTCTCGGCGATGGTTAGGAACCTTTATTTATCGGTCTAGCAAGGGGTTGTAGTTATCAGAAGGCCTTGGGTGAAATGCAAGTGCAGATCCATGGATCCCGAGTTATGAGTTGAGTATCAGGTTTGTTTTGGGAAAGATCTCGAGTCGGGTATTGCGAGTGTTTTGTGCAGGATTTTTTGTTTTAGGGGAATAGGGATCGAGGTATCTATGGGCTAAGGGCATCAATTGAAGGGTTCAAGGGTAATGAATGGATTCATTTTTTATTATAGATTAAGCTCCTGTGATTGTGTCTCGGATTAGTTCTATTTTTGAAGGGAATCAAGATAATTCAGGGTAGTATTATGGATTTGGAACTTGTGTGTGGAGTAGCTTGTTACTCGGAGGAGATGTTAGGTCACTTGACGTCGAGATTGGATAATATTAGAGTAAATGATTTGATCATGTTGTGTAGCTCTCGTCTGCGTCTAACCGTTGCAGGGATAAGTCTCCTACTCGAAGGATTATATGAGCCCTCTTTCAAGTATAAGTGTTCTCCAGGGATATTTGGTATATGATTATGTTTTCTAGTGGGAACCTCAAGTTTTCAGGAGTTGAATAGTCAGTTGGGTGATAAGTGGAATGGATTTAGAAATGATTGAGTGTGGGAGGTCTGTCAAGGAGTCAGACTATCTCCAAACTTCATACTTCAAATTTCAGATTGAGTAAATGTGATTATGTGCTAGCTATTCGCCCATCTTCGGGTTGTAGAGCCCTACGAGGGCTGGTTTCAGTTACATTGGGAAGGATGGTGTATGCTCGGGGTTGTGGCCGTGTTGCTGAAGTTATTGGGCGTGTCGGAGATGGTATGGAAAGATTTCGAGGACAAAATCTAATTTAAGTGGGAAAGAGTTGTACTGACATGTTCCAAATCGTTTCCTATTTTGGAGTAGTGATCAGCGATTGGGTATTAGTCGGCTTGGGACCCTGGAAGAATTGAGATTTGGACTCATTGGGTTGGATAATCTAATTTGTATTATTCGAGTATTCGGGTTGTGTTTTTGAGTCAAAGCGTATTTCGGTAATTTTTTAGCTCGGACTTTTATGGAAATTGGAGGTTTGCTCGGGGTATCGTAAGGTAGATATGGGTTGACTAAAGTGTAAGGCTTCACATTACATTTTCATGGATATAAGGTTTTTCAGAATCAGGTTTATAATGAAGAAGTTATGGCCTACGGGGTACTTAAGATTTTAAGGGCGAACCCTATTACACGGGGCGTACATAGGGATTACATAGGGCGTACTGATGCGAAAAGTATTAGGTTGGGCGTAATTTTGTGTAGGCTTAGCCTACAGTGAGGGTTTGGTAGAGGGTGCGAGACCTCGTTCGCTGGGCGTAAGAGGAGTACGTGAGGAGTATGAGGGAAAAGTAAAAGACCTAATTCTTGGAGTTGTACCCTATATAATCTCATTAAGTCTTTTTGATTGGTCCATATACCAGCCTCCAGGTCTCTAAAACCCTAGAAATCGTCTCTTAGCCTCCATGGTTATCATTTTCAGCTCATGATGTGCATTTTGGTGTTTTTGGGTCATTTCCATGAAGATGGAGTTCGATGCAAGGTTGTGAATCATGGATGAGCTTATGGATCTGGATTACGTGCTTCATTTCCAGCTAGTTTGAGTTAAAAAGCTTTAATCTTGTTCAATGTTGGCTTAGATCTAGTTTGTATGTGTTATGGTTCATTTTGGTCCTAAGAATCAGATCAAGTGGTTTGGTACCACTCCATGAGCTATGATTGATCACTATTGGTGAGTCTAAGGTTCTAGATGCTTAAAGTTGTCTCCTTTAGGGTTTGGAATCCCCCATGCATGAGATGGTGTCCATTTGGTGAAATTATAATGCTTTATTTTGATGTTGGGTTGTTTTGGGGCACGCAAAGTCATCAAGTCAATGACTTTATGGTTCTAGACGTTCTTTAGAAAGTATATCTGTTTTTTGGACTCTTGGTCTTGAGCATTAAGAGCTTAATGGACTTTTTGGCTTAACGGATGAGTATGTTGGTTGTCCAAGCCAAATTGCTTATATGCTTACCGTACAACTGGGTACGCCCTATATACTCAGTCAAGAGGCTTTTTACTCTTGGGTTTCATGTTGCGCTTCCTTTTTGGGATTGGGTGTTTGAGTTCTTAATGGGCCATCTCAGTATGAGTGTCTTGGACTAGGAATATTGGTTGGGCTTTAGGGTAAGGCCCATGTAAGGAGTTTGGGCCCAATTTGGAAAATTAGGCCATATTTGGGCCTCGGTTGGTTATTTGGCTTTTGGGCCTTTCAAGTTGTGAGTTTGGGCCTTGGTCTTGGACCAAGCTAGCTTATGGGTAAAATGGTCTTTTTACCTTGAGTATGGAGTTATCGTTATGATGTGGAACCCAATTGATAACTGGGTGTTGTTTTGATATTGACAGTCCGAGGAATCTATCAGCCAGCAGCAAAGGATTGTCTGTGTGATTCAGTAATGCAAGGTATGTTTCCTCACTGGGTTTAGCGGGTCGAAGGTACAAATGTCGGCGCATGGTTTTTATGTTAGCGTGCTAGATGTCTGTGTAACTCTTGAATGTGTTATGAGATGGCATGTATACCGGGCAAGGCCTGATGTCAAGCGGGGCCTGAAGAGTATATTGTATGCTAGTTTTTAGTATTTGTTTTTATGCTTACCAAGCCAAGCCCGATGTTGGGCAAGACTCGATGATGGTATTGTATGTTATAGTCTTTGTGATTATTGCATGCATTAGTAAGGTTATATGTTTATATGATTATGTGTGTATCTGGTAGGGCTCAATGTCAGGTGGGGCCTGGTGATTGACATATTTGTAAACCAAGCGGGGCTCGATGTCGGACAGGGCCCGAGGTCAAGTGGGGCTCGAGACCAGGCGAGTCCCGATGGATGGCGGGGGCCCAATATGTGATTTGTGTATGTGTGGTATGAGGTATCTTTGGGAACTCACTATGCTTTGTGCTTACAGATTTCAATTTATGTTTCAGGTAATTTGGTGTTCAAACGAAAGGGCTCTGGATGATTGTAGAGCGCGTACCACATGTTTCCACATTTGATGAATTACTATGATTCGATTACCTTGTTTTTATGGAGATGTTATGTATTAACGATTTATTAATCTAAAAACGAAAACTTTATGTCATTATGAGTGGGATGTTACAGTAGTGTCATGTGCGATTTAGTGAGTAAAAGATAAAAGCATATGAGTCAAAATTTATTTGTTCCTTTTTTCTTATCGGGAAAACCAATATTTTTGGGCCCTTCGATGATTTGGTGTTGACTTATAGTGTGCGACCCAACCATAAGTAAATTGATGTGTTCAATTAGAAGTCTTATGACGTCATCACAAATCAGGAAATCGGGAAACAAAATTTTGGACAATGAGATTGATTTTAATCCATGTCTCATATCCATACGATATCTTTTAAGAACGAAGAAATATTTGATCACCTATCTAAGGACCAATATCTGATCGAATCAGAGGTTGGCAGTTGCTATGGAAAGCATCCTTTGTTGTTTAATTTAGAAGTTATACCCATAATTTAGTTTAGACTTATCCAAGCGGGGGACTGTCGGATTAGGTGTTTAAGTCAATAACTAAATTAGTATAATCTTGAGTTATTAGCAAAGTCCTTTTGGGTCGGCTTCACTGGAATGATTTTTGGAGAGAGGGATAGAGAGAGAGAAAAAAAGAGAGACAACGAGAGAGAGAGAGAGAGAGACAGAGAGAGATAGACTGGTTTATTAATTTATTATATGCTTAATAAATTAATTAGAAAGCAAAATAAATAATTTATTAATTTATTATGAAAATAATATAGTCATTAGAAATGTTATTTTTTTAACAAAAAATCAATGAGAAATTAATTGGAACTAATTTTGGGATTAACTCAATTAATTAAAAGTAGAAAGACTAAAGGTGAAAATTTTCAATAGTTGAGCATTAACCAATTATAGAACCTCCCATAGAGGCGACGGATTGTAGAGGTTTCTTAAGGTTTTCTTAGGCTCTAAGGAAGCTTGGAATGCCTTAGGGAGGAAGCAATGTGGTAAGGGTTATTTAAAAGGAATGTGCCTTACATACTAGATTCCTAATACCTATAAAAACCCCTAAGGGTTTACAATTTTGAAATCCATCTCATTCTAAGAGCTTACATTCAAAATTCTTCATTTATCTCCTCTCCCCTCTTTTACTTCCAATTGCTAGGGTTCGGGTGTGAGCCATCAGAAGCACGAGACTTCTGGTGCTTGCTTTCCAAAGACCAATCAAGAAGGAATATTTGTTTATTTCCTATAGTAAAAAAAGGTATTTTTTTTCCAATAATCCTTTCATTATTTCAAAAGTAGCAATGTACTTTTTGGGTTCTCGATATTTAGTTGTTTGTTGCAAATCATAGTGAGAACATAGATCCTTTAGGTTGCATGTAAACTTAGGGTTAAAGTTTTTCCACCAAAATAAGATTTTGTAACCTATAAAACCCATCAAAAGAGTATTGTCAACAAGAAGAAGACTTGATGTTAATATTCTTCTCGACAACTAGAGCATTCAGAACATTCTAAATGGTGCCAACTCTTTCTAACTCAGGAAGGAAGAGTTGCAAATAATCAGTTGATAGGCCTAAAACTAGAGATTAGAGAAAAATAAAAGTACTTGCAAACATTACAAACAAACCCTAAACAAACTATGTAAAGTTTTTTTAATGGAAAACACATAATAAGAGAAGCATTTGTTTGTGTGATTTTGTTTTGAGAAATCAAGTAGATGCAAGGTTATTTTAAATGATTTAGAAAAAAGATTAAATCATTGAAAGTATGCCAAGATCTACCATCATTTTGTTTAGAGTCTTCTCGTCCAATGCCTTAGTGAAAGTGTCTACTAGTTGATAAGTGGATGGATGTGGAACAAATCTATTTTTCCTTTTTGAACAATGTCTCTGATAAAATTTAGACCATAATATAAGAGCATATTCAAAATCCATAGAATATGAGCACAAAATCTTCCAGTCGCTACATATTCAGCTTCAGCAGTAAAGCACGTCACTGATGTTTCCTTCATGCAAGACCAACTCACCAATCTACATGGTACCCAACACTCCACCAAGAAAAAGGATCATCAATTAGGGAAAATATATATTATTACTGAATAAAATTTTGATTTATCTGTTTGTGAACCTTATCTAACTCAAATCGAATCAGATGTGACAGTTGTCCTTAAAGCCTATGAGTCTGCCATAGATGTAAGTGAGAAGCTGCATAATCAATTAACCAGAATTAGATAATGTTTTGAAAATCATAAGCTTAAGATAGAGTCCTTAGAAAGATAACTCTTAATTGCTAAATATGAATGTATATCTTAAATGACAAATGTGCAATTTCTCTTAGTGAAAGAAATCTTTAGGTTAATGATAACAAGCATCTTCATGCTAAGATTGATAGTATGCACAATTCCATTGATATAGTTGAATCAAATCAAATGATGACTCATAATTTTTGCCATACATGGTGCAAAGCACCTGGTCTTGGAAGTGAGTTTCGAAAACCTGTTGGTAGTCCTTTAAAGGAACTTCAAAATTTAACTTTCATGGAGATATTTCAAACCATATATATTCGGATTTTCCTGTCTCTCCATTGTGGTCCCTTCATGAGCCTACAGGTGGTTATGAATCCCAGATTCCCGAGTTTAAACTAATCATTATCACATGTCCTGATTCCATGTACCTTCCATCTCTGATATCCCTAGGCCTGAATAAATCTCAAAATATTTCACGTGGCATAAGTGGCATTGAAGTTTATTTACTGAACTCTGGTCCTCCAAACAATTGTGTTATCGAGGAAATCATTCCTAAGATATATGTGCATGATCATGAAAGACCAACTAATAACAATAAGTCTTTTTAGGCATCTCTAGATAGCGATGTAGCAGAAGACGTTAGGTGTAATGACGACACATTGTTCAATTCCTCTATTCCGGAGTCAAGAGTTATTTCCAAGGCTACATTAGTTCTGAGTTAGCCCAGTTTCAACAACCCATCTATCGGAAAATCTTTTAAGTCAACATATGAATCCAAAAATAAACCATAGTTGAATAAGAATGATATGATTCATCTGAAGGTTGAGGATAGAAAAGCTCTAGAAAAAGCGACAAGATGTGAATAGTGCTATATGGTTCTCGTGAAATCCAATCAGAAATTCTCTGAGAATGTTGTCTCGTATAATCTTGGCATTTTGATGAAAAACAACGTAAAATATATTAATAAAGAGATCTCACTAGTAAAAAGTAATATTCCTCGGAAATTTTCCGATCCTATACTCATTAATTCTTCGAAAATATTCAAATAGAAACTTATCTTTGAATCAAATGTGGATAAGAGAACAGAGAGTAAGGGAAAAAGATACTTTGATATCTAATGGAAGAATGTCTTCAAAGAGTCCCATTCCTAATTTTAAGTGGAATGTTAAAGAGAAAGTGATCCCAAATGAATCTCATAAACAAGTTCTTCCAAAACCTCCTCGAAAAACTATTGTTTCAAAGAAAGCCTTGTCTATGCCACAAAAAGTGGAATATGATTTTATTTATTAATGTAAAGACCCCGACTTTCTGTATTTTCCAAAAAGCATATTAGAATGAAATATTTGAGATTCCAGTGGTTTAGAAATCCAAAGTTGAGTCCAAAGTCGATGCTAAAGTCCCTTGTTCTAACCCGAAGCCTAAAACAAATCCAAAACTCACTCATTTTGCAGGCTTTTGTATGCTTCGGAATAAGAGACAATATGGTATATTGATAGTTCTTGTTCCACGCACATGACTGGGTAGAAAGAATTTATGTGTGATCTCAAGTTAACTCCAAAAGTTGGTTATATCACGTACGACAACACCACATATTCTCATATTCAAGTTTATGGCATCCTGAGCAATGGAAATTTCTCTGTCTCAAATATGGCATATGTGGCTTATCTCAACCACAATCTAATCATTGTGGCCCAACTCATTAACACAAATCGGAGAATTGAGTTTTGCAAAAAGTATAACTAAGTCATGAAAGAGGATAAGAAAGAATGTCTTAGCAAGTCATAGCAGAACAAGGGAGGGGAGAAGAAGGCCAATGATGACCTGTCTAAGGTCTAGGCCTTTTTTAGGTGACTATGGTTGTTTTTTGATGTAATCATTCGACTCCTATAGGGTTAAAAGCCTTTTATTTTGAATATAATGGCTAATCTTTTTTTTTTCTTTCTTTGTTTCCTGCATAATATGTAACGCCCGTGTTTTGGGGCTAAGCATTAGTACAGTTATGTAATAGTCTAGGTCAACTATTGTGTCTCCTTTTGAAGTAATAAAGATGAAATATTTGAGTATTATGTCAATTATGTGCATTTATGTGCTTATTACTTATTTATTAATATATAATAAACAAAGGATAAAACTAAGCGTCAAAATTAAAGTGTGAGATAAACCCGATATCTCTACATAAAGTTGTAGTTGTCGAAACAAGGATTTCATGGATATAAAGAACGCCAAAATCTGAGTTATAACGAAGGAGTTATGACCTGTCAAAGTTTCGCGACATAACCGGCACGGCGCCGGGAAGCGTAAATAGTGAATTTACGATATAACAACTTTTATCCTTAGCGATCTAAACGAAATTTGTAGAATATGTTAAACGAAGGTCGTAGAATATGTTAAACCGAGAGCGTCCGTAAAAAGAACATCCAAATCTGACTTCGTATGAGGAAGTTATTACTTTTCGAAGTTTCGGCTTAGAAGTGTACAACCCGAAGTTCGAATATTAGATCGAGCGGTTTTTCGCCAACATAAGCTAAATGACAATCGCTAATTTTGTTAATAGTAGCGTAACGATATAAAGACAGACAAAAACGGATGTCGGATGAAGAAGTTATGAATTTTTAACGGACAAATCCTGTCCCGACCTGTTAAAAATATAAATTTAAAATAATTTCAAAATTAGCCAACGAAGTCTAAATGAAAGTTGTAGAGTACGTTCCCGCCTACGCGTGGATATAAAGAATGTCGAAAACAGAGCTCGTATGCGAAAGTTATGATTTTTAGAAGTCTAAAAGTGAATTTGTGAGACCTGTTGCGACCCTTAACCCGAAATAGATCCTTAACATGCCAAAATAGCCCCAAATCTCATTCAATAATAGATATAGATGCAAGAGAGTCAAGGTAACGGCTTGTTACCTCCAAAATGTGCACAAGCTGAAGTAGATGCTGGATCTAAACCAATCCCTTGGTGCTAACCTCTTGGTCTTCCAGTCCTCTTCTCAAAATTCCTCCTCCAAAGCTCAATCCTCTTTAACAATGAAAGCTCACACCTTTTCTAGGGTTTACTGACTCTCAAGGGCAATAAGGAGCCTGAGAGGAGGACATAAAGTCCTTTATATAGGTTGCAAACCCTAAGATTAGGTTTATCTCTTCCTAGCACCAACTTGTCGAGTCCAGCCGCCGACTCGGCGAGTTGGCTACTTAACTTGCGACCAAATCCCGCTCCGAATCGACGAGTAATCACACCTACTTGTCGAGTAGCTTTCTGAATTTACACTTTAAGCCCTTCAATCATTGATGCGGGCCCTAGTGTGGAGGATCGAGCCCTTGCGTTCCTAGAGGCCCACGATCGTGTGACTAAAGGGGCTTTACGAAAATGGCCATAACTTTGGCTACGAATCTCCGTTTCGGGCCTACGACTAGTCAAATCGAAGCTTGGAGCAAGGATCACGTCTAGATAAGTACCCAAAGGGGACTTACCCATTTTTGAGTCCAGAAATCACTTTCTAAATGGAGTTATGAGCAATTTTGTTATTTTTCCTTAATTTTTGGGTTTTGTTTTTGGGTTTGTATTTGGCCCATGGACTTTTAGGGTTTCATTTTAATTTCTACTTCTTATTTAACTGTTTTTGATGTAATTTGGATGGTCAATCATCAATTTTACGAACTTTCGATTTTCTCCCAAATTCAGTGTGTTAACCCAGATTTTGAAGTCAATCCCATGGTATTCGTAGAATCAATGTGGTTTTGAAGAGATTGTCCTGGCTATTCTTTTAGAATCAACAGGTTCATTCTTGGTTATCTTTGTGTTGTTTTTTTTTGCACTGCATCAATCATACTTCTAGAATTTGGGGTGTTACAATTCTCCCCCACTTAAATTAGGCTTTGTCCTCGAAGCTTACCACAATATCCGATACTGAATAAACCTCTTGTACTGTAGACTCCGATTTCCCCAACCAACTCAAGTCCTTCCAGACCCTACCATAGTACCCCTTTTTAAAAATAACTTCTTCTCGTTTGGTATCCTTGCCAATACTTCAGGCAAATCACCGGCCTTTTCTACTTAATGTCAAAAAGACATCAACCCAAGTATCACCCGGTGATACTGCCACCTTCCAGTCATCAATACACCCTCGCGACTTGCGAACGTTAGATAGCACAATAATTCACTAGGTCCTCTCATAGTGCTAGCCTATCCTTCCTTTCCAAGACTGGCGATACCCCAGGAAACTCGTAATTTTGGGAGCCATCCTGACCCCTCCCTGGATCTATTCCCTTTCTGTGCTGACAGGCTTATACCTCCTTCAGCTTCTAGCAATTTCCATGAACCGAACAGCTATATCACATAACCATTCGTACCCAGATGTACCTACAACAACACTCTCATAAACCAACACTTACAACTAGCCTAATCAGCCTCGGGCTAGAATACCAGGCATGCCAACGATGGGTCCGCTCATCCCTGGGATGGAATACCCTCACATCGCTACCCATGTTTGGCCCAATCAACCCTCGGGTTGGAATACCATACATATCCGTTCCAATCAATCATAAGGTGCAATCATCCTTATGATGGAATACCCTGGATTGGAATACCAACCCATACATAACCCATGCCTACGACCATACTCGGAACCAAGGACCTTGTCGTTGCATCTTCCTCAAACCCCTCTGATACGACACAACTCTGTGCGGCTTACCCAAATCTCTTCATGACTTTTACTCCAAACGTACCATGACAGAGAACATCACTATCGCGCTTTCCAGGTCCATGAACTACAACTGGAATATTCTCACACAGTCCTCAGCAGCGGTCTAGACTGCTCCCAAGTCTAACAACTCCGCTATCTCTAGCCTCTCCGTCAAAATCTCCAATCTGGAGCTGCTTTCCTTCTCCTCTTCCAAGGAGACCGAAACCACACCTTCGCATCATCATTCGGTGCCAAAATATCGGAACCTCACTCTACATCATCCACTTGTGGAGTACGCCGCTATCCCATAACACGAATATGATCAGAACTGATGGCACATCTAACAATCCATAAAGGGTCTTCCGCATACCCTCAACATTTCCGACACTTGGGGACAATTCCACTGATGGTTATTGCATAGCAGTATCCTTACTGCCAGCTCAAAGGTCCATAGTACATATAGGGTTCCTTACCATAATTGGGTCGCCTCATCTCACCATTCCTGCAACCGGCATCCAAACTGCGTCACGCAACATCCTTCAAAACAACCTCCCATCCAAGAATTTCTAATTCTCCCCCACTTAGAGTACTAACTACTGCCTACCGGCGGCAAAGCTGGTACGCGACTCAATCGTACCAAATCGAGACAACGAGCTTCAAGGAATCTAAGTTCCTGCTAATGAGCCCGGACCCCCGAATCATAACCTTTCTCTCTCTTGAATGCATCACCAGATACTATCCCTCTCTAAACTCTTAATAATAAATTTTCACTATCATCTACTGTACTCTTAATAAGTTATGCAGGAAGCAAAAACTCATAACATGAGCAAGATATAGGAGAAAAGACATACCGGCTGTCACCTCTGGCGCTATCCCGATCTCCTTGGCCACAAGCTGATAAGCACAACCTGGAGCCTTTGGAGGCTCTGCTCGACCTTGACCCCCGTCAGTAAGTCTCAAAGTGGCTGGTGCTGGGGCCTGCACTGGCCTGGCAGCAAATAGAGGACACTGGGCCTTCATATGGCTTACTTGATCACATTGATAACAAAGTCGAAGTCCGGCAGATGGAGCCTCCTGCCTGCAATCCCTGGCTATGTGGCCCTTCTTGCCACACTTGTGGCACCCAGAAGAAGAACGACAACTTCCCTCATGCACCTTGCCGCACTTTCCATAAGTGCGACTCCTCTGACCTCCCTTTTGATAATCTGCAACCATCACCCGTTTCGATGCAGCCTGGGACTGCACTGGGGCATGCCTCTGCTCCCTCAGCTGGAGCAAAATCTCTAACTCGCGCAGCATGGAGGCCTCCTGTAACTCCAACAGGGTATCACATCTCTGAGTAGACACAAACTGTCGAATATCTGCCTTGAACATGCTCAGATACCGAGTCATCTGAGCCTTCTCCGAAGAAAACTCAGGGAAAAACATCGCCCTCTCCGTAAGCATCTTGGTGATCTCCGTCACCGACTCAGAATCCTGCTTCAATTCCAAAAACTCCTTAGCTAATATCTCCCACTCCACCCGTGGAACATAACGAGTACTGAACATGTCTCAGAACTGATCCCAAGTAACCGCAGGCCACTGCGCATCCGAATACGATCCCATAGTCAACCTCCACCAATCCTTTGCCCAGAGCCTCAACAGGTTCAGAGCACACCTCACCCTCTAATTAGTTGGGCATGAACACGTGAAGAAACACCCCCTCCACATCTGACAACCATCTTATTACAAAAAATCGGATCATGGACTCCATCGAAAGTAGGGGGCTTCATATTATCGAAGTCCCAATACTGAATGCCCCACCCGACTCCCCCTCCTGCCACTGCTACAGCCACTGCAGCTGCCGTGGCAGCTGTCTCTGCAAGAGCTGCATAGCGCTCATCAAAAGACTCAGCCATGGCGGTCTTGATTGACCCTAACATCTCTAGCAACTCAGTCCGACATATAGCAGCAACCTCATCATGCAGGATTTCACGAATCCGGGCATCCAACTCATCCGTATTCATCGGACCAATGACCTCGGGTGGTACTCACCCATCCTGACCAACCTTTCTAGATCCTACCCCGAAACTCCTCGTAACCACCGTACTGAAAATACACCACAAGAGTATCAGATGCTCCTCATAACAACTCGGGAATCAACTCCTAACCGAAAGCCTAGGGGTTGTGACTTCCTTGATCTGCGTATGGGTCCTATGCTTTCAGTAGTATGGGCCCATACTACCTTCCACACCTACCCATATTTGTCTCAAGTATCACCACAACACCCCAACAATACAAACATATAGACATAACGAGTGCTCAATCCTCACTCCTAGAAGGGTACAAAATACCTCATAGCTGACCGAACGGTCCATCATAACCCATTCACCTATGAAACTTCCACCAACCCTGCATCACTAGTGTATGCTAGTCATACATAACTTTGGACCTTATAGACTTTCGAATATCCAACTCTACCCTAAGCTCCAGATAAATCAAGAACATAACATAAGGATAAATCAAACATTCTTAGGCTATAAGATCTTAGTTATGTATAACTGCGATGCGTACACGAAATAACTACAGTAATGATGTCAATTCCATATAAAGAGAACCCTAGGCTAGAAGGCATCATGTGATCAGGCAATTCTATCATGCAATTCCTGAAGATCCCTAGCCTAGTACTAGCTTGCTGTTCTAATATATCACATAATCAAACACTTGTATGGTAATTTGGGGTCTACTTACTGGCTCTGGCTGATCGTACCCTTTGCATCCTCCTTTACTTATTTCGAAAACCTTTTAAAAACCATTTTGAAATCTTTCCTTGATTTGAGACTGGATTCACACAAATGTTCCTCCAATTTACTCAAACCAAGGCTCTGATACCAACTTGTAACACTCATAAAAATTTGCACCAATTTCAAACATTTTAAGCCCTTCAAAACCATTAAGTTAATCCAACTTGTTTTCAAAAGAGTTTAAACATCATAGTATCCCCAGAACAACATCACAATATCATGAAATATGAGGAGCAGTATGTAACATCCCGAAATAGTAAGAGTAGAGTTGAAGGGCTAAAAGTGTCATTTGGGAAAGAGTGACTCGGCGAGTCCATGGCTGGACTCGGCGAGTAGAGTCGCGACTTGGTCGCGTGTTAAGTAGCCAACTCGGCGAGTCGATGAGATGGACTCGGCGAGTAGGCGCTAGGTGGAGAAAACCCTAATTCTCGGGGTTGAGCCCTATATAAAGAACATTATGTTTCCTCCCCAGCCCCTTTATCACCCCTTTGAGTCCCAGAAACCCTAAATCGCGAGGAAGCACCATTGTTGAGTTGATTGGAGCTTGAAGAAGTAATTGTTGAAGAAAGTTTGAGTGTTTGAAGGTGTGGAACAAAGGGCTTTGCTTAGATTCGAGTTTCCTTGCAGTTGGGGCGTTATTTTGAGGTAATATCTCGTTCTTAGGCTATTGCTATCTTGTTTCTTCATTTTGGGGTTTGAAGGAAGCTTATCTTGGGCTATATGGGAGTCTAGAGGTTAGATCTGAGGTTGCTACCTCAGATCTGAGATGGAGAAGGATCAGAGAGCATGAAAGTCCCTATGTTGGAGTATTTAGTGAAGCCTTCATATCCCAAACCCTAGCCCATTGTGCAAATGGCCTAGATCTCTTTGGATTCACGTAAAGTTTGCCACTTTACGTGATGGATGAGTGGTAGGAGGATAGATCTAGGTTTTGGAGCAATTGCATGGCCTGGAATGGTTCTGTATGGATTCAGACCGGTGGTACTTGGCGAGTCACGCGGGTGTACTCGACGAGTTGGTTGAAGATGAGCTAGGACTTGACGAGTTGGAAGAACAACTCTGCGAGTTGGATGAAGATGGCCAGGAACTCGGAGAGTTGTATGAACAACTCGGCGAGTAGGTTGATGATAGCCTTAGACTCGTCGAGTCTGTTCTTGGACTCGGCAAGTCTTGTCGAAGAGTCCCGATATTCCTTGGTTTAGTCGAGAATCGGTGAGTCAAGGGATGACTCGGTGAGTTGTGTGCGAGTGGACTCAGAGTTGCTGGACTCGGCGAGTCTCGGGGTGACTCGGCAAGTTAGGTCGCGGATTGAGTAAAGTTCTGAGTATGGGAACTCGGCGAGTCATAGGGTTGACTAGGCGAGTAGGGTCAGTCAGGGGTTGACTTTGACCTTGTCTTTGACCAAGGGTTCACCATTGGTTTCCAGGGGTATTTCGGTAATTGTTGATTGTTGTTTTGAGTTCAGTGCATTGGCGGTTGTCCAGTGGTTGAGATCGTATTAGTGATCGGAGCAGTTCGGGTTATCTGTTCAGTTGGCAGTTTCGAGGTGAGTTATCCTCACTATATCAACAGGGTCTAAGGCACCAAGGCCGGCCCTTATCGGATTGAGATCCGGGTAGTTGTTGCTATGTTGTTGCTATCTTATGTTTGCATCCTGAGAGCTAGGATGGTATATAGAGAACTGTTTGAGATCGGTATCCTGAGAGATAGGGTGATGCTATGCTAGTGACCTGTTAGGTCGGTATCCTGGTTAGGATGATGGTATGCTATGTGATCTGTTTGATCTGCTTGTTGACTGTGAGTTGCTATATGATTGTATGTATATGTGCACATGGTTGTTTGGACTGGAGTGGGGTTGAGGCAGGTCCTGCTGCGTGCTGTAGGCCAAGATACCCAGGGCGGACCGGTTGTACCGAAGGCCCAGTGAGCGGTCCGGATAGGTTGTAGGCCCCGAAAGGGCAGACCAGACGTGCCGAAGGCTCGGAGAGTGGACCAGATAGACTGAAGGCCCGGTGCGGGCAGACCAGTCGTACTGTAGACTCAGAGAGTGGACCAAGTGGACTGAAGGCCCGGTACCGGGCGGACCAATCACACTGTAGACTCGATGGATGTGGATAGACTCAGAGGGTGGACCAGGTGGACTGTAGGCCGGTGTGGCGGACCAGTCACACAGTAGACCCGAAGTGCATGGTTGTTCTGTGATCGGATATGTTATGGCATGTTATGCGTGTATGGTATTTGTGGTTGGTATTTTGGGGATGTCTCACTAAGCTTTCGGGCTTACAGTTGTGGTTTCATGTTTTTCAAGTTCTTCAGGAGATCGTGGCAAGGCGAAGGCGTGATTGTACTGCTCCTCATGATTTTGTAGTGTGTGATTCTGGGAACACGTTAAATGTTTTGTTTTGAAAACCCTTTTTGTAATGAATTAATGGAATCGAGATGTTTTTGAAAAATTTAAAATTGGTTGTATTTTTCGGTTGTTACACAGTACGATCACGCCTTTGCCTTGCTACGATCACCTGATGTACCTGAAAAATAAACTGAAACCATAAGCTCGAAAGCTTAGTGAGTTCCCCCAAAAAACCCACACACATATAACCATACACGTGTAGCAATAATCAGCATGCTATGGGTCCAATCAACCATCCGGTTGGAATACCCCTGGCCCTCAACCATCAGGTTGGAATGCCCCTGGCCCTCAACCATCAGGTTGGTATGCCAACATATTATGAGTCCAATCATCCTACCGGATGGAATACTCCCGGACCACAACCATCGGGTTGGAATGCCTACGTCCCTAGACCTACAATAACTACTATAGGTCCAATCATCCTTCTGGATGGAATACCTCATGCCCTCAACCAATAGGTTGGAATGCCAACATACTGTGAGTCCAATCATCCTACAAGGATAGAATACTCCTGGCCCATAATCGTCTGGTTGGAATGCCCACACACCTATATATACAATAACTAATATGGGTCTGATCATCCCTCGGGATGGAATACGCCAGGCCTCAACCAATAGGTTGGAATTCCCACCTACTATGAGTCCAATCATCCTACCTGGATGGAATACTCCTGGCCCTCAACCATCGAGTTGGAATGCCCCCACTCTAAGAAACATGTTCACCCATCAGATAATCACAAACCAATCTACAGAAACAACATACTAGGGTCCTATCATCCTACCGGGATGGAATACCCTCTACTACTGCTCAAACATGTGCACATATAATAGGTAATCCCCTACCAGCAAACAAACAATCAGACTACTACAGGCCATTAAGCATAGCCACAACCAATCATCCTTTCTACCAGAAAGCCAAATAACATAGCACAACAATATGTATCTCAACTAACAATTCAAAGGGTCGACTTTGGTGCCTTAGAACCTTGGGTATAGTGAGGATAACTCACCTGCAACTGCCGAACCGAACCACGAAAGCACAATCTCAAAGCACTGCCTCCAACTCCAAAAGCTATAGCCATCAATGATCCATTGGCATAAATATCCAAATTACCATAATACCCTTGAAGGCCAAACTTGTCAAAGTCAAAGTCCTGGTCAAAGTCAACCTTCTTGATTGAGCCTACTCGCCGAGTCAACCATTGACTCACCAAGTTCTTAAACACAGAAGATCCTCGTATCACGACTCGACTCGCTGAGTCACCCCATGACTCGTCGAGTTCAACAATCTTCGAGTCCTATCCTATCCAACTCATTGAGTCACCACTCAACTCACTGCTATGAGTCTTAACCAGAAGGGGTTGGGGTTCCGCGTTGTGACTCGCTGAGTCTACGACAATCTTCATCAGACTCACCGAGTTGTTCTTCCAACTCGCCGATTCCAAGCTAATCATCATATGACTCGCCGAGTCTCTTCAGTCCTTCATCCATATAGACCCTCTTCGAGCCATGCAGGGGCTCCAAAATGTAGATCCACTCTTCTAGGGCATGCCTCTCACGTAAAGTTGCAAACTTTACATGAAAGCAAAGAGCTATAGGCCCAAATCACTCTAGGGATAAGGTGAAAGACAAAGATGCTTCACCAACAAACCAAGGGCTAATACTTTATGAGTCTCTGGACCAAAACAAGTATAGATCTAAAGTAGCAACCTCAGATCTAGACCCTTAACCAAAAATAGATTGTTAACATGCAAAATAACCCCAAATCTCATTCAAGAATAGATCTAGATGCTAGAGAGTCAAGGTAACAGCTTGTTACCTCCAAAATGTGCCCAAGATGAAGTATATTCTGGATCTACACCAATCCCTTGGTGCTAACCTCTTGGTCTTCAAGTCCCCTTCTCAGAATTCCTCCTTCAAAACTCAATTCTCTTTAACAATGAAAGCTCACACGATTTCTACGGTTTACTGACTCTCAGGGGCAATAAGGAGGATGAGGGGAGGACATAAAGTCCTTTATATAGGGTGCAAACCCTAAGATTAGGGTTTTCTCTTCCCAACACCAACTCGTCGAGTCCGGCAGCCGACTCAGTGAGTTAGCCACTTAACTTGCGACCAAATCCCGCTCCGACTCGACGAGTAATCGCACCTACTCGTCGAGTAGCTTTCTGAATTTACACTTTACGCCCTTCAATCATCCTTCTAAAATTTGGGGTGTTACAGATGTGGGCTTAAGGTGGGGTTGTTTTTTCGAAGGCCGTTTCCTTCTTAATTATATACATTATACATATGAGAATATAAAAGGTTACTTCAATCGGTATCATTACCTTTGTATCATGCTGAGCAAAGGGGTACACTCATGAGAAATCATGATAATAGGATAGAACGTATAAGTTATAATATGTATAATTTATGAAACCAACAAGAAATATATTTTTTAGATAAGTATACGAGGTCTAAGTTACTTTGTCAAGAAGAGGGTATCATTCGATCTTTACTCAAACTAAAATGTGATGGTACGTATTCAGGACGTAGCAATACTTGCTATGTTACATTCTTGTAACTAGAGTCTCTTGGATGGAGAGCGAGCATTGTGTGTACAGATCTATTTGGGACTAACAATCCCACATCCTGACTACTAGCTACAGTCCGACAGATCAACCATGGGGTGACAAATGTCACATATTCAGTTTCAACGCCAATAGGTCGTCGTGTTCATTCTAGTCCAGCATGGTTACAAGTTTATCACATTTTAACCCAAATTAACCAGGTTAATATTAGGGTAGTTATTCATTAGTAGTTTACTTTAAAGAAATACTACTCTATTAATCGCTTTCCACAAACAAAAAGGAACGATTTTATTGGGGATTGAAAACTACTTATCATAATGGTTTTATGGGGATTTAAAACTACTTATCAGAACGGTTTTATGGGAATTTAAAACTACTTATCAAAATGCTTTTATGGGGAATTAAAACTACTTATCAGAACGGTTTTCTGGGATTAAAACTACTTATCAGTTGTAAAGCAGAAAATACAGGATTTTCTAGAACGTAGTCATTCACTTTCTTTAAACTAGCATGAGATAAAGGACCTTTAGTGGTTAATTGTAAAATTCCTTAGTTTATACATCAGAGTTATATATAATTAATATCGGATTGGCAGTGGAATGTGTGACTTCCGCCTTACTTCCTGTTCCTTGTTTGGTTGTGGGCTTAGAGAAGATTCACACATTTAACGGTCCATTCGATATTAGATTATACGTAACTAGTATAAACTAAGTGCTTGCAGAAAGAACTATTATGGTTATTATTTTTATTTATATCATAAAATATAGGACTTTCTGGAGGAACAGGAGAACTTTTCTAAGAACTTGGAGTATACTTTATATAACTAAAGTACTTATGTACCCACCAACTTAAATGCTGATCTACTCTTTCAAAATAACTAGAATTCTCAGGAATCCAGTAGACAGGTACACTCCCGAAGCTTTTGAGAAGACAACCTAGTACCGTGTTGCGTCTTTTGTCTTCTACAATATCTATTTTGATATTTGAATATGTAATGTATAAAAACTTATGTAAAACTTATACTTATTAATCGAATGGTTGTTTGTACTTTGATTACTATAATGCATGTGTTGTGATACTTACATGACGTCCTCTGCCCCTGAACATTTTCGTCGTTCTGGTTTGGGGGTGTGACATTTTCTCAATGGTGAACTTGATAGTGAAGTATATCTTCAACACCCTCCAAGGTTTGTAAATCTTTCATATCCGAAATACTTCTACAAACTTTAAAAAGTGTCTAGCGCCTCAACCAGGCTCCTCGTGCCTGGTACGAGAATCGCAATGGTTTTTTGAAGTGTTCTGGTTTTCAAAGAGGAGTTCTTGATCCCATATTATTCTGAAGAACAAAAGTGAAACATCTCATGCTAGTACAAATCTATGTCGACGATATCATTTTTAGGTCAAGTGATCCAACGATGGTTGCAAAATTGACTGTTAGTCAATTCCAAATGAGTATGAATCCTGAATTAAAATTCTTCCTCGGACTGCAATTCAAACAAAAAAATAATGCAATCTTTATTTATCAAGAGAAATACTCTATGGACATTTGTGCCTCTACAAAATTTCTAATGGGTTTTGGACACAAGATTTTTTTAGCCCATCCGTTGTTGTTGTGGATGAGAAGAAGTATACAGGATTGACTGGATTGCTACTCTACCTAACTACAATTCTTCCCAAAATAATGTTCTCAACGTGTCTGTGTGCTAGATTCCAAGTTAATCCGAAGATGTCTCATTTTCAGATGTCAAACAAATCTTCCGGTATCTCAAAGGAACAAAGAACCTCGAAACTTGGCATCTTGCAAATGAAAGTTTCCTTCTTCAAGCCTAATCTGACTCAAACTATGGAGACTTCAACTTGATAGAAAAAATACATCTGTTGGTTGTCAAATTTTGGGTGGAAGATTGGTTAGTTGGTCATCCAAGAAACCGAACTGCATTGCTCTTTCAATAGCCGAAGCAGAATATATTGTTGCCGCAAGCAGCACCTCGCAAGTTCTATGGATGAAATATTAGATTCTGGACTATGGTTATCGATTTCAACAAATTCCTATCTATTGTGACTCTGAATGTGTAATTGCGAATTCTCATAATCCAATTCAGCACTCCATGACCAAGCACATTGATATTCGGTACCACTTTATTAAAGATCATGTTCTAAAAGGTAACATTGAGCTCATTTTAGTTGCATCTAATGATGAAATTGCTGATGTATTTTCTAAGGCATTAGATAAAACCAAATTCAGTAGGTGTATGAACAAAATGGGAATGATGATGTCTTATCCTCCATTATTTCAAGAAGTTTGCACTCTATAATGGAAACATTAGAAAGTCAAATAATTCCGACTTAAAACTTTTCTTCCTTTGAATTTTTTTTCTTGGAAAATAAAGGATCATTGTGTGTCTTTTTGTCTAACCTTCTAGTCCTAAGATTTTAATAATACTACCTTACTTGAAGATTCATCCAATATAGTCACATCGGATACCTTGAACATTTTTCCTTAGAATTCTTTCCTTGAAGTACATCTCAAAATTTAATTCTGACATGGTAATGTGATTATCTCACTTATCTCTTTCCGATCTTTATTCCTTTAGTTCTCAGAATTTTAAATCTATTGTTTAAATACTTTTTTCTATGATTTTCATGTAATTGCTACCTCTGATAATCATTTTGATATTGTGCCATCTCCAAATCTTAATCATGTACCACTAATGATTTTCACTTCTTTCTGAAGCATCTTATAACATTCCATCTCCGAATCTGATTGTTCTGATACTCTCGACAATAAATGAATTTTAAGATTATCATTTAAGTTGTAACTCCAAAATGTTTCTTTCATCATTATCTTAATGGTAATTTCTTTTATGATTATCCATTCAATTCATAATTAACACAATTTTGGCACAATTTTCAATAAAATTACAGAGTGTCCGGAACTGAATCGACAGTTTTCCAGATTCTAACAAAAAAATGTCTAATCCTTTGGGTAATAATTGTCACATAGGAAGCCTTTTTGGTTTGTGCATTAAATGCAACCCATTTCCGTTTTCGAGTGTCATCATTCAACTCTTCGACCCGACCCAAAAATTCCAACATATGTAAGGATTTTGAATCCTAACTAGTCCCACATTTCACTTTGTCTATCATACTCTTAGAACTTTTCTTCCATACTCTCTTCTTCATGCTTTCTCTCACTCTCTACAATGGCTTCCAAATCATCTGATGTGGCTCTTAAATCATTGAAACCTGCAACCAAAAAGAAATATTCTAAAGGGTCTGCTTCATCTTTATTAACTAAAATCACTCTCAGAGAAACCACCCAGTTGTTCTCTTTTGACCCAATGGATTATGATGAATCTGTGAGAATCATGTAGAGTTCATCTATTGTCATCCCATCGCCATTCCTCTCACTATAATCCCTAACACTAATTTCCCTATTAGAGTATTTCCCAAATCCTTCAAAAGAGTGAAGATTGAAGATGATGTTCTTCAAGTAATGATCACTGATGACAAGATCGTACCGGTTCATAAGGAAACTTTTCTTGAAGCAATTCGAATTGTAGAAAACTCCAAAGGTTTTCAAGTGTAGGAACCGTCATCTGAAAAGTTTCATTCATTCTTGACTCAAATCGGCTATAATGGCGAGTTTAAGGCTAAGGATTTCACGAAATCAGTCGTTCCTAGACTTTGGACTATCTTAGTGCACTTTATTCTTAACGGTCTATCCAAAAAACATAGTGGTATAGACACGATGAGCAGAGATTGGATTTTTGTGGTATATAACATCTTTATTGGAAAATCCAATTCTATTGATCTACCAAAAGTATTATGGCAAGACTTCAGGAAGTTCTTTGTTAAAAGGAAACTGAATGAGATTCCAAGTCCGAGATTCTGAGTTCTGACACTAAAATAGATGTACTCCAAGAGACATGAAGCTATCCACTCAACTCCGACATCCGAGAGGTGTACTATACTTTCAAGACTATCAAAACTTATAGGTTGCCAAGTCAAAATGCTTTCGGACATATAAGATGTTTAGTTGAGCACATGTTATGCACCATTCCTTTCGACTCACGACGACTCAAATACCATCTTGAGACCTCGGTTGTTTTCAACCCAACACAATTCACACTAGCCTCAGATAATACAGCCTCAGAAGATATAAGACTAGCTCCCTCAGAAGGTAGCATGAAACAAATTGCGAAGGGAAATGCATCCTCTTCTAAACTCAAAGCCAGAAAGAGAACGAAAGTTTATGAATCCTCTCAAAAGGATTCACAAATCGACATTCAACCTGACTCTGGGTCTTAGACTACCCCACCCAGCCACTCTTCCGAAGTATCCTTAAGTGTTTCAAAATTACAAACTAGACACATAGGGAGTCTACACAAATTCTACCCCCATCTGCTAAAAAATGTGGTGTCAGTATCGAGCGAAGTCCCTTGGTGCCCCTTGGGATACACTCACGAGTCAATTTGAACTTTCCTTTTTCATCTATATAAGCTCAATCAGTGCCCCATGTCATTGTTTCCAAGCTTTCGGAAATAGGAGTAGTCCCTCCTATTTTGAAAGTCGCAGACAGTCTGATACCTAGTTCAGGTATAGGATAATCGGGTATTTTTTACAAGGATTAGTCATATTTTGTTGTCATGGATCATATATACTGCATCTGGATTTATTGAGAGAACAAGTTGAATACATGCTCATATCGATTCACCAAAGAGCAATCAACAATCACATCCTCTTTGTGTATCCATCAAATGAGTAAATTCATCAAGAGCTTCAACCTTCCATCAATACAGTCAAGGAGATACAGGGTTTAATGAGTAAATTCATCAAGAGCTTCAACCTTCCAGCAATCAGCAATCACATCCCCTTTGTTTATAACTTTGTTGATACTGTGAATGATCCACCTTTAAAGTTTGTAAGTGTTGTAGAAGCTCCTTCCCCAGTTGCCGATGATGTAGTCTCAAAAGAAATACAATAGAAGATGACTGAACAACTCTCAGTGTTTTTCTTATTCACACGTCGCTAAAAAAATTTTAGAAGCCTTCCTCCTCCAAAGCACATTTCCATTTTGGAATCTCTTTGTCCTCGAAAGCTTCTGATGAAAATGTTGAACTTGATTGAAATGAATTTGTTTCTCCTCCTCTAGAAAACAGATTTGTAGGACATCAAGATTCTCCTCCTCAAGAAGTTCCACATGATGATGACAACAGCAAAGTAGATGTTAATCACAAGTCTGCAAGTTCCACTTCCGACACCGGATCCTCCAACGAAAATTTTGCGGATTTGTCTGTCTTGATGGAACTCAGAGATAATGTTGCTGAAACAAAATCCAAGGTCTGAAGCATTCAATAGGTGTCGATGGATGGCAAAGGTTAAAAAAATCTAACAAGTGATGTCTTCCATTCCACTTAACCAATGCCTTCACCGATTCCTTTTCCGAGGAGTGACCAAATTGACGTAGGTTCTCGCATTAAAAAACTGAATGAGATATCCGATGAGTCTTTGCTTCCTCCTCCATCTGAGTTGTTCCTTACTCAATTTGGCCAACAAATCATCTCCTCCATCTCATCTCATGTTGATAAATCATGTGACAAAGGCAAACGAATAGCCACTGGTTCGGACAATCAAGCACTGCAAGAAAGTATTTGGATTCAGGCACTTAAAGATAATCCAAATCCAATGTCGGGCATTTCTTCATTATTGAAAGAAGGGATTATTCATGAGATACATTTTGTGCCCTTTATGTACTTCGATCTTCCAACACAAGATGTTGCTCAACTTGACTTACCAATCTCTCCACATAGATTCCATTACATCAAGTTTTCACCCTTGAATCCACCTGATGATCCTCAATTCATTATCCGAAATGAGGGTGAGATATTGAGAACCTTTTATTCTACCATCACACGACCCCAAAAGGAAGTGTGGTCTCGGAAGAGAATTGTGACAACCCGAAATTTCCATTCAGTCAAACCCTAAAAGTCAACCACTTTGTATCCTAAGTCAAGGTAATTATTTCTTATTTTTAACAAATATAAAGTTTGTTTGATTATTTTAATATTATTTTTAAACGATCGGGTGAAAGAAAGTGTCGTCTCGGGTTTTTAATTTCAAAAACCGCAAACACCTCGCGTCTTAGAAATTCCCGACCAAACTTTTATGTTTGGGTTGAAAATTCACCCAAAAACCGTAAACTCATACCTATGTATGAGTTTACTACCCAAAAGTTAGTTATTTGTGTTTACTCCCCAAGTTCACAAAAGAGTAAACTCCAAGAACTCTTTGAAGTATCATCTTAGTTTTGATTCCAAACCTTCAATCTTGTAAGTGTTCTAACCTTTTTAAGTTAGTAAAACACTTAATCTAGTGTTTATACATCTAATCATCCACTCATCTGTGTATTTTGACTAGATTACCAAGAACACCAAGAACACACACTAAGTGTTCTTGGCCTTTTAGCTCAATTCAAGCCTTCTAATAGTAAGTTCTTCCATCCTTGAGTGATTTTAAGCTTATATTTCATTTGAACATCAAGAAACTATGTCTAGAACACAAGGCTAGAGGTGTTCACGGTCCAAGGAGATGCTTGGACCGTAAACACCATAAATGACAAAGTGTGTCTAAGCCTCTAATCTAAGTCCAAGTTGATGTATAAACCATCCTTGACATGTTTAAACCCTTCCTTATTGTTTTTAAGCCTTGAAAAACATCAAAGACCATCAAATATAGGTGTTTACGGTTTGGGGATCTCCCAAAACCGTAAACACCCTAAAGTGGGTTTAAGTTGGTCATTTTCCATCCTTAGGCTTAGAAACTAGCACATACACTTACCTAAATGTGTTAGGAACTTGAAAACATGGCAATACCCTTCTCCATAAGGTTTTACGGTAGTAAACCCAAAGGAAAATGCCATGAGGCCGTAAACTCCTCAAAGGAGGTGTTTTGTTGCCCTAGTCCCTTCCAAAGGCCAAATCACTTAGTAGAAATGCTTCAATAGGTTTGCTAAACCTCAAAACAACACTTGGTCATTAGGACTAGAGTTTACGACCATAAACTCTAGAGTTTACTTCCGTAAACTCGCTAGGTCTTGACCATCAAAATCGTAAACTCCAAGGGAGTTTACCCTTGGACTCCAAACACACTAGTTTTTCCCTACCAACACTCGGATGCAATCCTTGTGATCTTTAACCCTTGAAACAAAGTTTTTTCATGTTCTAGGGTGTCCCAACTTAATTTATTAGTTATAAATTGGCTAATTAGTTATATATAAGTTCATTATATGATAACTAGGCTCGTGCGTGTCTACAAGTCTTCATTTGTCACCTAGCAGCGTACCCGACACTTAAATCCAATCCACTCACCACAAGTGAGTTCATAAACCTTTAACTAACCTTTGAAATACTTTTAAATGTTTTAAATGCTTTAAAAAGGGGGGGGGATACAATTTGAATACTTATAGTTATTACATCAATCACATGTGATTAATAACTACAAAACCAATGATTTTATTACCATTCAAACTGTTTATCAAACTGTTTTACTTATCCAATGCTTTTACTTAACCTTTGTTATACTTATTATAAATTGTATGTCTGTATATGTATAGTTATATAAGTAATGTTTAAAAGGCTTAGGAATGCCACGCACCCTATTTCCTTTTCCTCGATTTGGATGTGCTCTGGTGGGATATCGGGTAGCCGTCTGAAGGTTGTTTCAATATTAAGTATATATCATGTGTACATATATAGTCATCAAAGTTCTTCCATATTTATACGTACTAGTTACATCATTAGTAAGTTACCATCAGGGTAACACAGGATCATACTTATACTATTGCTAGATCAATGAGTCAGTTCATTCATCAGTCAGTACTTATTACTATGAGAACATATACAACTATACTAGAAAGAGAACATATACAACTATACTAGAAATAGAACATATACAACTATAATAGAAATAAACATATATACAACTATACTAGAAAGAGAACATATACAACTATACTAGAAAGAGAACAAATACAACTATACTAGAAGGAGAACACATACAACTATACTAGAAGGAGAATATATACAACTATACTAGAAGGAGAACATATAAAACTATACTAGAAAGAGAACATATACAACGATACTAGAACGAGTAACATTACATTACATATACATGAATACGTTAACAATTGTGATCCACTGTATCGGAGCATGACTTCAATGTCATGGCCCGAATTGTAGCCAGAGTCTCTTGAAGGGAGAGTGTGAGTTTGCATATAGATCTATGCTGGATTGACTATCCTACACCTTTCTGCTAGCTATAGCCGGACCTGCAGGTCTGCGGGTGCCAAACGTCATTTCTTTTTACGACCTATATTAGTCGTTGTTACCGAGTCGATAGTATGGTACAATTAATCACATGATACCTTAATATAAATCCGGTTTAAGGTAGTTAGTACAACAGTAGTTCTTATAATACAACACTATAGTACTACAATAATTTACCCTTTACATATATTTAGTGATTATTTCACTTAGACATTAATGTACAAGCTATATTTTGTTAGTGATAGTTACACTTGGGAAATTACACACTCGTACAACAAACGAACATACGAAACAGTTAAGCCTTGGTAGAAGGCTACTTTAATAGAAAATATACGTTTTTCTGAGAGATTCAAACTTTTACAAACACTTACAAACATTTACATACCTTTTACAAACTCGTACTTAAAACCATGTTCAAACGTTTTGATAACAAACACCGACAATAAAATACTTATGAACTCACCAACTTAATGCTGATAAACTCTTTCAAAATAACTTGTATTCTCAGTTCGACAGTAGACAGGTACCGAGGCCAACTTTTGAGAAGATGGAGCGCATCCAAGACTCATCTTATTATTTTAATTTACTTTTTGGTGTCTATAACTGTATAGAACACACTTGTATTAAAATTATATATTAAATGCAATGGATGATCTTGTTTGCATATTTACTGTTATACTGTGTTGTGATACTTTACATGACGTCCTCCGCCCCAGAACGTTTCCGCCGTTCTTGGTTTTGGGGTGTTACAGATTGGTATTAGAGCATTGTTTATAGTGAATTAAGTATATCAACCCATAAAATATATACTAACTATAAACCCATTTGGGATTAAAACACTCTGACCAAGAGTCTGTACTTTAAATATTAAAATATTTAATTAAGTATACTAGTCTACATTCATACTAAAATCAGTGTCACAATGACAAGAACAAAAGTATTACGATAGTTAAATATCACAAGTGAGCTCGGGGATGTATGGTCAGTCCTGGGAATGGCATAGCCTGATCAACTATGCTGGTCCGAGGAGTGATTAGCATATGCCCTTGAATGGTTGTGATATGTTAACAAGTCTAAAAACTTACCAACAATACCACAGGGAGAACAGTAGAACCTAAACTTAAAATACTATAGCGGTATTTTGTGCTACTACAAGTTATTTATACACTAGATTCTTATACCTCTCTTCTCGCGTGGGATTAAATGGTTGGATTCCATCATGGCGACCCGTACTTTCCAAATGAAGGCAATGCTGGGTGGATCGAAGAAGAGCCCGAAGATGAGTATTCAATCCCTTTGGATGATCACCTCGCAGAAGGCTTTTCTGACGGATCCGACTCTGAGACTGAAGTCAACAACCTACTGCTAGTAGGTCAGGTCCCAAACAACAACCCTCAACCAGCTTTTCCAGGTCCTACACCTTTGTGGGCAACCAACTTCAATCGCTGGAGTGATGAACAGAGTCAACCCTTACCTTACTTTGGGGATTGAAGCTTTTACAACCTCAGTAAAGGTGGCTCTGCGGAGCGAGCTCTGCCCGTCATTATTCGCAGGATAGCTCGTAATGGTGAACAAGGTCGAGCAGTTATCGACCGAGTCATGGAGATTGATGCCAACTCTGGTGTCAACATGGTCCGCATCCGCCATCTGGAAGTAGAAATGGAAAGGACTAGGAGAACCAATGAAACACTTCAGCAACAACTGGCTGCCTCCCGAGCTAAAGTCTTGGAACTTCGAGCCCGTCAGAGGGCTCATGAGCGACAACTTCAAGAAGTGTTTCGTCAAGTGTCAGACCTCAGGGCTCGCCCGAGGAATTCCCATCGCCGTTAGGAGATGTCTAGTACATCTTTATCTTTTCGGTTAAGGAGTAGCCTTTAGTATCTGTGCTCTTAGTAGCACTAGTCTGTAAAATATTCCTAGCTTTCAGTACTCTAATTAGGAAACTAGGAACTGTCAAACTTTCTGCATGGTCGATTTTCCCTAAAACTTATTACATCGATAATACCAGTATTGTAGACAGTTATCTAATCTGTGGGAAAAATCAGTATGCTTGTGTTTTCCCATTAATCTTCCTTGTTGTGATCTTAAACACTCATTCAACTATTGGGCTATGGCTAGTTAGTCCATGTGTCACTCTCACCCCACTTACAATTGATTCTTAGCATTTTGTTTATCTTTATAAACTTCTAGCTGAAAGATGCCTCCTCGCAAATCTCCCAGGAATAACCCTGCACCTCCACCACCTCCTCCTCCGGTCATCGATACTGCAGCCCTGAATATTGTCGTAGCTGCAGCAGTGGCAACTGCCATGGCACAGTATCACTCTACTGATACCAGCAGAGGCGGAACCCCTGTTAACTCTATTCCTGCTGAAATCCCTGTGCGCTCGAGAGAGTGATCCTACAAGGATTTCACCAACTGGAAGCCGAAGTCCTTTCAGGGAACCGACATAGTCATTTTCCTCTCGCAATGGTTCGAGAAGACTGAATCAGTGTTTGAAATTTGTTCATGCCCTGCTGCGAGCAAAGTCAAATATGCTGCATGCACCTTTGAAGGAAAATCCCTGACGTGGTGGAACGGCCACGTTAAAGCGCTAACTCTCATAGTGGCGAATGACATGGGTTGGGTAACCATGAAGGACCTCATGATTGAGGAATACTGCCCGAGGGGCAAAATCCAGAAATTAGAGCAGGAGCTTTGGAGTGAAATGCAGTGCACTAATTGCAACAGGAAAGGACACACAGTCCGTTTCTGTAAATCTTCGGCGAGGCCGATTACCCAACTCCCCGGCTCTGGCGTGAGCTATAACTGTTATGGATGTGGCGGGGCGGGCCACTATAAGAGCGACTGCCCCAAAGCGAAGAATGCTGGTGGAGCAGGGAGGGTACTAGTAATAGGCCATGGGGAAGCAGTTGCTGACCCGACAGTGGTGACTGGTACATTCCTCCTCGATAACTCCTATGCATGCATTCTGTTCGATAGTGGAGCAGAGCGAAGCTTCGTGAACCATAAATTTGCTCGCATTCTTAAACAACAACCACACACACTTAAAGAACAATTCATAGTAGAAATTGATAATGGAAAAACTGAAAGCACGAATAGCATATACTTAGGTTGTACCCTAAATCTAGATATCCATTCATTCCCAATCGACCTTATGTCGGTCTCAATAAAAAGCTTTGACGTTATCATCGGCATGGATTGGTTAAGCCTTCATCGCGCCGACATCATGTGCTACGAGAAAGCAGTCCATCTAAACCTCCCGTCCAATGAAACTCTTATCGTCTACGGCGACAAACCCGGTGCGAGTCTTCGGATTATATCAAGTATTCAAGCACAAAAGTATCTACGTAAAGAGTACCATGCATTCCTTGCTCACGTCTGCGATACGAGCCTGGAAACGAAAGAACTAAAGAACATTCCAGTAGTGAGCAACTTTCCCGACATCTTCCCAGAAGAGCTACCAGGATTACCTCAGCAACGACATGTCGAGTTCAGAATCGACTTAGTCCCAGGAGGTACCCCAGTAGCCAAGTCACCCTACCGATTAGCACCAGCAGAGATGCAGGAACTATCCGGTCAACTTAATGAACTGCTCAGCAAGGGCTTTATAAGACCAAGTTTCTCGCCTTGGGGAGCACCGATCTTATTCGTTTAGAAGAAAGACGGACTATTCCATATGTGTATTGACTATAGAGAACTCAACAAACTAACGGTCAAAAATCGTTACCCTCTACCACGCATAGATGATTTATATGACCAACTACAAGGGGCGAACTACTTTTCCAAAATTGATCTAAGATCCGGATATCACCAGTTACGAGTGCTAGAGGAGGATGTTCCGAAGACAGCCTTTCGAACTCGTTACAGACACTACGAGTTCGTGGTGATGCCATTTGGATTGACCAATGCGCCCGCAATCTTCATGGATCTGATGAATAGAGTATGCCGACCTTACATGAATCAGTTCGTCATTGTATTCATTGATGACATCCTGATCTACTCCCGAAGTAAGGAAGAGCATGGCGATCATGTGCGACAAGTTCTAAGAACTTTACGAACGAAGAAGCTCTATGCGAAGTTCTCTAAATATGAATTTTGGATCCAAAGGGTCGAATTCTTAGGACACGTGGTAAGCGAAGAGGGAATCCACGTGGACCCATCCAAAATTAAGGCCATTGAGAACTAGTCAGCACCGAAGACGCCTACGAAAAATCGTCAATTTCTAGGTCTCGCTGGCTACTACCGCAGGTTCATACAAAACTTCTCCCAAATAGCGAAATGTCTTACAACGCTGACTCAGAAAGGCGTGGCCTTTGACTGGGAAGAGAAATAGGAGAGAGTGTTCCAAACGCTCAAGCGAGCTTTGTGCACCGCAACAATACTATCCGTCCCCGAAGGGATAGAAGACTTCGTAGTCTATTGCGATGCGTCAAATCAAGGGCTCAGGTGTGTTCTGATGCAGTGAGGTAAGGTCATCGCCTACGCCTCGAGACAGCTGAAAACATACGAAGTTAACTACACGACCCATGATCTTGAGCTAGGAGCAGTTGTGTTTGCTCTGAAGATTTGGAGACATTACTTGTATGGAACGAAAAGCACCATCTTTACCGACCACAAGAGTTTACAACACATATTCAATCAGAAGGAGCTCAACATGAGACAACGACGGTGGGTCGAGCTACTAAGTGACTATGAATGCGAAATTAGTTATCATCCGGGTAAAGCCAACGTAGTAGCAGACGCCCTAAGTCAGAAGGAATATTCTGGTCAAAGAGTCAAGTCGTTGACAATGACTATCCATTCACACTTGTCTAAGCAAATTCAGGTGGCCCAGCTTGAAGCCATGAAACCTGAAAACAAGATGAGTGAATCCCTTAGAGGAATGGATAAAATTTTAGAAGCCAAGGGTGGCGGAGCCTTATATTTCATGAACCGAATCTGGACACCGAGGCACGGTGGTTTCCGAGACTTGGTCATGACCGAGGCACACAACACTCGGTATTCCGTCCACCCAGGTTCAGATAAGATGTATCTGGATTTCAAGAAGTTATACTGGTGGCGTAATATGAAAGCAGAGATTGCTACCTTCGTAAGTAAATGCCTTACTTGCGCAAAGGTTAAGGTCGAGTACCAGAAGCCCTCCGGTTTACTACAACAACCAGAAATTCCAGAATGGAATTGGGAGTGGATCACTATGGATTTCATAACCAAGTTACCCAAGACAATGGGTGGGCTTGACACCATATGGGTCATCGTCGATAGATTGACCAAGTCTGCACACTTCCTGCCTATCAAAGAAACTAATAAGATGGAGAAGCTTACGAGAACATACATTAGGGAAATTGTACAGCTACATGGTATACCTATATCCATTATCTCTGATAGAGATAGTAGGTTCACCTCAAGATTCTAGCAATCGCTACAACATTCCCTAGGAACAAGGCTGGACATGAGCACAGCCTACCATCCACAGACCGAAGGACAAAGTGAGAGGACCATCCAAACACTGGAAGATATGTTGAGAGCTTGTGTGATCGACTTTGGAAAGGCATGAGATACTCATTTACCCCTTGTCGAGTTTTCCTACAATAACAGTTATCACACTAGCATCAAGGCTGCTCCATTTGAAGCCCTCTACGGCCGAAAGTGCAGATCCCCTCTGTGTTGGGCTGAGGTGGGTGATACCCAATTAGCTAGGGGGCAAGTTTCTGACAGTACTCTCACAGGCCCGGAAATCATTCGGGAAACGACAGAGAAGATCGTTTAGATCCATGAACGATTGAAAGCCTCGAGAGACCGACAGAAGAGCTACGCTGATAAGCGAAGGAAACCTTTGGAATTCCAGGTGGGAGACCGAGTCCTTCTTAAAGTCTCACCCTGGAAGGGCTTGATACGCTTCGGTAAGTGTGGAAAGCTTAATCCGAGATATATAGGGCCCTTCGAGATTCTCGCAAGAATCGGCCCTGTGGCTTACAAACTCAATCTACCTGACGAACTTCGTAACGTACATTCTGCATTCCATATATCTAACTTGAAAAAGTATTTGTCCGACGAGACTCTTGTAATCCCACTCGACGAGATCGAGATTAATGAGAGTCTCAACTTTGTGGAAGTAGCAGTAGAGA
This sequence comes from Lactuca serriola, assembly GCF_051521515.1. Lineage (NCBI taxonomy): Eukaryota > Viridiplantae > Streptophyta > Magnoliopsida > Asterales > Asteraceae > Lactuca > Lactuca serriola. The sequence goes on along the minus strand of NC_136413.1, from coordinate 22,454,142 downwards.
TCATGGACCGAGAAGTCAAGCGAACGAAGCAAAGCCGTATCCCGATAATGAAGGTTCGCTGGAACGCTAAGCGAGGACCGGAATTCACTTGGGAGCGTGAGGATCAGATGAAACTGAAATACCCTCATCTTTTTGCTTAGTTAATTGTAACTACTTTATTTGTTTAGACTATAATTTCCGGAAGAAATTCCATTTAACAAGGGGATGATGTGACAACCCGAAATTTCAAACCCTAAATGTCAACCACTTAGTATCCTAAGTCAAGCTAATTATTTCTTATTTTTAAGAAATATAAAGTTCGTTTGATTATTTTAATATTATTTTTAAACGAACGGGTGAAAGAAAGTGTCGTCTGGGGTTTTAAATTTCAAAAACTGCACACACCTCGCGTCTTAGAAATTCCCGACCAAACTTTTATGTTTGGGTTGAAATTTCACCCAAAAACCGTAAACTCATACCTATGTATGAGTTTACTCCCCAAAAGTTAGTTATTTGTGTTTAGTCCCCATGTTCACAAAAGAATAAACTCCAAGAACTCTTTCAAGTATCATCCTAGTTTTGATTCCAAACCTTCAATCGTGTAAGTGTTTTAACCTTTTTAAGTTAGTAAAACACTTAATCTAGTGTTTATACATCTAATCATCCACTCATATGTGTATTTTGACTAGATTACCAAGAACACCAAGAACACACACTAAGTGTTCTTGGCCTTTTAGCTCAAATAAAACCTTCTAATAGTAAGTGCTTCCATCCTTGAGTGATTTTAAGCTAGTATTACATTTGAACATCAAGAAATTATGTCTAGAACACAAGGCTAGAGGTGTTCACGGTCCAAGGAGATGCTTGGACCGTAAACACCATAAATGACACCAAAATGTGCCTAAGCCTCTAATCTAAGTCCTAGTTGATGTATAAACCATCCTTGACATGTTTAAACCCTTCCTTATTGTGTTTAAGCCTTGAAAAACATCAAAGACTATCAAATATAGGTGTTTACGGTTTGGGGATCTCCCAAAACTGTAAACACCCTAAAGTGGGTTTAAGTTGGTCATTTTCCTTCCTTAGGCTGAGAAACTAGCACATACACTTACCTAATTGTGTTAGGGACTTGAAAACATGGAAATACCCTTCTCCATAAGGGTTTACGGTAGTAAACCCAAAGGAAAATTCCATGAGGCCGTAAACTCCTCAACAGAGGTGTTTTGTTGCCCTAGTCCCTTCCAAAGGCCAAATCACTTGGTAGAAATCCTTCAATAGGCTTGCTAAACCTCACAAAAACACTTGGTCTTCACCGTAAACTCTAGAGTTTACTGCCGTAAACTCCCTAGGTCTAGACCATCAAAACCGTAAACTCCAAGGGAGTTTACCCTTGGACTCCGAACACAGTAGTTTTGCCCTACCAAAACTCAGATGCAATCCTTGTGATATTTAACACTTTAAACAAAGTGTTTTCATGTTCTAGGGTGTCCCAAATTAATTTATTAGTTATAAATTGGCTAATGAGTTATATATATGTTCATTATATGATAACTAGGATCGTGCGTGTGTACAAGTCTTCATTTTTCACCTAGCACCGTACACGACACTTCAATCCAATTCACTCACCACAAGTGAGTTCATACCCCTTTACCTAACCTTTGAAATACTTTTAAATGTTTTAAATGCTTTAAAAGGGGGGGAATACAAGTTGAACACTTATAGTTATTACATCAATTACATGTGATTAATAACTACAAAACCAATGATTTTATTACCATTCAAACTCTTTCTCAAACTGTTTTACTTATCCAATGCTTTTACTTAACCTTTTGTTATACTTATTATAAATTGCATGCCTGTATATGTATAGTTATATAAGTAATGTTTAAAAGGCTTAGGAAGGCCACGCGCCCTATTTCCTTTTCCTCGATTTGGATGTGGTCTGGTGGGATATCGGGTAGCCGTCCGAAGGTCGTTTCAATATTAATTATATATCATGTGTACATATATAGTCATAAAAGTTCTTCCATATTTATACGTACTAGTTACATCATTAGTAAGTTACTATCGGGGTAACACAGGATTCTACTTATACTATTGCTAGATCAATGACTCAGTTCTATCATGAGTCAGTACTTATTACTATGAGAACATATACAACTATACTAGAAAGAGAACATATACAACTATACTAGAAAGAAAACATATACAGCTATACTAGAAAGGGAACATATACAACTATACTAGAAAGAGAACATATACAACTATACTAGAAGGAGAACATATATGACTATACTAGAAGGAGAACATATACAACTATACTAGAAGGAGAATATATACTACTATACTAGAAAGAGAACATATACAATGATACTAGAGCGAGTAACATTACATTACATATACATGAATACGTTAACAATTGTAATCCACTGTATCGGAGCATGACTTCAATGTCATGGCTCGAATTGTAGCTAGAGTCTCTTGAAGGGAGAGCGTGAGTTTGCGTATAGATCTATACTGGATTGACTATCCTACACCTTGCTGCTAGCAACAGTTGGACCTGCAGGTCTGCGGGTGCCAAACGTCATTTCTTTTTACGACCTACATTAGTCGTTGTTACCGAGTCGATAGTATGGTACAATTAATGACATGATACCTTAATATAAATCCGGTTTAAGGTAGTTAGTACAACAGTAGTTCCTATAATACAACACTATAGTACTACAATAATTTACCCTTTACATATATTTAGTGATTATTTCACTTAAACATTAATGTACAAACTATATTTTGTTAATGATAGTTACACTTGGGAAATTACACACTTTTACAACAAACGAACATACGAAACAATTAAGCCTTGGTAGAAGGCTACTTTAATAGAAAATATAGGTTTTTCAGAGAGATTCAAACTTTTACAAACACTTATAAACATTTACATACCTTTTACAAACTCATACTTAAAACCATGTTCAAAAGTTTTGATAACAAACACCGACACTAAAATACTTATGAAATCACCAGCTTAATGCTGATAAACTCTTTCAAAATAACTTGTATTCTCAGGTCGACAGTAGACAGGTACCGAGGCTAGCTTTTGAGAAGATGGAGCGCATCCAAGACTCATCTTATTATTTTAATTTACTTTTTGGTGTCTATAACTGTATAGAAAAAACTTGTATTAAAATTATATATTTAATGCAATGGATGATGTTGTTTGCTTATTTACTGTTATATTTATTTGTGATACTTTACATGACGTCCTACGCCTCAGAACGTTTCCGCCGTTCTTGGTTTTGGGGTGTGACAAGAATTACCAAGATAGTTGGTCATGGTAGAAAGTCCACGACAAGTTTAATCTTGACTGTCTTCTGTACAAATACTTCATATCTCAGAACAAGGAATCCACCATCATCATCATTAATGCATATTTTCCATCAATGAATCCAAACGATGTTCTCATTATAGATGCTCATCTCCAAGACCGCCAAACAAACGAATCAAACATATGAGCTTACAAGTCCACTGTCAGCTTTCTAAATGACTCAATCTCTAAATCTTGTAGATTCGATGTGGAGTTTGCTCATCTTTTCAGAACAGAAAACTTTGTGGCCAAGATCACTACCAAAACACCTGAAGCCCAGATCTTAGCAGAACAACCAACTGAAGAACCAAAACTTGGTTGTGTCTACATCACAAAGAAGACCAATCAATAGGAATTTTTCAGAGTGCTTGACAAACATCTCATTCCTACCAAGACTCTTCAAAAGTCATTTTAAATGATACCAAGAGTGATTCTTCCATGCACATCAAGAGGAAATTTACTAAGCATCTCCAATGGTACATTGAAGTCTGAAGCTAGCTCTAGAGCTCTTACTTGTTTGTGTTGGATGAAGCTAAGTAATGAATTGAAAGATTGCTAAGGTCACTTAGGGGGAGATTGTTAGAACATGAAAAGTGATCCTTAAGCAATCTGAAGTGCACCATGTCTAAGGTGATGAATTTCGAAGTGCATACTATTCCAAAGTACAAGACCAATCCGAGATGAGACAAGATCAACAACAAAGATTGTTCCCATTGCCGCATTATATCGTACATGAGACAAGAGCAACAACAAAGATTGTGTCGGTCTAATGATCTTCAGAAGTCTTACACTGCACACTTATCTTTATTTGTCTTCTAGTTACTCCTAGTCTATTTAAGGAGTAGTCTCTTATGTATCAAGTGTTGGATAAGCACCTTTTTCACATCAATCAAGAACTATTCAATCAATCATTCTCTCAAACATTGTTCTTATTCTTAAGCTACTTTACATTGCTCATACTTAATCTTTTATACTTTTGCGAACTTTGTTGATTATATTAATTTCAAGACTAGATTAGTTTATCAGACAAGACTGGATAATTATTAAGTGTATCATTATTATTAGCAGACATTGATCTTAAGTTAACGTAAGGTTTGGATTCGTAAAAATTGTTCTCGCACCCTTGTTTATTTTTCGCTCACATATAGTTAGGTGACCCAAGTTTTAATGCATTATCACACATTATCAAATCCATTTAAAACCCAACATAAGGTTCATGTATAATAGGTTCATAAAATATTATGCTTTGTTTTGTGGATTCACGAAAAATGTTTTCTTTAATACCAGTAGGTTTGTCATGAATTTTATCAATTGTTACATGTTTATTAGGTTTTGGAAACATGCAATAAGTCACTCAATTTTTGGCTCCATGCTTAGTATAGACCTTAATCATATTGTGATCACCAATATATTATGCTTGATTTAAGACATCAATCACTACCCAAAGCCCTTAGTCTAAACTCCAATCCAATTATGGAGACATGAAATAAGTAATTAAATTTGTGGCACCAGTTTAGTATAGACCTTAATCAACTTATGATCACCAATATTTTATGCTAGATTAAATTCACCGTCATAATTACTTAAATCCCTTATTCCAAATTCCAATCCACTATAGGGATTCTAAAATGCTAATAAATAACTAGGGAAATAGTGCAACCTAGTGCAAGCATGATCAAGTAACCTCATGGGCACAAAACTCATATATGTCCAATATGTTAATATACTGAACATGTTCATCCACTTATCTAATTCAAAGGAATTTTGTGAACTATCCACCATAGTGAAGCTCCATAGAATACATATTTGAATTTGATTATGCTAAAAAACTACAAAAAATGTAAATGAGTAAATTTCATATTGCAAAAGCTTTTCATTGAGTATAATCTAATTAATGGAGACTAAAAAACTTACTATATAAGTTTCTCGTATAAAAACGTTGGTTTAATGGCCTGAATCTCCATATTTGATATACCATTTTCATACAAATGTAGTTATTATCAGCCAAAATGGGGGTTACGTAACGTCATGATTTTTCACACAATTTTTATTAAAACATTTATTTAACCGAATAAGTTAGCGGATGTGTTATTTTAAGTTTTATGAAAACATCACCAATGTTACTTTTATTATCAAAAATATCATTCATCAAAATTTAAGTACATAAACAAAACGAAAACAAGTTCTCAAAAACAAGTTTTATAAAAACTCAATGATATATCCCAATGGTATCAATACTAAGACATAAACTAGGATGTAGCTACCCGAAGACACCAAATCCTCACCAAGCCATCATATCATGCCACCTGTACCAATACAAAGAAAAAGCTACAAGCAAAGAAACAAGTGTCATCAAATGTAAAGTGAGTAAACTAGAAGTATAATCTTAGGAAAACACACATTGCATATTATCACATACATCACATACATCGCATGCAACACATACATCACATGTATCACATACATCCCATACATCACTAGAGTATCATTAATGTCTACCGTTGTTATTTATATTTTAATATTTGTACGGTCACACCATATAAATATAATTAATCAAACACATAACATGTTGATCCATCAGCGTCAGCATCTACGAGTCGACATCGCCAGCTTAAGAAGTTCAACAACGTCAACTTATAGAATAGTTATTCAATTGTAATATTTTTTATATTAGGTAGTTATTATAAATAAATATAGAATAGATCGGACCCCATATCTTTACGATAAGACTGGTTCTTAGTATAGATTAAATTTAATCCCGCAAATCTAGTGATTTATATGTATAAATTAGCATATATACAACATTAGGGTAAACCCTAATGTTGTGCAAGTATTTGAGGCTTTGTGTCAACTATCTTGATGACAAACCCATCTTCTTTGTGAAGACAAAACCTCTTTTCTTGGTGAAAGAAACATTTAGAGAACTATTGTTTCATTGATTTTCTGTTGATTATCTTATTCGTACTTGAAGTGTATTTGATCATTTACAAACCTTCAATTGGTATCAGACCAAGTTTGTGATACACTCAAGTAATCATGTCGTCTTACTTAGTTCCTAAGTCATTTGTTTGTAACAACATCCCTCCATTTGATCAATACAACTTCTCTGATTGGAAATAAAACGCCATGAATATTCTAGAGTTCATGGATTTTGATATGCTTGATGTCATCAACATAGGTCCTATAGCCGCATTATATATCAATCATCAAACAACAATGCATATGGAAGTAAGCTGAAAGGGAAGCTTGTCCCATGTTATAACAAGGAAGAAAAAAGAATGCCAAGTCTTGATGTAAAAGCTAGAATTACTATTATAAACTCTCTTCCTTTTTTTGTTTATCATTTGGTCCAAAACTGCTCAACTGCTCAAGAGATGATGATACCTCTAACATCTTCTTTTGAAAAAGAAATATCTTCAGAAGATGAAGTTAAGTGTCATATGGCCCAAACGGTTGAATCTCACGCAGACACTTCACATGATAGAATTGGGATTCTTAGCGTTGATTCTTATACTGTTGATCTCCTCAAGCCAGAAAGGGACGATGCATCAGCGTATCAGGAAAAAAATCATGTTAATTATTTTTCTATTGATAACCTCGAAAAATATGACTCGATCAATCTCTTATGTTTCAATTTATTGATCTCAAATAAAGAAAATTCTTCTCTTAGTCTTGAGCTAAAGATTCTCAAAGAAAAGCTTCTTTATCTAGGAAAATCTCTTTCTACTTTAGAAACGGAAAACGCTTGTATAGTACTTACCAATAATTTTCTTCGCATTGAAAAAGAGAAGGTTGTTGATCATGATAATCGCATTCAACTTATCTCGAATTTCTGGCCATCCTCTCACTTTAATGTCACATTAATCATTAATGCCCAGATTCTATATCTGTGTAAGAAAATCCATAGAGGTGATATAGAAGGTGTTGTATCTTCTACCAAAGTAGAAACTAAAGAAATCTTTTATAAAGATGATATCTTAAAAGAGCACTATAAAAGTTGATTTGTGTACTCTAACTTTATAAATAAAACCCTAATCAATAATCATTGCTCTATTGATTCTAATGGCATTACTAAGTGTGTTACTAAATTTTCTGCTCTTGATCCTTCTCTACAACTATCACATCATCATTATGTTCTTCCCTCCACTAATACTTTGATAAAATTCCCTAAATTTAATGGTGAAGTTCATTCTGTAAACAAAATTCCTAGCATGTTTCCTCGGTGTTCAGTTAGCAATTCTGAACCTGAAGATCAGTTGTCCCATTTAAAAAAAAGGAATCTGATGGTGGCATTTTGAGACTAGTATGCAAGTTTTGACACATAATCGTCCCTAGAAGCATGTTGTTGTATATGAAAAAAAAATCTCTCAAAGTTTCTCATTAGCAAGACCATCTGCTGAGGATATTGAGTCCCCCTCTCATGCTGATTGTTTAGCATTGTCTAAACTCTCAAAATGAGTCGCCTGGTCCAAATAAATTTTTTATATAAAAAGGATAGGGTGTTTACTTTTAATTAAATCATCTTTGCCTAATCATGTACCTGGAAGCATGTTTGTCGTATGCACAAAGTCTTGTGTTCTTCTGAAACATAGAGCATAACATAATAGCTTACTCCAATTTCATAGTCATTAGCGTAAGAGATACTTGTCAGGTAGTTAAATGAAAAAGGGTTGTTCATGTCCTTGACCTCCTACTTTGAGGTGGACATGGTACCATTATGAATTAACGATGAATATTTGATTCTAGATTGCAACTTACTTTATGATACATAAGTTTAAACCACTTCGTGTTGATGAGTTAAACTATTAATTATTCACGCTGATTTCATCTCAACGTGACCAAAACAATCCATTATTTCCCTTATATTCTTCTTTAAGGTTTTATGATTCAACGTAATGTACATAGGTTGATGGAGCTTGAAAAATCTATGTCGATGGGTAAATCATTGTATGTGATATATTACAAGCACCTATACATTCTTGCCATTTTTCTTCTAATAAAGGAGATTTATGATTCAATGTATGAAACCATACGCTGATGAGATCTCGAAATACTATGTCAGTGAATGATAGTTGAAGTCCACACTATGAGGAGACATCATAATCTTTCTAAACAAGCCACACTACAAACTGGCTCACCAGATGTACCATTCACGACTCATGGAACGTACCACGCAACACTAGATTACCTTCCATATAATGACCAAACGACTGCAAGTATCTCGAATATCAAATGGAAACATCAGAATCCTCCCAATGTGACTGCCTCTAGCCACCCAAAATTTTGTACCGACATACCACCAAAGATCTCGACTACCCCACATTTGTTATGACTCTCAAACCTTGTCGTCGATATACAACACAGACAACGAGGACCACTGCCCCGATATACTCATCTTGATTACCTGGAATTGTTGCTAAAATATGCATTTCAATACTCACTAAGGCATATCCTTGTCCTCATCCATCTCAGTCCCCTCTAATGTCTCTCTTGCGGTATAAGAAATACCTCACAGCAGACATACCACAAATACTCTGGTGAAAATATCACAACTATATACTATCCCACGGGGTTTACATCTAACTCTAAAACCAGAAGCTCGCTATCTCTTTCGCTCCACACGGGAAGCGGAAATAGTGTAATTCTCGTCACAGAAAGCGAGATCTCATTCACCGGCCGATCGCTAAACCTAGACCGCAATCCTCCACAAGGCATTATCTCCACTTGTCCTTGAGTCCTGTGACTCCAACTCGCACCTCACCAGTCAAACCCTTCGGGATCTAACTCCATTTTCCTCGCAATGTACACCCCCAATGAAGCTTGACCGACATGGCCCTCTGGCCCCACAGCTACCATATCCACTCTCAGTCTAAACAACCTTAGCGGAATAACTGGTAAGGACGGAAGCACTCTCGGATCCACATCATGGTACCCGAGCAATGTTATCTCCCCCTGAATCTGCTACTTAGAACCTCTCGAATTCTCCCTATTTTGAGTATAGGTCCTATGCTTTCAGTAGTACTGCACCATACTACCTGGCACATCTACCAATACATTCCACACGGATTGTCCCAGGTTTCCTAAGTAGCTGCTCGACCTCCTCAATCACCCATCCCCTTGCGCATGCTCGCTCTCCAGCGAATACTGAGCTCTAAACAGCGTACTCATCGCACAAAATTACTCCCTAGGCTCTCCTACGTTCTCACATTTCCCTGCCATCAGTTGTAGAAAAACTCCTCATGATGCCAACCATCTACCTCCTGAATATCGTCATGTTCACTTAGTAGCTGACTCCCATCATCAAGAGTTCTACAAAGCACAAAGCAAGAAGGATTCAGTCATCAAATATCCTCTACCTGTGCATAAAGCCACTCTAGCTTACAACTCCACTCATTCTATCCACAATTCACAAGGCGTCATCGAACTCGGGCAACCCAACCCCTAGTGGGTATCTAAATATTGTCTTAGTATATTCCTCAAATGCACATATAGGTATCTCTCCTAGATTACTCTTCTACTCAAGGCTCTCTCTAAAAGGTTCCTGTTAGGCACTCCTACTCAGCACGTATATAGAGCAAATAGCAGATAATATCAATCAATAGTATCCCCTAGGGTAAGGCATCATGAATCAGGCAACTCTAGCCCTAATTTCTGAAATACCTAGCATATCCTCTAGCATGCAGCTCTAATACCTCATAAATATCTCATAATGTAAACAAGTAATGGTATTTTAGGAAATCATCGCTTGGGCTCTGGCTGATTGTATACACTGCTCCGACTCGTTTTCTCATTAAACTCTTACTCTTTTTAGATAATCATTTCATTTTAGAAAATTTTCTCAAATCCTCGATTTGAGTCCAGACATACCCGAGAGTACATACGAATCCCTCAAACCAAGGCTCTAATACCAACTTGTAACACTGTAAATTTTCAAATAACTTTTTCATTTTTAAAATCACATTAAGTCAATATCTTATTTCCAAAAAGTACCTGAAACGTACACTCAAATAAAAATTTCATTTTTAAAACCAAGGCTCTGGGATGTATTATCAAGCTGGCGCCTTCCCGTGATCCTAAAAAGTACTTGAAACACATATCACACAACACGGTAAGCATGAAGCTTAGTGAGTTCCCCAAAATATCACACACAATAACTAGCCTCTCATGGCTATATGTTGATAAGGACCCTCCGGTCATGTCTCTCAGTGAAGACCCTCTGGTCTCACAACTCAGGTTGAACCCTGCGGTCCTAACTTATTAACCAGAACATAGTATACAACATAAATCACAAAGACAAATGCATGATATCACACACTCAATATAAGCATAAAAGACCCTCTAGTCACACAGTATTACCACTCATGTAAGTATAATAAAAAGACTCACTTCAACTGCTATGCGGAAAACCCTACACTGTCGTTGTTGTTACGCACTTACTCATGTAGTGGGTAAAAACAACCCAACACTATAATCAAAGACTATACAATGCTACACCTAACACTATGCCCCATAGATGGCCCTACTAACCAGGCCCACTACTGACCCAACTCCTTGGGTCCACCAAGGGCCAAGAACAAAAGGGTCACAAAGGCCCACTAATGGCCTAATTTCCAAATTGGGCCCAAACCCTTGCTTGGGCCTTACCCTAAAGCCCACGACTTAAACCTAATCCGAAACACCCTTTCTCAGATGGCCCAACCATTCACTAGCAATCGGGCCCAACAAGACATCCCAAGCGGAAGCAGAAATAAACAAACCCACTCAAACAGAGTACGCAAAGCATACTCAGTGGTATGTTGTACGTACTCACTTAATGGTTTGTACGCCGCATGTACGTCCCTCTTAAACCTACTTTTTCCATTAAGCACTTAATGCTTTAAGCCATAACTCCAAATATAGATCTGAGTCCCAAATAACGTTTAAACCCATAAAGTCACTGTCTTGGTGACTTTGCATTCCCTACATAAGCCCAAACTCCAAAAAAGGCAGTCTACTTCCATGAAAACGGTCTTAACTCTTACATGAACCTATTAAGACTTCCAAGATAGCAACTTTATGACTCTAAGTCCCAATAACATTGAGAGGGGTAACTATAAGCTACAAAAACGACATAGACTCAAGGGACGTCATCAATGGGACTAAAAGAGTCCATAAATTCAACCCAAAAGATATCTAAGAAAATAACCACCAATTTTTAGACTTTATACCTCAAATGAGAGACAAAGGTTGATTAGGTTCTAGATCTAAAAGATCTAGCTTCTTCAATGAATCTTTAAGAGTAAGAACCTTCTTAATAATCACGAAAACACTCTTCTAACAGTTTTCTATGCTCCAAGATAACACCAGAAGGATTAGGGTTTCGTTAAAGTTGTCCCAGGGTGAGAGGGAGGCTGATCTTTGAGGATTTTTGTTCTTTATATAGTGTCCATCCCTAAAATGTGGGTTTTTCATTCTGACCCTCGTACGCCCTGCGTACGAGGCCGCGTAGCCTGACTTAATCCTTGCACCTACGTTGCGCGTTCTTCCCAGCTACACATCGCGTAGATCTTCTCTCCTCGGTACGCCCTACCTATCACTCGTTACGCCCTACGTAATAAAGTTTTCTCCGAAACTCCAACTCTTCTGAATGCCTTAACTCACTCGATACAGCTCTGATCTCAGCCTTCCATATATCCATAGGAAGACATTGAGACGCTCGACACTATTATCAATTCATACTTGCCATCAAATATCCCGCATCTAAAATCCATTTCCCATAAAGCCCGGTTGACAAATTATCGAATTACTCTTTTTACTCCAAGTCACAACCGAATACCCAATTGTTCACCATTTCGAAGTAAAAACTTCTTGAAAACAGGAAGTTACAACTCTCCCCCACTTGAATTAGATTTCGCTCTCGAAATCCCTCCTTGCTAACACTCAGATCATCCAAACAACCTGAGAAGCACAACAAAAAAATTTGAACATAACATGACGTCCCCAAGAAAATCGTACCTAATAGAAACCTCCAACCCAAAGAAAAGTGAACCTCAATACTCTGCCCTCTATCACTAAAAGAGTGACCGTGCTCGGTCGAAAATATCCTCTGATCTTCATAACCATAAGCCCCAGCTTCCCTTCAGATGTCCCTTCCAATACTGAGTACCAAGTCAGCTCTCGACCTAAGATTTGAACCTCCGAGGCTACCCTAAGACATCCGACAATACGACTTCACAGTCTTTCTATCCAACCAAATTGTCTCAACAAATCACACTGGACTCACAGTCACCAAGTTTGCTTTGCCCTAAGCGGTTACTACAACCGAATTGGAGTCGCGACTCACCTACGAGCCCTGTTGTCTACTACTTTCAACTTCACACGTGTTGTGGTTCTCGTCAACCAACGAACCGATCCACCCAGGTCTAAAACATCAAATCGGAAACATCTCCACTCATAAATAAATCCATCTAAAACTCCGAAATCCCAACTTGCTTGTCCTCCATAGAGAAAGAGCCTAAACTCAAAAGAAGAGTCTGGCCTGACACAAATTTGGAACCACTCATATCAAATCTGTTACTAAACTCAAGACCCACGATCTGCGAATCCAGGCATACATTACTTCTCACATCCCTTCGATTTGCGACAACTTCTTCCCCAATCGAGATAACATGATTTCCTACCATCACAGAGACCCCAATCTCGCCCCTAGTCCAGCAACCACGTTCCCATGAACTCATTTGGTAAGGCTACCTAGGCCTAAGAATCCATCTACGTCACACCCTGACTAGTAAAGGCTATGGCTCCCCACAGCTTTACAACACTCTGTCACTGACTAACAAGCACTACGGCTCCCGGCAGTCCCATGACTCTCTCTCTCCCTGCCTCGTGAATGCTATGGATCCCCGTAGTCTTACAAAGCTCTCTCTCTCTCTCTCTCTCACAAATACTATGGCTCCCCGTAGTTTTATGATACTCTCTCTAACTCATGTATGGTATGCCTCCCCGCAGTCATACGATACTCTCTATCTGACTCATGTACGCTATGGGTCCCTGCAGTCATACTCTCTCTCTATGTCTCTCTCTCTCTCTCTTTAACTCATGTTCGCTTCAGCTCTACGTAGTCTTATAATATTCTCTCACTCGCCACGGGCTCACCCCACGGTTTTCCCTGAGAGTCCTAAGTGATTACTCCCACTCAGATCCGCTCACTCTCTTATCACCCCACAATCTCATTATGAAGTCGTCGCCACACATAGTTCACTGTCAAATACTCTGCGGTCCAACATAGTTAGGTGCACACACCTACCCAGATTGTGCATTACTACTCTTCACGAAAGCTCTTGTAGACAAGGCATTTTACTCAGTACAGTCACACCCTTGGGTAATCCGCGTCTGGCGACAATTAATTGACGGTCTCACATCTGGAAATATAGTCGTGAAGGGTCTAATTAGTTGTTTGGTCTAGGCTTTCTATGTAATAGGTTCTTTTGGGTCAATTTATAGCTTGTGTTAGTTTATATGTAGTTTACGGCCCGACAATGAGTTTACAGCCGTAAACCCAAGACCGGCCCAGGTCCAGTATATATAGAGGTGTGCTAGGTCTTTTGTCAGTTGTTGATGCCTCAGAGTTCACGGCTGTTGTAACTACAAGTTGTACCAGACGTTATTCCTAATAGAGAAGCGTGTGCAAGCTTGTTCATTCTCAATTCTACTTGTTCTATATTGCTAACTGATTGTGTTTGCTATTTGATCGGTGGTAAGATCCGTTTCAGGACCTTACAATTTGTATCAGAGCATAACCAACGTCAGAAGCACTCTACAATTGATTTTTGACCATGTTCTTATTTGTTTATGACTAAATTTGGTGTTTGCTATGAAAGTGTTTCAAGCTTCATTCAAAACTGCGTTTTTCACAAGTTTCTGGGAGATTACGGCCATAGCTTACGGCCACAAACTCCCATCAGTTCTTGAGCCGTGAACTTGGTTCTTGGGCCGTGAATAGGGATTTTTCATCAACCGGAAACTTAGATTCTTGGACCGTGAACTTAGACCGGAAACACCTTACGACCGTGAACAGAGTTTACGGCCGCAAACTCCTCTTTGACCGTGAACATAGTTTACGGTCGCAAACGTAATTTGACTGTGAACTTGTTTTTGACCAGAAACTTAATTTATTTTTAAATAATTAAATTTCTATTTAATATTAATTTAATATTAATGGATTCTCAAAGTCAAACACACCACCACGAGTTGGACTCTATAATGGGCACAACCATTCGAATTCCTAGATTGCTGTCCGCTGAAGGTTTCCCATAATGGAAGTACATGATTGAAAAATACATCAAGATGAAGGACTTCAAAATCTGCAAAAGCATCATAAAAGATCCTGTCAGAATAACCACAACTGTTGTAGAGCAAGTGGTTGACAAGAAGATTGAGAATTACACAGATGAAGACTTCGACAAGGTTGAAGAGCAACAAATGGCTTTGGCCACTCTAACCATGGCTCTATCTCCGGACATTGCTCAAGGTTTGTGGGAGTACACCTCTACTAAGGCTTTGTGGGAAGCCCTAATCGAGGTTTATGAAGGGAATGAAGATATGAAGGAGAGTCACCAGTGACAACGATTTAATATGTTCAACTACCTTCCTGGAGAAACTCTTGAAGCACAGCTGCACCGGTTCACATCTCTTACCACTGAAATGACTGTAGCCGGGATCTTTTACACCAAGTCTGAGATAAACAAGAAGCTACTGAATGCTCTCCCAAAGTCTTGGGACATGAATGTAGCTATTATAAAGAAGACTAAGGATCTTAGCCGACTCTCTCTTGCTGAAGTGATGGTTGTCATCAAGGCTTGTGATATTGATGACAAGCAACGGGAGATAAACCATGTGAATTCATACTCAGCTGCAAGCCTTGGGATCTCTTCTAACAATGCCCTTTCATCTCTCACTTTTTCTTCTACAGGTCAACCATTTGTTGCTCAGCAAGCTCAGGTTCAGTCCTTTTCCACTCCATCATCTTCTTCACTTCCTGCTGCATCAGCCATACCTCTCTCTCAGAACCAATCGTTTGTGGCTACTCAAGTTGTTTCTTCCTCCAATGTGGCTTCCTCTTCAAAAGGAAAGGAGGGTGATGAAAATATCGCTCTTGCTACAAGGCTTTTCAACTGCTACAATACACTTGTAGCTAGAGATCTTCCGCCCCAACTGTCATTTGCTGATCTCAATTAGATTCACCCTGAAGACGTAGAAGAGATGGATATCACTTGGCAAATTTCCATGGCAGTTTTCAGGGCATAACAGTTTTCCAAGAAGACCAGAAAGAACAACTGGGGGATGAGTGCTGACAAGAAGGCTGGGTTCAACAAGGGAAAGCTTCGGTGTTTTAACTGCCACGAGCCAGGGCATTTTGCTCGTGAGTATCCACAGTCGGATAGAAGATTGAACAATGACCGTACTATTGTTGCAGTTGGGAACAATCGAAGCGGTGCTCAGGTCAACAGCGAGAAGGCCGTGGTTGCGCAACCATTTGACTGGGAGGATCGGATGCAGGCCCTAAACATATATGGACCTAAAAATGCCCATTTGGCACAGGTTGGTGATGATGCTCCGGCAGAGATTGTTGCAGCGGAAGATCAAATGATGGAGCTACAGTTTGCGCTGATGGTATCTTCTTCTCATGAACCTAATAAAAGCGAGGTAAGTCTACCCTCATGCTCTCAAGCTTGTATTGATTATGTTAAAATTCTTCATGAGGTAATCGCGACACTAAGTAGAGAAGTAGAGAACCTTACAATTCTTCGTGAACATAATGACTTACTCAAAAGAGAAGTAAAGGATCTTAGGTATGAAGATTACCAACTTAGAAAAGGACAAAAACCTCTTAAGGCCCAGTTAGAATCTAAAATAAAGGACTATAGAAGACTTCAGGAAGACTATAGTAATAAATGCGAAAATTATGACTATATAAAGAAACAGAACGCTGAACTAGTGGCTGAAATTGAATCATTAAAGGGCAAATTTGAAACTGCTAATTTTGATTTTAGAAAATATGATGTATCGAGTGAGGTAGTTGCCAATATGATAGACCACTGCATGCAATTTAAACGAAATCAGTCAAAGGGTCTAGGGTATAGTCAGGTGCCTCCTCCTTTCAATCATTCATATCAGTTTCAACCCTTGTCCAAAGAAGAGATTGCCAATGAACCATTCATGGTTTATGGCAAGCCATCTGGTTTTGTTTCGGGAGGATTTATTAATGTTGAAAGTACTAACATTTCTACTTCTCCTGCAGATCAATCCTTGAATCAGTCAAAGCACGAAGTTGAAGGATCTATTTCTGAAAATAAAACTGATTCTGAACCTGAAGTTTTAGCTTTAAATAAAAACAACAATTTTTCTGATGTTGCAAGTGACAATGTTTTTTGTGATGTTTCTACATCTTTTGATACTATTTTGAATGGTTTTAAAGTGTCTGATATTGTTTTAAATAATGTGGATGACAATTCTAATGTTTGTGATGATAATATTGAAAAACCACCAGTTTCACAAGCTTCTCCATCTAATGTACCCTCACTTGTCTCACAACCTAATTATTATTCTTGTTCATGTGAGAGAAGCAAGGGTGTTAGAATGGAAAATAAATCTTATCAATGTAGCACAAGTTATAATAATAACAAACATATTTGTTTCAATTGTGGTATTGGTGGTCATATAGCTAGGAATTGTCCAAATCGTATGTTTGTACATTCTGAGTCTCCAAGAGGAGAGATCGAATTCAGAGGAAGATCTTTAACTAGAAAGTCCTCTAGAAATCGTTCTCGGAATGATGATTGGAAGGATGATCGGAGTAGAAAATGGGTTGTTTTTCAAAAGCATAAAAAGGTCTTTCATAACAAAGTCCCAAGCAGTTTGCCAAAACCGAGCATGGCCAAGCCAAGGTCGGTTTCGTCAAGAAGCAGCAGTGGGTCTTCAACCAATTTTGGTAGAAAACCCAAGTGCTTCAAGCAAACTGATAAACATCCGATTTCAAAACCACCCGGGACTGTTAGAAAACCTAATTATCAATGGTTGCCGAAATTAGCTTCCAATCCATCATCGGTGTCCTCTGAAAAGTCTTTAAATGATAACAAATCTGAAAAGGCATCGGGACAACCCAAGAAAATAATGACCTGGGTTCCCAAATGTAAATAAACCCATACATTTTTCAGGGACTGTTGCGGGGGAATGTCGTCAGACCTTGGTTCGTCAACAGCGGCTGCTTTCGGCATATGACGAGAGATATCGCCCAACTACACAACATTCAATCCTTTAATGGGGGATACATCTCCTTTGCGTGTGGAGAAGGTGGAAAAATCACTCAAAAGGGAAATGTGACAAATGGGGTGTTGATCTTCGAGAATGTCAACTGTGCTCCCAAATTGAAGCATAGTTTGTTGAGTGTGTCTCAAATATGTGACAAAGGCTATTCTACACATTTCATCGAAAAGGAATGTATGATTCTAAAGCCAGACTTTGTCATCCTAGAAGAGTGGATTCTTGTGAAATCTAAAAGGGATGGGAATGCTTACATCATAGATATTAATAGCAATCTTTCAGAACAAGTTACGTGCCTCTTTTCAAAGATCTTCGAACAAAATGCAATGTTATGGCATCATAGACTCGGTCATGCTAACGCAAAGAACTTGAATCGTCTTGCAAAGAATGAGATGGTTCGTGGTTTACCTGTCAAGGACTTTATCACGTTTGAGAAGTGTGTGTCATGTGCCCAAGGTAAGCATCATAGAAAACTACACCTGCCAAAACAGGTCAACTCAATTAGTCAGGTGCTTCAATTGCTACATATGGATCTGTTTAGACCAATAAACGTTCTCAGCATTAACAGAAATTCCTATTGTCTGGTTGTGATTGATGATTTCTCACGTTTTACGTGGGTTTTCTTTCTATCCAACAAAGTTGGAGTTGCTGATCTAATTAAGAAATTCATTGTGTTGATTGAGAACCAAACTAACAACCGGGTGAACGCGCTTCGTACCGACAACGGAACAGAGCTCAAGAATTATGTACTCGATCATTTTTGCGTAGAAAAGGGTATTATGAGTCAATACAGCTCCGCTCACACACCCCAACAAAGTGGTGTTGCTGAGAGGAGAAACAGAACTTTAAAAGACGCTGCATGGATGATGCTGTGTGACTCCAAACTACCGGTTTTCTTTTGGTCCGAGGCGATAAACACTGCTTGCTACGTTCAGAATAGTGTGTTGATCAACAGAGCTCAAATGAAGACCCCGTATGAGATTCTATATGGTCACAAGCCCTCAGTCAGTCATGTCCGTGTATTTGGCTGCCCTTGCACCCTTCTTCACTTAGAGACCAACCCGAAGTTTAATGCCAAAGTCGATGACTGTTACTTCGTAGAGTATGTTGTTCTCACCACTTAGAGGGTCTATAATAATAAGACAAAGCATGTTGTAGAATCTTATGACGAGCGCTGGTTGGAAGAAAATGAGACGGATGCTCGAGTAGGTCCGGATTGGTTGTTTGATTACACATCTCTGTTGAAATCCATAAATGTGTCTTTAGGTAGCTCATCTGGATCTGTCTCTGGTTCAAAGAATGTTTCTGAAGAGGAAGATGAAGAAGTTGTTTATAGACCTCCAACGGTATCCTCTTCACAACCTGAGGGGGAGACTCTTGCTTCGCCTGAGGGGGAGTCCTTCGCTACGCCTGAGGGGGAGTCATCTGTACATCCTGATAGTCCGAAATCTCCAGTTCAGAATGATACTCCTGATGCTGAAACAACACCACTCACTCGTATAGAAAGAGAGTTCATGTCCAAAGATACTTCCGCTGCTACTTCAACTTTTATGGAGCTACTCTTTCCTGAAGATTTTTCAAATTAGTTTGTGGCAGAGTCATCTGGCGCAGCTCAATTAGCAAATGAGGGAGGTGTCAATATTCACAATCTTCCTGTCTCACTTAATGATACTAGCCAGGAAATACCCTCAAGGATTCAACGTGATCATCCGATCGACAACATCATTGGTCAGCTGGGCGACAATGTTAAAACCAGAAGTCAGAGTGGCGATGTCAATACCTGTCTTTACCCTTGCTCTATCTCTCAAATAGAGCCCAAGAATGTTGAAATGACGTTGAATGAGCCCAGCTGGGTAGATGCAATGCATGAAGAATTGCCTCAATTTGAGAAACTCGGGGTGTGGAAGTTGGTTGAGTTGCCAAAGGGAAAAAAGTCTCTTGATACATGATGGGTCTATCAAAACAAGCAAGATAATTCAGGGGTTATAGTGCGAAAAAAAGCTAGATTGGTGGTTCGCGGGTTTCGACAAGTCGAGGGTCTTGATTACACTGAAGTTTATGCTCCAGTGGCTCGCTTGGAGGCTATTTGTATCTTCCTTGCATATGCATCTTACATGAACTTCACCGTTTACCAAATAGATGTCAAGATTGCCTTTTTGTATGGCAAGGTGAACGAAGAAATCTACGATCAGCCCCCTGGGTTCGTTGACTCAAAGTTTCCTAATCATGTCTACAAGTTGGACAAGGCATTGTATGGGTTACAGTAAGCTCCTCGAGCATGGTATGCGACTCTTACAAAGCATTTGCCCGAGCATGGTTACTCTCGTGGCACTATCGATCAAACTTTGTTCATCAAGCATGTCGGTAATGATCAGATTCTAGTTCAAATCTATGTTGACGACATTATCTTGGTCGACTAGTCCGCAACTTTGCAAGGAATTCGAAGGTGTTATGAAAAAAAGGTTCGAAATGAGTTCGTTGGGGGAAATGACCATGTTTTTGGGGCTTCAGGTCAAACAAAATTCAACCGGAGTCTTGCTACATCAACCCAAGTATGTGGAGGATATTCTTGAGAAGTTCGGGTTTCACGACACCAAATCTGCATCGACGCCAATAGATGAAAGACCTCTTCTGACTCCAGATCCTGATGGCGAATCCGTAAATCAGAGACACTACTGATCGATGATTGGATCGTTGATGTATCATACGGCAAGCTGACCTGACATCATGTTTGAAGTTTGTCAATGCGCACGTTATCAGGCTAATCCTAAACTTTCACATCTTATTGCTGTCAAAAGAATTTTTTGTTATATCAAAGGTAGCCCAAAATTGGGTCTTTGGTATCCAAAGAATTCTAAATTTGATTTATATGCTTTTGCTGACAGTAATTATGGAGGCTGTGAGCTTGACAAGAAATCTACTTCAGGAGGGTGTCAATATCTTAGTGACAGACTAGTGTCGTGGCAGTGCAAAAAGCAACACACCGTCTCAACCTCAACAGCGGAGGTGGAATACATTGTTGCATCTTCCTGTTGTTCTCAAGTTATCTAGATCCAACATCAGCTGTTGGACTACGGTTTGAATTGCTTAGAAACCCCCATTTACTGTGATAATGAGACCGCAATTCAAATTGCCAAAAATCCAGTCCAACATTCTAAAACTAAGCACATCGATATAAAAATTTATTTCATCAGAGACTGATATGAACGTTCACTAAACCGGCTGGAACAGGTTCCCACTGCTAATAATGTGGTGGATTTGTTCACTAAGCCTTTTAACAAAGCTCATTTCGATGTGCTTGTGGGATTTCTGAAAAAGATTTGTTTTGAGGATTAAGTTTTTTTTCTTTCTTTTCTTAATTCTTCTTAATTTTTAAATTTGTTTTTGTTTTTGTAAGTAGGTTAATTTAAATTTGCGCATTTTATTTTCTTTTACTTTTATTCTAACCCATGCACAAATTTAGGGGGAGAAATAATAAAAAAAAATCCAAAAACGATAAAAATTTCAAAAATCCAAAAAAAAAATCCAAAAAATTAAAAATATTGTTGATAGTCTTGTCTGCAGGTGTTGTGATGGGAAATGAAATTAGCAAGTGATAACGGGCAATCTGAATCTGCGTAACGTACCTAAGTTGAATTGTCAATGCTCTGTGCTCGATGCGCTGGTAGGCATGAAAGATTTTAATTGGACTTGACTAGGAAGAGTTAAAACTTAAGTAATTCAAAGACTTGACAAACATTGACCTAGTGAGATCCGTTTAGCCTGACAATACGACGCTCGGATAGGTTGAGCAAGGAGATATACATGGGAATCTACTGGTCACACTAAAGAACCCGTATCTAGAACTGTGGATTCACTTTTCCTCGATGTGCGGATTCTGTCCTTAATTCCGGTTGGATGGGGTGACTGGGGAATTCCGATAAATTAGGTTTGTAGAAGGTTATTTTCTTTCTTTCTGTCTGTTAGTCCTATGTTGCCTCTTCTGCGTGATCAAGAGATCCGACCTGGACTGTAACATATGCAATTCTATCTCTTTCCATCTTTTCTCTATGCAATTCTTTCTATCTGTTAGGCATATACTATCTCCTTTGCGTGACTCAAAATCCAACCTGGTACACAGTATCTGCACCATTCTGTTCTCAATCCCTCTAAAAACTTCAGTTAGTCATATGTTTCATCCTTTGCGTGATTGGAAGAGATCCGACCTGAATGTACAGCATATGCATTCTAAATCTATCTTCTCTCTTAATAATTGTCTGCTCACCAGGTGTAAGGAGTATTCTGGAGGTCCTTGATGGTTAGAGCATATTAGGAAGCAGGAAACACGTTATAGTACAATTAAAATTGAACACATACAGATTGTTTGTAGATCTCGCTGCTCAATTTAGGTGGACAACAATATCCCTGGTTGTCATCAGCTAAATGGTCCCTAAGAAATTTACTTAAAGATAAGGGATAAAAAATGTCATGTTATTGGTAAATTGTCCAAAATTATGTCACAAATGTTTTGTGTTTAAGTGGACCACAATATTCGCGATCGATCAGACAAAGATGTGAAAATAAGGGTATCGACAAGTGGCATAAGGTTGTCCAACAACTTTGATCCCAGCGTCACAAATTTATTCTCAGTAATTAAATTTTTTAAGTTGTATATTTTATTTGGTGTTATTTCTTTTTATTTTTATTTTTTTCATTTTATTATTATTTTTATTAACTGTTAAAATCTAATAAATATTTTTAAGTTTAAATTTTGCAGATTTATTTTATTTTATTTTTAATTTTAATTTTAATATTAATCCTCGAAAAGATTTGTTTTTAAAACTTTTGAAAAATATTGGACTGTGTTGGACTCTGCCTTACACTGTTTGCACATCAGGTAAAGGGAATCAAGGTATAAAAGGGGTTTACAGCCGAAATCCTTCTCATTTTTCTAATTTCGGCCGCAAGCCCTCCCACCCTCTCTCTCTCTCTCTCCTCAAAAACAAAATTCTCGATTTTTGCGAAATTACTCCGATAGCTTTGAAGGTATCGTTTTTTCGACCAGGAATATGCATATCTTTCAGTGACGAACGGTGTTTTGAGCTTGAAATCAACGGAAAACGATATGTCGGAGTTTACGGCCGAAGCTTACAGCCGTGAAGAGTTTGCGGCCGTAAACTCCGTTTGCGACCATTAGCATACGGTCACGAGTTCACGGCCGTAAACCCTCGTTGACCACAAACTCTGATTTTGACCTAATATTTAATTTTAAAAATTATTAATTCATTTTGGGGGTCCAAATTAAATCATTTATGATTTTAATTGCTCACTCTTCTCTATTGTCTTACTTTGTATGTTTTAGTGCAGATAAAATGGAAGCTTTAAAATTTGCAGATATGCACAACCTGGCGATGGTTCTTGATGATCCTCCGGTGGCTCATCAGGATTTTAAATCAATGATTCATGGATTGCGAGAATGCTGCTTGGCCTCTGCCATTACAATGAACACTGCTGTCTATCAGAAAATCATTTGTGAGTTCTGGCAGACTGCCAAAATGACAAGGGACGATAATGGAGCTTTCATTGTGGATGCGATCTTTCAGGGATGCAAGATTGTTATCGATGAGACCTTTATGAGAGAGACTCTGCTGATCAACAACCTTCCAACCTTTCCCACGGAGATTCGTATTGGTGATGCTCAAAGAATATTATGGAAGATAGGGTACGAGGGTGATACTCCACCAACAATGAAGAAACTTCTTCCGCCCTATTAGAGATTTCTAGCCCACGTGTTCATGAGCTGCATCTCCGGCAGGAGGTCCGGTGCTGATGAAATATCCCTGAGAAACACTGGCGCTATTGTTTCTCTCGCTGCAGGGATCGACTTCAACTTTGCTAGGTTTATCTTGGATGAGTTTGTGGTCAACATTAATGCCACTACTCGGGATACTTTTCTAATGTACCCTCGGTTCATTTTGCTCTTCATAAATAAGCAATTTCCCAATTTGGTAAAGGATGGAGATACTCTCGATATGAAGTCTTTGGGCCCCCACACCATTTGGCTCATTAAACAAAACCATAGGGGGAAGGTGGTCTTTCAGGGGTTGTATCCATTGGTCAAGTTCGGATGATTTGCTGAACCGAGCGAAGCCACCGGGTCACATGGATCTTCGGACAATATTTCTTCAGAGCATACTTCATTGGAAAAGGTGATCTCATAAGGAGATGTGATCACCGTATCGGATCAAGAAGGAGAAGAGACTACTGCTCTTGTTGTGTCAGTTGTAGAGGAGCATGACCTACAAAATGTCCAAGTTGAAGGAGATTATAATGAAGGATCTTCTAAGAACGCTGTTGAGCCTAATCAATTTGAAGACCTCGATCTCACAGGTTTCAACAGAGATGAGATTCCTACCAATTTTGGAACTAATGATGATTTTCTGTCAAACGTCAACCTCAATTCAATGCTAGATAATCTCAGTGACGTTGCTCACACGACAACGGAGAGTAGGGATTCGGAAGACGCTCTCGAATCAACCCTCGGAATTACAACCCCCATTACTACAGAACAAGTGGTTGTCTCTTGAATTCCAATGGTGATAGTGTCAGGGATTCCTCCCCTTGACATTACTTCACTTACATCTGAGCCACTTCAGGGTGATTTCTCAACAGACCAGACAGTGCCGCCTCCGTCCAAAAGAAGAAGACGAGATTCTAGGTTCGGGCATCTGGATTCTGGCTTGTCTCAGGGTTTTTCGTTTAGTCCAACTATCACTCTAGCCATTGTATCTACAGAACCTTTTCATGAAGGCCCTAGCACATTCCTTGAAATTGGTAGCTCCTCTGTTCCACCAGGATTCTCTCCTCTAAGAAGTAATCTTGATGCAGCTTCTGTGCGTTTGGCCCAACATCTCGCTCTAGAACAAGCTGATGCACCTTCTTCTAAGGACAAAGGCATTGCTTTTAGTGAAGGTCAGCCAAGAGAATATGACTCTGTGATCGATCAACTCCAGAAGAGAGTGAGTGTGCTAGAATAGAAAAACATTGAGCTAAGCATTTATGTTGAAGATCTCTTGAGTGAGAATATGAATATCAAGATTCAAGTTTCTGATCTCCAAGAAGATAAAGCAATCAAGCCCAGACAAATCTCGGAGCTTCAAGATCATTTCAATCTTTTGACCTCCAGCTACTTTAATCTAAAGAAGAAGCTTGAAGACAATTTTGGTGATAAGACTTCTCGAGTGGTAAATCGTTTTGAAGAAGAGCCTGCTCATGCTCCACATATTTCAGAGATCATTCGAGATAAACAAGAGAAGGCTGCCAAGAAGGGACAAATCTTACTCAAGAGGAGTTCTGAGAAGAATGCACCAGGAAATCAATCCACAATCATTGTTACAGATCTTGGAGCCATATGGTTTAGAGACACGTATGGTGATCGGTCAGGTATCATATCTTAGGTTTTTCATGATCCCCTGAAAATGTGGATTGTTCGCATAAAGAGCGGAAATACGGAGCTCTACAAGGATTGTCATGATTTTACAGCTATGAAGATCAAGTAAAGAAGGGTTTTACAGCTATGAACATTGTTGAATCTGTGATAATGGATCATCCTGACATTATTGATCCCAAGACTGGCAATTCGCTCCTGGTGGTGATGTGGCCTGCTACAAATCAGGTCAAACAAATTCCCGTGCTTCAAGATTACCTGGATGGATCTCTAAGCTCTATGCTTTACTGGGTGTTTGATGAAACCACGACATCTGCTGTCATCAAACTAAAGGAGGGTGCATTCGTTTGTATGACAGAAGGGATTTTTTTCTAGTTTAGAAAATGGGACATTCATCATTTGAGTCATTTTCAGATTCAGGTCGCTGAGGAGATATTTGAGTCTGCCGCAAAATAATACACCACTATGGTTGCTGCAATTGTAAACAAGTGGATGTGGAATGGAGCTATGGGGCTGGATGATGTGATGATCGTGGACAAAGATTGACTTCAAGCTAGCACTAAACCAAGGGGGAGATTGAAGGGTCTAATTAGTGGTTTGGTCTAGGATTTCTATGTAATAGGTTCTTTTGGGTCAATTTATAGCTTGTGGTAGTTTATATGTAGTTTACGGCCCGACAATGAGTTTACGGCCGTAAGCCTGTTTACGGCCGTAAACCTAAGGCTGGCCCAGGTCCAGTATATATAGGGGTGTGCTAGGTCTTTTGTCAGTTGTTGATGCCTCAGAGTTCACGGCTGTTGTAACCACAACTTGTACCAGACGTTATTCCTAATAGAAAAATGTGTGCAAGCTTGTTCATTCTCAAAAAAAAAAACATCCAGTTCACGTTCAGTCAATGGTGACTGGAACACGCAAAAGGCCAAGAATCAAACCCACAAGGCAAAGAATCTGAATCCCAAGGGCAAGAAGGGAATGTCGGACAAGAAGCCCAATCCAAGAGATGCTCCGGTGAAACAAAGACCGGTTAGGTCAAGGTTATCTCGGAAGCCAACTACAAGTTAAAATTAAGTACTGAGCCACCCATCCGATCGAAAAAGAAATGGGTTAAACCCGACTACAGATGGGTTCCGAAGGTTCACTCTTCCAAATCTCCTACTGCTTCTAACGCTTCTACATATTGTGTTTGTGATCAGTAGGATATGTCATGGGAGAGAGTATCGTGCATGGATGAAAAAGTTCGACCTAGTTTCAAAATGGACTGGGTTTCAAAGACCAACTAATCTCGTTCTGTGTCGGAGAAGCTATGGAGGCATATCATCAGTCTTCAGTTTGTTGGTAGTGACTGTTCCTGGCACATGATAGGAGGTATCTCTTAATTGTACAACACTCAGAACATTATTTGAGAGTATTTGTCCTTTGTGGGAAGGGAAGAAAGGAAGGGATCACTCATGGGGTTAGTGCTTAACGATGTGAAGAATTTTTCAATCTGTTCTGAGATTACGTGTGACATCCCCAAAATCTCGGCCAGAAAAGACCGATTTTCATTTATGCTTTTAAATATTTTCAGAGTAAATCCTTTTTATTTGAAAGAGTTGCGGAATTTGTTCCCAAAACAAAACATGATAAAATAATATTTATCAAAGCATTTCATCAAGAGATGCATTTCATTATATAATCAAAACTCGGGATGTCATGTTCCGATACAGACCATAAAGCATAAACGATAAACATTACAAATCTTTCAACAAATATATACATATACAGACTTGTAAACAAAACAACAAGATGATCCATCCATCTTACGCCCTTGTGCCACTTCCTGTAATACAAATAAAACTGAGTGGGTCAGGCTTGGGAGCCTGGTGAGCATATAGGGTTTTCAACCCACAATAAATAAGTTATATTTAATTTCACCAACCAATCACTATCCCGATTACCCATTCCCGTTATCCTCACTTTACGTCCCTAAAACAACTATCTCAAGGGACCTAATCTAGGATTTTCATCGGGACGGACATCACTGCGAAGGGGTTTCCTCAACAATAGATATCCTAAAGGCAACCATGAGGGGGATAGAGTACACCGGTGAACACATCGTTCACAACACCTACAGGTTATGAACCTGCTAGTGTTCCACTGGACTGTCTAGAAAGAGTCCGTGGTCGTTATCCATACTCCGCTGAATAACTAGATCAACAACAACAACAACATCGAGGCCTCTCATCTGTTTATTACACACCAACTATCTACCCATGTTCTACCCAACATATTAGTAGATAAAAATATATATTTTCATACGTAGTTTAAAGAAAACCTGTATAGCATGCTTTTAATCAACACATATGTCACATAACAGATGAGGCACACACACATAACACATATCTCATAAAGAAATAAGCAGATCTATAAGATAGAAGAGAGTGAATACTCATTCACACATAACACAACCATATATATACACATAGCACGTATTTTTATATAAAATACTTCGTATTATTGTATTAGAAGAAATAACTACACACTCACTTGATCAGAAGATGATCGGACAGCACTACGGCTTATAGAAGTAGTAATCCACAGCAGATCTGGAAGATCTCCTCGAAAATTGAACTTCTCGCGGGCAGAGCTTCGACTCGGGAACCGCGCTTCTCGGGATCTTCGGGATCTCGGGACTTGCCTCGGGGCTAGAGTATGATACCGGGGCTTCGGGGTAGCTTCGGGGATAAAAATGCAGAGCTTCGACACGAAAATGAGAGGGAATTGGCAAAAATACCCGGAACCCTCGCATCCTATTTATAGGAGGCTGGAGCCTCGGAGTACGCGGGGCGTACTGCGTTACGCGGGGCGTACTGCCCAAAACGTCATTGCTTACGTATCCGAAGTGCTCGAGTGCGAGTGTCGACATCCCTCGGAGTACGCTGGGCGTACTCGAGTACGCGGGGCGTACCTCGGATCAGATCGGTGACTCCTTCGGATAATGCTTCCGAATTTTTGATTTAAATTTAAATACAAAATGATTAATAAACTTCGGAAATTCATAACTTCTTCATACGAACTCCGTTTTCGACGTTCTTTATATCCACGGAAAGGTGAGACCATGCTCTACGACTTTCGTTTAGACTCCGTCGGCTAATTTTGACTTTATTTTTATTAATTATTTTTAATAGGCCGCGACAGAAACTTTCGTTATAAATTCATAACTTCTTCGTTTGACGTCCGTTCTCGCCTAACTTTTTATCGCTTCGATACCAACAACGAGATCTTTGATTCTCATTTAGATTGCTTCGGCTAACAACCGCTCGATCTCAATTCGAGTATTTCAGGCTGTATACCGCTAAGCCGGAACTTCGATAAATCATAACTTCCTCATACGAAGTCAGATTTGGGCGTTCTATATATATTCGGAAACCTCGTTTCGACTACTACAACATTAACCAAGGATATTAAGTTTATTTTACACTTAAATTTTGACGCTTATTTTTTTTATTCTTAATTAATCATACCACATAATTAAGCAATTAAGCACAAAATACATAATACTCAAATAATACATTCTTATTATTTCAAAACGGGTTACAAAGGTTAACCTAGACTATTATATTGCTAAAAACGGCAAGCCCGGAAACACAGGCGTTACAATTCTCTCCACCTTAGAATGATTCCGTCCCCGGAATCACACATCAACAAACAAATGCGGATAGCGACCCATCATGTCACTCTCCGTCTCCCAGGTGAGATTCGGCCCATTCGTGTGTTTCCATCGGACAAGCACTAACCCAACCATCTTGCGTCGCAACTTCTTAGTCTTTCGGTCAACAATTGCCTCTGGTTCTTCAATCAACCTTTTGCTCTCATCAATCCTCAATTCAGAAATTGGAATTATATCGGGAACTTCTCCCGTGAACTTCCTCAAATAACACACATGAAAAGTGTTATGAATTCCATTCAGTTCTTCGGGTAATTCGAGCTTGTAAGCTTGGTTCCCAATCCTCTGAAGAACTTTAAACGGTTCAATAAACCTTGGACTTAACTTTCCCCTTTTACTAAATCTTATAAGTCCCTTCCACGGCGAGACTTTAAGCAAAACCGAATCTCCAACTTCAAAGGTCATCGGTCTTCGCTTTTTGTCAGCATAGCTCTTTTGACGATCCTGAGCCGCTAACATTCTTTCCCTAATTATTTTCAACTTTTCAGCAGTTTGATGAACCAACTCCGGTCCCATAAACTGCTTTTCCCCAGCCTCAAGCCAACAAGACGGCGTACGACACTTCTGTCCATACAAAGCTTGGTAAGGTGCCATCTTAATGCTCGAGTGGAAACTATTATTATAGGAAAATTCTACCAACGGTAAATGTTCATCCCAATTACCTAGGAATTCTAGAGTACATGCTCTCAGCATATCTTCAAGTGTTTGTATCGTTCGTTCGCTCTGACCATCAGTCTGCGGATGGTAAGCTGTACTTAAACACAACTTGGTACCCAATTCCTCTTGTAGACTTTTCCAAAACCTCGATGTGAAACGGCTATCACGATCCGACACAATCGTTAACGGAACACCGTGAAGCCTCACAATTTCCTTCACGTAAGAATTCGCAAGCTTCTCCATAGACCATTTCTCCCTGGCCGCTATGAAATGCGCACTCTTAGTGAATCGATCAACGACCACCCAAATCATGTCGTGACCATTCTTTGTTCTGGGCAGTTTAGTGACAAAATCCATAGCAATGTCTTCCCACTTACCCATAGGCACAGGCAAAGGTTCTAAACTCCCGTACGGTTTCTGATGTTGTTTCTTGACTCTCGCACAAGTCACACACTCGGCCACATACTTTGCAACATCAAGCTTCATCTTCGGCCACCAGTAGTAGGGTTTCAGGTCCCTATACATTTTAGTGCTACCCGGATGAATCGAGTACATCGTCTTGTGAGCTTCTTCCATCAGAAGATCTCTGACTCCTCCTGTCTTAGGTATCCAAATCCGATCTTGGAACACCTTCAGTCCATGACTGTTTACACCGAACACCAACGTTTTGCCCAAACGTTCCTCCTTTCTGTCATTCTTCTCAGAAGCTTCCCTCTGAGCTTTCTTTATACTTTCCAAAATAGTTGACACAACTTCAATTCTCAACGCTCTTGGCCTCTTCCTTTCGGGATTGACTTTCCGACTGAGAGCATCAGCAACAACATTAGCTTTACCGGGATGGTAAAGTATCTCACAGTCGTAGTCCTTGAGTAACTCTAGCCAGCGTCGTTGCCTCATATTCAATTCTTTCTGATTAAAGAGGTATTGGAGACTCTTATGATCAGTGAAAAGTTTGCACTTCGTGCCATAGAGGTAATGCCTCCATATTTTCAGAGCGAAAACTACCGCTGCCAACTCCAAATCATGAGTCGGGTAGTTCTTTTCATGCTCTTTCAGCTGTCGAGACGCATATGCTATCACCTTTTCTCTTTGGGTCAAAACACAACCCAAACCAACACCAGACGCATCTCTATAGACAACGAAGTCTTCAACTCCATCGGGTAGAGAAAGTATCGGTGCCTCGCATAGCTTCTTCTTTAGCTTCTCAAATGCTTCCTGATGCTTCTCACCCCAAGCATAAGTAGCTCCTTTGTGGGTCAAAGCTGACAATGGACTAGCGATCGAAGAAAAGCCTTGGATAAACCTTCGGTAATATCCGGCTAATCCTAAAAAGCTTCGAATCTCCGTGGGACTTTTCGGTTGTTCCCACTTCGTCACAGCTTCGATCTTCGCTGGATCAACCATTATCCCTTCTTGGTTGACCACGTGACCCAAGAATTGGACTTCACGAATCCAAAAATCACATTTGGAGAACTTAGCATACAGCTTCTCCTTCTTCAAGACTTCTAACACTTCTCGCAAGTGTCTGCCATGCTCCTCCTGGCTTTTCGAGTAAATCAGAATGTCGTCTATGAACACTATCACGGATTTATCAAGGAACGGGTTACAAACCCTATTCATCAAATCCATGAACGCTGCTGGAGCATTGGTTAGTCCAAACGACATAACCAAGAACTCGTAGTGTCCATATCTAGTTCTGAATGCAGTCTTCTCGATATCTTGCTCTCTTACTTTTAGCTGATGATATCCTGACCTAAGATCGATCTTCGAGAAATAGCTCGAACCTTGCAATTGATCAAACAGGTCATCAATCCTCGGCAACGGATATCTATTCTTTATTGGTGCCTTGTTCAGCTCTCTGTAATCGATGCACATTCTCATACTTCCATCTTTCTTCTTTACAAATAACACCGGAGCTCCCCAGGGCGATGAACTAGGTCTAATGAAACCGTTGTCCAATAACTCCTGAAGTTGCATCATTAGTTCCTTCATCTCCGTCGGTGCTAATCGATAAGGTGCTTTCGCAATTGGCGTTGTTCCTGGCAACAAGTCAATACGAAATTCCACTTGTCGATCAGGCGGTAATCCAGGAAGATCTTCGGGAAATACTTTCGGATAATCACACACCACTGGAATATTCTGCATCACCTTCTTTTCCTTCTTAGCATCAATCACGAATGCTAAAAACGATGTACACCCCTTGGTCAAACATTTTCTGGCTTTCATCAATGAAATGATTCCAGAATTCACTCTGCGTTTATCTCCATACACCATAAACGAATCTTTCCCAGGCGGGTTTACTTTGACTATTTTCTTCTTGCATAAAATTTCGGCGTCGTTGGCGCTTAGCCAATCCATTCCCAATACGATGTCGAAACCATTAAGTTCGATAGGCAATAATTCCTCGTGGAACTTATTCCCATTCAGATCAATTAAGATGTTTTTCATGCGATAGCTAACAGGTACAAACTTGCCACTAGCAACTTCGACTAATAAAGCATTATCTAGTCTAACAACAGGCAAAGCTAGCTTTCTACCAAATTCATGCGATATAAAGGAGTAGTTGGCTCCAGAATCAAATAAAATTTGGGCAGGCAATTCGTTAACGAGAAAGGTACCTGAAGCGACATCAGCTTCATCTTTAGCAGCTTCCAGTGTCATCTGGAATGCTCTCGCCTTTGGCTTTGGCGGAATGTTGGGTCTAGCTGCCTCCTTCTTCTTCGGGCAGTCTCTCGACATATGACCCTCCTCACCACAACCATAGCAAACTTTCTTTGTGAGGGTACACTCATTGGCATAGTGCCCTGGCTTTCCACACTTGTAGCATGTGTTCGCCACCTCACATTTTCCATGATGCTTCTTCTTACATTTGTCGCACCATTTCGCTTCACCTCCACCTCCCCTCGAACCAGATTTCGAGAACTTGTTTTTCTTGTTGGACCCTGAAGTTCCATCGAACTTCCTCTTTTCTCCAACATCTATTCTTTC
This sequence comes from Lactuca serriola, assembly GCF_051521515.1. Lineage (NCBI taxonomy): Eukaryota > Viridiplantae > Streptophyta > Magnoliopsida > Asterales > Asteraceae > Lactuca > Lactuca serriola. The sequence goes on along the minus strand of NC_136413.1, from coordinate 22,421,721 downwards.
CAGACCCTTTTCCTTCTGCTGGGCCTCCACATTCTTAGCTGCACGAACAGCCGTTTTCAGAGTGGTTGCCATTTTGACTGTCGGACCAAAGTCAGCAGGCAATCCGTTAGCAAACCTCTCAATCTTGGAGAGTTCCGTCGGCACTAGGTACGGAAACAACTTCATCTTCTCAGTAAATGCAGTAGCATAGTCATCTATGCTCATCTTCCCTTTCTTCAAGTTTTGGAACTCATTGTTCAGATCAATCAGATCTATCTCCGAACAATACTGCACCCTTAACTGTTCCAAGAACTCCTCCCATGACATTTTCAGGGCTTCTCCTCGTGGCATAGTATCTGCCAACAACTTCCACCAACTCAAGACTCCAGTCTTCAGTTGTCTAACCGCAAATATGGTCTTCTGTTTGTTGCTACAGTCGCAACTTTCAAATACCATCTCCATTTCGGAGATCCAATCCATTATCTCAACAGGCTTTGGGCTCCCAGAAAGACTTGGCGGTTTGGCGCCCAAGAAATTCTTGTACATACGCCCATCCTTGTTGTTTCTCCTTTCCGGATTGTTCCTTCGTTCCTCTTGAGTCCCAACTTGACTCATCATGCGACTATTGTTCCCTTCCTCTGATTGCTCGGGAATTAATTCGGGTTCCTCAATAGGTATGATAGGTTCATCCCTATTATTATGCAACATCTGTCGCATCTCCTCCCTTTGTTCGGCTAGCATAGCCCGAATCATGGCTTGCACCGCAGCCATTGTTATTGGTTCTGGTGCTGCTGCTACAACAGGTATTTGCTCAATCACTGGCGGTTGATTCCTGTTTTCATCTGCGTTTCCAACGCCACTCCTTGTTCTCACCATTTTTGATCTACACACCGAATAAGGTGAAATTAGATCCTCATTCACGATAGATATTCAAATCATCCTTATCACTCCGAAACGTTTACATGCTAGTTCTAATAACGTAGGCATACGCTTAGAATCCTACACACATAAGGTTTCCAGATCCGGTCGGCAACAGACCGTAGATCCGAACAAATAATATCATATATGGCAACATATAACATTTAGCACATAAAGCATTTTAGGCAACTTTCCTAAAATAAACTAGTGCTCGTGTCTAAAATCCAACAGACACACATCTCATCATTCCATTTAGCATTCTAAGTTTAAGTCTAGAAATCCTACAAATTCCTAGTTCGCTTAAACTAATGCTCTGATACCAACTATGACATCCCCAAAATCTCGGCCAGAAAAGACCGATTTTCATTTATGCTTTTAAATATTTTCAGAGTAAATCCTTTTTATTTGAAAGAGTTGCGGAATTTGTTCCCAAAACAAAACATGATAAAATAATATTTATCAAAGCATTTCATCAAGAGATGCATTTCATTATATAATCAAAACTCGGGATGTCATGTTCCGATACAGACCATAAAGCATAAACGATAAACATTACAAATCTTTCAACAAATATATACATATACAGACTTGTAAACAAAACAACAAGATGATCCATCCATCTTACGCCCTTGTGCCACTTCCTGTAATACAAATAAAACTGAGTGGGTCAGGCTTGGGAGCCTGGTGAGCATATAGGGTTTTCAACCCACAATAAATAAGTTATATTTAATTTCACCAACCAATCACTATCCCGATTACCCATTCCCGTTATCCTCACTTTACGTCCCTAAAACAACTATCTCAAGGGACCTAATCTAGGATTTTCATCGGGACGGACATCACTGCGAAGGGGTTTCCTCAACAATAGATATCCTAAAGGCAACCATGAGGGGGATAGAGTACACCGGTGAACACATCGTTCACAACACCTACAGGTTATGAACCTGCTAGTGTTCCACTGGACTGTCTAGAAAGAGTCCGTGGTCGTTATCCATACTCCGCTGAATAACTAGATCAACAACAACAACAACATCGAGGCCTCTCATCTGTTTATTACACACCAACTATCTACCCATGTTCTACCCAACATATTAGTAGATAAAAATATATATTTTCATACGTAGTTTAAAGAAAACCTGTATAGCATGCTTTTAATCAACACATATGTCACATAACAGATGAGGCACACACACATAACACATATCTCATAAAGAAATAAGCAGATCTATAAGATAGAAGAGAGTGAATACTCATTCACACATAACACAACCATATATATACACATAGCACGTATTTTTATATAAAATACTTCGTATTATTGTATTAGAAGAAATAACTACACACTCACTTGATCAGAAGATGATCGGACAGCACTACGGCTTATAGAAGTAGTAATCCACAGCAGATCTGGAAGATCTCCTCGAAAATTGAACTTCTCGCGGGCAGAGCTTCGACTCGGGAACCGCGCTTCTCGGGATCTTCGGGATCTCGGGACTTGCCTCGGGGCTAGAGTATGATACCGGGGCTTCGGGGTAGCTTCGGGGGTAAAAATGCAGAGCTTCGACACGAAAATGAGAGGGAATTGGCAAAAATACCCGGAACCCTCGCATCCTATTTATAGGAGGCTGGAGCCTCGGAGTACGCGGGGCGTACTGCGTTACGCGGGGCGTACTGCCCAAAACGTCATTGCTTACGTATCCGAAGTGCTCGAGTGCGAGTGTCGACATCCCTCGGAGTACGCTGGGCGTACTCGAGTACGCGGGGCGTACCTCGGATCAGATCGGTGACTCCTTCGGATAATGCTTCCGAATTTTTGATTTAAATTTAAATACAAAATGATTAATAAACTTCGGAAATTCATAACTTCTTCATACGAACTCCGTTTTCGACGTTCTTTATATCCACGGAAAGGTGAGACCATGCTCTACGACTTTCGTTTAGACTCCGTCGGCTAATTTTGACTTTATTTTTATTAATTATTTTTAATAGGCCGCGACAGAAACTTTCGTTATAAATTCATAACTTCTTCGTTTGACGTCCGTTCTCGCCTAACTTTTTATCGCTTCGATACCAACAACGAGATCTTTGATTCTCATTTAGATTGCTTCGGCTAACAACCGCTCGATCTCAATTCGAGTATTTCAGGCTGTATACCGCTAAGCCGGAACTTCGATAAATCATAACTTCCTCATACGAAGTCAGATTTGGGCGTTCTATATATATTCGGAAACCTCGTTTCGACTACTACAACATTAACCAAGGATATTAAGTTTATTTTACACTTAAATTTTGACGCTTATTTTTTTTATTCTTAATTAATCATACCACATAATTAAGCAATTAAGCACAAAATACATAATACTCAAATAATACATTCTTATTATTTCAAAACGGGTTACAAAGGTTAACCTAGACTATTATATTGCTAAAAACGGCAAGCCCGGAAACACAGGCGTTACATTACGCGTGCTGTTCTTAGACCTTCTGGATGCAAATTCAATCGGTAACTTACGGTTTGAATTTTCTTCTCTATACTCCTGAGTTTTTCTTAAGCTGATTCGCTTTAAAGACTCATTTTTGTTTTAGGATAGTTTAAATTTGCGCATTTACTTTCGTTTCTCTCCTATGCACAAATTTAGGGGGAGAAATAAAAAGAAAACAAAAATTAGAAAATATTAATTTAAAAAAAAATCCAAAAACATTAGAAAATCAGATAATCAAAAATATGGTGTTAATGGAATGTGCTTGCAGGAGATGTTTTGGGAAGTGATATAATCATGTGACAACAGGCAATCTGAATATGTGTAAGTGACTGATTCTAAATTGTCTAGGCTCTGTGTTCGATGCGCTGGTAGGCAAGAAAGATTTTAATTATACTTGACTAGGCATAGATGAACTTAAGGAATCTGGAGACTTGAAAAATATTAACCTAGATAGATCCATTTACCCTATCAATACGACGCTCAAATAGGTTGAGCAGGGAGATATACATGATAATCCACCGGTCACACTAAAATTATCTGTATATAGAACCATAGTTTAACGCTTCCTCGATGTACGGACTTAGTCCTTAATTTCAGTATTGATGGGGTGACTTGGGAATTCCGATAAATTAGGTCTGTAGAAGATTATTTTCTTTGTTTTTGTCTGTTAGTCATATGTTGCATCCTCTGCGTGATTGAAATACATCCGACCTGGATTGTAACATATGCAATTCTATCTCTATGCATCTTCTATCTATGCAATTCTTTCTATCTGTTAGTCATATAATGTCTCCTTTGTGTGACTTACAATTAGACCTGGTACACAATATATGCATCATTCTTCTTCTCAATCCTTCTAAAACTTCGGTTACTCATATGTTTCACCCTCTGCGAGATTGGAAGAGATCCGACCTGGGTGTATAGCATATGCATTCTAAATCTGACTTCTCATAATAATTGTCTGCTCACCTAAAGTAAGGAGTACTTTGGAAGTTCCTGATTATTGGGGTATATCAGGAAGCGGGAAACACGTTCTAGTACATTTAAAATTGAACAATCACTAGGTTGTCTGTAGATCTCGCTGCTTCATTTAGGTGGACAACAATATCTTTGGTCGTCGTCAGCAGAATGGTCCTTAAGGAATATTATCTAGGAACTTAGGATCACATTGTCTTGTCACTTATAGTATGTCCTAATTTTGTCACAATCTCTCGTGTTTAAGTGGACCACAATACCAGCGATTAACCAAATCTATTCATGAAGGGAGAGGTACTGATATACGGATAAAGGTTGTCTAAAAACTTTGATCCCAAATAACTCTTAAAGTTAGCTATTATTTTTGTTTTTGTTAAGTTTGTTCATAGTGTTCTTCTAATTTATATATTAGGGGAGAATTAAAATTAAAAAAAATCACAAAATTTCAAAAATCAGAAAATTAAAAATCCAAAAATAGTGTTATTTCTATTTTCTTTTTGTTTTAAGTTTTCTTTTAGTTTTGTTTTTTCTTAAAAAGTGATTTCAGGTGTAGATGAAACTCATGGAGTTTGTGTCAAAAATTTCTGAGCCAAAGCTTCATCCGTGATCATCGAAGAATTCTCATTCGAAGGAGCAAGAAATGAAGATTATTCTTTCAACATTAAATCTTTCAACCCCATAAGCGAGGTGAAGCTGGAATTGATGATTATGTGACGGATTGCATTGAAGCCTCCTCAAACAATCTGCTGCTATCTATAAACCTGCTGAAGTGATCCTGAAAATTATTTCTCTCTGAAGATTCTCAAGCTGAAAGTACAAATTTTCAATAATCTCTACAAGAAGCCTCCTCACCCAATGTGCATTAAATGTCAAATACTGAAGAAATTCCCATCTGCTCAAGATGAAGTCATTTATTGAAGATTCATCAAGTTCATCTTGAAGTTGTGAAGAATTTGAAGATAAATGCTGAAGCCAATCTCCCTATGAATATTAACAAGAAAATCCAGCTACTTTTTAAAGGGAGCTTGTTGGCTCATTTAGAAAAGAAAGTTATAAACCAAAGGGAGATTGTTGGGTCAAAAATATGGTATATACTTTACTTTTCTAGGAAAATATATTTTTGTGTCTTGGACCGTAAAAAGCTTGGTGTTTACGGCAGTATACGTGTTTACGGTTGTATTTACAGCTATAAACAGGTTTACAGCCATAAACCCATTTACGGCCCATGTTCTCCAGCCCATGTTCCCCTTGTATATATATAGGTGTTAGGGGTGAGGAGTAGAGATTGATGAACATGAGAAGAGAGAAAATACAGAGAATAAGAGAGCATTTTTTTGTGTGTGAATCTATTGTAAGGAAGTTAATTCTAATCATATCATGCAAGATTCATCATCTTCTTCTTCTCCTTCTCTTCTATTTGATATGACATCATCCGTTTGATTGGGATTCAGCACCATCAAACGGATTTGATTGATACACAAGCATATTAGGGACTCACAATTGGTATCTGAGCTTGTGGTAGGTTCCTTTGGGTCAATTTATAGCTTGTGGTAGTTTATATGTAGTTTACGGCCCGACAATGAGTTTACGGCCGTAAGCCTGTTTACGGCCGTAAACCCAAGGCCGGCCCAGGTCAAGTATATATAGAGGTGTGCTAGGTCTTTTGTCAGTTGTTGATGCCTCAGAGTTCACGGCTGCTGTAACCACAAGTTGTACCAGACGTTATTCCTAATAGAAAAGTGTGTGCAAGCTTGTTCATTCTCAATTCTACTTGTTCTTTATTGCTAACTGATTGTATTTGCTATTTGATCACTGGTAAGATTCGTTTTAGGACCTTACAATTCGCTTGATGTTCCACTTGCCGACTCACAACCCAAGTCTCATAGTAATCAAACAATTTAGGGCATCATACTCGGATACCTCGATACACCACAAAATCTCACAATGTCTTGCCACGACCACAGATCTTCTACCCATACAACTCGAACCCTTGAAGTACTCCAACTCACAATTTTTAGCATGGAAGAATCATCCTTGAATGAGAAAACATTCATGACAATCCAAAGCCCCATCCTCTACTAATCACGCACAATGCGAAGCTACTCATACCGACTCTAAAGTTGATTGACAATTCTCTCAACAATCGAATCTTGACTGCAGCAACCCAACCGTCTCGAAACTCAAACATTGACTCACCCAAAGAAACACGGACCCTAATCGGGTTATGGTCCAACGGCCACCTATCGTGAAAACACTCATTCTCTCATGAGCATGTGCGACATGCATCATCTTGCTCTATATGTTTCCTTGACTACAACATGAACCCAGTCTTATATACTCAGGCTGCAGATCCCCATAACCCAAACTTTTGTACGCATTAGATTAAGGGTCATCCCCACAAAATACCTAGTTCTCCCCCACTTACGTTTCGAAGCATCGTCCATTGACATACCAAAAGACCACACTACAGACTACCACACCAGATGTACCATTCCCGACTCACGGAACGTGCCACTCAGCACTCGATGACTTGCCAGATAATGACCAAACAACTCCAAGTATCTCGAATCTCAGATGGAAACCTCAGAATCCTTCCAATTTGGCTGCCTCTAATCACCCAAAATTTCGTACTGACACACCACTGGACATGTCTACTGCCCCGCATTAGTTACTACTCTCAACCCTTGTCGTCGATATACAACATAGATAACGAGGACCACTGCCCTGATATAATCCTCTTGATTACCGGGAATTTTTGCTAAAATATTCCTTACTATACTCACTAAGGTATATCCTTTTCGTCATCCATCTCAGTCCCCTCTGATGACTCTCTAACGGTATCAGAAATACCTCACAACAGACATACCACAAATACTCCGGTGAAAATATCACAACTATATGCTACCCCATGGGATTTACCTCCAACTCTGAAACTGGACGCTTTTTGTCTCTTTAGCTCCACACTGGAAGCAGAAATAGTGTAATTCTCATCACAGAAAGCGACATCTCATCCATTAGCTGATCGCTCAACCCAGACCGCAATCATCCACAAGGCATTATGTCCACTTCTCCTTGAGTCCTACGACTCTAAATGGCACCTCACCAGTAAAACCCTTCAAGATCTAACTCAATTTTCCTCGCAAGGTACACCCCCAATGAAGCTCGACCGACATGGCTCTCTGGACCCACAACTACCATATCCACTCTCCATCTAAACAACCTTAGTGGAATACTTAGTAAGGATGACAGCACTCTCTGTTCCATATTATGGTACTCGAACCATGTTATCTCCCCCTCAATATGCTACTTAGAACCTCTCTAATTATCCCTATTTTTAGTATGTGTCCTCTGCTTTCAGTAGTATAGGCCCATACTACCTGCCACATCTGCCCATACTTTCCACACAGATTGTCCTAGATTTCCTAAGTAGCTGCTCGACCTCCTCGATCACCCATCACCTTGCGCGTACTTGCTCTCCAGCGAATACTCACCTCTAAACAACGTACTCATCACACTAAAATTACTCCCTAGGCTCTCCAAGGTTCTCACACTTCCCTGCCATCAGCTGCTGAAAAACTCCTCATGATGCCAGCCATCTACCTCGTGAATATCGTCATATTCACTTAGTAGCTGACTCCCATCATCAAGAGTTCTACAAAGCACAGAGACAGCAGCATTCGGGCATCAAATATCCTCAACCAGCACATAAAGTCACTCTTTCTTACAACTCCAATCGATCTATCCTCAATTCAAAAGGCTTCACCGAACTCAGGCAACCCAACCACTCGTGGGTATCTAACTACTCTCTCAGTAGATACCTCAAATGCACATCTAGGTATCACTCCTAGATTACTGCTCTACTCAACGCACTCTCTAAAAGAATCCTACTAGGCCCTCCTACTCATCACATACATAGAGCAAATAGCAGATAATATTAATCAATAGTATCCCCTAGGCTAAGGCATCATGAACCAGGCATCTCGAGCCCTAATTTCTGAAATACCTAGCATATCCTCTAGCAAGCAACTATAAAATCTCATAAATATCTCATAATGTAAACAAGTAAAGGTATTTTGGGAAATCACCGCTCAGGCTCAGGCTAATTGTACACACTACTCCGTTTCCTTTTTTCTTTAAACTCTTACTCGTTTTTGAAAATGATTTCTTTTTAGAAAATTTTCTCAAATCCTCAGTTTGAGTCCAGAAATACCCGAGAGTACATCTGAATCCTCAAACCAAGGCTCTAATACCAACTTGTAACACTGTAAATTTTCAAATATATTTTTCATTTTTAAAATCACATAAACACAATATCTTTTTTCCCAAAAATACCTGAAATGTAAACTCAAATAAAATTTTCATTTTTGAAACCAAGCCTCTGGTGTGTACTATCTAATCGGTGCCTTCCCTCGATCCTGAAAAGTACCATACATAATAATTAGCCTCTCATGGCTATATCTCGATAAGGACCCTCTGGTCATGTGACTCAGTGAAGACCCTCCGGTCTCACAACACGAGTTGGACCCTTCGTTCTGAACCAATAAACCACAACATAATATACAACATAAATCACAAAGACAAATGTATGATATCACTTACTCAATATAAGCATAGAAGACCCTCCGGTCACACAGTATTACCACTCAGGTAAGTATAGTGAGAAGACTCACGTCAACTGCTACGCGGAAAACCCTACACTGTCGTTGATGTTGCACACTGACTCCTGAACTGGGCAAAAACAACCCAAATGTGATATTTAATTCAACACCATCACTATGCCAATATCACTCTAGTCCTCGAACACCTTAGTGTCCATAACCATGTCCCGAATGGTGGTCTAGAAGAACAACTCGGCGTCACTGTTAACTTAAGCTCTTTCCCTTTAGATATCATTTAACATATAAGGCCCTCTCAAGTATTCGGATATGGTACACACACCTAAGACTAGGTTGCTACATGTGCCAACCCATAAAACACGTCATCAACCGCAATTAGAACTTAATGACAAACACAAAAATAAAATAGGACAAACATGTAACCATTTGAAATATATAAATAAACATAATCGATTTTGTACTTAATTACACCAAAATTAGGCTAAAAAATTAGCGCACAAAAATCATGTCACCATAACAGCATGTTTATGTTTATAGAAAATACGTGTTACCATGATTCCAAAAATATAAACTTTATAAAAATATGAATTGTTAGTAAGAGGTTATGATTTTTATAGTAAATAAAAATCTACCGTGTGTAAGAAATTTCAACATCAAAAACTATGTGGAAAACGGTTGATCTTTAGCAAAAGTCACCAAAAGGAGAAACATAGTACTACTCAAAGTAAAAAAAAATAGATAAAGAACCCCTAAAACAGAAACCACATGAGAGAGTTATCATTTTTATAAAAGGAAAGTTATAGGGTATGTCGAGACGTACACAAATATATACGAGTCGTTGAAAATGGAATACGTATGCAAGATTTACTGAATTTCAAAGTTCAGTTTTTCCCGCGGCGCACACTCGTACACAATCTAACACTCGATCCATCTGGATACGGTGTGACATGGCACAAGCAGAGGACGACTCATGGTAGCATCCTGCGGCTCACACGTAATTGGACGATGCACACTGCACGGCGTACACCCCGGAGTTTTCTATAAATAGAAGACTTTAGCAGTCTTATTTCTACACCTTCAATCATACTCGATCTACGTGCCACTGCCCCCGAGTGTCTCTCAAAATTTTGGACTCCCGATTTTATGCCCTACAACAGCTCTCTCACATTTTCAAGTGAGTTCACCGCCCCATTTTCTAAACCTTTTCGGTAGAATACATGTTAAAATGCAACTATTTCATAGTTATTACTAATTGTATAATATTAGTTAGATAATTTTGCTCATAACATTAGGATGATATTATGTCGATAGATATTCTACCAAACCTTTAAAGATAATGTTATTCCTTGTTGTTTTACTGACTCGCATTAATAGAAAACATCATACCTAGTCAAGATAATGGCCAGTTGTCACACCCCAAAACGAGAACGGCGGAAACGTTCTGGGGCGGAGGACGTCATGTATGTATCACAACAATGTGAAGTAGTAAACAAGCAACAACATCGTCCATTGAATTAATAGTAATAGTTTAATACATGTGTGTTCTTTCATAGTAAGAAGACATTAGAACAAGTAATCAAAATAAAAGACAAGTCTTGACTACTCCGTCTTCGCAAAACCTGGTCATCCTACCCTTCTACTAGTGACCTGAGAATACAAGTTATTTTGAAAGTGTAGGTCAGCATTTAAGCTGGTGAGTTCATAAGTATTTAATGTCATTGTTCGTATAAGTTTGATGATAACATTTGAAATCATTCAATGTAATTGTTTGTATATGTTTTGAAAAGTCCTTGAAAATCCCATATTTTCTACTAGTATAAAGAGTAGTCTTCTACCAAGACCTGAATGTTTTGAAAGTAGTCTTTAACCAAGACCTGACTGTTTTGAAAGTAGTCTTCTACCAAGACTTGACTGTTTTGAAAGTAGTCTTTAACCAAGACCTGACTTATTTTGAAAGTAGTCTTCTACCAAGACTTGTATGTTTTGTTGTAACAAAGATGTTTTTTCCCTTTATGACTACTATTAACAATATATATAGTCTTCTTCATCGTTTACGTGAATGTATCACAAAATAAAAGTAATAGGGAAAATATATCCATATAAGTATTATCCTTTGGTATTAGGATAAACACGGCATCGCGACTGCCGAAACGTTCTCACCGTGAATATCCGTAGATGTTCATTTTCCTCTATAGCTAACAGCAGGTGGAAGGAATGGTTAGTTCCTTAAATGTCTTCCTAGTATAAGTATTAACCGTAGATATCCGTAGATGATCATTACCTCTGTTGCTAACAGCCGGGTCTAGGAATGGTTAGTCCCTTATTGTTTCTTACCACATAGTATCTATGTAAAAGTATCCCTATAAGTGTATCCATGTAAGAAGAATCTTTGTAAGAGTATCCACATAAATGTATCCATGTAAGAGAAATCTCTGTAAGAGTATCCGTATAAATGTATCCATGTAAGAGGAATCTCTGTAAGAGTATCCCTTCATATAGCATGTAGTCTAGACTCATGAATGAACTGACTCTGGTGTAATTTCTTGTAATAGGGATAATGTTTTGTATCCCCGAAACTATTCCTATAATAGTTTACTAGAATGTAATTGATGAGTGTCCAAGTAGGTTTATACACCCTTGCTACCCAAGAGTGCCGGAACTGAATTAACTGATGGAACATTTATGACTATATATGTACATGTGATACATAACTAATATTTAAACGACCTTCGGACGAGTATCCAATATCCCGTCAGACCACATCCAAATCGAGGAATAGGAAACACAGTGGATAGCCTTCCTAAGTCTTTTAAACATTTCATATGTAACTATACATATAGAGGCATGCAATTTATAATATAAATGCATAAAAGAAGTTTTGTAAATCCTTTGAAAAGGTTAATAAATAAGAATTTATGACTAGATGTCAGTTTATAAATCGAATCGAAAACCGTTTGACAAAACAGTTTAAGTGTGAGAAAACCTTTGTTTGAAGCACAACTATAACAGATTCAAAAGGAAACCAATAGTTTGTAAGACAGTTTCTAAAAGTATTTCAACATGTAAAAACGTTTGAGAAAACTAATTGAAGTACACATGAAAATGTTCGTTTGTTCTTGTATATGAATGTATCTCCTTGAAATGGTATTTCTAGTATGTAAAAGTTCGTGATGTTCTCGTAAAACTATACCTATTATAGTTTTCTAAAAGTGTGTCTTGTTGGTATAGTAATCCCTAGTGAAATGCTCACTTGTTATGAAAAGTGTAATTTTTCTAGTGCCTAAGATGGACATATATATATATATATATATATATATATATATGTCTATATATATATATATATATATATATATATATATAACAACATTTTTCATTTCAAAAGATATGATGTTATCGTGACATATTTTGCATATGAAAGTTTCCTTATAATAGTTATAAATCACATATGATTCCGTTCATAAAAAGTGTATAATGAAACTTTATATAACACAAGCTCATAATCGTGTGTTTTACTTGTATCCCCCCCCCCCCCCCCCTTAAAAGCATATAAAAACATTTACAAAACATTTAAAAGTGGTGATTATAGGGGTATGAACTCACTTGATAGATTGAAGAAAGCGAGACGAAAACCGAGCAGAACATCTACTCGAGAAAGCGGATCTCTCGAGATTCTCGGGAATCTCGGGAGCGTAAAACTTCCTTCCCAACATGGATATGAAAAACGGGCCTTTAGGATGACTCCGAGGGTTGAAACGCAGAGCTTCGGCGCGAGAAAGAGAAGAATTGAGCAAAAATGGTCGGCATCTTCGCATCCCTTTTATAGGGTCTGAATCCCTCGCGTATGCTGGGCGTACGAGGGTACGCTGGGCGTACGCAACGTCATGCATGAGAGCATCCTCGGTCGAAGCATCGGAGCGACGTGGACGAGCTGAAGCCTAGCATCCGAGTACGCTGGGCGTTACTTGGATTGGTCCGATGACTCCTCCTTCGAATAATACCGGATTTTGAATTAAATTTATATTTTAATTATTTAGTAAACTTCAAAATTTCATATCTTCCTCATACGAACTCCGTTTTCGATGTTCTTTATATCCACGCGAAGGTGAGACTACGATCTACAACTTTTGTGTAGACTCCGTCGATTAATCTTGATTTATTTTTAATATTATATTATAATAGGTCGGGACAGGAAAAGTCCGTTAAAGTTCCACAACTTCTTCATCCAACGTCCGTTTCCGTCAGACATTTTACCGTTGCGCTTCCATTGTTGAGACCTTTGATTCTCATTTAGTTTGTGTCGGCTAAAAGTCTCTCGATCTCTATTTCGAGTTTTTAGCTGTCTATTACTATATCCGTAATTTAGAAAAATCATAACTTCCTCATACGAAGTCAGATTTGGACGTTCTTTTCATGTACGCTTACGGTTTAATGATATCTAAAACTTTCATTTAGATACCTAAGGCTAAAAATTATTGTATTGAAACCTCGAGTTTTACGTCTATCAGTGTTGCCGGTTTTGCCGAGAATCTTCGGTTGGTCATAACTTCTTCGTTATAACTCGGATTCTAGGGTTCTTTATATGTACGAAAACCTTGATACGATTCCTACTACTTTATTTAACCCAAATAAGAGTTTAGGAATGTTAATTTTTGACGTAAATTTGACTTGTGATCCATCATATTGTCTCAAAATATCGGGTTGTCACATCATCCCCCCGTTAGAGGCAATTTCGTCCCGAAATTAGAGTTTAAACAGAATTGATAATCATGCTACGGTTAGAAGTTTTATTTGCTTCTAGTGTTCTTAAGTGAACTTGGTTGCTCGCTTGGCATTCCAGCGAACCTTTCCCTATCGGGATACGTCTTTGCTCCCTTCGTTTGACTTCACTGGCATGATAACTCTTCTTGGTCGAGCGTATGTCGAATGTTCTTGTGGACTGTGAGAATAGTACATCTTGTACCCTACAAGTAGTGTCTCCAGATCTTCAAAGCAATTACCGCTGCTCCTGACTCAAGATCATGTGATGTATAGATAACTTATTGTGTCTTAAGCTATCTTGAGGTATAGGAAGTGACCTTTCCTCGTGCATAAGAACACAACCAATTCATACTGATTATGACGTCAGAACCGTGTGGTTGATTAGATGTCATGAAGATCTAAAAGAAAGTATGATTACTCATGAATTAAGGAAAAACAATATGTATTTTTGTTCTATCTGTCTCTCTTGTCCCAATCGACAGGAAGGGCATGTGGTTGGCTTCTAAGTTTATTCGCATGATAACACGATCACTCGTAGTCTTGGGCAGTCTCCGTCCTAAAGTTCATATTAGAATTCATAGATGGTTCAACGATCATACTCTCATGTATACGAGTCTTATATAATTAAGATTGAAAAGGTAGTCGAATAACTAATTCTTCTTTAAGCTCACATCCCATCGAGGAAAAAGAAGTTAAAGTGGAATCGTCAATTCTAAACCCGTAGAACCTTGATTATATATCACCCCTATGTATACATTCACCAGCGACAGATCAGCCGTATGGATCTTTGGATTTGAACTTGACGTACTGTACGAGTGGTACTTCGGGGACTTCTTCGGAAAGGAAAATAACTATGAGGTACTCCATTCATGAGTACTTGGTGTTCTGATATGATGGCTTTGCTGGAAAGGAGATTTCGAAGAAAGAGATGTACGTATGAAGCTGTTTTTGTGAGAATCAAATTGAATCAAGTTGAATGGTAATGTCGGAATCATAAGGAAACTTAAAGATATTAGATTTGAACATAAGACGTTTATAGACAAAACAAAACCGTGCAATCGTCAACAGAGTTACAGTACTTTAGACTACTACAAGAATATTGTTGCGAATAAGGTATACTACAAAAGGCAAGTATACGCAGCACGAGCATCCCTATACCGACGGGATCCCGCAAAAGATAATACTCTGGTTGCACTAGTTTTGTATGGTTTATAAGTCTGTTACAATGAAACGCTTAAATTACATTAACGTGGGTTCGGAGTAGGTTCTCCGGCAACTGTGATCCTGAGAATCCTATTGTTTGCGCCAGAGTTCTTTGTTATAGGGAAATCCTTCTTGAGGTGCCCTATCTCCCCGCATTGCTGGTATGACTGGCTAGTGCTAGCCTTGGTGGCGGGAGTGAGGTGTTTAGCCGGTGTTATGTGGACACGAGTGCCTTCCTCATTACACCACCTTGGAAATTGCTTCCTAAAGCACTCTACCAGAGTTGCCACATGTTGCTGTGGCATGGCAAGTCCTTGGGATCTCTTGCGCTCCTTTAGGGCTTGACGATATCGTCTCTTCCTTTCGGTCTTATGGCTTCGCAAGTCTATGACTGTTGGCATTTGTTGGTTTCCCGGTTTGGTACTACCATCGGAACTCTTGACTCCTTTGTCGGTCTTGCTTGTGTTGCCTGAGTTGATGTGTGTAAGGAAAGTTGTCACAGCAGCTGCTACTGCAGCTTGTAATGTAGCGGCATCGATATGGAGGATAGGGGCTTCGTTGGTCGGCTGATTATTTCCAGAGGACGACATGATTCTGTAACACGAAAGATAAAGATTTTGTGAGCGATTCTGGTTGACTCTAGATGTACTTCGATTGTTCAAGTAAAGAGTAAGACTATGTTCTCGAAAGTTTGACCGACGTCCTTATGATGCAATTCTAGTACTGAGTGGAAGTGTGTTTATGAAGGGTTGACCTACATCCCTATGATGTAGTCCTAGTAATGTGTGGAACTAAGTTCGTAGAATGTTCTCAAGACACTTGCCGTTCAAGCCGAGGTATCGTTGATTGGTGAATAACATGATTTAACCACTAAAAGAGACTTGGGAATGTTTCCAGAGCTAAATTACTATAGTCTAATGACTTGACTAAAGCATGTTTCAGATAGACTCCAATGAAAGTATGATAAGAGTACTTGAATAACGAATGACACAGAAGTTAGCCGACTGTCAATATCTTTGATATTCATGACGTAAAAGTTCGGGAAAAATGACCTTGTAAAAGGTCTTACATCATATCCATAGAAGATAGTTCTTGACATCATCAAGACCTAACCAAATGTACTTACAGTACAATATAGTTACATAGAAAATGCCGCATCGGGCATAGACAGAAAATGATTCCTTTTTACAAGGAAAATAAAGTAAGGCATTTACTACTGGCAACGATCACCCTTATGCTAAACCCTTAGTTCGGCTAGTTGACGTTCTATATCAAGCAGGCATCTTTCGTACACCTTATGGCGTACTTGGAGCTCTATGACTTCGGCTCGGGTTTCAGCTAGTGCTTGCAGCAGGGTCTCATGGTTTCTCTCGGATCTCTCACTTGTGATCAAGGTGGTTGGTGCGAATGGTATGCATTCTGGCATTGGCATTAATCTCTTAGGTACGTTGGAGAGCCGTCCTGCCCTGAATTTCGTTTCGGGCAACTATGCGGCCAGACTTGGAAGAATTATGTTTGTTGAGCTTCCTTCACTTGTGTTGTAGAAGCTTCGGTCTCCATCAAATGACATAGGTTGATCTTGCTCTTCGCTCCCTATCTCCAAACATTCTACCCAAGGGGGCGTCGGGCCATGAAAAGCCGGTCGAGGGTTAGGAATTGGAACGGGAGATGCTTGGGGTAGGTTCTCAACCTCAGGTTCGGAGTTATCAACATCTGAAAGGTTTTCAGCATGGTGATCATTCAAAGGGATTGGATGATCACTCTCTAGCTCTTCTTCAAACCATCCTACATTGTCCTTGTTCGGAAGGTACGGGTTGTCGTGGGGATGGAGTCTAGTTTTGTTATCTACGCGAGAATTTGGGGTAAGGAAATAATTATTAGACAAACTATATATATAATTATTAGAAAATCTTCATTAGTTACATCGCTATTTGTAAAGTGCATACTAGTCATATGAAATCAACACAAGATCGACTTTCGACTAAGTGACCTTAACTCCTAGTTCACAAGGAATAAGGGTAAATCAAAAACTTCACCGATTCTAAGTCTATAACATCCTAGTTACATATAGCCTTAGTGTATCCACTTAGCAACTATCAACTAAGTAATGATGATCCTTTTTAGTTCTCAAGTAAGTAATTATGGTAACACAAAACACCCCTATGGTATTTTAGACTTAGGTTCTGTAATAATGTTCTCATTGTGGTAATGTTAGTAAGTTTTGAGAATTGTTGCTACATCACAACCATTCTTGGGCATATGCTGATCACTCCTCGGACCAGCATAGTTGATCAGGCTATGCCACTCCCAAGACTGACTATACATCCCCAAGCTTACTTGTGATATTCGACAATCGTAATACTTTTGTTCTTGTCGTTGTGACACCGATTTTTAGTATGAATGCAGGCACGTATACTTACTGAAATATTTTATTATTTAGAAGTATAAACTCTAAGTCAGAGTATTTTAATCCTATTGTATTTATAGTTAGTATATCTTTTATGGGTTGATATACTCAATTCACTATAAACAATGCTCTGATACCAATTTGTCACACCCCAAAACCGAGAATGGCGAAAACGTTCTGGGGGGAGGACGTCATGTATGTATCACAACAATGTGAAGTAGTAAACAAGCAACAACATCGTCCATTGCATTAATAGTAATAGTTTAATACATGTGTGTTCTTTCATAGTAATAAGACATTACAACAAGTAATCAAAATAAAAGACAAGTCTTGACTGCACCGTCTTCGCAAAACCTGGTCAGCATTACCCTTCTACTGGTGACCTAAGAATACAAGTTATTTTGAAAGTGTAGGTCAGCATTTAAGCTGGTGAGTTCATAAGTATTTAATGTCATTGCTCGTATAAGTTTGATGATAACAATTGAAATCGTTCAATGTAATTATTTGTATATGTTTTGAAAACTCCTAGAAAATCCCATATTTTCTACTAGTATAAACAGTAGTCTTCTACCAAGACCTGAATGTTTTGAAAGTAGTCTTTAACCAAGACCTGACTGTTTTGAAAGTAGTCTTCTACCAAGACTTGACTGTTTTGAAAGTAGTCTTTAACCAAGACCTGACTTATTTTGAAAGTAGTCTTCTACCAAGACTTGTATGTTTTGTTGTAACAAAGATGTTTTTTCCCTTTATGACTACTATTAACAATATATATAGTCTTCTTCATCGTTTACATGAATGTATCACAAAATAAAAGTAATAGGGAAAATATATCCATATAAGTATTATCCTTTGGTATTAGGATAAACACGGCATCGCGACTGCCGAAACGTTCTCACCGTGAATATCCGTAGATGTTCATTTTCTTCTATAGCTAACAGCAGGTGGAAGGAATGGTTAGTTCCTTAAATGTCTTCCTAGTATAAGTATTAACCGTAGATATCCGTAGATGATCATTACCTCTGTTGCTAACAGCCGGGTCTAGGAATGGTTAGTCCCTTATTGTTTCTTACCACATAGTATCTATGTAAAAGTATCCCTATAAGTGTATCCATGTAAGAAGAATCTTTGTAAGAGTATCCACATAAATGTATCCATGTAAGAGAAATCTCTGTAAGAGTATCCGTATAAATGTATCCATGTAAGAGGAATCTCTGTAAGAGTATCCCTTCATATAGCATGTAGTCTAGACTCATGAATGAACTGACTCTGGTGTAATTTCTTGTAATAGGGATAATGTTTTGTATCCCCGAAACTATTCCTATAATAGTTTACTAGAATGTAATTGATGAGTGTCCAAGTAGGTTTATACACCCTTGCTACCCAAGAGTGCCGGAACTGAATTAACTGATGGAACATTTATGACTATATATGTACATGTGATACATAACAAATATTTAAACGACCTTCGGACGAGTATCCAATATCCCGTCAGACCACATCCAAATCGAGGAAAAGGAAACACGGTGGATAGCCTTCCTAAGTCTTTTAAACATTTCATATGTAACTATACATATAGAGGCATGCAATTTATAATATAAATGCATAAAAGAAGTTTTGTAAAACCTTTGAAAAGGTTAATAAATAAGAATTTATGACTTGAAGTCAGTTTATAAATCGAATCGAAAACCGTTTGACAAAATAGTTTAAGTGTGAGAAAACCTTTGTTTGAAATACAACTATAACAGATTCAAAAGGAAACATATAGTTTGTAAGACAGTTTCTAAAAGTATTTCAACATGTAAAAACGTTTGAGAAAACTATTTGAAGTGCACATGAAAACGTTCGTTTGTTCTTGTACATGAATGTATCTCCTTGAAATGGTATTTCTAGTATGTAAAAGTTCGTGATGTTCTCGTAAAACTATACCTATTATAGTTTTCTAAAAGTGTGTCTTGTTGGTATAGTAATCCCTAGTGAAACGCTCACTTGTTATGAAAAGTGTAATTTTTGTAGTGCCTAACATGGACACATATACTTACAGTATAAGCAAGGTTTTGATTTATATATAGAACAACATTTTTCGTTTCAAAAGATATGATGTTATCGTGACATATTTTGCACATGAAAGTTTCCTTATAATAGTTATAAATCACATATGATTCTGTTCATAAAAAGTGTATAATGAAACTTTATATAACACACGATAATAATCGTGTGTTTTACTTGTATTCCCCCCCCCCCCCTCTTAAAAGCATATAAAAACATTTACAAAACATTTAAAAGTGGTGATTATAGGGGTATGAACTCACTTGATAGATTGAAGAAACCGAGACGAAAACCGAGCAGAACATCTACTCGAGAAAGCGGATCTCTCGAGATTCTCGGTAATCTCGGGAGCATAAAACTTCCTTCCCAACTTGGATATGAAAATCGGGCCTTTGGGATGACTCCGAGGGTTCAAAACGTAGAGCTTCGGCGCGAGAAAGGGAAGAATTGAGCAAAAATGGCCCGCATCCTCGCATCCCTTTTATAGGGTCTGAATCCCTCGCGTATGGTAGGCGTATGAGGGTACGTTGAGCGTACGCAACGTCATGCATGAGAGCATCCTCGGTCGAAGCATCGGAGCGACGTGGACGAGCCGAAGCCTAGCATCCGAGTACACTGGGCGTACGAGGGTACGCTGGGCGTAACTTGGATTGGTCCGATGACTCCTCCTTCAGATAATACCGGATTTTGAATTAAATTTATATTTTAATTATTTAGTAAAATTCAAAATTTCATATCTTCCTCATACGAACTCCTTTTTCGATGTTCTTTATATCTACGCGAAGGTGAGACTACGATCTATAACTTTCGTTTAGACTCCGTCGAGAAATCTTGAATTTATTTTTAATATTATATTATAATAGGTCGGGACAGGAAAAGTCCGTTAAATTTCCACAACTTCTTCATCCGACGTCTGTTTCCGTCAGACTTTTTACGGTTGCGCTTCCATTGTTGAGACCTTCGATTCTCATTTAGTTTGTGTCGACTAAAATCTCTCGATCTCTATTTCGAGTTTTTAGTTGTCTACTACTATATCCGTAATTTTGAAAAATCATAACTTCCTCATACGAAGTCAGATTTGGACGTTCTTTTCATGTACGCTTATGGTATAATGATATCTAAAACTTTCATTTAGATACCTAAGGCTAAAAATTATTGTATTGAAACCTCGCGTTTTACGTCTATCAGTGTTGCCAGTTTTGCCGAGAATCTTCGGTTGGTCATAACTTCTTCGTGATAACTCGGATTCTAGGGTTCTTTATATGTACGAAAACCTTGATACGATTCCTACTACTTTATTTAACCCAAATAAGAGTTTAGGAAAGTTAATTTTTGACGTAAATTTGACTTGTGATCCATCATATTGTCTCGAAATATTGGGTTGTCACACCAGTTGCTAGAAAACATTGATACTCTAGTCATTATTATACCCACCCTTTAGTTAAAGCTTAGTACCTAGTGGTTACTTTACCCAAATACTCGGCTACACAAAACACTCCAACTTGATTATATATATGTATAAGATGATTAATATATATATATATATATATATATATATATATATATATATATATAATAAGTATCTCGTATAAATACAATGAAGAAGAACAACACGACCGACCAATGGAGGCTTCACACAACAAGAGGTTAGATGAGACACAATTCATTAACATGTTGAATAACCTTCAGCTAGTCCCAACCTATAATCATTAAATCTTAAGTGAGTAGCAAAGATATGTGTAGATATATACGAGATTGACACTCTCACATGAGGTTGCTAGCTAAAAACTAACGGCAACTCAAAGCTGGCATAACTTTCTAAACACACTTGTGATGTCCCATGAAGCATCGTGATTTTTGGGGAACTCTCAACAGACATAACTCGATTGTAGGATCTCATCCTAACATTGTTAAACACAAACTAACTATCATAAACTACTACTAGTAAATGATCTAAGAAAGTATTGATAGTACACTCAACTCGAAGGAGCAAGCTCAAGATAAATAAGATAACTAAACAACTACAATATGTTTTATAATAACAAAACCTATGAATTCACCAACATTATGTTGACTTTCAAAACACATGTATTCTCGAGAGATTGAGTGTGGAATACAAGGGAAGCAACCCTGGTGTTGTAGCTAGAAGTTTACGTGTGTTGTTATTATACTTTGGTTTTGTGATATATTTGTATCTTGGATAACTATGTAATATATTTTTTTTAAATAAGAAAAAGTAATGTGGCATGATATTCCAATATGTTATTCAATGAATGCCTTTAACCTGAGATGCAACATCACTATGTCATAGAGCCTGGCGTTTCCGCCGCTCAACCAGGGTGTGATAGATTAGTATTAGAGCTTCATATTATAGTGAACCAGTAATTGCTTAGGAAATACAACTATGATCTAGGGCTACACTCTAATTAGGTTTAATATATAAGCATAATATATTAAAAAGTATTATCATTAATTACACAACTTCTCGACTAGATACGGGAGAGGTGGCTAGTTTGAACTATGCTTAGGTTGCTGGATTACAGAACGGCTATATGCTAAAATGGTCTTACCCTCCGGTACTTCTCACCGAGCTAATCCTTATTTGATAGTCTAGGATTATAGAACCTTCAGAATTAATAAAATATAACCAAACAAACAAAGATTTACAAATATAAAGCGACATGAATATGCTCATAAAAAAATATCTAATACCCCAATGCGAATCCACAAAATCACAACTCAGGAATTTATGTCAAAAATCAGTATTTAGAGTTGGCATAGTATAGTAGCCGTACCACAACAATACCTATAACGCGCAACTTAGTTTTATTATGGTCCGACTGACGCACAACCAAACTCAAATTCGGTGGTTGGCGATCTAAACGCTTGAGGACTTATGGATTGCATGCTTAGTTTTACGGATTCTACACTCAGAGATTTCTTTTTAGAGACTTCTATGTAAAAGGACATCTAACTTAATGACATCTACACTCGAGGATTATTGGCTTAGGAACCACTATTCATGACTTACGACATAGTAAGGAGACATAGGAGTTATAGTTACTAGCTATTGAATACATACAAATAGATATTATATAGTATATAATTGATCTTCTTATCTCTCATAAAACTCTTTCATGTTTGATATCTTATGCAGGTTTTCTAAAGAGTCATGATGGACACTAGATTAGAGAGGGAAGCTTCCTTCCTAGTGGAGGAACGATCGTTACCTGGCACTGCCAATCCCATAGACACTACAAGGATGTTCACAGCTTCTGATGAGGAGCCAATGGAGGAAAGTTATCAGATGAAGGCTGACAACACCATTGGTTTAGGTACTTCTAAACCTGATTACTCTCTACCCCATCAACACGGACCCTTAAGAGCTTGACTATATACCAGCTCATCATGGGCATAGCAACTCAGATTATGAGTCAGACGAGGATGAAAAGGATATCACCACCTCTACTGAGATCTTGCCACTCCTTCCTAATCCCTGATGATACCAACCCTGTTTTATTAGTACTCGGGTTACCTCGAGGATGCCTATGACTAAACCTTCTCAATAGAGAGTAGCATCCCCTCCTCCATCGAAGAAGTATTGTAGCGACTACACATGGATGCCTTAGATTAGAGCATGGAGATAAAAAGAGGATATTGGTTTCCACTATGAGGTAGGGGAATCCTCTATGACACAAGCCCTTATACTTTTTCCTAGCATGAAAACTGGGATGGACATATCGATACTTTTTGGGTTAGTGTATTTAGAAAAGCTCGCAACTATGGCATACTTTCTTATTTTGTTAGCTATAGGTCTTTTCTTACACTAACCACTCCTTTTATTGGTAACATTATAAAATATTACGAAGCTTATAATATAATATGGTTGTACGAAATTTTTGTGACGTGTTATCACTTTACTGTTGGACTAACGCTAACACTACCACTCCACATTATAACCACTCCCATAAGGACCCTAACTATATGAATAAGATAAACTAAGTCACGCCACTGTAACTTTAGGAATTAAGAAATGGCACCCACGAGGAACACCAATGTGACATCCCCAAATTATTTATGCTTATTTAAAAATCAAATTATCCATTTTAAAGAATAATATTCCAGAATTTGTTCCCAGAAATCATGATAATGATATTATCAAAGCATTTGAGAAGGAATGTATTTTGTTTATATTAAAACGTTGTGAAGAGATTAAAACACTTTAAGATCGATAAGATTCTTAACAAGTAACACAAAGTAAATAAGAACACAAGATGAATATAACAGAGGTCGAATGATTGATAAGCCACAACCTCAGAAGAACTCTATGAAGAATTGCTACTGTAGAGTTGTGGTAGGGTTACAATAAATGATATTAATGGTAACATCAAATACGGTGCATGTACGCACTCTATTTATAACAAAACCCTAATAAAATACGGCTGGATAGCCCAAGTTGTATACAAAAAGGACAAAGATAAAAAGCACACTGACGCAATCTTCTGTACCCAAAAATCTCCCCCTTTACGTCAATTGAGGCGAGAGAAATCTACTATTGTGCTTGTTTTGTATTCTTCACTGTCTTGAATAGCTTCGATATGATAGCCAGTAGAGTATGACGAAAAAGAATATACCAGCAAAGCATGTCATTGAAATTCTTTTTAGCAGCATCGTCATTTTGTTTGCACCTGTTTATTATACTCAATATATGCTGCAAACACGTGAGAACAGATGTTTGTCGGGTAAGGCGAACAAGCATTTTTGGTTTTCTCCATGAGTAAACATCACCATGTGATATTTTGTATCTATTTTTCCCATTTGCATTTTATTCACATCACTTGCTTTACCAATGGGTTTGACAGTTGGCTTCTTCCTCAAAGTAGAAGCGATCTCCTGATCCAGCTTCGCTGCTTGATGAATGTAAGATACCAACATTCTATTTATGTGAGCAAGAATGGGATCATACTTCTCTTCTTCGGTTAGAAAGAAGTTTGTGAGTAGGATCCAATCGTGGGGGTTAAGGGTCGGTAGATCAGCCAGTGAGATTTCATGAACCGAGTTTTCAGAACCTCGAGTCACCCGAAACTTCACATTGATAAATTTTCCTGCAGCGACTGGTTGTAGTACCTTGACCGATGTAATCTTCTATGCACTCCAGGTCAAGTACTGAGGCTAAGAGAAAGTAAGATAGTAATCAATTAAATCTCTATCCGTTTTCACATCAGGAGAGGGAATTGATGCTATCGGCTCGAAGCAGTGGAAAACAAATGCCCTTCATGTGATCGACATATCAAACTACGAGTCTTTGGAATTCTCCAAGTCAAAAGAAATGATTGGCTCAATCCAATGAGTGCTTGGAGACTCAATTGCTTCTTTGAACAACTTTTCCAATGTCCATAATGGAAAAAGAGATTTTCTTCTTTACAAAATGTCATGGGCTTCTTTTTCTTTTCTTTCCCTTTCTTCAGTTTGATCACGGTGCTTTCGCTTTATTAACACTTCTTCATTTTCTTCTTCTTCTTCATTTTCACCAATAATTTTATTTCCTTTGGAACTCAAAGCTACATTATCCTTTGGTTAATTGACAACTTTCGGTTTTGGAGAAAGCGGAGTTGTTTGGGTTGTAGGGGTTGAGTAGGAGGATCTTGAGTAACTTCCCCCCCCCCCAAGGGTTTAGAAGGAGCCCCCACCTCGGGAATACCCTCAAGTCGATGCAAGATCTCAAGTCTTGGATGGAGTTTTTCTGCTAAGTGCCGACGAAAACTGATTGTAAGAACCGAGTCATGAGCATCAAGCAAATTTGTGATAAGGGCACTAACATCTCCTATACATGTCTTCATGACTATCTTTTCAGACTGAAGCTCATCAATAAGCTTGTTTGCTTGATTGACCTGTAGAGTTTTTCTTTTAACCTAAGTAGTTCGAAGAGCCAGTTCATCCATGACCTTGATTTCAATGGCTAAATCAGCTTGGAGTTTAGCAACAGGATAATTGATTGAAGATTGGAGCTCTGTATTACCGGCTTGAATTCCTATATGATTTTTCTTAAAATTCTCCTTCTCAGCTTGGAGCGAAGTGGTGAGTTTCTCAATCGAAACGTTCACCATATTCGCATTCTTTTCAGCAGTCACCTGAAGAAAGTCCAAAAATAAACAAGCATTGTAGATTAGTTTTTCGACATTCTCAGTCACCTATTCACAAGAAGTGGTAGAAGCCTCCATAACTTTGGTGGCTTTATCAATGGATTCCTGATGCTGTTTAACCAGTGTAGAGAACAGGGCTCTGACCGCTGCTTCAGAGAATTCAGTGGTAGAAAAGGTAGAGGTAGAAGCGAGCAAGGAATTGAGCTTCTCATTTAGATCCTTAAGATGCCTTTTCGTGACTGGGGCATCATCATTATTGTCGCTTTGAATGGTAAAGGTGCTATAGTGGAATGTATCGAACTCCACATCATTGCCACCAAGAATAGTGTCAGATTCATCAGAGTGAAGTGGGGAAAGTGGTTTTGAAGTAATAGGAATGTGAAAACCATAAGTTTTTTCCCCCGCATCAGATGCGTTGACATCAGAAGGTGGTTCGGTAGTAGTGGTAGTGGTGGTGGTGGTGGTTGTTTCGGTGAAAAGGGGTGGTGGTAATGGTGTAGAAGTGGGTGGTTGAGTGGATACTAGAGGAGGGCAAGGAGTTGTCGAAATAGGAACAGAAGAGCGAGGTGGGGATGGAATGGTTTCAGTAACATGTACCACATGATTTGGTGAAGGTAGAGGCGAATCACCTCGAGGAAAACCCTTAGAAACTTTCACTTGAGAATCACCTTCGCTTTCGCTTGACTCTTCTACTAGATGATCCGAAGGCACATAATCTTAATCGCTTGAGGAGGACACTTTCAGCTTGAGATTCATTTTCCATAGCTTTCGCTTCTTAGGAGCCGAAGGTTCAACAGCTTGACCCTTTCGCTTCTTAGTCGTTAGAAGTTTAGTAGAAGGACCCTCGTGAACTTCCTTCTTTTTGTACCCTTTCTTAGCTCCTTTCTTTGTCTTGTCAGCCTCATCGAGGGAATGTTGCATCTCGAGAGTGAGTGCTCTTGGGCTCGAAAAAGGTAATTTTTTGTATTCCGTAATGATGAGACTAGCCCTAGAAACACACTTGTACGTCGTTTCAAGGATGGAACCGATGAATGGAAACTTTGAAGAGTCAAACACGATGATCTTTGTGGTGTGGAAAGTAGCAATTGAAGATAATAAAGAATCCGCCATAACTGGGACTTGAAATTTCTCCATAGCCCTTTAGGTAACAATGGTCCAGAATCTCCCACATGAAATCTCAGTGTGACGAGAGGATGAATTCCAACTTTGAACTAATTGAGTACAGAGAATAGACCCATAATCGAGATTGATGCCATGGTATAGACCATATATAATGGTCATAAAAGCTTTGCTTGCACCGTCGGATCCAGCTACTCGTTCAGAAAAATCCTTAAAAAGGAGGGTAAACAACACATTCCATTGAAGAGGGAGGCAAGATTTCTTAACCTTGGTAATGGTGGAGGGAAGATCAGTGTACCCCATGTTGTAGAACATCTCGGAGATCTAAGTAGTCGTAATCGAGTCAGGATTCACCATTGATTCCACATAAGTTAGCCCTAAAAGAGAGCAAAACCTAAAGTTTTCTTCTCGAAAATCTCGAATATAATATGCTCCTCAGCCTTGATGTACTTCGCAGAAGAGTAAACTTGAGATAGGAGAGACATTGGCACACATTCAACCTTGGAAAGAGCATGTACCAGTGGCGAGTACTTGAGGCATTTGACGATCTGCAACATAAAATCATCATACTTGAATGGAGTCAAGTCGATGATCAGGTTTTGGCTAGGCTTGATCGTGAGGAGAGAAGATTGAGTGGTGTGTTCTTGAACTGAAGACAATTCTGCCATTTTTGAAGCTTGGTGAGGAAGATGAACAGTAGAGAGTTTTTGCCGTTTGAATGCTAGAGAGATTTCGTGAGTAGTAAAGAAGAAAATAATAATGAGAAATCCTTTTATACGATTACCATGAGATAGAAAATATGAAATGACCCACTAGGCGACATTTTTGGAAACGACGCCTGATTGGACGTGATTTGACAACTGTTACCCCCAAGAAGCGTGCTAGTCGGTGTGATGATAGGTGACGTTCCATATTTCATGCGCCTTTATTTGAAACTTATCCATTCACTATCTCTTCATCTTATTTAAATGTTTCAACTTCCTTTCAAAGAAACGACTTTTTCTTTGACTTCATAACCCAAATAAATAGACTAAGCTCCTTTCGCTTTATAACATATAAGACCAACATCGACGTAGAAGCGAAACTGCATAACTGATAATTACCATTAGTGCCACGAATAAGAGTTTTGGAAAATCATAAAGATCTTCGTGCAAGAGTGTGCCAATGAAATAGAAATAAAGCAAACTATTTATTTGGGATGTTAGTGATGTCATTAGAGACATAACCATCTTCCACGTCATCCTTGATAAAGTGATACCTCAGTGTTATGTGTTTCGTCTTGGAGTGTTGCACTGGGTTGTAAAAAATTCGGATTTCGCTTTCAGAGTCACAGTATATTAGGATGCGCTTCATGTTTAGGTTGTAGTCTCTTAACTGAATTTGAATCCAAATGACCTGCGAAGCACAAGATGCAGCGGCTATATATTCAGCTTCGGTTGTGGAAAAGGATACACACGTTTGTTTCTTGGAATGCCAGCTGACGAGCTTCCCATCCAGAAATTGACAACCGCTTGTGGTGCTTTTTCTATCTAGACCACAACCTCCTAGTCGGTATCAGATAATGCTTGAACGAAGAATCCTGATTTTGCAGGATACCATATGCCGAGAGATAAGGTTCGCTTTAGGTATCAAAAGTTGTTCTAAACTGCCACCATGTGAGGTTCGCATGGATTTGCTAGAAACCTGGCACAGTAACAAACAGAAAAAATAATATATGGTCTACTAGTTGTAAGATACATTAAATACCCTATCATTTGGCAATAGAGCGTCATATCAGCAACCGATTTTTCCAGTGATGGTGTTAGCTTCGTCCCGAATGTCATTGGCACCTTCACTCTCGAATCTCCCATCATGCCGAACTTCGCCAGTAAAGTCTTTTTGTAAGCCTCCTGGTTGATAAAAATTCCTTAGGGTCCCTGTTTTCTGTTCAATCCAAGGAAAAAATTAATTAGACCCATTGAACTCATCTCAAATTTAGTCTCCATCAACTTCCGGAATTCAGGTGTTAGGCTAGATTTTGTGGAACCAAAAGATGATGTGTCGACATAAATTTGGACAATCATTAAATGTTCATCCTCTTTCTTATGAAAGAAAGTTGGGTCAACCGAACCTTATTTAAACTTGGAAATTTTAAGAAAACGAGTTAAAGTTTCATACCAGGCTCTAGGATTTTGCTTTAGACCATATACGGCTTTGTCCAAAATATAGTAGTGGTTGGGATACTTTTCATTCACAAAACCTGGTGGTTGCTCAATGTATACGGTTTCTTCTAGTCCTCCGTTCAGGAAAGCGCACTTAACGTCCATCTGAAATACTTCAATGTTTTTGTGTACTGCATATGCCAAGAAGATTCGAAATGATTCTAGCCTAGCTACTAGAGTGAAAGTCTCTTCATAGTCGATCCCTTCTTTCTGACGATATGCTTTCACCACAAGTCTCACTTTGTTCCTTATAATGTTGCCTTCTTTATCTATCTTGTTGCGAAACACCCATTTTAGACCTACCACAAAAGCATCAGGTGGTGTGGGAATCAGTCTCCAAACCTTGTTTCGTTCGAACTTATTGAGTTCTTCTTGAATGGCCTGAACCCAATCAAAGTGATCAAGTGGAATATTAATAGTTTTCGGTTCTATCTTGGAGACAAGCGAATTAAACATGCAATATTCCACTTGAGAGAATAAAGCGGTTAGCTTCACTTTCAGTTGAGAGCGTGTAAGAAATCCCTTGGATGATTCACCCATAACTTGAGTTTTCGGATGATCTCTTGTCCATTTTGTGAGTGGAGGGTACGATGGATCATAAGCAGGATCTAGTTTGGCATTGACATCCTCTTCGAATTCTGATTGAGTATCCGAATCATCATTTGTATTTTGATTCTCCCCCTCGAATGATGAGAGAGTTTCAACATCAGGTTTAGAATTCTCCCCCTCGAGTGGACTATCATGGGTCATGGTTGGTGATGGGTTCTCCCCCTGGAAAGGTGAAGCAAATTTATTTTTTGTAGACAAACCTCCCCCTGCAATGGAGTGCTTTCTTTTGGAGGTTCGCTTGAGCTTGAAGGTTCACTTTCCATTTCTTTTGTGGCATCATCGATTATGTTCTTTATTTCATCGACGTTATTATCTGCTGCATTTGCTTCAGAGTTGATAGCCTTCTCTAGCTCATCAAAAAGGAGCATGTATGCCTCATATAAGTCAGCTATTGGAATTGTGAATGGACTTGGTGTTGGAAAAATGTCTCTTGTCTGACTTTCACTTGATTGATTCCTCTTTAGATAATTATCATCAAACGTGACATAATAGGTTTCTTTTATTTTCTTGGATCATTTGTCGAGAACCCTATATACCTTGGAGGTAAGCGAATAACCCAGAAAGATACCTTCATCTGCTTTCACGTCGAACTTGTTTCAGTTTTCTTTGGAATTAAAGCTAAAACACCTGGAACCGAAGATATGGAAAAAATTGGCGTTAGGTTTGCGATTATTTAATATTTCATATGGAGTAAGGGTAAATCGCTTATTCAAGAAGGATCTACTTTGAGTGTAGCAAACAGTAGAAATAGCATCAGCCCAGAAGTACAAAGGCAAGCAAGAGAAACTAAGCATGGTTTGGGCTGCTTCACATAAGGAACGGTTTCCTCTTTCAACAAAGCCATTCTACTATGGAGTGTAGGGAGCAGAAAAGTTGTGAGTTACTCCCTTGTCAGCTAAGAATTCTTCAAACTCTTTGATTTTAAATTCCGGCCCATTGTCGCTTCTGATGTTACGAACCAGCTTTCGCAACTGAACTTCCACTCGCTTTATAAAGTTATTTAGCTTTGGAGTGGCCTCTGATTTCTATTTAAGAAAATATACCCAAGTGAAATGTGAGAAGTCATCGACAATAGCAACTCTAAACTTACAACTACTGACACTTTGGACTGCATATGGTCCACAATGATCAATTATGTAGAAGCTCAATAGGCCCAATGATCTTAGTGTTTACAAGAGTTGGATAACCCTTTCTGCTTTGTTTCCTCAGCTCACATGTTGCACACAAGTAATCCTTATCAAACTTTAAGAGAAGAAGGCCTTGCACATGATCACCAAGAACTAGCTTGTTTATGTCTTTAAAGTTAAGGTGCGGAAGTCTTTGGTGCCAAAGCTAGCTTTCATCAAAGTGAGCCTTCGTTAGCAGACATACATCAGGCTTCGCTCTTATGGGATTCAATTTTAAGGGATACATTTCCCCCTTTTCACTGTGACTTCAATAGAACTGTTTTCGTCTTTTTCTCTATAATTTCTGATCCTTGATCATCAAAGGAAACTTTCAGTCCAGTTCCCACAACGAATTGTGAAACACTAATTAGATTATGTTGCAACCCTTCCACATAAGCCACTTTCCGAATAGAAAAATCCCCATTTATGATCATCCCGTATCCTTATATTCTTCTAAAAGAATTATTACCATACTATACACATCCACCATCTTTGAGAGCATGAAACTCTCTCATCTCTTCCTTTATTCCCGTCATGTGACGCGAGCAATCACTATGTATATACCATTCATCATCAAACTAGTCGTCATGTATATCCTACAAAAATTAAACAGTTTTAGGAACCCAAACTAACTTGGGTCCTGGTGAGCCTCTTACAGAACAAGGAAAAGCAACAGAAAGATCAAGCGTATACATGCATTTTATTAAGGTGGTTTCATATTTCCTTTTAATGGTGAAAACCTTGATTTTGTTATTCGCTTTGTTTGAATCAGTTTGTTTTTCTTTATGTTGATTCTAAACAAATTCCATCCTATCCTTCCTAAGGTTAGTGATCGTTTTCTTTGTTCGAACTTCAGAATCTGAGACGAGCTTTCCCTTTCCTTTATCATCCTTGATAGGAGTTTTATTCAATTGAGATTGAGGATGATTGATTTTCTCAAAGAATCTTTTAGGAACAGATGATTTATGAGCGAAACTATCATTTTCTTTCTGTGAAGCACCGGAATGATAGTGTGAACATTGTTCGGGTTTCACCTGTGAATGTGCTTTCGTCTTTTGGTTGGATGCCTTTTCATTGCGCAAAAAGTTGGAGTTCTGGGATTGCCAAAACTGCTTCCTCTCATTCATATTTTTCTGATATGTCCTGTTTCGTTAACGATTCTGCTCTGCAAGTTGCTTGGAAGATTTGTGAATATTCACATTTGATTTCTCCTTCCTGGCATGAGGTTCCGTTCTTACTGACTAAGACTTGCTAGTACCCTTCAAAAGTTCACTTTGAACATCCTTGGTGCCACTTATACTGGCTTTATCGAACCTTGAGGGTTTATTTAGTGGTTCAGCTACATATTTGCTTTTCACTCTTCACGAGGTTCGTTCGAACATGCCTTTCGTTTCATCGGCATTGTCGATTGGGGCTGACCAAAAATGATTATCACAGCCATCAACATTATCTTCATCCACCAAGGTTGTTAACTCAGCTATATGATCCTTAGTTACTCCAGCAGTAATGTACACCTGATTTGATACGGTTTGTACCTTTTGGTATACCACATGCTTTTCCTTCAAGACTTTGACCTTTTCTTTAGACAGGCGAGCGAACTCAACAGAGTTGTCAGATATAAGGACTTTTGTTGGTTCAGGTTCGGTTTTAGTAAATTCAGAACGGCCAACCTCATCCTCAACAGATATTTCACTCATGTCACTGTCCTCATCAAATTCAGATGTATTTTCAGCAATAATCTTGTTATCTGAACTCAACTCAGAACACAATGAATCAAATTTCTATACAATTTTGATCTTTATTTCCAATTTATCATTTTCATCCAGTAAGTTTCTGAGCATGTCTTTGTAGTCTTTGGACATAATAAATGACTCAATTTTGTCTAGTCCAATTTTGTAGGATTCAGAAGTTTCTTCTGATGAGACAATTGATTCACAATTATACCAATCAGCATCTATTTCATCTTCCTTTAATTCAAGGAAAGGCAAAATCATTTTGTGCATTTTGTTGCCAATCTCACAATCTAAATGCAACTAAGTAATATTGGAATAAAGATGTTTAGCAATTAAGAAAAAAATATTCCTTTGTTTCAAAAACTTTAAATTGTCACGTTGCAAATAAATCAATTTGTCTCTTGCCCTAACCAACTCTGATTCCTTCTTCTCTATCCATATCCTTCGCTACTCACTCTTGGAAGACACCCTGCTAATTTGATTAGTTACGTTAGAATTCGTAAGGCGAGTTTGTTTTAGGCTACCACTTAAACTAGAGAAAGTGAATTTTAAATCATTTAATTCTTTTTCATAGTTAGATATGGGTATTTTAAGTCATTCAAGGAAGGAATTTACCTTCTTGATCAACTGATCACACTCATTGATCTGCTCTCCGACCGGTTTTGTGATAAAGCATTTGTCTTCTCTTTCCTTTGCTTCTTCACACCTGTCATCTGTTGTGTATCCTCTCATTTGTGACACACCAGATGTTACCATCAATCATCTACCATTAGTTTCAGATCCTTCTTCCTTCACAACAAATGCCATGCCATGTGTGGGCTTGCAAACTTCTTTGTCTTCTGAGTCAGTAGACCAAACTTCAACTCCATCGAATTCGTTCCTTGCAACATCTTCCTACACAATCAAAGCAGACATAGATTTATCATTAGTTTTATTTTTCTTGATTTCCTCCAGCTTATGCTTGAAGTAAACTTCATCATCTTCTCCCTCTTTTTTCTCATTCAGCTTTCAGAACATGCAATCCTTCGCCAAATGATTCTGCCGGTAACAGTAGTGACACTCATACCTAGAGTTACCAACCAGCTTTCCTTCTATCTTATCTTCTTCCTTCTAAGGAGTATTTTTGTTCTCCTCTTTCGCCTTCTCGGAACTATAACTCCCTTGCCATTTTCGGTTCTTAGCCGAAGGGAATTTCTTCCTAGCGAACCGCTTGGGGTTAGACACCATTAGAGCATACTCCTCACTAGTAAGGTCACATTCTGAGAGATCAGTCTCAGATGCTTCATCAGCCATGGATTTACCTTTAGCCACAAGTGCCAATGAACCTAAACTAGAAACAACTTTTGAGTATTTTGTCACATTACTTTCATGTGACTTGAGAATCCCTATGAGCTTTGCCAACAAGTAATTCTTGAACTAATCATGTGCTTTAACAGTTGAAACGACCGACATCCATTCAGGTCTTAGGCCATTCATGAAAGTGACCTTCTGCTCGATTACCTCTCTACCAATTCTGTATTTAATCATTTTACTGAGAAGATGGATGTACCGATTGAACGTTTGAATAAGATTTTCCTCAGGCTTTTGTTTGAAGTTACCAAACTCTGAAAGAAGAAGAGTTTGGATGGAATGTTTGAGATCTTCATCTATAGACTACAACTCCTTAAGCCTTACCCATATCTCCTTTGCAATAGTACACGTACTCACCAGAAGAAAGGTATCAGATTGTAGAGCGAATCTGATCATCCTCATAGCTTTCACATTGCTGATCAGTTTGTCCTTCTCGTCTTGAGGAACTTCTTTGGCATCTATCATTAGATGATTGTACTCTTTCTGTGTCTTGATGGTTATGTTGGTTCCTAAGTGAACGAAGGGACCGAAAGTAATAACCTCCCAGATCAAGTATCTGTTATCCTCTGAGCCGAGAACATAGTCTTCAAAATGAAGAGCCCAGACTTCATATTCATGAGTATATAGGATTGGAATCCTTGTGGTCGAACCAATGTTGTTAGAGATGTAGATGGGATTGTTTTGAGACTCGTCAAGAGACATGATTTGATCTTCGTACCTATCAAGAATCAGACTTGTAAATATTGATTTAGGGTAATATCAAGATCTAGGAACAGCGCCAATGAAGTGATGGCGGCTCCAATGGATTCGATAAAAGTGGAAACCCTAAGAGTTTTCTTCTACTCGCCGAGTCCATAATATGGACTCGACGAGTCGACTGCCAGATTTGAAAGAACAAGTTCCTGAAAAGCCCTTTCAGCCTCCACTGCCATATCCAGCCTGAGCCAAGAAAGAAAAGCAGGAAGAGGAGTACCAAAAGTTTCTTGACCACATTAAAGCTCTTCAAATCAACATACCCTTCATTGAAGTCGTCGCTCAAATGCCAAAATATGCAAAGTTCCTCAAAGAGCTTCTAACCAATAGAAGGAATATGGAGGAGGTGAAAGAAGTAGTTCTTAATGAAAACTGCTCAGCTGCAATGTTAAACAAATTACAAAAGAAGAACGAACCTTAACTTTTCCTTGCCAATTTGGCAACTTGGCCACCATCCATGCTTCGGCTGATTTGGAAGCAAGTGTGAACCTCATGCCCTATTCATTCTTCAAGAAATTGGATCTCCCGGAAACAAGACCAATCCGCATGGCAATTCACTTAGCAAACAAGACAGTCACATTTCCAAGAGGAATATGTGAAGACTTATTGGTCAAGGTGGACAAGTTTGTATTTCCCGCAGATCTTATTATTCTAGACATGGAAGCGGATCCTCAAGTCCCGATCATACTTGGAAGACCTTTCCTCAACACGGCAAGTGCTATAGTGGACATGAGAGACTCGAAGCTTACTTTACGGGTAGGAGAAGATTCAGTAACTTTCGGGGTTGATCAAGCTATGAAGCACGCAATGAATAGTGATGACATGGCATTCTCGATTGACATGTTTGATGAATTGATGGAGGAGTGTGATAATGAAGATTCCAACAAGTCCACTATCTTTGATGAAGAATTTGATGCTGAAAAAGACTTACTGGAGATCGAGAGGCTGCTGGAAGAAGCTGGGTATGAAGAAATAAAAAAGCAATCTGACAGAGATACTCGGCGAGTAGGGCCGATCTACTCGCCGAGTCCATGTGAAGAAAAGATGGAATTCCTAAATTCAGCAATTGACTCGCCGAGTCCTTCTCCTGCACTTGGCGAGTACAACATGTAGAACCCAAAAACCAAGCTCAAAACGTTACCAGATCACTTGGAGTATGATTTCCTTGAAGATGGCCATCAAAAGCCAGTTATAATAGCCTCTGACCTCTCCGAATCTGAAAAAGAAGAACTAGTTCAAGTATTGAAGAAGCGGAAACGGGCTATAGCATGGAGCATTACTGACATCAAGGGTATAATTCCCTCTTATTGTTCACACAAGATTAACCTAGAAAAAGGAGCAAAGCCGGTTGTACAGCACCAAAGAAGATTAAACCCAAACATGCAAGAAGTAGTCAAGAAGGAGGTAGTCAAGCTCTTAGATGCGGGGATCATTTACTCTATTTCCGACAGTCCGTGGGTGAGTCTGGTCCAAGTGGTGCCCAAGAAAGGAGGAATGACGGTCATAACCAACGAGAAGAATGAGCTTATTCCGACACGAACGGTAACCGGTTGGAGAGTGTGCATCGATCATCGAAAGCTAAACGATGCACTCGTAAAGACCATTTTCCCTTACCTTTTATTGATCAAATGCTAGAACGATTATCGGGCCATAGTTTATATTGTTTCTTGGAAGGCTTTTCGGGTTATTTCCAAATACCCATAGACCCCATGGACCAAGAAAAGACCACTTTTACTTGCCCAAGTGGGACTTTTACTTATCGATGCATGCCCTTTGGGTTATGCAATGCACCCGCGACATTTCAACGGTGCATGACAGCCATATTCCACGACATGGTGGAAAAATTCATAGAAGTCTTTATGGATGGTTTTTCTGTTTTTGGATCTTCTTTCCATGATTGTCTCACTAACCTTGATTTGATGCTTGCTAGGTGTAAAAAGACTGACTTAGTTCTTAATTGGGAGAAATGTCACTTTATGGTCAAAGAGGGTATAGTTCTAGGCCACAAGGTTTCCAAATCGGGAATTGAAGTGGATCGGGCAAAGATTGACACCATTGCCAAATTACCTCCACCAACTAATGTGCAGGGCATTAGAAGTTTTCTTGGACACGCGGGTTTTTACCGGCGTTTTATAAAAGATTTTTCTAAAATAACTAGACCTCTAACACAATTGCTTTTAAAAGATGCACCATTCAATTTTACTAAGGAGTGTTTAGAGGCGTTTGAATTCTTGAAAGAAAAATTGACTAATGCCTCGATCATTATTGCCCCGAATTGGGAGTTACCGTTTGAAATAATGTGTGATGCTAGTTACTTTGTTTTAGGAGTTGTCATTGGTCAAAGGGTTGATATGCACTTTTGACCCATTTATTATGAAAGTAAAACTCTAAATCCGGCCCAAGAGAATTACACCACCACCGAAAAAGAATTATTAGCTGTGGTGTATGCCTTTGATAAATTCTACCCTTATTTAGTTTTATCTAAAACAACTATTTTTACTGACCACTCTGCTATCAAGTATTTGTTTGCCAAGCAGGATGCCATGCCAAGATTGATACGATGGGTTCTACTTCTTCAAGAGTTTGACATCGAGATACGCGACAAGAAGAGAATGGAGAATGTAGTAGCCGACCACTTATCAAGGCTTGAAAACCCGATTTCAAGAAGATAGAGTTGGAGATGACTTCACGGACGAATACATTATGGTGACCACGGGAGAAGAACCATGGTTCGCGGACATAGCTAACTACTTAGCTATCAAGTACATCCCAAAAGATCTTACCTGCCAACAAATGAAGAAATTCTTTTCAGAAATAAAATATTACTTTTGGGATGAGCCGTACTTTTCCGAAGTTGCGCAGACGGAATCATACGGAGATGTGTGTTCGGGAATGAAAGCCGACAAATCTTGGAGCATTTTCATAGCGGGCCCACCGGTGGACATCATGGAGCACACTACACTTCTAAGAAGATCTTTGATATTGGGTTTTATTGGCCCACAACTTTTAAAGATGCAGCTCAATTTGTCAAAGAATGTGATGCATGTCAAAGAGCAGGAAATATTTCATCCCGAAATCAAATGCCACAACAAAGTATTCAAGTGTGCGAGGTATTTGATGTTTGGGGGATTGATTTAATGGGACCATTTCCCATGTCAAAGGCAACAAATACATATTAGTGGCGGTGGATTATGTATCCAAATGGGCGGAGGCGCAAGCATTACCAACTAATGATGCTTGGGTGGTGGTGCGATTTTTGAAGAAGCTATTTTCAAGAATTGGAGTCCCAAAAGCTCTTATAAGTGACCGAGACACTCATTTTGCCAATGATCAACTAGAAAATGTGCTAAGGAAATATGGGGTAACTCATAAATTCTCTACATCATATCATCCACAAACGAGTGGGCAAACCGAAGTGACCAATAGAGCCTTGAAGAGAATCTTGGAAAGATCGGTGGGGAGCAATCGGAAAGAGTGGTCGGACAAGCTAGATGATGCACTTTGGGCCTTCCGAACAGCTTTCAAAACACCTATTGGTACTACACCATGTAGGCTAGTTTATGGAAAGCAATGTCATTTACGGGTGGAAATCGAGCATAAAGCTTTTTGGGCTTTAAAAATGTGCAACTTCAACATAGCGGAGCTCAAGAACAACCGGTTGATGCAAATGAATGCTCTTGAGGAACTTAGAAATGATGCTTACACTAGTTCTTTAATCTATAAAGAGAAAACCAAAAGTTGTCATGACAAGAGGATCAAGGGTAATAAAGAGTTTCATGAAGGGCAAAAGGTGTTACTTTTTAATTCAAGACTAAAGCTTTTTTCGGGCAAACTCAAGTCAAGATGGGATGGTCCTTTTCTAGTGAAGAAGGTGTTTCCACATGGTGCTATAGAGTTATTATAAAAAGATGGTACCCTTTTCAAGGTTAATGGACATAGAGTAAAAAGATATGAAGAAGGAGTCCTAAGGAATGAAGACATAGAAGAAGGGCTGTTGCTGGAGGGAATGGCACAAACATAGCATGGAAGGAGTCCAACTAATGACTCCTTAAAAATAAGCGCTTCCGGGAGGCAACCCGCGTTTAGAGTTTGAATTTATTTTCCCTTTATTTTCTTTTTAATATCTTAGGTACTGTTTTATTTTCATTCTTCCTCTAAAAACATGTTTTAAATGATTGCTTGAGGGCAAGCAATGCTTAGAGTGTGGGGTGGTGTTTTAAAAATCAAAAAAAAAATTAAGTTTTTTCAATCTGCAAGACTTACTCGCCGAGTTTATACGCGTACTCGGCGAGTACATCTTTATAAGCCCAGAAAATCACGAATACGCGGATCTACTCGGCGAGTAGCACTCTTCTACTCAGCGAGTAGAAAATTTACACAGGTAGTATATAATCTGTAAATAAGGGTTTTTCACTCACTCTAAAAATTACCCTTGTACTCCCAATACTTGTTAAAGGTTAAAGCTTTATCACTTCTTAGCCCTTATTTTGTCCAAAACTCGGATTTGGGGGTTTCCTCAATTTCTAGGGTTTTGATTTTACTATGAATTAGCAAACCCCTATGCAAAATTGGGTGTTTTAATTAACCCATATGGGTCTGAGAGAAATCTGGTCCCGATGTTCTTCCTACTCGCCGAGTAGTTCTTGAACTCGGCGATTATAGGACTTGACAGATCTGTGTTGTTTAATTTTAATTGTTGGGTGTTGTTTTTTTGTGCTTTCTTAATGTTATTTTGCAGGACCCATCTCCAGAAGAGGCCAAACTTCACGAGTGGGGAGCCAAGGAGACATCCCGTGGCTTTCTTTTCGCTAAATAACTTCTAAATCCTCACAGGCCCGTGCTAAAAACAGATTGGAAGTTCTAAAGCAGAAGGAGATCCACCTTCCCAATGCAATAAACTGGGATTGGTTGGGGAAGATTGGGCTGGAGGAAGAACTGAAACCTTACTTGGTGAAATCTTGCGATGTGGGGGATTCTACCATCATTTGTGATGGATGGCTACAATTGTTCAAGATCTAAGAGCCGGTTTTTGCGGAGTTGTGCTGGGAATTCTTCGCTACCATCTCATTCCGGGGTGGTAGTGAGTGTTATAATTCCAATGTTATTTCATTTTCACTTGGTGGGGAGCTGCGACAATGCAGCATGGCGGAGCTAGTATGGAGAATTGGCATTTATGGTCAAAATGCCATGATGAATGAAGATTTTGAAACCTTCTTGGAGCAGTGCCATAAGGACCTCCCTGAATAGGTTGTTGCTTCCACCTGGTGGAACACTATTGCCAACCGGGTATACATTCCATCTTCCGCACAAGAAGGCCATATCCGCTCACCAATTCATCGTCTCATCGACCGCTTCATTGCTAACACAATCAACATGCGGATGGACGATGACAAAGTCCCGACACTTGATATCTTCTACCTTTGGAGCATCATTACTCCTGATGTCTTTTGCAACCTTCCTTACTGCTTGGCCAAATATCTCTCGGATGGGGCTGTCAAAGAAAAGGTGACCTCCAAAATCAATGGAGGAATGTTCGTTACTAGGCTCGCGCGATCATACGGGATCTTGGATTTGCAAGAGGCGAGGGCACTAACCGTCATTTCTCCCCCTCCTTTCAACACTACTTTATATCGGAGGGCACAAATTATAGAAAAATTTGGAGATTCTTATGTCATTCCACATGAGGACGAGGCGGTTATTCCCGAGGAGCCGGGGCGACGGGTGAGGCAAAGGAGCGAGAGGGCCCGGGAAGACCCAACGGTTATTCCGGTGGAAGATGAGAATGACGGGTGGAACCAAGTTGAATATCGAAGGTACTTGGATGACATTGGGCGGGGAGTTAACTACAACAATGCATCAATCGAATATCTTTTGCAACAAATGAACATCAACCCAAGACCCGAGCCCGGTTATCCCTATATAGTGAATTGGAATGAAAGGACGCGTAGGAACAATGAAGGAGGTAGTGGTGCTGGAGGAGCAAACATGGATGAGGAAGATTGAAGATTTTTTGTTTTGTGTTTTTATTTGTTTTTATTGTGTTTGGTTTTGGATTATTGTTGAACTTGGATGATTGTGTTTTTTAGGACTTTTATTTTGTTGCTTTCACTTGTGGTTGCATTTTTTTCCAGGATTAGAAGGCTAGGATGCATTTAGACGTCTTAAGGGTCAAGGTTCAAGAGAGGAATGTTTAAATGAGAGTGCGAAGTGTTTCCGTTAAGGTTGAGTCCGTTAGAGTTGGGAGTGACAAAGTGCATTATTACTGGAGTAATTAGAAGAAGAGTCACTGAATTACCCCAATTCAGCACCTCAGTCAAGAAGTAACGAGCAGAACATTTTTCTGAACTTAGCGCCTACTCGCCGAGTGCACATACCCTACTCGGCGAGTACATGGGTAATTACACGACATTACTACAAGTTGGCAATATACTCTCCGAGTACACGACTTACTCGCCGAGTCCATCATCATTTTTTGAATCCCAGAGTTGTTTTGGGCACGTTCGTTGCAGTTTTATCCAACTTTTTTGTGAAGAGTCATTACTGGAGGTTTCTAGGAGCTTTGTCCTACATATTTGAGTCATTTTCAAGTCTACCACACGCGACATGACACCCAAGACATGGAAGAGCTATTCCCATGTCTAAAGTCATTCAAAGTTGGAGCTTAGTTGAAGAAAATCACCTTCGCGACTGATACCCCAGGGGGGTTTATATCAATTCTCTCTATATTTCATTTTTTCTATTTTATTTTCATGCATACCATGCAATGGGGACATTGAATGAATTAAGTGTGGGGTAGGGGGTTGGTTACATCTTAGCAAATTTAGAATCCTAATATCATAATTTAGGTATATTTTAAAAAAAAATTGCATTATTGCATACCAAAAATGTTACTTAGGATTTAATTTAGAAAATTTTGGTAAAAAGTAATTAGGATTCCATGTTAGAATTGTGTGGATGATTGCATGAAAAATCAAGTGTTTAGTTGAGCCTATATACGTTATAGTGCATTTGTGGCCCCCTTATTCTAGTGAAATCATGGGACAAAAACACTACCTCGCTTAGCCCGAAGGATGCAATATGTTTAGCATCGTGTACCAGAAATGTATTCAGGAAAATTATTATCGTTAACCAATAAAGGTTGAAGTTGAGGGCCCCTGCTTAAGCATATAGGGTTTTGAGTGAAAAAAATGAGTTACATGTTAAAAAAAAAAAAAGAGAATTACAAGAAAATTTTGAAGAATTTTTGGAGCATCAAAGTTAAAGTATGAAGTAAAAAATCAAAAATTCTGAAGAAATTCAGAAAGTTGAAGAGACCAAAAATCAAACAACAAGGTGGTAAATTCAAAGGAATTAAAGATTAAAGATCAAAGAAGTGAAGAATTCCAAAGAGCTCCAATGTGGTATCATAAATTGTAATTGTCTAGATTATGTATGCTTGGGTTGCTAAACCAAAAATACCTTGAGGTTAAGAGGTTTTCTACGGATAGATTCGGAGGGATGCATAAAATGAGCATTGTTCGGGAAAAATGGGCGAATGTTTATGAGGATTGTGAGTATTTAGAGTATGGGGGTTATTAGGAAAATTTTAGACACAAATGCATGCGTTGCGGTCTTGGCATAATGGTTGGGTTCGATTGGAGTTGTCTTATGTGATTCTAATTTGTTAAAATTCAATTTTGCTTGGGGGCAAGCAAAAGTCAAGCGTGGGGTATTTTGATATTCGCATAATTAGC
The DNA here is from genome assembly GCF_051521515.1 of Lactuca serriola. NCBI lineage: Eukaryota > Viridiplantae > Streptophyta > Magnoliopsida > Asterales > Asteraceae > Lactuca > Lactuca serriola. Next base: position 22,379,529 of record NC_136413.1, on the reverse strand, counting down.
CATATGTTTAGCATATATTTTTATTCATTTTTAGCTAATTATGTGCATAATGTGGACAAAAGGTACTTAATAATGCTTTAATTGTGTTTTCAGTTCAAAAGACATGCTTGGAAGTAAAAAAGAATAAGGAGAAGCAATTAGAGACCAAAGAATGAAGAAAAAGGAAAAACCACACACCTACTCGGCGAGTCCATGAGAATGTTCCCAAAGAAATTCAAAAATCCTTACCGTACACGGATTTCACATTGGTACGCGGCGAGTCCACGACGTACTCGCCGAGTAGCCCCTATTTTGTGATAACTATAAATATGGGGTCTTAATCTGAATTGTGGGACTTTCTGGCTTCCTTGGAGATAGAGCTACGATTGGAGAAACCTTTGAAGACGTGAAGAACCCTAACCTTTGATCTTTGAAGTTTCGAGGCGAATTAGGTTATATTTTCCACTTAATCTTAGGATTGAATTATGTTTAGCTTAATCAAATTCGTGCTTGAGCTTGTTTTCTTTGTAATCATGAGCTAAAACTCAAATGGTTTCTGTTTAGGAAGAACCACATTACTCCTATGGTTTAATTATTACTTTTGTTAATTGTTTATTGGTGATTTTATTAAATTAAGTTTTTTAAAGAACCTAATGCATTAACCACAACTATTTTATGTTAATTGGAAGACAATTAAGCTGCATGAACATCTCTTAGTTGTTAACCTCGTATGTTTATGTGACCAATTTATCATATGTCTAGGAATAATGAACATGAAACTAGAATTAATAAGAGAATGGGTAAATTAATGTGTAAGCTTGTTTGAGAAACCAACAAACAAGAGGTTAATTGAAACACCCACTTGATTAACTAATTACAAATCTTATTTAATCCAAATAATTGAACTAGAGAATTAATTAGTTTAAACAATTGGCCACTACTTGAATTGATTAATTGTCTAAGGGTTAGTATTAGTGAACATGAATCTAACCACTATAGTTGGTAACCAATAACAATTAATTTATCACATTTTTACACAAATAACCATAGGAGTGAATTGGTTGGACCTAAACAGAAACTCTTTATCAAATTTGGTGAATTTTTACTTGTTTTAGTTTTTAGTTAATCACTTGTTAGGTGGAGTGTTTAAGTTTCTAGTCTTGTAAAACTAGAGAAAAATCTTTACTTTTATTACTTGCTTAGTTAAAATTAGTTATTAGTTTAATTTTCATTCCTTGAGTTTGACACTCTACTTATTCAACTACACCACTAAAAGACAGGTTCACTGCCTTTGTGTGCTAAATTTATAATTTAAAAGTAGGATTAAAACTAGTGCATTTTACACACATCAAATACAACCTCAACCCAACCCGCATAACATATAACATAACTACTGAGCATGCAATAATCATATAACATCACAGGTAGTCCTACAGGTCTACCTAACTGGCATAACCACTAGCATGCAACACTAACTCATACTCAACATTTAACACTACTAGGATAACATATCCAACGGGTTGACCTTGGTGCCTTAGACCCCTTAGTATAGTGAGGATAACTCACCTTGCAACTGCCGAACCGAATCACAAGAGCACAATCCCGAAGCATCACCTCAAACTCCAACACCTATATCCATCAATAACCATTAACGTAAATATCCAAATTACCATAATACCCCTGAAGGTCAAAGTCAAAGTCCTCAGTCAAAGTCAACCTTCCTGATTGACTCTACTCGCTGAGTCAACCCGTCGACTCGCCGAGTTCTCATATCCAGAAAACTCTCATAGCACGACTTAACTCGCCGAGTCGCCCCAACACTCGTCGAGTCCAACGATCTCTGAGTTCCATCCTGACCAAATCATTGAGTCCCCAACCGAATCACTAATACCAAAAACCAAGCTAGAAAGGGACTTAAATCTTGGGGAAGGGCTTTTGCATAACAACTAGAAAGGCTTTCTGCATCAATAATCCATATAGAACTCAGATCTGGAGTTTCAACTCCAGATCTAACTCATGCTTCAAGATCTCATCAATATTTCTCCAACCAAACCCTAAAACTCCATGAAAATGGAACTAGAAAGGAGAAGGCCAAGGATAACGATTCCTTACCTCCAAAATGATCTCCCATTGAAGTATAATTCGGATCTCTTCAAGTCTCCTTGATCCAAGCTTCTTGATCTTCAAGATCCCTTCACAAATCACACCAATTTGCTTCCAAGTCTTCTCCCAAACGAAATTAGGGCTTCTGGATCTCAAAAGGGTAGAAAAAGAGGCTGGGGGTGGGTTATAATGTTCTTTATATAGGGCACAACCCCCGGGATTAGGGTTTTCTCCCTTCAGCACCAACTCATCGAGTACAAGCCGCCGACTCGGCGAGTTGGCCACTTAAACCCGCGACAAATCCCGCTCCGACTTGGCGAGTAAGCATGCCTACTCTTCAAGTCCCTTTCCTTAATTTACAATTGAAGCCCTTCCACAGCACCTCTCGAATTCGGGGTGTTATATATATATATATATATATATATATATATATATATATATAGGGATGGTTTACTTGAGATTAAAAAAAATAGATATCTTGATATTCAACCTCAGCCATATATTTTTTATTTGTCACTCTAATGCTCCAGCGTACCAGCAGCAGTGGGGTACGCCTAATCAAAAATGATTATACATATATCTTTGTTCACAGATTAAGTAATCATATGTGATTATGATATTTGGTAGCAGAAGATGTAGTGATTGTAGAGGTGACGGTGATATAAGTGACTGAAATGACAGTAGTGGGGTCGGATGGTGTCAGAGGTGGTGGTATTGGTGGTGTCGATGGCAGTTGTGGTGGTGGGAATGGTAGCGGAGGAGAAATAAACGAGTAGCGCTATACAATCATTTTATGATTATAGCATGTATGTCGCTTGGGTACGTCGGAGGGTTAGTGGGACAAATGTAAAATATGTTGTTGAGGTTAAATCTCATGATCTTTATTTTATTTTAATTTCAGCGGAACATATATATATATATATATATATATATATATATATATATATATATATATATATATATATATATATATATATATTGGTTATTTAACAAAACTAAACATAATCTGTTAAAAAGTCCGTTACAGGGTTTTTTGTGTGTAAGTTTCATTCATTAGGGACAATCTCAATAAAAAAAAGTTTTCTTTTAGTTATTTTAAGAATAAATTATAAATAAAGCTAAAGGATCCTTGAGGTTTTTTTTTTTTTTTTTTTTTTTTTTTTTAACTTTCAATTTTTTTCTTTTTTTTTTTTTTTTTTTTTTTTTTTTTGTTTTGTTATAATTATCTGGACATGGTTTTATTTTCTTCGTCATTTTCTTTATTGTCATAAAGTTAAATAACTTTCACCCAAATAAAATATTGATAAATATGTGTAGGTGATATATACACTACTTGTACATATATTATAGTTTTAATTAATATATATCATATATGTGATACTAAACTACACTCGTCAAAATAAATTTTGATCAAAATTTGGTTATCCTACGTAACTACACATTAACATGTAAATATCACACCAAAAAAAAAAAAAAACATGTAAACAATATATATCGGTTAAAATTTAATGAATTTTCCAAACATATATGTAATATTCAAATATGTATCGGTAGTAAAATTTCCACGTCATTTTGATAAAAATAGTAAAATAATGTGTCGGGTGAAAGTTAACAAATTGTCAACACATATATTCAATTTCTAAGTTTGTATTAATAAACTTTGCTACATGTGTGGATACAAAACTTGTTACGCATGACCGATTTTTGAGTAAAATTTTCACACCAAAATAAAGTGTCGGTAAAAAGTATTATTTACATACCCTAAGTGTTGATAGTCACTAAAATTTATCAGTGCACATATAAAAATATATGTGGGTATTTTCCCACACATTAACATGTGTGGGTAACTTAGGTGTACGTAAACACTTTATAGGGTTAACACCTTAATTAAAACTAGTCGTTATAATTCAGAACTCAATGTTTAGATTTATATATATATTCGGTTAAATCAAGGTAGACTTAAACATGTATTGAAACAAACTTACTCGAGAAACAAAACTCAACACACAAAACTTAAAACCCAACGCCAATTATGTCACTATAGGAGCAGCTAGTACTCGTTGAACTATTGGTCACGTTGCTACTAGCACCAGCCATTAGTTCATAACTCAAGTTTGAATCGTATAAACCTACCATCTGACCTTCTTCCTCGCACATGGATGATGTATCTGGATAGTTGACCATTGCTGAAAGCTCATATCCGTTCAACGTCTCCCATGAACTATCGTTACTACCACCCCAGATATCGCCATACTCATGCTGATCATTAGAAGGAAAAAGTTGGCTGCTTTGATCCCAGTATGATCGCTGACTTGTCGGATCATCATGACTTGTATTTACGTTATTCCCGTTATTTTTTCTGGGGTTTAAGTAATCATCAGGTACAATGGAGCCGAGGTAACCAGAGTTGTCACCTTCACTAATCAAAAAGTTATGGTGGTCATCAATGGAGGATTGGTAGCACTTGTCAAGGCCTGATTGGTTTGGATTCTGGGGGAAATTAGTAGGGTTGATTGGTTGTTTAGCGGTCGTAGCATGGTGGGAAGGCTGTGCGTTAAAGAGTTGTGCAGGCTGGAATAAGGTTTGAACATCAAGAGGAGATATTAGAGAGTGAAAATTGGTGTTAGCGTGATCAGTAGCGTAGATGAAATTGGTCCTTGCTTGGGTACCCTTCATGGATAGGGCAGCCCTATCATATGCAAGGGCAGCTTCTTGGGCAGTATCAAATGTTCCAAGCCAATGTCTTTCTTTGGTTGTGGGGTCTCTTATTTCCGCTGCGTATCTTCCCCATGGCCGCCTCCTGACACCAAGGAACCGCCCTGGCTCCGCCTCCTTTTTTCGGCCTCTTCTTTCTGTTGGCTGAGGAATGGATGTGTTCCTTTGCAGTATCGTAAAACCCACGTCAATATGAGGGTTGGCTTCAAGGGATTGGATCTTAGTAGAAGATTTTGGGGTAGACATTCTTGTACCAGAGTGAAAGAGAAATACAAGGATATATCTATAGATATAATAGAAATACAAGGAGAGAGAGAGAGAGAGAGAGAGAGAGAGAGAGAGAGAGAGAGAGAGAGAGAGAGAGAGAGAGAGAGAGAGAGAGAGAAGTGGATAGCAAGTGAAGTTTGAATGAGATTTGCTTCAAAGATGTGAGTACTTATAGAGAGAGAGAGAGAGAGAGAGAGAGAGAGAGAGAGAGAGAGAGAGAGAGAGAGAGAGAGAGAGAGAGAGAGAGAGAGAGAGAGAGAGAGAGAGAGAGAGAGAGAGAGAGAGAGAGAGAGAGAGAGAGAGAGAGAGAGAGAGAGAGAGATTTTGCATATTCAATTATTCTCAACGTGGTTTAATCAGAGAGGATAAAGTTCAATGTATTGATCCACTCATAATTATTCCATTCATGGGTAATCAGTCTTACAAATCTAGTTTTATCAATATACTCAATAAATAAATAACTATAAAAAGCATTATAAAAATAGTGTTAAAATTCATAAATATTATTAATATATAGTTCTCTTTAAAAATAATGTAAATGTTTGTTAAATAATAATACGTAATTTTGATATAAATTTATTTGTTTTATAGTTACCATCAATTTAGTTACTATCAATTTTTAATGAATATGACCAAAAATAAGATTTAAACTTACTAACTTATAAGTTTCAATATAAATAGCAAATTCCTACTTTAAATGAGTCTACAATATAAGTTTACCAAGATTATCATCTCCAGGTTATTCGTCTATCAAAAGTTGTAGAGGGTTCATTTATATACCTTACAGAAAATCAAATAATTTATACATTCATATATAACATCGATTATATAATAAACACTTTTTCAAATTTGAAGTTTACCAATTAAAATCTACACATGATTTGATTACAAAATAACAGCTACTCTAAAAAAGGTATCTCAATCTCTTATTTTTATTTTTATTGTAGTTATTTGATTGCCAAATGTTATGAGTTTACCATTTAATCTTCAAATAGTTATAATTTTGTTGTTAATTTGTTAATTTTATGTCGAATGTTGAATATACATTTGATGTTAGTGTTTTTTTCTTTGCTTGTTCTTGTAATCATTCATCTGCGACATTTCTTTGTATATAATGAATCTTCAACGTTTAAATAATCAATTAGATTATTATATTTAAATAATTTCAAATTATTTCTAAAGTTTTATTGATTTTGAGAATGTTATGTTGTGCATATATTTTAAAGTTTAATTGTTATCTTGTTTATTTGTGCTTTAGTGTTAATAAAGAATTTAGTAAGTTTTTTTTTCTTAGTATAATTTCACATTTTCTATGTAATTTAATAAAAAAGATGTTTTTTTTTGCTTTTGCAGTTAATAATCACTATCTTAAAGTATGAATATTGATCGTTCAAGTAGTAGTAATTCTCATGATCGTTTTGATTTTGAACTCTACTATAATAAATCTTTTAAGCTTGTTTGTTGCGATAAGTTGATACATAAAAAGCCTTTCATATTAAGTCTTTAGAGATTGGCATTGACTTTTATAAGTCTTATGGACAAGAATCTGGTTTTGATGTCAATTTGTCATGTCAAAAAAAATATAATGATCGCATAGTTCGTCTTAGATATTCTACATGCAGTAGTTCTGGTTTTACAGTCGTTCAAGAATGAAAATATTGATGAAAAATTTTGAGATGTTAAAAGAAGGAAAACTTCATCTAAGAAGAAAAGATGCCATGTTTCAAAGTTCAAGAATGTATGTTCTTTAATGTTCTAGATTTATGTGTTTGTTGAAGATCACAACCATGAACTTGTTGCTCAAGATTAGTTGCACTTATTAAGAATTAATAGAAAAATCGATTTTCTTGATGAATCCTTTATATATATGGTTGGTACTTGTAACATTGGTGCTTCAAAAGCTTATAACTTGTTGAGTAGTATGAAGGGTGGCTTTGATTTTATGGGAGAGATTATAGTCGACTATAAAAAATTTCATAGAGATTTAAATTTTAAAGTTGGTGTCAAAGATTCCCAAATGGTTATGGATATAATGAAAAACAGAATTTATTTCTCAAAATGTTCATTTGAGGTCCAAACACATGTTGATGATCATCTTACTGGACTTTTTTGGGCTGATGATACTTTGAAATCCAACTATAATGAATTTGGAGATGTATTATCTTTTGATGCTACTTATCAAACAAACAAGTAATTCCTATTCCTTATTATAATATTGTTCAGTTATTATATTTGTAAAACTATAATTTTTGTGTGAATTTTTAAAAACTGTTTTCAGGTATTCTATGGTATTAGTTCTTTTTAATGGAGTTGACCACCACAAGCATTATGTTACTTTTACTGATGGTTTACTAGCTCGTGACATAGCAAATGCATATGTGTGGTTGTTCGATGAGTGTCGTAAAGCATTTGTCAATCAACCCATGATGATTGTAACAGATCAAGAATAATCAATGAAGAAGGTTGTTAGTTTTTTTTCTTGAATCCAAGCATAGACTATACATGTGGCACATCACTTAAAAACTTGAGGAAAAGGTGTATACTTGTTCATGATTTTTTTTTGTTATTTGTAAAAATAATATGTAAATATTTGTCTATCCATCTTAGTTATTATTTTATATAAATTTTCTTGTGAATTGTGCTTTTTTCAAATTTTTTGTCAATTTATGATCATTTGTGTACAGGTTTCACATTGTTATGTTATTTGAAAATGTATATCTATGTTTATATGTTTCTTTGTTTCTTGATTCCTATCTATGTTTATAACCAACTAGACATCCTAAAGTTTATCATTTGTGTACATGATTCACATATTAATGTTTATGTAATTATTTTATTTTTTGAGATTCAAATGATAGTTTTAATTTATTTCAACTTTAATACTGATGTTTATGTGTTTCTTTTTTAGATTGATATCAATGTTTATAACCATTATGGAATCTTCAATGTTCACCACAAGAATTTGAAAGTTGATGGTCAACAATGTTAGATAATTTTGATCTCAAAGAAGTCGAACGCTTAAAGTCTATGTTTAAAATAGACGAAATTGCAAGAATGGTCCTTGTGGTTAGGTGGAAATTGCCACTTTTGGCCAAAAAGGTTTGGGCTAGCATTGATGGTCCATAGGTTTGCATTTTGTTTCCACTTTGGTCCAAAACCTTAACTTTCTTCGTCTTTACAAAACAAAAAAAAATAGGAGGAAGTTGTGACACGTTCACTAAAAAAACCGTTTGTAGCGAATAATTTATTAAAAAAAATAAAGAAGCTTAACACAAAAGCAGAAAAAGAAATAATAATAACCTGGTCCCGGGCATCTACCATTATACCCATAATGGTCGGCCATACTATTGCTATCCATACTGCCGTCCCTTTTCCCCTGTTACCATCCATTTGACTTGTCAAATGGAGGGTATTTTCGTCATTCCCTATTTTACTCCCTATATTTAATTAATAAACTCCTTTTACGTATCCATCCCTTACTGCGATACGGATAAAAGCGTCGATCATACTCACATTTATAGTCTTAATTACATAGATAGTCGTTTCCACTTCGATTTTCATTAACTGAGGATCAAGAACCCTAATCCCATTTCCAGCTTGTGCGCTTCGATCAAGTGAGTTGATCAGTTAATGCAAGTTCCAATCTGGAATGTAAGGTTGTATGAGAAAGCATTCAACGCAAGGGTGGTTTATGGTACGTAATTTTTATTTTGCTCACTAAGTTGCCTTTTTATGTGAAATCCTCTCATCTGAAACTTCTTTTTTGTTCTTGTTTTGAAGATGGATACCCTACTATGTTTACCATCAAGCTACATCATGGGGGAGAGTTCACAAAGTTTCCAGATGTGAACTACATTGATGGAACTGTGACATACGTTGACATGGTCGATATAGAAGAGTTTTCTGTTCATGAAATGGATGCCATCATGAAAGGGTTAGGATACTCAATTCCCCCAGTTATCTATTATCATTTTCGGTTGCCCAAATGAGACATGCATTTTGGACTATGTGCCCTAGGAAATGATGATGATGTTCGTAATCTTGCCCAATATGTGATGGAGCATAAAGTCATAAGGGTGTACACTGAACACGGTTTTACAAAATTGCTTACTTACTTTATGGCTCCTAAACCTGTTAAAAAGGTCGCTATTGAGCAATTAGATGAAATTGAGGAACATGAAACCACCACAACTTATAACCAAGCTAGTGATAGGAAAAGGAGTTGGACCAAGGACAAATCTTTGTCAGTATCCCCTGTTTTACATAATGAAGGTGCTTTGTCAATATCCCCTGTTTTACATAATAAAGGTGCTTTCTCATTATCCCCTGAGTATAATAGGAAAGGGAGTTGGACCAAGGACAAATCTTTGTCATCATGCAATAAGAAATTAGGCATGGGTGATGTTAGTGAAGCTAATGTAGATGGGGATAAGGATCATGCACCTAATGATTTTGATGAGGCAGCTAATGAATTTGATCTTGGATTGTACCAACAGATTTTAGAATCTAATTCTGAATTTGATAATGGATTCAATGAAGAGAAGGAAGGGGATGAAGGGGAGGAGGTAGTTAATGAAGTTATTGCGAATGTAGATATGAGGAATTATGAGAAGGATGCTAGAGTTGAAGATGATGTAGATATGGGGGGTTATCAGATGGATGTTGGAATTGAAGATGATGTAGATATGGGGGGTTATCAGATGGATGCTGGAGTTGAAGATGAAGTTACTCATAATGTAGCTGAGGATGAAAGAAGTTATGGGGAGGAGGATAATGGTGAAAGAAGTGATGGGGAGGAAGATAGTGATGAAAGAAGTGGTGGGGAGGAGGATAGTGATGACAGTGACTTTTGGGTAGATGAGGATAACATAATTCCTGAAGTAGAGGTAGATATGAAGGATTTTTACATGAGTGTTGATCTGGAAGCTGAATTTATGGAAAAGAGAGTAACAAATCCCATGCATAATGATAGTGATGAAGACCCTAAAGACCATGAAGATTTGGATGTAATTGATAATGACCAATGGGATTCAATGGATGAGGGTTCTGATATGGAAAGGAAAAGGAGAGTTTTATTAAAAGAATTAAGGAAGGAGACAAGGTGCTCTTAAGGGGAGATACATAAAGTTACTTTTAGGATAGGACAAAAATATAAAAATAAAAAGGAGTTAAAGGAAAAAATACAATTGCATGCATTGGAAACCAGGAGGAATATATTCTTCAAGAAAAACGACAAAACAAGGTTAAGAGCTTTATGCAAAGGGACTATATCCTTTAATGAGGGTGATGTCGGTGAACCTACCCCTTGTACTTGGGTGATACAAGGTTCTAGGTCAACTAAAGATGGTACTTGGATGATTAAAACATATAACCACGAACACAGATGCTTGCATACAAGAAAAGTGAGATCTGCAACTGCAAAGTTCATTGGGAAGCAAATAATGGATCAGGTTGAATTAAACCCAACAATCCCTGTGAAAGCTTTAAAAGAGCAACTGCAAAAGGAATATCAAGTGGGTTTCTCTATACATTAGATTTTCAGGGCTAAATCTAATGCAAAAAAACAAGTGCAAGGGGATTACAGAAAACAGTATGAGGTTCTCAGAGATTATGTCTTAGAGCTACAGTCTACCAATCCAGATACAACTGTGAGGTTAGAATTTGAGTCTGAACCCAACTCCAATGCCACCTCAAGAAGATTTAAAAGAATTTATGTGTGTCTGGGTGGAATGAAGAAAGGGTTTAGAGCTTGGCTGAGGGATTTTCTTGGTTTTGATGGGGCATTTATGAAGGGCCCTTTCCCAGGACAGATATTGACTGCAGTTGGGGTAGACTCAAACAATGGAATATACCCCCTGGCTTATGCCATTGTTGAGTCTGAGAATACTCAAAGCTGGAAATGGTTTCTTGAGATTTTAGGAGATGACTCAGACCTATATGCAAACTCAAACTTCACATTTATAAGTGATAGACAAAAGGTATGTAATTGGTATCTTAAATTTACTATATTTGCATGAAATATACTAACTATGTTTTATTTCCTTACAGGGTTTATAGGCAGCCATTGCTCAGTTGTTTCCATGTGCTAAGCACAGATATTGTCTCAAGCATATACATGATAATATGAAGAGAACATGGAGATCCAATGAACACAAAGAAAACTTGTGGAATTGTGCCACAGCAACAACAGTCCAAGAGTTCAATCACTTAATGAATGAATTCAACTTATTTGACAAGGATGCATATAATTGGTTGAAGCAGATCCCCCCACAACACTGGGCAAGAAGCCACTTCACAGGTAATTTCCAAATATGCCCCTGAGGTGTATTACTTTGTTAGTACACTGTCTTACTTACTATTTACTTTGTTTTTGACAACATTTCAGGGAGAGCAATATCATATATGCTTTTAAATAATCTTTGTGAAGTTTTCAACAACAAATTGGTTGAAGGAAGGGATAAGCCACTAATAACTTGCTTGGAGTACATCATGGAATACATGATGAAAAGAATATGTAATGTCATCAAGGTGCAAAATAAGTGTGTAGGGCCTCTAACTCCTTCTGCAACAAAGATTATGGATAAAAATGTCTATTTGGCATCTCAGTACACAACTAGGTGGAATGGTTCAGACAAATACCAAGTGAAAGGGCCATGGCAGGATCAACAAGTTGTTGACATGGCAGAAAGGGTATGCAGCTGCAGGAAGTGGGAATTAACTGGCCTCCCTTGTAAACATGTCATAGCTGTCCTAAATGATAAAGCAGAAAATGGTGAAAAGATTGGAGAGTTACACACTTATGTCCACAGGGTGCATTGGCTAGAAACTTGGAAAGTAGCTTATGTTCATAAGGTAGAGCGTATTAAAGGGAGAGCAATGTGGCCTATAAGTGATTGCCCAATTAAAATCACCCCTCCTCTGCACCATAATCAACCTGGGAGACCCAAGAAAAAGAGAAGGCAATCTGTAGGGGAAAGAAGCTAGAATAAGGGAGAGAATGGTAATGGTGCTAGTGGGAGTCAAACTGATGGGGCTAGTGGGAGTCAAACTCATGCTGCAAGTGGGAGTGGGAAGTTAACAAGGAGGTTTATTAGTGTGACTTGCAGCAAGTGTAAAAATAAAGGGCACAATGCTAGAACTTGCAAGGTCCAAGTAGGAAATTGAAGGGGTTTGAAGCTAGTTTGATGTCTTTTTGGTTTTACATGTCAACTGCTTATGTTTATTGTATGTTATGTACTTGATGTCTTTTGGTGTGGAAGATACATTGATGTTCTTTTTGGTACTTGATAGTATGTTACTGAAAACTGTATGTCTTTTGATTTATGGGAAAAACATATCAGAAATTTAATGGTATGGTTTATGGTATGTTTAATTTGATGTTAATTGCATACTTTACAATGTTTAAATCATACAATTGGATGTTATGGTTTATGGTATGTTTAATTTGTTGTTAATTGCATATTTTACAATGTTTAAATTTGTTGTTAATTGCATACAATAAATGGAATGGTCAACATATAGATACCAAATATAATTTCCATTGACATTTTGTTGCAAAACATGTCTTACATGGATTACATTGCTTACATCTTGAACAAAATACTACTTTCATACAACTTACCAAAATATTACACTGCTTACTGCTCACAGCTTACATCTTCAACAAAAAACTACATACCCAAACTATTAAATTTTCAAGCTACTTGTAAAATAGAACATACACAAAGAAAATGCAACTGCATAACAGGTAAATTTTGAGTCTTGTGGTCTGAGCCTTCACTTTGTTTATTGTCCTCAGCAATCCAGGTATGATGGCTTTTGAACATTCACACAATGAACCATCATACCACCCAATAAAGCGACACTTCGATCCCTTCAAAATCCATTTGTTTACCTCAACAATCCAGGTATGATGACAGAACATGTTCTTAACATGTAATGCGACAACAATGATGCAAATACAAAATCCATTTGTTTACCTCAGTCGGGCATCCCCAGAAACGGCGACCTGGGTTTTTGTCGGTCCTCGAAGTGCGAACAATAGCCATTTTACCACAGAAACACAACACCATTGTTAATTTCTTCAGAGGGAAATTGTGAATAGTGATGTGTTAGGGCTTGTGAAGAAGATGGGAACGAGGGGATTAAAGCTTGAGGACAGTAGTATCATCGATCGATCTTATAGGAAGAGGAATTTATTAATTAAATATAGGGAGTAAAATAGGGAATGACGAAAATACCCTCCATTTGACAAGTCAAATGGATGGTAACAGGGGAAAAGTGGCGGCAGTTAAGGTTTTGGACCAAAGTGGCAACAAAATGCAAACCTATGGACCATCAATGCTAGCCCAAACCTTTTTGGCCCAAAGTGGCAATTTCCACCTAACCACAGGGACCATTCTTGCAATTTTGTCTTTAAAATAAGGGATTTATGGATTCCGATTGATATAAGAGATCTTGAACTTTATGGTTTGATGCGAACTAATTCAAGATTAGAGAGCCTAAATTATGATTTCTCACATTGCATCATGAATCAAATTCAGAGAAGTTCATGATGTCATTTGATAATGCAATGGAGAAGTAAATATATCATCAACATTTATTAGATTTTTAGTCTACAAGTACCACCCCCAAGATAATGACTTCTCTCTGTATTGAAAAGTATGCATCGAAAATTTATACACTTAATATTTTCTTGGACATTCAGAAATAGTAATACAAGTTTGCATTTTTTTGCATTCAAGAATCTATAGTTATTGAAGATGAAAGTGAAGTTTATGTTTTGAGAGATAAGAAGATGATAAAAAAGTTGATTGATAAAAAAAGTGAATGAGGATGAAGATTTTGATGATTTTACCGAAATCGTCTTCCCTCTCTTTGTCCTAATACTCTATTACAAGGTATGTAATTTATTTATTATATATGAGAAATAGTTTTCAATGTTGAAAAAGTTTTATCTATTTTTTATGTTATTTTTGTGTATAAAATTTTCATGTAAGTTGTTTTGCCAAAAAGTTTAGAAAATTCAAAATACAGTTTATTAAAGATCAAAAGTAGTTTAAAAATTCACATTGCGAATGTAAGATGTTTTGCTAATTCACAGTGTGAACACTTATAGAGTTATAAATTGGTTTGTACTGTTCCTTAAATTAGTATGGATTATAGAATTTTTTTTTTGTGAATCTGTTTTGAAGTACATATTTATGTTGAAAATGTAATTTAAATAAGATTCTAAATTCACAATGTGAATAAATGTTATAGTATTATGATTTATAATGTTGATTAACAATGTGAATCAATGTTAATTTCTATGATTTTTATTGAATGGTATGAAATAGAGTTTCTTATTCACATGTTCATTTGTTTATTAATGATAATTTTGTAGGTTGTATTTAGTACAAGGGGTGATAGCATCAGTTGTAGATGTATGTTTTTTTGTCCAGGAAGCACTACTACTAGAAAAACAGCCTTTTACGACGTGCAAACCATGACACCCGGTGATTTATGATACGCAAATGTGTGTGTCCACAAAATAATGTCATCTCTGCCAAAATTTAAAGGATTTAGGACACGCATTTTTGCGTGCCCTAAAATTAGTGTCTAAATAAAAAAAGCATGGAGGGCACCTATAATAAAATGTGTGTCGTCTAACGATGTCTCTTTATAAATTTTAATAGAACGCACATTCAGGGGGAAATGAAACCCTAAAATCTTGAAAATCCCGCTTCAGGCTAGCACCTTTAATATAATCGAACACCTATGATATCCCTTCATCTTTCCAATGGCGTCACAAGCTCTGGAGATTGAAAAAGGAGGCAAAAGGATCAAGAAGTCGTATGAATGATATTAGCTTCAGGCAATTTTTCATGTTTACCTCTTCCGACCAAATCCTTCGATGATGGAGCCGCCATACACTTGGATTCGGATAACTAAATCTCCACAGTAAGCCCTAGTACTAGTCATTTCTTACTTCAACTTCAACCTCCTTTAACCCTAGTTTTCTATTTACTTTTTACGATTGACTAAGACTGATTCTCTATCTCCTTTATTCTCTCTAACCCTACACAACCATCGACCATTCACAACCTTCGGACCTCACACCTGTACACCTCAAATCACTCATCGCACCTCCGTCTCTACCGCTAGCACACCGAAGCAACAACTTCAACGCACACCTCCTATTTTTCTCTCTCTACCTCTTGTATTCCACCACCATTGTTTAACCACCAGCATATCTTCTCCTTCATCGTTCTTGAAGATGTGGTTGCTAAATCCACAAAATGTATTTGTTTTTCTAGCTACACCACTACAAATCTCCTTCTATTTGCTTAACTATCGTTTCTTTTTTTTCTGTACATTTAACTAGAGAAAAATTTAACGAAATGGGGAAAGTGACATGGATATGAAGGTTTCAAGAACAGGGGTTGCTTCGCAAAAAGTAAGAACTTAACGACTTTCTTCTGAATTTACTAGAGATTATACATCTGTGTACTTAGTTCGTATCATTATCTTTATTATCATTCTCTCTATTTTACTCTTTGTTTTAAAAAAGGTGAAAAATCCCCTAATTAAGGATTTGCTCTATGGTATCTAACCACTTATCGTGCACACGAACTGTTAGTTTTATGCCAGACTGAACATCAAAAGATTTTGTTGAAGAAAAGATGTGTAAAATGAAGAAACTGGTGATAGGGTGAAATACAAACAACTTGAAGATGATACCGATGATTGATTATGTGGAGATACGAAGAAAAAATTTGGTAGGTTTGTTGGTTCATCATCATTAATTTATGGTTGGTTGCAACTGAATTTAACTTGTAAGGATTTGACTTTAACATGAAATTCCTTCAAGGTTTCAAGATAGTAACAACGAAATTGTGGTTGATCTCTCTCCTACACGTACCATTACCTTGAAATTTTTGTCTACAATCCTTTTGAGGTATTATTTTTATAATAAGGGTCTAGATCGTTAGCACTTGGTACTTGAAAAATACATCAGGGGTCTTGATATTTTAAGATTGGTAAAATTTGATACTCATATCTATACATACCCTTAATTTTGAGTTCATATTTGGTTACCGATCAATAGAGTAAAATGAATATGCCATAAATCCTATATTTCTTCTTTGTTACATCTTTGTTTCTGATAATAGGTTTCATGTATTGCATATGGCAGAAATCATGGTTGATGGGTAGAGTTCAGTAAAGCATGGCAATCATCAAATTGCCATGTTAGTTACTGGTATAATTTCTAAATCAGAAACTTTTCTACCAACAATTCATCTGCAAAGGAGTTTTCACATTTATTCTTATTTTTGACCTATTCTTGAGCTTTATAAGAGCCCCATCCATATAGAGTATTGACAATTTATTTTTACATACATATCAACCTGAACCATAGGGAGGATGGGTGAAAATAAAAGAACACATAAAAGCAAAGTGAAATTACCGAATGGCAAGTGGCATAAGATACAAAAGAGATTGCGAAAAGCTAATTTGCTTATGATAACCCAAGAAAAATAAGTGGATATGGCTTTATATTGACAGCCTTGGAGCATTCTTTTTCTTTTTTATTTTAAATTCATTGTAGTTAAGCTTTCTGTTACAGTTAACTTGAGCATCAAAATAGTAAATTACTAAGATTTTGATGTGCAACTAAGCATTAACATCACATGAATAACCAAATCATGAAATAACTAGTAACCCAATTACAATTACATAACTGAAAACATTAGATTAAACAAAGTGCAATAATATTTTAGTAATAATTAACACCAAGTTAGTGAGCTTTTATATATAAGATAAACAAAGTGCAGTAGTAATACTAAACACGTAATCTTAACAGAAGTATAGTAATCTAATCATAAAAATCGTAAAAGAACATGATAAAAAAATGTAATTCAACTTAGTTTAATCATTATATGAAAAAATAAATATATGTTTTATTACAAAATGGTAGAACTGGAACCCAACCAGTCACATTGGTTTTGGTTTAAAAGATGGGTTTCCTCTCCCAGTGTTCACCCTTATTAATAGGAATAAGTTGATGGTTTGACTAAAGCATGTCCTCGCATGGAGTTCTTGATGAAATGTATTAACTGTGATTAATAAGTATTTGAAATTATGAATATTAGACTCTTTGTTTTTTACTCTCAGTTGTTGATATTCAGTATGTATAAAATATAAATCTCATCATATTTTATACCAACAAATATCAATTTAATAACTATCAATGAATTAAAAAATTATGTTGTAGGTGAGTACTCAGTTTCTAAATTTGGAGACTTTACTTGATAATAGTGTTGGCCAAAATGTAGAGTAACGGTTTGGAAGGAGTGGCACACCTTTGACTGTTCAGTTAAGGGTAAGCCTCTTTTTACATGGTATCATTTCCCTGGTTCATCTATACAATTACAATTTTCATTTAATCTACATTTAGAAAAAAATTTAAATTCTGGTATTAGCATATAGTTATATAATATGCGGAAGGGTTAAATTGTAAAAATATAGGCTAGAGAATATATAATATAGTTATTTTAATATTAGCTAATATTTATCTACCTGTTCACAATTTGTACTTGTTAACTATATATATATATATATATATATATATATATATATATATATATATATATATATATATATATATATTATAAGTTATAACAATACTTTAATCATTTAAGTGTTCACTATTTTTTTTAAACATAATCAAGCAACTTTGAGATCATCTGTTTTGGATGTTCTTTTGGAGATAATAAAATTATGTGACATTTATGGCTTTATCTTATGGAAACAGTCTTAGATGATGAAAGTGAGGTATTATATTTTATATCTTTACTTATATTATGGGTCCCATTTAAATACCAATCAAGAATAATCATAAATTTGGTAATTATTACTTTTTTTGTTATCTTATTGGTTAATTGATATTATTATTTATTGCAGAAAATGGTTTTAATTGCATTAGAAAATGCTGAGATTTTTACATCGGGTGGTTTGGTTAAAGACAAGGTAAAAAGTAAAACTAATTAGTAACGATTTTTTAATTAAAAATTTGTATCATATCTAAGGATTTGAACTGATTCAGTTGAAAGTTGCAGCATCGTGTACATTTCCAATTTTATCCCCACTTGTTGTTCGGATGTTGTTACATTCTTCTCCTTTTTAAGAAAGTTGTTCTTTTCCATGTGTGACATGATTTCACAAGAATTGGATGTGGATTGTAGATGCATATGGTGATGAGATCATTAGGCTTCAATTAAGGTAAATTTTCTTTTAAGCTTGCGAATTTTAACATATGTTTGTCAATAGAAAAATGCTTTCAAGGTGTTACATAGTTTTAACCTTGAGGTAATTTATCAATTTATTTTTGCACTTATGTTGATATGTATATGTGCTTGTGTGTAGGTTGGTGTCAAAAAGCTTGCAGATGTTCACTTTTCCCTCATTTGACCACTCACATTTGGCACAAGTATTTGCAACTAACATTCCTTGTTTGATTCTTCTATTAATTATATTATCATATTAGTTTTTTGACTTTTATTTGATCAGGTCACAAGAATTATCGGAGAAGGGGTTCATTAGTCTTAAAGAATTATGAAATGCAAGATGCAACTCTACTTAGTTGGAATTTGATGTTTATCATCTTTGTTTATATCTTTTTAGTTTGTATAGCATTACTTTGCAGAAGGTGTCCCATGATACGCAATGTAGTATTAAGCTATATAGTTAGGGAAAACCTCTTAATAACAATGTACAATTAGATCCCCTTAATATCAATGTATTAGAATTTTTTGACATGATGTTATTGGATGAAATTCATTATTTTGGTATATATTTGTTTACATATTTTTGTATTATGTGTAAATGAGTATCGTAAAGACGCGTCGTAATTGCATATCGTAAATTGTTACTGAAGTTTATGACACACAAATGTGTGTCATCTTCATTTATGACAGAGGCTTCCTTGATACACATTGTGTGTCACAAACACGTGCGTCGTGAGGTTACGACACGCAAATGTGTGTCGTCTTCCTTTATGACAGGGCCTTCCTTGATACGAATTGTGTGTCATAACTGCGCGTCGTAAATGCGTGTCATAAATGCGCGTCGTAAATAGACGACGCCCAAAAGCGTGTCATCTCTCGTTATGACAGGTCCTTCCTTGACACACATTTGTGCGTCGTCTGAGCGTTTTACGACACGCATTTCGCGTCGTAAAAGGTTGTTTTTCTAGTAGCGCAATGTTATGTCGTCTTATGTTTTTCATATAAAATATGAAAGAGGATGATGAAATTCCATCAAATTTTATTTTTAGGAGATGGGGAAAAGACATCATATTTGATGGAGTATTGAAAAAGAAGTACTTGTATTCTCACAAAGGTAGTAAAAATGAATGTGCAACTCGACATGCTTATGCGATTCTTCGTTTGTCCATTAACTATTGGATTAAGGTGTCTAAGGTCCTAATTAAATTGGTATAATGTTGAGGAATAAAAGTAAAATCTTTTTTAGATTACCCTCATAACCAAGAAATGGCTTGGATTGCTTATAGGGAAATTGATTAATTTTATCCCTATAAACGATCATTTTAACAAAAATAACCAACATTTGTTTTTGGTAAAATGACCACTTGCTCCGGAACATAGCATTATGAAGTTGTGGTCTCCGTTCTGGAGTACCTATTATAGAGTTCCTAATCTGGATTATAACCTCAGCCTTTTTTTGTCTCATATATATATATATATATATATATATATATATATATATATATATATATGCTTAGAACCTTACCTTCAACCAAGTAATTCGCAATTATCTCTTATAAAACTACTTCAAAATGAGTTTCTAAGGGAGTCATCACGAAAAAAGCTTTAACAACCTTCATGTTTAGCTTCACAACCTTTGGCGAACTAACCCACATACTTACACTCACATTAAAACTGATTTGATGGATTGTTTCGTAGCTTGTTTTCTGGCTATTGGATAGGTGGTATATTTGTTTTCTGCACTTTTCTATTGTTTCTTTAAAATATATAATGTTTCTACATCTAAATTAATTCGCTTTTTGCCAAAAAAATACAGGTCCATGCATTCATTGGTTGCTTCTTTTCTGTCACCCTTCATAGGTAGTGTCCCTCTTAGAGGGGAGTATCTAAAACAATGTCCGTAGTGGTTGCTATCAACAGGAATAACCAGACCCTCCCTATAGCTTTTGGTATAGCCGTGGAAAATAATTTCTACTGTTGTACCTGGTTTCTTATCAGGTTAACAGAAGCTCTGAGACATGGTAGGGAAGTATTGTTCATAACAAATATAGACGATGTTGTTAACTCTTGCATAGAGCATGTATTCCCTGATTCTTATCATGGGTATACTTCTAAAAATGTGTTCAAGTATATGCGCACAAGGGGTGTCTCTGGCAGAACATTACAACCTTTGTTTTGGATGATAGTAAACTCATATACTATGTCTGATTTTGAATAAAACTTCTGTCGGACGACCCCTGATACTCGTGAAAAGCTTGCCAGCATCGGTCATGCGAAATGAGCAAGAGATTATTGCCCTAACATCCGTGGAATGTAGTCAACATTGATGTTCCCCAACTTTTTTGTGTTATCAGTAAACCAACACAAGGTACCGATAATAATGCTTACCGAGGCAATTCGTGACTACATTCAACAGACTTCCATTGAATGCAAATTAATGGCAGGTAAAATACCGGGTGAAATATTAAATTTATTTAAATACTAGTACAAGAACCTTATTTGATCATATTTCATTTTCAGCGATTTTAACTATCGTACTCACCCTGTATGTTGAAATAGTGCTTCATAAAAAGGATGCAGAAGTCTGTTCGGTGGCAAGCAACAAAAATCCTGCCAGAGATCTCGTCTTCGCTCCCGTCTGACATTTTGATTTAAAAAAAAACTTGTATTGTTGATCTGAACTGTCATAAATGTTGATGTGAGAAATGACATCGTTTGGGTATAGCTTGTGGTCATGCTATTACGACATCACATCATTCGAACATCCATGAATTACATGATATGGTTCAAATATATTATTGGGCTAATGTGTTTCAGACTGCCTATCAGACACAAATTGTGCACCCTCTTTCCCCTCCATCAGAATGAGAACTACCATGCCCTTTTATTGCAGTTTTATTGCTAATGTAATTGCAATTAATTATGTTTGTAGTTGATTTGCAGTGTGTACTGAAAAATATTATTATGGCCCTAATATTTTTCTACATATTACAAAGATAGAAAAAACATAATTTACAAGTACCATAGTAATACTAACAAACAAGCAAACATTACATATTAAAATGATTAATAAGAGTTACAGAAGGGAAACTTAGTTGATGAATATAAAGCTTACAAATTGTACACAAAGATTCCAAAAAAGAAAATCCAACTACAAATTAACATTATTTTCAAGTGCATATTTTGGGTTTCAAGTTTCTTCTTCAATTGAAATAAGTTACTGATTATCAACGAAGTATTGTCTTTTTCTTTGTCAACCCAATAGATAAACCCAGACAGTGGTCTTTGAAAATTTAAGATCAAACGCATGACGTATATTGTGTACATTAATGTTAATTCAATGAAAAATAATAAAAGTATAACCCACATACCTCTTTAGGACAAGCGTAAAAAAGCCATCCATGGTTAATTCCAGTCGTTGATGTCCTTATAATACCTTCAGAGCCACAATCGCAGTATGTCATTTCTTTAGATTTTGAGAAATGAATTTTTAGTAGGAAATTTAACAAGGTAAAGAGTTTTAACTCTTGAGTTCCTTTATATAATGACATTTACCATGATTATGGTTCCCGACACCACACTATTTCGAAAATACATTCCAAAGCCACATTCAAGAATTGATATTTTAGACCCTAATTTCGGAACAATAATTATCCTAGTTTCTTGACATATGTGTAGTTATTCTGAACAGTAAAAGTCACAGATTCCTAACATATGTGTAGTTATTCTGAACATTAAACATCATAGATTCCTGACAGTAACTCGGACCATTGTTCTAGAGCCACGTTCCGAACCAACTATTTCGGAGCCACGTTCCTGACCAGCTATTTCGGACATTGCTTTTGTATGTAATTGTCATAGATTCCTGACATATGTGTAGTCATTTCCCAACAGTAAAACCCTTAGATTCCTGACAGTACGTGTAGTTATTCTGAATAGTAAATGTCATAGATTCTTGACAGTATTTTGGACCCTTATTCCAGAACCACATTCCGGAGCCACTTTCCGAAATGGCTATTTCAGAAACTTGTTTTGGACATTGTTTTTCGACCTTAAAATGTACCTAACATGCATCCTCAACATTGAAATAAAATTTGAATGAGTTCATCTCACGATGGTGTTTGGCATTGTGAAGAAGAAGATTGTTATGTTTGTTTAGATAATAACCCGTTTTCAAAAGGTCCAGATTTCCCACTCTCGGATAAAATGCATGATGACATTTTCCAAGCTATTAAGGTTGTTGAAGAAGCAAACGAAAGGGACTCTAAAAGAAGTTGCACACTAAATCAATGTGCAGACAATCTAGCAGATCAAGTAAATGAAAAGGAAAAATAGGTTGTTGAAGCAATGAAAGAAGTGAAACAAGCTAAGAAGTGGATTAAAAATGTAGATGCGGAGATCAATAAGTTGCGTGCAAAAAGGGATCGTCTAACAGATGTTGTTAGAACTCGATAAGATTTTGTTGATCGGGAACAAAATATGTATCCCATGTAATTTCCTAATTTGTGGAAACCAATCTAAGTATGTATTAGGTTAAATAACGCACTCTGCAATAATGTTAATGAAAAGGGATAATTGTCATTTTAGATAATCATATCGTTCCTTCTACAAAATTCACTTTGAAAAGACATTACAATATCAATATTTAAATTTAGATTAATTTTTTGGCCAATAACTGGGAACTTGCATCCGTTACAAACTAGCCGTGTCTACAAGATTTTTAAATAATTGCATGTAGGCCTCAATTAGTTCGAAACCATTATCAGTCAATTCAACTTGATCTTCTATTGTTAGAGTCTTCCTACGTGTTTCTTTGATGATGTCCATTGTGTTCACAAATTGTCGTATATCTTCAAACATGGTAATGAGGAGTGTCTGCATGTTATACAATGCTACTTTTCTTCGGTCCTCAGCCGGTGAAGGCGGTAATGGGATTTCCAGTATTACCATTCGTTGTTTGGTATAGCATTCAAGACCTCATTGAATGTAGTCGTATCAACAAGACCTCATTGAATGCAATCGTATCATAATCACGAATCATTTCTAATGCGGTTGTATCAACAATACCTCATTGCGCGTATTCAAGCCGTGAAATAGCATATTCTATAGGCAACTCATCGTCATCTTTCAAGTCGTTGGATGTTGGAGACTGAAAATAGAATATGCCTAAATTATATTAATATACTATTTAAAAACCAATGTTCATAAAAGTATTAAATAATAATACAAAACACTTTTGAAACATAACAATAACAAAAAAAACATAATTGCAACTAGTCTATCATATCAAGTTTGTCTGCATTTGCTCTGAATCTTTCAGAGTCCTATCCGCTTTTAATTTAACTTTAAACAACCTTTCTTGATTTTTTTCTTAATTTTATGGGTGCCTTTATTGGTTTATTTTTTTATCTTATTTTGAAACTCAGCTTCGTCATTTTTTATGTGCAAAAACAAAATTCCAATAACATTTTAATACATTATCATAAAAATAAAATATAATTATAAAATTTTGTTTTTCTATTTTATCTTTATCGGACATAATTCCAAAAGCCCCTGTAAATAGAATACAACTTTGTCGTCCGTAAAATCCACTATTTTTAACAACATCCACGCTAACTCGTCTTTGGACTAACATGGGTTATTAAACAACACTTAGAAAAAAATGTATATTATAAGTATTCCATATTATCATTCCAGAATAGATATTCGGGTTCTGAACCACGTTCATCATGTTCTGGAGCTACATTACCATTCTGAAACCCTTACAATACCTAATTCCGTACTAAAACAACCGATCGAAAACACATTACAAAGTAGTTACATAACATTCATACACGTACAACGAGAAAAAGACTAAACAAGGATAATCTGGATATTCCTGAGTTATTCTGGAGTTGTTCCTCATGTTCCGGACCATTACGGACAATTCTGGAATACGTAAATCATTTCATAACATCAAATGCATAGTAACGTAAAGGATTGAACTTACTTTGTTTGACGAGTCCATGCTCAAAATTTGGTCCGAAATGCGGGTAGATCGTGCTTCAGATCTTCTAATTTCGAAACGAGTATTTAAGATTTTTTGTGTGTGAGACCCATATATATATATACCATTGGGCTATAGTATTGGGTTTAGGCTGGTTTTCGGGTCCCGAAAGACCCATTCTGGACCAAAAGGTTAGTTTAATAAAAAAAAAATCAAAATTAAAAAAAAAAAAAAAAAAAGAAACTTGGTTATATTTTTTGTTTAAAAAAAACCTAAAAATGTGGTTAGACTACTCAATTTGCTTTGATTATATGAGAAAGAGAGGGAGAGAGAGATGATTTATTAATATATTATATGATTAATATATTAATTAGAAATAGTAATAATTAATTAAGAATTAATCGTAATTAATTTCAAATTAATTATGGATTAATTATAATTAATTAAAGGTACAAGGACTGAGCTGTAATTATTCGATAGTTAAGTAATGGAGAGGATCCATAAGCTTCCATCATATGGACAGTTTTGGAGGACCCTATTAGGTTTTTGGAAGCCTCTATTTGATAATTAGGAAACTAGGTAATTACTAAATTTGAAATATTATTTTTATTATATATTCAAATTTAGGGTTTGCATGGTTCCCATGTAGCTATAAATAGGGAGTTAACCCTCATATTTTCGGCCATCATAAACCTTAGAAGAATTTCAAAAATTTCCTTTTTCTCCCCTCTCTCATCTCAATCTTAGGATTTCTTGTGTTGTAGGTGTGAAACATTAGACGCTTGCATATTATTGGAGCTACGTTTTCCAAGGAGACATCAAAGGTTTTGGTTAGCTTAATTGGAATCATCAAAGAGGTATGTATCCTTAACCATGAATTTTAGTTCATTGGCTTTTAGTTTATGTTTTTATAAGTATGTTGCTATTAGATGTGAAAAAGACATAGATCCATTTTAGGTTACATGTACCCTTAAGTGCGAAGTGAAATTCCACATGCATAATTATTTTGTAACCTAAAATACCCAATATTAACAAGATATCAAATAATGAGGATGATTTGACTGAATTTATAAAGTAGCTTCAGGAATTGATAGTAGTATTCCTTTGTGTGCCTCATCAAGGGCATTTTCGAGTAGATTGGTTCACATTGAGAATATTCTTGGAGCTACAGTACCTAATGTTATCAACGTTCATAGTCTATTGGGCATCAGAAACAAGGGATAGGCTAGCAGTAAAATAATACAGAGTGCTTGATAAAAAGCAATTGATACATCTAAAAAGGGTTCAATGATGTGCCGTTTATCTCATTTACCGAATCACGATTCTAGGAGTTGCATTCTGAGGCTAAAGAAGTTTGATTGATTCTAATTTTTTAAAACTAGTAAAATAAGATTTGATTTTTGTAATGATCATTCAATTCGTTTCTATATTCAAATATACATGTTAATTTTGATACAATTGTTTTAAACTTTATTTCTAATAATATATTTTTTTAGAGTTTATTGTGTTTGGTTTAAGATATTTTGTTTTATTGTTAGTTTTTTGTACACATACACATGGTGAATCTTTTATGTTGTGTGTGCATAGTGAAACAAGTGAAAGGGATAAACACATTATAAAACTTTTGAGAAATTCACGATGTGATTGTGTGTGACTGTGAACTACATTAAAGATTTACCATGTGAATTTGCGTTTTCTTGTGAACACTATGTTTCACCAAACTAGATGATGAAAGGCACTCACAATTGGATACATTTAATGAAAGTGTAAGCATATATGTCTCCATATGACGCAGACAAAAAACTCCACAGGCAACATGATTATCCCTTGTGTGCCAACCCATTTTCACCCTTTCTGGTTCAACACCCTCCAAAAGTAAAGCTCATTTGTGCTTGACACTTATCAAGTAGGTACTAAAGAGTAGTTTTTTTAAAAAAAAATGTTCGATTAGTATAGTTAATATTGTATTGATTTTGTAGATTAACATGTGAATTTATAAATCAATATATGCATTTATAAGAAACATTTTAATGTAAATTTTTAATTCTTACTAGTTCTTTTGGTGCATCATGATAAGCTCTCGAAAACTTTGCAATAGAATTCTTGTTGCCAATAAGATCAACAGCTGGTTCTTGTAAGTTTATGCAGATTAGGTAAAAGTGATTTTTTTTCATAAACCAAGAAATGTACCTGTTTTAATACTTTAAATTGTTAAATTTAGTTGACAAGCTGTAATATTTTCATTATCATTTGTTATTTATGAAAAAGAATAATTTTATTACCAGGTCAAAATTTTCAAATGTCAGAGGTTCTTTGTCTCCTTTCATTGTATTTTTGATATTTGGCTTAAATCTTCCAGAGCTTTTAATGAAAGGAACTTTCTTTGTCATATATGAACTTTCTCAGTATATATATATATATATATATATATATATATATATATATATATATATATATATATATATATATATATATAAACTAAGAAAAAAATTGTTAAATTCACAATAAGGTAAATTTTAATTTTATAATTATTCACTTGTGAATCATAATAGGATTTACTATGTTACTTTTATAACTTATCCAAAATTGTTAGAAAACTCTATTTTTTATTTTTATTTTATGGACATTATCAATCTATAAACTACAATATAAATTTAAAATTTCATAAACAGTTTAACATTAATAGGAATATTTAATTTTTAATTAACTTACCACCATTGATGCATCAAAGAAATATCGTTTCCTTGTAGAGTTTGATTTATTCTTTGATTCATAGTTTGAAACAGTACTCCAAGCATCAATGACATGTGAATTGTAACGACGTAAATTTTCAAACCAAAAATTTCAATTTAAAAACACATTTTTTACAATAATAAAATCCCAAAATGTCACAAAGTCAAAACATCAATTCTCATAATCAAAACAGTACGTATCAAACTCTAGGATCCTCTAAAACATAACTCAATCTTTGAGGTGTGTACAATCAAGCTGGCGCCTTCCCGCGATCCAAATAAGAACCTTAAACACATAACACATAACACGGTAAGCACGAAGCTTAGTGAGTTCCCCAAAATACCACATTCCATTAGCCACTCGAGGCTATAACACTGTAAGACCCTCCGGTCTGTGTGTCTTAGTGGGACCCTCCAGTCCCACGGCTCGTTGGACCCTCCGGTCTGGTCTGTAAAGCTTTGCATAGCATAAATCACAAAAACATAATGCATCGTATAAAACATCACACATGATAACATAATACTCAATGTAAGCACATAAGACCCTCCGGTCACACATAAGTACCACTCTAGGTAAAGTATAGTGAGAAGACTCACCTCGGATGATGAACAACCCCTATAAACGTTGTTGCTACGCACCGGGCACTACTCTGTGCCAAACCCACAATTATCTCAATTAGAAATTAAGTCCAAACTCTCACTCATTGGGTCTAGAGGTTAATCTATAACCAACCCATCAATGACCCAAAACCCATTGGGCCCACCAAGGCCCAATAATAAACGGGCTCTCCCAAGGCCCAATTCTCAATATCAATGACAAGCCCAACACAAGGTCCCAACCCTTAAGGCCCATTATTAAAGTCTAGCCCAAAATCCCACAGAGAGGTTACGCAGGGCGTACGTCCTTTGGTACGCTCAACGTACTCAAGCATGCGCGAATCTGATCGGGGACCTCAACCCAGTACGCGGGGCGTACTGGAATTACGTTGGGCGTACGCTCAGTTTTGCTTAGTCCATTTTCTTGGTCTTAACCCGTTAAGACCTTAGCTCATTTCTCAGATCTGGACTTCATAATAGCTCTTATTCCATAAAGTCAGGAACTTTAAGCCTTTGCATGGTTGATGTGATCACAAACACACAAAACACTCATTCTCTTTTCTCATTAAGCTCTTATCTCATGCTTGACTTGATTCTAACATCCAAAATCTCATTTTTATGAAACTACTACTTCAAAAACACTCAAAAGGACAGATAATGGGATCTAGAGTTTTACAACTCATAAGGCTTCAAGCTTTGGGACCAAAAACCTTAAAATGAACCATAATATGCACAACACAAAAAGGAATATGAAACATTTGAGCTTTATACCTTCAAATGA
Source organism: Lactuca serriola (assembly GCF_051521515.1). Lineage (NCBI taxonomy): Eukaryota > Viridiplantae > Streptophyta > Magnoliopsida > Asterales > Asteraceae > Lactuca > Lactuca serriola. The sequence goes on along the minus strand of NC_136413.1, from coordinate 22,351,101 downwards.
TGCTCCATCACCATAAAAGCTCAGATCCAAAGCCTGGACTCCAACTCCTTTCCCTTCAATGCTCCTTCTTCACTTCCAAGGATTCACAAGATCACTCCAAGGGATCTCATGCACTCACAAGATTTTATGGACAAAGGTGTATTGTATTAATGTATATTTAATGTATGTGCTAGGTGTATTGTGTGCTCTTTTTCTCTCAACCATGTATGTTAGTTTCTCATCATAGTATCTACCATGTGTTTCTCGTTATAGTATCTCTTGTTATTTTCTCATCATAGTATCTATTGTTTATTATTGACTGATGTAAGAATTGACTCTTTGTATGTTTCATTGTTCTAGTAATAGTATTAGTATATCTCTAAACTATACCTATTATAGTTTACTAGTAATGTTGTTTGTGTATATGAGCTTGTTTGTATACCCTTGCTACCCAAAGGTATTGTACTGAATGAAGTAACCTTTTATATCTATATACATATACATAATATATAACTAGGATTCAAACGACCCTCGGACAGATAACCCTGATACCCTAAGTCCACAACCAAACAAGGAACAGGAAGTAAGGTGAGCTATCAGTCCTAAGTCCTTTCAATCCTACTTATATGACTATATCTAAATAGATACACTTTTAACAGAATATAAGTGTAAAAGAGTTTAAGTATCAATAATTGGCATGTGAAAGAGTTGATAAAAGCATTTGATATGTAAAAGAGTTTGTAAAACAATTTGAAGTAAAAAAACAGTTTGAAAAGTAAGAAGACCACTTATTTGGTAGTCCTTAATCACATGTGATTGATATAATAACTATAATTGTTCAACTAGTATTTCCCCCTACCCCCCCCCCCATAAAATCATTTAAAAACATTTAAAATGTTAATTAAGGGGGTATGAACTCATCTGTAGTGAGTGGTTTGCATGAACGGATTGTATATAATTGCTAAGTGTCAAGTGAAGACTTGAGCACACACGCATATCCTATTTAAAATATAATGATACATATATGAATATAATTAGTGCCAATAACAACTAATTATTGAATTGAAACCACCTTAGGGGCTAGTAAACACTTATTTTGAAGTGTTACAACCATATATGATT